>NC_139904.1:21661981-22861981 GCF_905171665.1 Trachurus trachurus | reverse complement strand
AACCATGATTGACAGTTTGTTGTGATGCCTCCCCGATAGCCTATGAACTCGCGCAGGGTCATGATCGATGTTTGGCCAGGGTCATACTTGTAGTGTTGCCAGTCTCCCAACCAAGTGACGGCAAGAATTGAATCCACTGTGATTGTTTCATCTGACATGGTGACCACCGGGAAAGACAAAAAAATAGTCTTGTCTAAACCTGATGAGACGTGGAAACAAATTCAAAAGCCAGGAGTAGTGCAAACGTTACAGACAGAATGTGTGATTAGCATCACTTATAATGGGAGTGAGTTGTGGTCTAGTTAGTATCAGTTTATGTAGCTATTATTCCAGTGAATAAGTTTGAGAACCTTGGACTTAGATGAACAGTGTGTTATTTTAGAGAAAACACTCAATAAGAGGCTACAGCCACCTAGCTACACACAAATGTTACAATTTATGGGGACATAATTAGCCTAGCATAGCACAAACCTAGCGAAATACAAGTACAAGCATCTCTAAGACACTTTGCACATCATGCTTTACAGTTCCAAAGAACCAGTCTGTGTTTGGAGCCAACAAAGCAAAGCAAAAGAAAAAAAAAGCTATATCATTTTAATTTCACTTTCTGTAAGAAAGTATTTTTTTTTGTCCATATCATCTCTTTAGTTCCTCTTCAGTCTAAACACTAAGCTAATCATAACACTTTGTCACTTGGATGTCTTGGCACTTGGCAACATCTGGTTGCAAGTAAAAGCCCTTTTTGGGCGGTATAACCCATTTTTATTCAGTGATGCATCAGTAACCTCAGTGACCCAGTAACAACATTATGACTAAGCTGAGTTTGGCCTCACAAACACCTGAAGCTGATGTTCCTGGAATTTGCTCTTGATCACAATAAACAAAATGATTGTCAAAGATTGATGTTTTAAATATGGAAATCAGTCTCCATTAAGTTGAACATGCAAAGTGCCACAGCTCGCCAAACTCAATTGATGCCCGTTTAGCTGTCTGTCTTTTTTTACTACTCATTTCTCATCATAGAAGAATCCTTGACCTGAATAAGTGAATAATTGCCCCCAGCAACAAAGGAAGGAAGTTGATGCTGGGAGAATAATTACCATCTTCATCTTAGGAAGTGAGCGTCCCTGTAGTGTGTGTTTTTGTGACTGCGTGCAGATGGGTATGTGCAATTCCCGCACGTGGCTCTGAGTGTGTCTTTGGGGCTCTTGCTGCTGTGCTGGTGCAGCGCTCTGCTCTGGGACGTGAGCTAAAATACACTCCGGTGCCTCGAAAGCCCTTCACCCTGGAGGCCTCTCGGTGAGGGATGCTGCCATTTTTAGAGCCCTTTGAGATCGTAAAAAACAGTGCAGTAACCCTTTGAGCGCTCCGTGCATGTGGGACAATTCACTTCCCAGGCAATGTGATACCGCTCGCGGGTTGTAAGAAGAGAGGTTTGATTCCGTGTCCTGTTTAACCTGCTCTTATGATATCGTGTACACTGGAGCCACAGCTGCAAACCTCAAACTGTCCAGGCTGCCGGCATCTCTCCTAATGCGCACAGGTTGGTACTTCCATCAGCTTTTTGAATGATAACATTGTTGTTGATGATGGATATGAAAGCTGGAACCTCATTAAACCCGAGTGCTAATATGTCAGGTGTTGCTCAGCCTCCATTACTCCTCCGGTGCCAGGCTGGTGAAACCAGGACACCGTGACCACACTCCTGAGTCCCAGAACAACACGATGCATCTGAACCCACTTTTGGGTAGTTCAGTAACAAGGAGAAAGTCCAGAGGGCTGTGTTCTAGCCGTCCTGTTGCCAGTTTTGCGTTGGCAGGAGCAGGGCAGAAAGATCTAGAGCAACGACACCAGGGGAGCTCAGGCAGCACCGAGCTCGGCCCGGGGCATTTAGCAACGATCAAGGGCTGCGGAAAAACGACAAACTGACACTGGAGACGGTTTTCGAAGGGATGGAGGATGGACGGGGGAGGGGCTGAAGAAAAAAGGAGAGGATAGGGAAGACGGGTGTTGTGTGTCAGCAGATCAATTGCAGCTAAGGATAGAACTATATCAGGATTCTCCTTCACCTCAGCAGCAGGAATAGCTGCACTTGTGAACCCAGAGGGAGCGTGCGGACGTATGGATTTGTTTAGGGGTCAGCTTCACAGACACAATGTCAATTATAGCTTCGATGTGAATCTTGGAATATTATTTTGGTCTGGGAATAGACTGCATATTTGTCAAACTGGCTAATGTGCCCATTGACTTTCTGTGGAAACAGGAACCACTGCCGGGTTGAAATAGAGATTTGTGTATATGTATGTATGTATTTGCGTAAATCAGCAAATATTCCCGACAATATCTAATAACCGAAGGCACAACTATTCCATGTGCTCCTTATTAAGGGTTTCACACACAAATGTCAAACCTCATCCACTCAGCATTATATTTGTGTGAGTGGGGATTAACAAGATTCGACTGGGCCGGCAAGATAAGCGAACAACCGTCCGCCTGTCCTCAGCAGTAGCAGGGGAAGCAGGACAAGTCCCAGTGGCCTGAGGTGTCATTTTGGCCAGCGCTGTAAACAGTCAACCAGAGATAATATAACAAGAAGAGAAGTAAGACCTCCTGCATCACCTCATCTGTGTATGCTGCCTGACTGGACTGCTCTGGCTGCAGTGTGCCGCCACAGCTCTGTCTTTCTACATTGAGTTTCCCTTTGATATTGGTCAGCAATAATACGGATCCATGTGCAGAGAGAAGGGATCAGAAAGCAGTAACATGGTGTTACATGATGAGACAGTGATTCACCCAATACTGATTTAACTTATAAACATTATTTAATTATAGCCTATAAGACCATATTTATAACTAGTCTGATACTGTACCATACATCTAGGATTATCTTACAACGTCAGTGGAAGGGGTCAAATTATCCACCTGAATTATTGTTTCAGTCCACCCCTGGACTTAGATTGATTGGTTTGTTCAACAGGGAAAAACACACACACAAATACAGAGATTCCCTATGTGAAATTCAATGAACTGCTCTTAGAATGGTTGTCTCTTTCTGTAGGACTCCATGAGGAGCATATAAAAGGTTTCCAAGGTTCAAGGTCTCCAACATACTGATGCATCCATATCTTTTCACAGTGTAGCTCCCCTCACTGGCTGCAGCCATCAGTGTAAGTAAAGCTGAAAGACAGCAACATCTAGTCTGGGGCCGTTTAGTGACTGTTTTGGTTTAGCAACCGGAACCAGGCCGAGAGAGACAGGCCTTTCCGTCAAAATAAAAGCACCAAGCTAAAAAAAAATGCAGTGGAACTTTTTAATATAAGAATCCTAGAGCCATTAAGTTGGCTTTTATTGTATTGTATTACAAGTTATTGTCTATTTTATAGGTTTTATGTTGGTGAACACTCCTACTTTGGTGAATTTGGTGAATTCCGGATCCACTCTCTAGACTGGAACCAGAATCCAGACAAAATTCAGAGTGGGAACGGGAACCAGGCTCTTCTCTGTGTGCATCAAGTCTGAACTAAGTGAACTGTTCAAATTAGCAGAGTGATTCATAATTTCCACCATTACTGCATGTACAGAATGATCATGTCGTATCATTGGTGAGAGCTGCTCCAATAATCTGCCTATAATCCAGGTTTGATCCACAGGATTACTCTGATAGCTGCATTGTATGGTTGCTTTACGTTAGCATGCATGTTAGCATGGAGCTAACTCCATATACGGGTTCAGATTATCATTTGGGTGGAATTAAGCAGGGATTTGTCCTAAATATGGTCGGTTGTTTTTTCAACAATTTACAGTAACCCCTCTTTTTGGGCCTGAGGATCTGCACATTCGGCCATGTTTTACTAGAGCGTTCATCTGTCACAGCTGACTGACAATGCATGGGATTATTTCCACAGGAGAGGGAGCGGCACAGAGGTCTTCAGTTGTCGTCTAAAAATATCTGTGTTTTCAAAGACCTGGAACCTGGCTGTCGAACTGTGGCTATCTCAGCTGCTGAGGTCAAGTTGTCTCCGAGAGGAAGACGAGCTAACTTGTGGCTGCGACTGCGTCTCCTCCTCCCCAAGGGAGCGAGAGGCTTCTGCTGATATAATAGGCTGTCCGGGTGGAGGGCCACGATTTGGTCTGTCAGCAGCTGAGCCTACTGTCTTCAGTTTGCTCAGTGTGCAGCAGACACTATGGATTTTCATATATTATTATGCTCAGGCTGTGTGCTAGAATTACACAGTCGCTAAAGGTCATAGAGCTGCACGGAGCTGATACTGTGATGGGAGGAGACGGAGAGAGGGATATTAATTATCCATCAGTGCTCCCCTTGTTGTGTTTATTCCTTTTTTTTAACCTGCCTCCCTTTCTCTTTCTTCTTCTCTTCCTCCTCTTGGTCCCCTTGTATTATCTCTTAGTCTCCAATCCATCATATGGTGTAATAAGCAAATGCCGTAGCTCGACTCCCTTTGATGCACCAACTGTGCAGACACTCAACTCGTTGTCTCCTTGAACTAGGCCCTTCCCACACAAACACATGGTGCGCTACAGTTGGGAAGCTAGCTCGAGCACCCTCCCCTGCTGTGAATGCACTGACAGATGCAGCACTGACCCGGGCCGTATGTCTAGCAAAGCACCAGACTCTCTCAAAGCAACAGCTCTGAGTGTTCACAGCACCGGAGCAAATGCTTGATTTTCTGTGTTTATAGTAACTTAGAAAGCTGCTGTAGTCTTAGCCACCAACTGAAGTCAACAACAGTGTAAGCCTACATAATATAATTACACAACATTACTGGTATAACACATGGAATTGGCCTTAAGGATTTCATTGACTATTTTGCATCCAGTTCCCCAAAAATGTGTTAAAGGTCCCCTATTTTTACACTTGATCTCTAGTAACAACAGGTCAGTCAGCCTCTCTTCTGATTGGCTGACAACTTTCTGTGTGAGCCAATAAAGGTAGAGATTTCAGGTCAACCAAATTTTGCAGGATGGGATGGTGGATCCAGGTGGGTGGGGCTTGGTGAATGACTGACAGTGGCAACTGCTTTGTTGTGACATCACAAAATCCTGAGGGCTGGTTGAGTAAAAGCTGAGATTTGAGAAGTTAACACTCATTATATAAAACATAGAACGGATTTAAACTAAAATAAAAAGAAAGAAACATCTGTCTTTAATGGACTTTTTAAATGAACTCCATGAAATTCCTTGATCAATGCAATAATATCTCCCACATACAGTGATTGTGATGCAGGTAGAGTACAAGATTGAACTGGTTAATAAGTGCATGGCTACACAGTGAATTTTTTGATACTAACTGTGGAGATGATCTTCCCAGTGTAAATATTTCATAAGAAAATGCTGCAAGGAGGCTTCCCACAAGGCCCACTTTTTGAGCAATATTATATAAATATTACATAAATATCCGCTCTCTCCTATGGTGTCCACTGGTTTATATTCCTACCCTGCAAGGACAGAGTAAAGAATATTCATTTTTGTGTGCTG
Organism: Trachurus trachurus; assembly: GCF_905171665.1. Taxonomy (NCBI): domain Eukaryota; kingdom Metazoa; phylum Chordata; class Actinopteri; order Carangiformes; family Carangidae; genus Trachurus; species Trachurus trachurus. Next base: position 22,856,485 of record NC_139904.1, on the reverse strand, counting down.
ACATATTTGTGCATGTGAGCATGTTTGATTTTTTTTTTCTGATTAAAAATTAAAAGGCTGAAACAACAGTCGAACAAGAGGAAAGTTGTGTGCTTTTGGGTGATTGGAGAGCAATGATACAGCTCTTCCAAAGACGTGATCAGAGTCTTAAGATTGTCTCTACACCGAGATGATTTCCATGTGGGCAAGAAAAGACACATAGCTCCTTGCTGAACAGGAACACGAATGAGGTGTCCAGTGCCAAGAAAGCTATTAACACAAACCGTCTTTTTCTCCTCAGAGGTGTATGTAAGAATAGATTCATGTACCTGACCTAAGGGCCCTGGAATAGTCCCAGATTTGGTAGCATGGAATAGATTTGTATTTGCTTGTTTAGGTGGGGATACGTGGCAGGGAATTACTTTAAGTTTTCAGTCACGTTATCAGGATTGTTACTTTGGGATGGAAGACATTATTTCTTGTCTTTGTGACCCAGATGGAAATAGCATTGCCCTCCAATGGACGTATTATGAATGAGGTCAGCCTCCATCTAGATGGAGGGCAGAGTTCCTGAAAGGATGTCTACTGCTGTTGTACTGCAGTGCCTGAGGGAAGTGTGTTAGAGCTCTATCAGAAGATTTGGCGTTCTGTTGATACGACTGAGAGGTGTGTTACATAATGTTGTTCTCTATGACGTTTTCAAAAATTTTCAAATGGATTATTGGAAAATTCCACCGACAGATGGCAGCAGCTTTGCTCTTCTGTAGTAATGCACAGTTATTGTTGTGTAAAGTATTTGTTTAGCTGTAGCTGTCTGTTGGTGGCTGACATCCGTCAGTCTTACAACCTCCCTGACTCTTTGTTGATTTCTTTCCTCTCTTATATGAACATGTAAGTAAGAAGAAACATTAAATCTGCACAGATCAGTCAACTAATTTAATAATCATTTAATCACTGAAGTCATTTAGAAAGCGGGTCTAGGCTCTATATTCATACTGTGAAAGTATTGAAGTGCTCAGTCCACAGAGAAATCCACACAGCCTGTATACAATGAGCAGTCAAGCTTTCTGTAACTCTGTGATGTCACAAAAAGCAGTCACTGCTTTCAGCCTCGTCCAAATCCCATGCAGCCCCCATAATGGTTTACATTTATATGGCAATTTTCTTTCGATACCCGATACCCAAAGTGCATATAGAAACCATTATCCATTCATACCACATTCATTCATTCATTCATAGACTGACGGAAGCATGGCTGCCAATGTGCACCAAACGGCCCCTCCGACCACCACCATGATCATTCATCAGCATCCCAACTCACCTTCCACCTTTTGCATTTGGTTGCTCTGAGTATTTCATGAAAGCTGCTATATGTATCCAATCACTCAAAAACAATCAGCCAATCTGAGTAGAGGCTCAGAACCTCCTCGCTCCTGATTGGCTGACTGACCTATTGTTACTAGGGTTCTTATCTGATATTTTTTTTGACAGAACAATACATTAAAAATGAAAGTTATTATTTATTGCATCCCTGATGCACATAAGACTAACTTGTTGAGCAGGTTCGGTTTGTGCAAACAATATTCAATGTGTTCATAACTGGAGAAAAGGAAAGAGTAAATCCTTTTGCAGTTCTATGAATTTCATTGTAATAATCTCTCAAGTATGACATTCTTTTCCATTAGTTATCTCACTACACTTCCATCAAGAAAAAGACTGATTTACCCCAACTCTTCCTTCTGTCTTTCTGTCTGTCTGTTTTTCTGTCTCTCATCCTCTCTCTGAAGTGAATACCACATAAGCCTTTTAAGCTTTCTGCACTGATGTGACCTTAAACGTTACTTCATCACATCCTCCTCTCTCCACCCCGGGTAAATCATCTGTGGCTGCATGCTTTATACATTAGTCATGCAAATGAAAATAGGAAGATTGTATATCACACTATGCTGGTGCCATAAGGTGTGTGCATGCATGTGTGAATATGCGTGTGCGTGCACACTCTCTCTGACAAAGAGTTATTATCAGAATTTGGACATGCTCTGAAAACTCTTGAGTGCAGCGGGGGAGAGAGAGCTCCACACTGAGGACCAGGCCTCATTCTTATTTTTAACCACTCCATTAACGTCTTTTCCTTCAGCAACTCTTTGTGTCTTCATCAATCCTTCCACAGTTGTCCCTCCTCTCCTTCTCATCTTTGCCATCTATTTTCTTCTCAGTCTCTGTAGATAGAAACACGTGAATTTTGAGACTTAATTGATTTGCATTGACCGACAGCCTCCCACAAACTAACAGTGGCAGTAATGGCACAAAGTGGAGCAAGTGGACATAAAGGGGGAAGAAAAGGGTTGATGGGAGGAATGCTTTTTAAGGACAGGGTCTTTACGGAGCATTTTAGCATCTTGAACCTCATTATTAATTGTAGTGTTTTTGTTCTTTAATTGCTCTATTCAGCCGTGTTTTATGTTAAATGTTTGCAACAAAAACTTATGATAAACCTAACAGAAAAGTACTAGCTGTTGATCATAGTGTAGCATTTAGCATTTGGGAGTTTAAGATCCATTTTTCTGGTATTGGGTGGAGACCAAATTGGAGTTTAAACCAAGTAAAGACTGGACTCTCAGAAATCAAAGTTTTAGTAACGTAAAGGAATGGAAGGAGGAATGGACAAAGACATCCAAGGTGGAAGAGAGTTCATGAGCTGATTCATGAGGATTATTTCAGATTTGTCGTAGCTCAGTCAATAAATTATTTAGTTGATGATAATCAAGGACAATTTTGATAATCAATTAATAAGTCACAATTTGAAAATACATCCTAATTTAATTACTAATCTCTCAAATGTGAATATTATCTGCTTTTAGGGTTTGTGCTGTTGACAGTGAAGGAGTTTCCAGTGCAGTGACTCAGTGTATCATAGTGCTGCTGTGACTGTCGCTCAACATCAATTTATTTTGCTTGATATTTGAATTTTATTGCAACAGCCACAGTTGATTGGACCAAACAAGACCTCTGAAGTCTCCAGGAGCTTGTGATGGATGCCTCTCACTGTGTTCACTGTTAACATTTCATGCCCCAATTATTAATCGATTAATCAAGAATCATTGGCAGATTAATGGATTTTGATATAACGTCTTTACTTGGCTTCCATCCATGATTTAATTAAATTGATCCTGTCAGCCAGGGAGAAGGACACTGTGATAGAGGATGATATTACTGAAGATGAACAGGAGAGGACAAAACAATAAGCTCTATAAAGATTGATATAGTCTCCAGGTAGCTGCTGCTGGTCTGCACCAGAATGGAAAGGCTCCAGAAAAGAAAAACACCTTTCTGAAGTTCTGTACCACATTTAGCACATCAGCATGTTTTTACACTACACAATACACCTCACCCTCCATCGGCAACATGATTTACAGTCATCATAAGGAAGGGATAAGTGACAGGGAAGAGGGAAAAAAAATTTAAATGACCACAATCTGAGAGAGAGGACAGACAATACAGGGCTATCACTTCTCTCCAGTGTGCGACAAAGAGAAGTGATAGGTCATCGTGGACGGGAGTTCCAGGAGGGGAAAAAACGAACTGCCAGGCAGAAATTATGGGAAATTGCATGGGAGATAAAAAAAAAAAACATGAAGAGCAGGAGGAGGAGAAAAGGAAAGAAAAGAAATATGGATGAGCGGTAAGCCGCCTGCCGTCTCAGGTGGCCTCTCAGATTGCAGCGCTTTGAGAAGACACAACGGGAGGCTGAAAGCACTCGAGTGAAGAAGAAAAAAAAAATCAATGATACCTGTCAGTTTTTTTGATCTGCCATTTTTTCACATGGCACCATCTCCCTGTGCTTTATTCTAGTGGCGCATACCACCTCAACACCCCCTTCCTCCCTCCCTCCCTCCGCTGTGGTCTATCTTCCCTTCTCTCCATGGCCTCTCTTTCTTCCCGCTCCCTCTCCTCATCCCCCGTCCTCTCTAATGACCGAGCTGTTGGCAGGCGATATGAAGGCGCCATTTTCTTGTCTTACAAGCACATTAAACAGCGGAGAGAAAAAAGTCTCTTAAGCTGGACGTTGGACTTATCTCTAACTCTCTCACCTTTCTCTCGCCTCGTTTCTCGCTTCCCTCGCTCCATTTCAATCTGTCTTCCACCGCTTTCTGTCTCCTTCAATTTATTGCACCTAAAGTTGGGCTGATGTACTTTAACAAGGCCTTTATTAAAAACCTGATATTGGCCGGCCAGTGTCATCTGAATCGTGATGGCGGCGGCGCCTCCCTAACCACAGCAACTCAATATGCTCTTAATATTCTTCATTTCATGTGGCTGCCTGGAGAAGTCATCTGTGCCTGGAGTGAGACGCTTTAACTCGACACTTTGTAAAATCTGCACCGAAACCAGCTTCAATCCTCCTCGAGGAGAAGCGAACGCAACGCAAGGAATTAAATTACTTTTAGTGTCCACTGATGTGCTGTAAGGTGCTTCTGAGGGGTTTCTGGGCAATAAACTGGCCTCATAAAAAAATCCAATTCTAATGTTGGCACAGAATATCAGCTGCTGGCAGCTTAAATGAAAAAATCTGAATCAGGCTTCAGGGGTTTTATCTTAAAGTTTGCACAACGTAGAATCTCAGCTCTCACTTATTATCATTACATCAGACATAGGACATCTGTTTACTGACAGATAAACCTGCAACAACGTACCCACCCACTCTTAAACTACAGCTTTGTGTTGATTTTACTCTGTTTATATGACAGTGATTTTTCAATTACTGTTTTTTCTATTAATTATGATTTTTCTGTTCCTCTTTAACCAGCTTTCATTTTTAAAAGCTGGTGTATGACCGCATTAAAGAGGAACTATGCAGGATTTTAAGCTTAACTATGCTACATTTTTACCTTAATTAAACAACTTTGGAATAATTGTGATGGTTTAATAAATGACATGTAACTTGTTACAGAGAGAACAGAGGCTCTCTGCCTCCACTTACTGTAGTGTCTCTTGGCTTAAAACCAACATTGCAAGATTAGCGCCGCCGCCTCGGTGTCCCAGCTCTCGTCTCTGCGGCACCATGACACAAACGCACCCCATAACCCATAATCTCTTGTTTATGAGAGATAACACTACACAAATTTACACCTCGTAGCATCATGTATGATATATAACGTTATATACCGCTCCATGGATTGCTTTCTTGCTGGCCTCGTTGAAAACAAATGCACATGGCCAGGTGGAGGGTTAGCAAAACCGAGGAAAAGTGACCGGACTTGGATAGTTCCCCTTTAAAGGCACAAGATGTGCAAGCTATAGTTAATATTTGGTTATTGTTTTCGAACACACACAAGAAAAGCTGACAGGTAAAAGAGCAGAAAGCATCCAAATGACTTGTGGAGGAAACAGACTCAGCCACATGTCTGTGCCTCAGTCAGACCCAGACTGTTTTAGCAAGATCAGAGACTAACAGACCTATCAGAATGGTTATTATTTTATGTTGGTACTTGTAACTGGCAGTGGTCGTTGTGGTAATGCAAACTCATTCTCTCTGTCCCTGCAAGCTGAAGGAACCTGAACCCCCGACTGGCTGAATCCATTTTCATGAGACTGCAATAGCTTCACTGCAGTGTCCGGCACTGACTGGCTATTTTTCTCATGATATAGTATTGTATAAGACACCATGGAGATGTCAACAAGGTTAAAAGCTTCTACTATTTTGGTCGACCTGCAAAAACAGCACAGTCTGCCCACTTAATACACGGAGATTAAACCGATACCAACCGACGATGAACCTCCCACTTAGAGCAACAAAGTGTTATTGCAAGATAACTGTCATCTTATTACTAAAGTTCAAATTGCGAACACTTACACCAGTCACTACCGAGTAAAACATTCCTGCCCAGCACGGCCTCCTGGTGTAATCGTTCTTTGGATCAAGGACGTTCAAGTACAACGTTGAAACAGGACCTGGGTTTTTGAAAGGCTGTGTGTGATTCATCTCTCAGAAAAATGGTCTCGTACAGTGCTTGTATGACTCAATACATAAGAGGAACGAACTGGGCCTGGTAGGCACTCAGAAAGATATTCTCGAGGCTGCACCCTCCCAAAAGACTTTCAACCACCTAATAACATTATATTCTGCTCGAAGCACCTCTCGTCCTTGGATCTGATTCTCTCTCACCTCAGCTCCCGCTCCTCTGTGCGGTGTTACATCATTTGTCTGTGTGTCTTTGTCTCTCTCCCCTCTCTGTCTTTCTCTACTTCTCTATGTCTCTGTGCAAGGATCATCAGCCCAGAGGTTGGTGACCTGCTTAGTACCCTGGAACAGATGTTCACGGGGCAGAGCCTGTGAATGTGCGTGTTTGGCGCGCGCGCGCGTGTCGACTTACGACGGGGCTGGACAACAACAACTAACAAGCACTGGGCACTTAGACTGTGGAGATGGATTAGTGTTTTATTGCTCAGGATGGAGGGATGAACGATAAAGGGATAGTTTGAGGGGATTGGAAGCAGGGTCTGCGTTTTGGGGACCATGGGGATTAAAACAACTGTGGCTGGTGAGAACAGCAGCGTTTCTATGATGCTGCGACTCTCAGACCTACAGGGAGGCATGCAGAGAGCTTTCACAGGTCAAAGCTGGGTCAACGAAAGAAAAATAGACAGAGAGAAGGGACAGAGAGAGTGGAAAAATGAATTGGATTTGTTGAATGGCTGGCAGACTGTCTGTCCCCTTACACAGCCATTTTTTTTTTTTGGGGGGGGGGGGTGGATTGATCTTCAAAGGCTTTGTTGAACCTGTTGGGATGATACAACACCTCCTCTGGCAGCATCTGGAGGTTTGTAGCCTATAGCAGCTAACTGTGGCCCCAGTCAGTGCAGCAACAACACTGAACAGACATGGAGAAATGGGAAAAGCTATCCCAGTGGTTCTCAGCCTTTTTGGACTGGACCGCCTGCATTTTTTTCAACAACCCTGAGGCAAATATGTGCTTTCAAAAGTTGCTGTACACTGAACATTGCATGTTAGTGAGTTTTACACCACCCTCCTTTGCAATATTTCACAATAAAAGCCCAAATAAGAAATTAACGAAGACTGTCCTCTGAAATGCTGAACATAGAAAGTGTTGTGTCAAGTTTGTTGTAACAGCGTAATGCAGTCAATTTAAAAAGAGAAATGAGAGTGAACCGAAACCATCAAAATGTGCCTTCTTTTTTTTTTAATATGACCAATTTCCCATGTTGGACCGGGAAAGAAAATGGCAATTAGCTTCACTTCTGCAGTTTAGGCAATAATGATAGCTCTGTGGTCACTATTTTAGTAAAATGAAAAATGTCAGTAAAGGTCACTCAATAATATTTCATCATTTTAAGTATCCCCAATTACACCAAATAGCCTACCACGATGGGTCCGAGTACCCCTGGTTGAGAAACACTGGGCTATCCTGTGCTGCGGTTAGCAGTAGCTAACTTATTCGCTAATTTGCTTAAAAAAGCTAGTGTTATTCTCTCAGGCTTCACCCTATAATAATAGTCTGGGTGTGGGGTTGTGTGAGGTAGTCATCTAGTCTGTGTAGCCTATTAAATGCACTTGATTTGCATCAGCACGTTCCCCATGTAGACAAGCAGCAGGAGCACCTGCACAGAATTAAGTACAGCTGTGGGCGGGGCTATCTGAAAATTATGTATTGGCTATTGGCCCATTTAAAAAATAGCCACCCAAACTTAGCCAAAAGCAGTTGAAGTATTTGATGTTTTGTATTGCTTTGATTGCCATCAAAGAGCTCCTTCCTTTGAAACTACATTTTCTCAATTTCTTCAATACTTTGCTCGTTTTTGGATCAAACAGCTGATCAGTGGCGTCAGACAGAGTCTGCTGTGGGTCCACATGTGCAAAGTATTACAGCGGATTGGCTGAGAAAATGTAAAACGATGTTTGAGAACTCACACGGTCATAATCTGGGTTGGAAAAGAAGCTCTTTCTTGACATTGCATTGTTTTTTTTCCATAACGTTCAATCATATTTGTCATGCAGCTCTGTCTGTTGACTTGCAAGGTAGCTGTTACGTTATCCGGTGTGATTTTACTGTTGATTACATGGCAGAATCTAAGAGAAAACATTAAGCCTTTTTGATAGAGATTGCTTTTGTAATTAACTGAACAAGTTGGCTATAATAAAAACAGTGATGAGGATGTAAGGTATAACATCAACCTGAACATTTTCTTCCAATGAGGGGATTCATTTTCACTTCCTTGGCCTTGAAAGTCTTTTACTATGATTTGACGTTGTCATCCAGGCAGCCACCTAATGAGCTGCGGCTTCTAGAAGAGCACCAAACGGAAATGAAGTTCTTGGTTTGTGGATGACATGCTTAATACTTTTCTTTTTATCCACTTACTTTGTTCACTTTTGCTTCAAGCCAATTAAGGTGAAGGCTGATCTGTTCTCTGTGTCTGTGTGTCATCAGGAAGCATTAGCTGCTGTAATTAAAGCATCTTTATCTCTCCAATTAAATCTCATCTTGTCTCCCATGTTCTTCTTACACGCCCCCAACCCCACCAACCCACACACTGACACACTCGTTGCTGTACAGCCTGTTTGTTTTGCGGCTGTGTTCTCCACCTGACAATTGGACAGCGTTGGCGGCTATTATTAATTTCTGCAGGTACTGTTAAGTGTGTGCACGAGTGCACGTATGATGGGTGTGCTTTGCCAAACACTCATCCGAGGCGCAGTGGTCCATTCTTAGCTTTCCCGACTGAAACATAAATTATTGCCTAATGGTGAAACCTACTGATATCTTACAGTAATATACTTGTATTTAAATTGTTCTTTTTTGTAGTGTTGGAAGTGTTGCAATATAAAAGTCCAGTTTTTATGATAAGAAAATTAACAAAAACACACATCTAGAATTGTATGTGTACTGTTAGTTCAGCTGGACAGAGATATAATTATAGTAAATCATGTTTTTTGTGTGTTTTTAAGAAAAGAGGCAGAAACAAAAGAAAACACATACGCTTTTTATGCCAGGTGGCAAAGGGCCATTGTATTGTTTCTTAATCCTCAGTATGTGCAGCATTCACCAGCCCTCAGACAGAGAGGAGGAAATCATAATTGATGGCTACACTTCTCCCTTCAGTAGCCTGGGAATAGGCTGCAGGCATTACTGTCAGTGTACAAGCATTTGCTCTAATGACTTCAGGATGAGGAGCTTAATTTTATTAGCTAAGTAAAGAGGCCGTTGGGCGTATGGGTTTTGTCTGTGTGTACGTGAAGCTCTCACCAGGCAGTGATAAACACCTGCGACATCCACACCGTCCCGCTCATATACATCACGTATACTCTCTGACTTCCAGGTTAATACAAACACAAACAGGGCTTCGCTTGTTCTCATTTCCCCTCTCTCTCACACACACACACACACACACACACACACAGACTCGCTTATGCACACCAAATTGTTTGCGCAATTACCAAGCATGACTGAGGAGAGATTGGAGGTCAGGAAGGTCAGGCACTTCTCATCAGAGGTATTGAAGCTGCAGTGATACTGTAATTTAAATTAGTATTCACACACACACAGAAGAAAACACTTTGATGGTTGAACACAGGCTAATTAGCCATGTACTGTAGCAAAGTTAACAAGCAAGTTTGTTCCCCTTTTTCTACACAAACAGTGTCATATCAGAATATTAGTACTGAACAAAGAACTCCTGAACACAAATCACACATTTGAATTAACCTATACAGGAAGGAACTCTCTCCACAAGTTAGTTAATGGGTTAAATTACCTAGTGAACATCACTTTTACTAAAACAAATAGGCTAAGACTTTCTGTCTCTTACAAAGTGAAAAGTCAAACCTACAGGTGATAAAACACATTTTCCCAGGAGTTTTACTGTACGTCCACTTTGAACAGCTAGTTGACCGTGGGGGATATTAACATATTGCTGTGTAACAGACAGATTACTGTAAGTCAGTTTGCTAGGCCAAGTTCCCTTCGGGAGCATTCCTATGTTCCCCGGGTCCTATGTTCCCCAATTAGGGAATTTTCCCTGGGTCCTATGTTTGCCGATTGCGGAACCTTTTTTTCTGAAAAAGGGTCCTATGTTCTTTGTTTTTCCCAAAAAGGGTCCTATGTTCCCCGGTCGCAATACATACTGGGGAACAGAGTACCCTTTTTCAAAAAAAGGGTCCCACTTTTGCCTAAACCCAACCAATGGGACAATTCCACTTTTCAAGAATAGGCAAAAATGTGCAAAGTCACAACTCCACTTCCAGGTATGGGACCAAAAATTGCATGTTCCCTGGGTCCTTTTGTGGAAAAGTGGGGAACATAGGACCTGGGGAACATAGGGATGACCCTGTTCCCTTCTTGTGTATCTGCTATAGTTAATTAGTTGTCTTATTACATCGCCAATCATTCCACCATATAAATGCTGCAGGGGGTTGAACGCGTGCCATCACTCTGTGGCTGTCGTTCAGCAAAATTCACGTAAAATATGTTTCCATAGAGCAGCCACCGCAAATTCTAACCCAATTTCAATTAGGTTGCAAATCAAAGCACATTCCACCCACTTGTGTTACTATGAGACTGATGACTGAAAAATCAATGCATTCTAAGGTCTAAATTAATGGTTTTTATCAATTTTGAGTGTCTTAATGATTGCATATAATTAACTTAATGTACAATAATCATTTATCACTGTAAAATACCATTGATGTGATGCCCATTACATATTCTATAGGCAACCATCTAACCATGACAACAAGCCCCGGAGTTTCACCTTAAGTGAGAAATAGAGGTCCTCTTAAGTTATGAATTCCGGTTAGTTTTATTATGATGTTTGGCTAGCTTTAAGGGGTTTACATCTGCCTGCTGGGAGAGGCAAAGATCAATACCACTGTCACATCCAGGCAGGATTTTGTTTGGACAGGCTAGCTCCGTCCCACTCTAAGCTAATAGGATGCTGGCCTCGTATTTATCATTTAGAGCTTCTCATTTAATTCTCTGCCAGAGATCAAATAAAGCATCTTTTCCTTTAAAAAAAAAAAAACATTATATATTACAATAATTATCCTTTGAAAATCTAATTAAAAATGCATTAATGACATCATTATAAATGGATAGATTAATGGAATTTCGTGATTACAAAAAATGGTTTCCTGGTAACTGTGTCAGTACATAGTTGCATCATTGAAATTGTGTTTCGTCAGGCAGTTTGAGCCAAGATGAAGATTAGGAGATCGGGAACCACACACACACACACACACACACACACACACACACACACACACACACACACACACACACACACACACACACACACACACACACACACACACACACACACACACTCATGCCATGCTGTTGATTTGACACACAAACACACAGCTGGACAGATAAACCCATAACTGTGATCAGTGGGCTAGCGCTTGACGTAACAGGGGTGCGATCGGGATTATTTAATGTTTTGCAAATGTAATGCAGCAGTTTAAAGACTTGCAGTGTTGCATAACATCTTGTGTGAAGGGGACTGGGCCACAATACCGTGACAGGGCTCACTTTGATTTCATTAAAAAGAGGCAGAGAGTCATTGAGTGAGTGGACAAAGTCAAGTTGTCAATTTGTCAGTTTCGTGTATGGAACTATTTTATGTAACCTTTCTGTGGTTTACTTTATGACGAACACAGGTTTTGTGTATTGCAGTAATAACCACAGCAGCATCTCAGGAGACAAATGTTCCCTAGTCTTTAAAATTCCTACTTTCTAATTACCTGTATCTGTAGCTGTGCAGCTCCAGTGACGTGCTGGTGTCTGCTGACCGCCCAGTTTTTCTCTTCCAGAGTTCATCCTCTTCTCTCTGCTTAATTGTTGCTGACCTCCTGTTTTTCTTTATCTCTGATTGACAGGTGTGAAAAGAGGCCTGGCTAGAGCTATAGTTGCTGTTGTTGTCAAGGAAACTGAGAGTCCTGTCCCGTTACCATGGGGAAACAGAACAGCAAGCTGCGGCCAGAGATGCTGCAGGACCTCCGGGAGAATACCGAGTTCTCCGACCATGAGCTGCAGGAATGGTACAAGGTATGTGAAGAAACTTTTATAACTAAAATTGGTTATGCTACTGCTGCTACCATGGTAGAAAAATTCAGCACTATATTGTTTACACTAAAAACAAAACAAGTTAAATAGGCTAAAAGAGTTGGATTATAGTTTTATATAGATTTCACCATTCAAATTATATATATTTCTGCTTTTGAAATAAAGTTATTTCAAAACCTCACTTACATAATGCTTCTGAAAATACATGTTAATTCTCACTCAGATCCATTTTTAGCACTTATTTGTTATTTGTTGCACTTTGTTGTACATATATGTATTTTTCAGTTCAAAATTCATAGCCTACTGATTTGGAAAATCGCCAGTATGCATCTGACTAGTCCACATTGTGTACTGTCTGTATCCCACAATGCAATGCGCCCCTGGACGTCTAACCGTAACCAAAGACGGTTTAGAGTAGTTTTTTTTTATGATCAATTTTTTATTGTTCTTTTCCATGTTAGTATAAATAGACAGATATGAATAGAGAAAACAATGGCAGCTGTATCCGGCCCAACCCTTACCACAACCCTCCCCCCAACCCAGGTGGTATGCCCAAGGCAAGGCCTGCACAAATCTCTTCAAGGCAATAACCGCCATTACAGCAACAGATGTAATAATAGTAAACAAAGCAAAATGACAACAGCAACAACAACAACAAAAAACTAAAACAAACAGAAAATTACTACAAACAAAACAAAAATATAGAAAAATCTTACACACACACACATTCATTCACTCACACCCCTTGCCCCTCCCCTCCCAGGGATCCCAGCAGATGATCTCAACATGAACATCATACCAAGTACAGAATACTACAACAAATCACATATCCTTTGCAGAAGCCTTGACCAGCAGGAGACATTTTGTGCTTTGGCATGGCGAAGTTGTGCAGTGGATTGCTCCATCTGAGCAATCTCCTTGTAGCTCAAAAGCCATTCCCTCACTGACAGCATATGTGGCAATTTCCAGCGACAGGCTATGATTCTTTTTGCAGCTGTCAGTCCAGCCAACAGAAGTCGTTTTGTGTTTACAGTGAGCTTTAATGAAGAAGTATCATTAAGCAGGAGCAAATGCTGTGAGTGAGGGACAGATATATCCAGAAGATTGGACAAGGTGCTAGTAACATTTAACCAAAATCTATCAACCTCCGGGCACTGCCAAACCATATGAATATAGGTACCCATTTTATTGTTTGAACAAAACCCACAATAGGGATCATCTCTAAGCTTCATTTTATGCAATCTCTGCGGAGTGAAATAAGATCGATGGATAAAGTTGTAATGTATCATCTGGTGGTTAGCATTTCTAGATGACAAAGTTACATTAAGCCAAATGGTATGCCAATCTATAGCTAAGGAACAATTTATGTCTTTTCTCCAGACATTATCAAGTGGGAGAGATTTGTAGGAGGCCACTGCCATGTACTTGTAGAGGGCCAAGATAATTCCACCTTTTTCCCTATTTTTGCTCAGCAATACATGCAGGGGATGATTTTCCAGAGGTGCGCCCCATGGTACGCCCTGAGTCCGCATAGCTGCACGTAACTGCAAATAAAAAAAGAATGACGTGCCCGGGAGGTTATAAGACTTTTGTAAATCATGGAACTCACGAAGACCTTGTTGTCCCACAATATCTTGGATTTTGTGAACCCCTTTCTCAGACCATTGTGGAAAAACAATTGGTTTACCATCTATTAAAAGGAAATGGTTATGAAAAATAGGGGACTGAAAAAAAAAAGTATTACAAATGTTTGCTAGTTTCTGCACTTTGTGCCATACAGTAAACATATATGCAATAATTGGACCAAAGACCCGTTTTACTATCTTCTGTGGTGTGTTTGAATAAATAAGAGTTGCTAGATTGTATGGATGTATTAATTGCTCCTCAATAGGGCGCCAGGACACTTGAGATGCTGAATTTAGCCAAACGGTCAATGGCCGCAAGGCAAAACACCATGCATACCATTCAAAATTAGGAAGGTTAACACCACCTGCCGATTTCTGTCTCTGCAGAGTAGAGGCCTTAATTTTAGGTTTTTTCTTATTCCACAAATAACTGCTAGTGAGGGAATTTAACTTCCTCCAGAAGCCGGTCGGTGGGTCAAGGGGTAACATTGCACTAATAAAATTAATACGAGGTAATATGTTCATCTTTACAATAGAGAGTCTTGACTGAAAAGAGGTAGGAAGTTTGCTCCATCTCTTCAAATCATTATGAATATCATTAAGTACTTTATTATAATTTTTATTAATTACAGCTTCCAGAGAAGAAGAAATATAAACCCCTAGATATTTGAAGTGGTTAACAACGGGAATACTAGAGGGAAGTATATTATCATTAGAGTCCCCCAGAGGCAGTAATGAAGATTTCGTCCAATTAATTCTGTATCCCGACAGATTGCCAAAATCTTGAAAGATCTTAAGCAAATGAGGCAATGATTTAGATGAATTTTTTGTAAAAATCAAAATGTCATCCGCATACAAAGAAATGGCATGTGGTGTATCACAAATCATCACTGGCTCCAATGCCTCCGACTGTCGAATAGCCTGTGCTACGGGCTCTAAGGAGAGAGCAAACAAAAGGGGGGATAAGGGGCAGCCCTGCCGAGAAGATCTGGAGACTGGAAATCTGGATGAGCACATGTTACCAGTTAATACCACCGCACTCGGATTATTATATAATAATTTGACCAAAGAAATAAAACCTTCACCAAGCCCCATATGTCTAAGCACTGCCCATAAATAATTCCACTCTAGCCGATCAAATGCCTTCTCTGCATCTAAAGAGAGGATGGCTGTATCATCTGATCTTGAGGCTGAATGAATAAGATGGAGAAGGCGACGGACATTATCAGATGCATATCTAGACTTCATGAAGCCAGTTTGATCATGGTGAATCAAGTGAGGCAAGTAATTCTCCAAGCGACTTGCCAAAATCTTGGCGAACAGTTTAATTTCACAATTTAGAAGACTCAGTGGCCTATAGGAGGAACAGTCAGTGGGCGATTTATCCTTCTTCAACAAAAGAGTTATCACCGCCACATTTGAGCTAGTCGAAAAGGAACCCTTTGAAATAGAAAAATTGATCATGTTTAGCAGCAGTGGGCCTAGTCGAGACCAAAAATGAATGAAAAGCTCTGGGGGTAATCCATCCAGCCCAGGTGATCGATCTTTATTCATTTGTCTTATAGCCTTTTCCAGCTCTACCAAAGTAAAGGGTGCCTCCAGAATATTCGTTGCCTCTGAGGTCAATTTTGGTAACTTTAAGGACTCTAAAAAAACATTACAGGCTTGTTCATCATGGCTAATCTCTGAGTTGTAAAGATCTTGATAAAATAATTTGAAAGTACTATTAATTTCTATGGGGTCAGAGGTTAAGATATCGTCATTGGTCCTGATTGCAGCGATGTTTGCTCTGTCCTCATTTGTTCTTAATTTGAGAGCAAGGAGGCGGCTGGGGCGTGCACTATTCATATAGTGATTCTGTCTAGTACGATGGATTATGAATTCTGCATTCTGTCTCAATAGGCCACTGAGTTCGTCCAGTAACTTTCGGCGCTTATCTATATTTTCAGCTGAGTTGTTATTCAATAATGCTTGCTCAGCAGCTACAATTGCAATCTCCAAAGATTCAATGCGATGTTTCCTAGTTTTGTTCAGATTTGAAGCAAGGGAGATAGTTTTATTTCTGATGCAGCCCTTGACTGCATCCCACAATACTCTGGGATCATCAACTGAACTGCCGTTAATTTTAATGAATTCATCCAATTCAGCCTCAAGTTCTTGTTTGAAGGTCTCGTTTTGAAGTAAGGTGGTATTAAATCGCCAGCGTGGAGCTTTTGATTTGACAGCTCTCAAAGAAAAAGTGCACAAAACAGCTCTATGATCAGACCATGATATTGGGATCATATCAGTGTTACAAATATCACAAAAAAGAGTTTTAGAAGCAAAAATATAGTCAATTCTTGAAAAAGTCTTATGTCGGGCAGAAAAGAAAGAAAATTCCTTAGTGGAAGGATTCATCATTCGCCAGACATCAATTACTCCATGATCATTAGCTAATTTCTGCATCGCAATTGATGCTCGCTGCTGCTCTGCACTTCCTCTTAGGCCTGTACGGTCAATATCATGGAGCCATACTGAATTAAAATCCCCACCTATCAAGAGTTGGTATTCTGGGAGATCTAGCAATATAGAGGCCAGCGAGTCGTAAAAATTCTGGTCAAAAGAGTTAGGGGCATAAACACATATTAAAGCTATTTTAATGCCATCTAACACTACTTTGCAAAATGTAATACGACCATCATCGCTTCCACCTGAGCCTAAGATGGAAAAATTTAAATTGCGTTTTGCAGCGATGAGGACACCTTTGCTTTTGGTTGTATGACATGAGGAGGCAATCACATGATAATGTTTGTTTTGCAATCTACATACATCAGCCTCCAAAAAATGTGACTCTTGGATAAAAGCAAAATGAACATTTTTCCTGTGAAGCATCTCGAGGGTGCTTATGCGCTTCTGAGGAGAATTAAGGCCCCGTGAGTTCCAAGACAGCACTGTAATCTTATTTATAGCCATTATTATTCATATGTAGAAAAACTGACACCAAGGAAACCTGTACCCCATCCACCCCCCTCCCTTCCACACGCACACACATCCACACACAAAAACACAGATAAAAAAGAAAAGAATCAACAACAAAAAAAAACAAAAATACTGATACATTTTCCCATCCTGCCTTAAGCAAACCCTGCCCCCACTCTTCATTCAGAGGGAGAGCAGTCCCATGACCCCAAAACAAAAAAAGTACACCAATGTCCATGAAGGAGCAGACTTATTCGCCCCCCCCACCCTCCATACGAGTTTCATTCAGACTACATGGCAGCAGTAAGTCAACTTTTCTTTTTTTTTTTTTTTTAATTTAATTTGTTTTGTTTTATTATTTTAGCAATAAGCCCACTGGCCCACAGGGAACCCCCATTATGACGACATGTCAGATTCAAAGTATCAAATAAACGATTAAATCCACAGGCCAAAAAGAGAAAAAGAAAAAAAAAAGGGGGGGGGGGGGGGAAGCGTAAATACAAACAGTTGGCCATATACATAAAAAGGTAAATGAAAAAATAAAGGGGAAGACAAAAAATAAAATAGAACAGGCCTAAATAATAAGGGGAAAAAACTGCTTAAGGTAGTCCACTCCTAGAGGCAAACAAAAACAAAAAAAAGAGGGAGAGAGAAAAAAAAAAAAAAAAAAAAAAAAAAAAGGCAGGAAAAAAGAAGAAGATCCAGCCTGAAATGGCCCCGACAAGGCTCAGTCTTACCATTTCTGGAATGCATTGTCCTCCTCAAGGGAGTTTTTACTCCTTGTCCAGTGAAGCTAGAAACTGTTCAGCCTCGCCCGGCTCAGCAAAGGTGTAGATGTCGCGTCCCCGAGAGAGCTTGATTGTAGCCGGGTACAGCAGGAAAGCCTGGAAGCCTTTAATGCGAGCCTCATGCATCACTGTATAGCAGGGTTTGCGGCGTCTAGTGGTCGCCTCGCTATAATCTGCGGCAAACTTCAGCAGGGTACCTGCCACCTCCGGGGGATTCTTCCTTGCTTCGTTGAGTAAACGATCTCTATCCGTGTAGCGGAGGCATTTAACAATGAGCGGCCGTGTGCGCTGTGTGTTCCGCGAGGAGCCCGCTTTAGTTAAATGGCCAAGACGGTGGGCTCTCATCAACTCCGGTGGTGCAGACCCGAAGACTGGGAACCACTTTGGGATATTCTCAACCAAGTACGCGCGTAGATTCGGGCCCTCGCTGTCCTCTTTCAGATTGAAGATGAGCAGGTTGTCTCGGCGTGCCCTGTCCTCCATGTCCGTGAACTTTAGAGTAGTTAAGTTTATTTGCTGTGTACCGTAACCAAGTTATATAACTTAATAAAATAAAATAAAACTTAATGCAGACTGATCGGTTCATTGTAAAACATTTATTTATTGATGTAAATGTGGTGATTTCTGTACACACAGAGCCCCGAGGCAACGCCGCTCTTCTGTCCAATACACGTGAAGCTTCACTTTTCATGCAAACAAACTAATGCTACTGCCACAATTGTTAGATTTCATCAATGAGACCAACATTTGGTAACACTACATAATACAGCCCGCGACTTAGAGCGTACCTACCGCCCTCTTTCCGCATAGGTTGCCCCTTATTTTACACAAGTACTGAGTAACTGCGGCTCACTTCCCCCCTTGTTTCCCCCGTGCATTTACAGTGTAACTAGGCTGTGTCTTAGCGCGTAACTCCGGTTAACTTACATCCTGCTTTACACCAACTTCCACACAAGTAAAGAGTAACTCTCGCTCACTTCCCTCACGGTTTTACAGTATAACTAGGCTGCGTCTTAGCACGTAACTCCTGTCCTACTTTACACCAAATTACACAGTAACTCTCGCTCACCCCGCCACTATTTCCCTGCATTTTACAGTATAACTAGGCTGTGTCTTAGAGCGTAACTCCCGTACAATTACGTGCTACTTTGCCCGGACTTACAGTGTAACTCCTGGTCATTTCCCACCAATGATTTTAACCAATATTAGAAATTAAAAAGTCTACTACAATATGAGCACAATTGTTACAATCCATTTTTTTTTTATTGTCAGCAGGAAAATGTCACCTCTATTCCAGAGATTTATTATTAATTAATTAATTGTATGGTTTGGAATACTGAGAAATTGGGATAGAGCATGGAAATTGGTCAATAACAGGCTGGCTGGTAGCAAACTTACCTCTCTAAAATGCACATCTATGAAAGTCTAGTTCTGTCATCCAAGGGCAAAACACAAACTATACAGTAATACATCCACAATAATGAATCATTCAGAGATAGAAAATGTTTTTATTATTTATTAAACAGAAAACACATGACACATCCACATCCATGATCATTCATAAACTTTAATGCAAGTAGATCTTAATTTCCCTGTAAATGAGCACTGTTATTCCCTCCTTAGTGTGCAACTACACTCTAGTTGTCCTGGAGTTACCCAGTAACTACAAGATAGCGGGCTGTATTATAAAGTATTCTTTGTTATTCCCTCCTTAGTGTGCAAATACACTGTAATTGTCCTGCAACTACACTCTAGTTGTCCTGGAGTTACCCAGTAACTAAAGATAGCGGGCTGTATTATAAAGTATTCTTTGTTATTCCCTCCTTAGTGTGCAAATACACTCTAGTTGTCCTGCAACTACACTCTAGTTGTCCTGGAGTTACCCAGTAACTACAAGATAGCGGGCTGTATTATAAAGTATTCTTTGTTATTCCCTCCTTAGTGTGCAAATACACTGTAATTGTCTTGCAACTACACTCTAGTTGTCCTGGAGTTACCCAGTACCTTCTACTACAGCTGTAACTACTGTCTAAGTAGAACCAGTAAGTTAGAACACAGTTTGTTTCACGAGATAACATCATCTGAAAGTACAGTAATACAAAGACAAAACTAACTGAAGTGTCCCCGACCCTGACATCATAAAATAACAGATTTCTACTGGCTTTTGTTATTTACATTAAAGTTAAGTTTTGTTCCTTCTGTTATAAACTGTTTAATTTAGTTTTGATCCATCTGTCTGGTCCTTCTAAGTCTAAAATAATCAGTCAAGTCAGTTTCATCTGACAAAATGTACTTTCTAAGTTAGAAGAGTCAAGTTGAAAAGATCGTTGTGATACTACTATCACACCGGAGTGTGACACTCAGTAATGGAGAATGGATGGGCTCCTCCATAAAAGGTGATCTTGATCTTGATCCAGCTCCTTGGGCCAAAGCAGAGATCAGGGTCATGGGTGGCGTGCCATCTCCCTCGTCAGGCACCATTTTCATGGCATCTCAAAAACCTCACCTGTGTAGAAACATAATTATATATTGTATCATCAACTTCATCACATAAAATGCATCACTGTAAAACAAAGTGAGAAAATTAATAACTTTGAACGGTACAGTTTTTCTCATCATGGAATACTTAATCCCGGTTTTACCTTTCACATCATGAATCATTAGCCTTTTAAACCATAACTTGTGATTTTTAAGCATATTAATCAATTACAAATTATACATATTTTTTTCTTTAACTATTGAGTAATTATTTTAACCATTTAAAAATCTTAAATTTTACAAAATCAATGCTATTACCATACTGTTTCACAACTGTAGGCTGCACCAGTACATTAACTGTTAATGTTACTCTTGACTGTATTCATCATAACATTCATGACCAACAGTAATGTTAGCTAATGGAGCTAATGTGTACAGTACTAACACAAATACAACCTCAAAGCAAAACCGCAGCACTTACAGTTCCCGGTTGCCTGGTGCAGGGGAAAACACACACTATTATCTTTAGCACAAGCTAACATTGCTAGCTGCGTTAGCATAGCTACTTAACTCACCAAGAGGTTGATAACGCGGTGAAACTGCCGTCGCACAGGTCCTGGGTTCATCTCTCACGTCTCCTGGGGTGTTTGCTCTGTGTTTATATCAACATATCACATCGTAGACATTGCATAATTTCCCTCATTTCTCCACTTCGTCTCCTCCTGTCGTCCCTGCGGCTGTGTCAACAAGCTCCGTCCTCGCTGTGAGGTGGGACTTTCTACCTTCTCAACAGGCAACCAATGAGAAGTGAGCAGCTTCTGGTCTGACCAATGACAGATGGTCAAAGGTGAGTGACTGTGATTGACACCTTATTTCATCCTATTTGATTATAACCTGTCTAACTACGCTGCTCATCATTGATCACATAAGTTGTCAATCACAGTCACTCACCTTTGACCATCTGTCATTGGTCAGACCAGAAGCTGCTCACTTGTCATTGGTTGCCTGTTGAGAAGGTAGAAAGTCCCACCCCACAGCGAGGACGGAGCTTGTTGACACAGCCACAGGGACGACAGGAGGAGACGAAGTGGAGAAATGAGGGAAATTATGCAATGTCTACGATGTGATATGTTGATATAAACACAGAGCAAACACCCCGGGAGACGTGAGGGATGCACCCAGGACCTGTGCGACGGCAGTTTCACCGTGTTATCAACCTCTTGGTGAGTTAAGTAGCTATGCTAACGCAGCTAGCAATGTTAGCTTGTGCTAAAGATAATAGCAAAGATATTCAATAAATGCGTCTTTGATAATAGTGTGTGTTTTCCCCTGCACCAGGCAACCGGGAACTGTAAGTGCTGCGGTTTTGCTTTGAGGTTGTATTTGTGTTAGTACTGTACACATTAGCTCCATTAGCTAACGTTACTGTTGGTCATGAATGTTATGATGAATACAGTCAAGAGTAACATTAACAGTTAATGTACTGGTGCAGCCTACAGTTGTGAAACAGTATGGTAATAGCATTGATTTTGTAAAATTTAAGATTTTTAAATGGTTAAAATAATTACTCAATAGTTAAAGAAAAAAATATGTATAATTTGTAATTGATTAATATACTTAAAAATCACAAGTTATGGTTTAAAAGGCTAATGATTCATGATGTGAAAGGTAAAACCGGGATTAAGTATTCCATGATGAGGAAAAACTGTACCGTTCAAAGTTATTAATTTTCTCACTTTGTTTTACAGTGATGCATTTTATGTGATGAAGTTGATGATACAATATATAATTATGTTTCTACACAGGTGAGGTTTTTGAGATGGCATGAAAATGGTGCCTGACGAGGGAGATGGCACGCCACCCATGACCCTGATCTCTGCTTTGGCCCAAGGAGCTGGATCAAGATCAAGATCACCTTTTATGGAGGAGCCCATCCATTCTCCATTACTGAGTGTCACACTCCGGTGTGATAGTAGTATCACAACGATCTTTTCAACTTGACTCTTCTAACTTAGAAAGTACATTTTGTCAGATGAAACTGACTTGACTGACTATTTTAGACTTAGAAGGGCCAGACAGATGGATCAAAACTAAATTAAACAGTTTATAACAGACGGAACAAAACTTAACTTTAATGTAAATAACAAAAGCCAGTAGAAATCTGTTATTTTATGATGTCAGGGTCTGGGACACTTCAGTTAGTTTTGTCTTTGTATTACTGTACTTTCAGATGATGTTATCTTGTGAAACAAACTGTGTTCTAACTTACTGGTTCTACTTAGACAGTAGTTACAGCTGTAGTAGAAGGTACTGGGTAACTCCAGGACAACTAGAGTGTAGTTGCAGGACAATTACAGTGTATTTGCACACTAAGGAGGGAATAACAAAGAATACTTTATAATACAGCCCGCTATCTTGTAGTTACTGGGTAACTACGGGACAACTAGAGTGTAGTTGCAGGACAATTACAGTGTATTTGCAGGACAATTACAGTGTATTTGCACACTAAGGAGGGAATAACAAAGAATACTTTATAATACAGCCCGCTATCTTTAGTTACTGGGTAACTCCAGGACAACTAGAGTGTAGTTGCACGACAACTAGAGTGTATTTGCACACTAAGGAGGGAATAACAAAGAACACTTTATAATACAGCCCGCTATCTTTAGTTACTGGGTAACTCCAGGACAACTAGAGTGTAGTTGCAGGACAATTACAGTGTATTTGCACACTAAGGAGGGAATAACAAAGAATACTTTATAATACAGCCCGCTATCTTTAGTTACTGGGTAACTCCAGGACAACTAGAGTGTAGTTGCAGGACAATTACAGTGTATTTGCACACTAAGGAGGGAATAACAAAGAATACTTTATAATACAGCCCGCTATCTTTAGTTACTGGGTAACTCCAGGACAACTAGAGTGTAGTTGCAGGACAATTACAGTGTATTTGCACACTAAGGAGGGAATAACAAAGAATACTTTATAATACAGCCCGCTATCTTGTAGTTACTGGGTAACTACGGGACAACTAGAGTGTAGTTGCAAGACAACTAGAGTGTATTTGCACACTAAGGAGGGAATAACAAAGAATACTTTATAATACAGCCCGCTATCTTGTAGTTACTGGGTAACTCCAGGACAACTAGAGTGTAGTTGCACACTAAGGAGGGAATAACAGTGCTCATTTACAGGGAAATTAAGATCTACTTGCATTAAAGTTTATGAATGATCATGGATGTGGATGTGTCATGTGTTTTCTGTTTAATAAAGAATAAAGAATACATTTTCTATCTCTGAATGATTCATTATTGTGGATGTATTACTGTATAGTTTGTGTTTTGCCCTTGGATGACAGAACTAGACTTTCATAGATGTGCATTTTAGAGAGGTAAGTTTGCTACCAGCCAGCCTGTTATTGATCAATTTCCATGCTCTATCCCAATTTCTCAGTATTCCAAACCATACAATTAATTAATTAATAATAAATCTCTGGAATAGAGGTGACATTTTCCTGCTGACAATAAAAAAAAAATGGATTGTAACAATTGTGCTCATATTGTAGTAGACTTTTTAATTTCTAATATTGGTTAAAATCATTGGTGGGAAATGACCAGGAGTTACACTGTAAGTCCGGGCAAAGTAGCACGTACTTGTACGGGAGTTACGCTCTAAGACACAGCCTAGTTATACTGTAAAATGCAGGGAAATAGTGGCGGGGTGAGCGAGAGTTACTGTGTAATTTGGTGTAAAGTAGGACAGGAGTTACGTGCTAAGACGCAGCCTAGTTATACTGTAAAACCGTGAGGGAAGTGAGCGAGAGTTACTCTTTACTTGTGTGGAAGTTGGTGTAAAGCAGGATGTAAGTTAACCGGAGTTACGCGCTAAGACGCAGCCTAGTTACACTGTAAATGCACGGGGGAAACAAGGGGGGAAGTGAGCCGCAGTTACTCAGTACTTGTGTGAAATAAGGGGCAACCTATGCGGAAAGAGGGCGGTAGGTACGCTCTAAGTCGCGGGCTGTATTATGTAGTGTTACCCAACATTTATCTCCTAAAAATAATTTAACCAGCCAGTGGTAAACCTCTAAAAACCTGCGGGTAAGTTAATTAGCGATCATTTTCTCCCCCGGGAGACGAAGGTTGGCCGGCCGAGCAGCTCTGCAGACCGGCTGCTGCCTCTGTGATGTCCCGGTCACTGCTCACACAGGTGGAGCTTCACTTCTCCGAAAAACATCGGAGCAGACTTCTAAAAAGCTGTCATTTGGATAAACTAGCCTTATATTTGGGATCTAAACAGTTACTTTCTCACATGAAAAAATATTAAAAATTAATAAAGTTACGTAATACCAATCCTACTTGCACTTTAAGGACTGCACCCAATTTCGTTGTACTTGTGCAATGACAATAAAGACATTCATTTCATTTCGCTACAGCGGGAAATAAAACAGCTTTTCGCCTGTTTTGTATACAGTATAGACCAGAGCAGCATCTTTATGCAAATGAGAGTGACTGAGGCATCCTGGGTCATTTAGGGGCAGAGCCCGGCATCCCTCCATTTGGAAAGTTCAGCCTAACTGGCTTAACAAACTAACTAACAAAAAGTTGGCTATTAATAGGCTATTTACAGACAACACCTACCTGGTGATTCGACCAAATACATGTAGATTTCCGGGTAAGAAATTTCTGGCCACTGCGTGGGGTCATTCATCCAGTTACTGCGTTCACACCAAAAGCTTCCAAAGCGTCAAAAACGCTCGAGGGTGGGCGTCAGATAAGACAGCTCCCAAAACGGCAAATATTTTCAGCCGCTTTGGCCGCTCGTCACGTGACTGACGTCAAAGTTCGATCACGCTGGTCATTGGGGAGCCGAAATACAAAAAAAAGGAAAAAAAGGCAGCCGACAGACATCTCTATTCTGACAGGATGCCGCCGGTTGCCGCCGAACTGCAGGATGCCTCAGTCATTCTCATTTGCATAGAGATGCCGCTCTGGTCTATACTGCGGTGTGAATGGCGTTGGTCTGCTGAAATAGCATACTGAATCCCACATTCAGTATGCAGTATACAGTACATACTAACGCAGTATGTAGTAGGCAGTACAGTAGTATACGGTTTCGAAAACAGCCGTAGGGGTTGTTCAGACAATTTTTAGCCAATCCAGATTGGAACTGGATGGCTCTTCAACATAAACAAAGCAATATCCCAGGTTGTAATAGATATAGTACTACGATTACTTTTTGAGAACTGACCGTAGCACCGTTGCACCTATATCCACATGAATCTGTCAGAGCCCCCCGTCATCAGTAAGGTCATGACATCAGTAATTAGTAAAACCGACAGCTGCCTAGAATATGACGTTTATCTCCGTCCAAGTCACAGCACCACCCAGTCTGGTAATCCACTGGGGAGACCGGATTAATTTTGCCGTGATGAAGTGCCACAGCAGACTGACCGCATGCATTATCTCATCTTGTTTTCATGGATATGTGTTTGTGTAATGGCTATATGGCTTTATGTGTGGATTAGACCTACAGAACAGCTGTGTGAGCTGTCCTGAATGAGAGCTGTACATGTTTAAACCATCACCTTCCTGATCTGTGACTTAAGCCTCACTGACCCCAGGTCCCCTCACACTGACAATGGTCATGATGGTGTTTGGTCTCAGTGGATTAACAGGTCCTGGATGCTGGATATGACATATAAACTATGAAGTATGCTCCACGGGATGTTAAAGTGCCTTAGGTCCTGGAGAATAAATCCAGCCTGTCTTCTTTTTGGGGATTTATTGGCCATATATCTGAGCTTGGAGTTAGAAAGCCGCGCTGAAAGTAGCGAAATGTCAAAAACACAAAGAACGAAAAAAAAATGTATTAGGAGCAGAGCCGTGTTGCCTTGCTGCCTTCACCCATGATAATATTTAACATGATGATCACAAAGTAACTCCAGTTTTAAAACAGGACAATGACTTTGTCACCTCACTGCTTCGATCTTAAAAAGTGCTACATTTCTGCTGAACAAAGACCATGACTGACATGACTTTTACCTCCCTTTTCTTCTCAGGCACAATGCTGCTTTATCAAATGTGACTCCCTCAAAAGAAGATAGAACTGCTCTCAAATATCCAAGACTAATTTCTTTTTGCAAAAATACTTCTTCAGAATGGAGCATTACATGAATGAAACATTTACAAGTCAAAAGTTTTGTTAGAGATATTTGATTCCTGATCGAAATGGTTTTATCTGTCAGTTATAATGGAAAGAGTGTCTGCTGATGTAGAAATTGTATCACAGAGATGTATTGTCCCGGAGGCTGAAAGAAGGCATTAAAGGAATTATTGTCACCCTTGTCTTGGCTCATATCATCTTTTTTCTTTTCCTCAGGGTTTCTTGAAGGATTGTCCCAGTGGGACTCTGAATGTGGAGGAGTTCAAGAAGATTTACGCCAATTTCTTCCCCTACGGTGATGCCTCCAAGTTTGCTGAGCATGTCTTCCGAACCTTTGACACCAACAACGACGGGACGATAGACTTCCGGGAGTTCATCATTGCCTTGAGCGTGACGTCACGAGGGAAGCTCGAGCAAAAGCTGAAATGGGCCTTCAGCATGTACGACCTGGACGGGAACGGGTACATCAGCCGCGACGAGATGCTGGAGATTGTACAGGTGAGCAAGAGACAATGGGTAATGTTTGATTGGGGGTTTCAGGATTGGCTGAGGTTTTTGAACTCTAAGAATAAAGTTGGATATTTTTCAATTCTTTTAAATGACTAGGAATGTACAGAAAGAACTTTTCCACAATTCAACCGATTATATTTTTATCCTGCCTTTGCCGCAGACTTGCCGTTATAAATACTCAGTTTCCATCCACAGCTGTGATAACCTCAGTGACATCATCAGGATTGTTTTCTTTTGGGGCTTTAGGGGGCTCTTCTAGAGGGAATTACAGATATGTTCACATGCTGAGTCATATTCCTCAATTAAGCTAACCTCAATGTGCAGAGTTCAACTTGTTCCTTTTAGATAAAATACACCAATCAGAAACTGCAGAATCCCAAATCCTTGTCAGGTAGGGTTTATGAGCATCACAGGAAATACCTAAATAATTTCATGACTCTCTAAGTTACCAAAGCTCACATGCAGTGTAAAAGTATGGAGGTGCTGGCGTCACTCAGAGATCAACATTTTTAAAAAAAATTTTCACTATATCAACCTCTTAAGTTCTTGAAAATACTGAAAAAAAACACTATTGGATATTATATTTTAACCAGACGCCTGTGTAGACTCTGCATGGACAGAAATAGACAGTGTTTACTTCAATTATGCAAGTTAATACATTCGTTTCAGTACGTACTGTATGGAGAGGCTCAAGCACTAATATGCAAAGACTCTAATAGGCATATTTAATATGCTGAATGCAATATTGGCACAGGCAACAGTTTCTATGAAGACTGCTAAGTACACTGTTACATTTGTGCAGCATGTAATCCTTTCATTGTTCAGGAGACGAAGTAGAGAGACTCAGACTGGGATGTTGTACTGAGTATCTTGCTGTGTGTTCTCTGTGGGCTTATTTTCATATCCTGGTGGGGACTCCAGCATGAACACACTTACCCACGGGGACACAGGGACACTGTGGGGACAAAATTTAAGTCCTCAGGGAAAGGAACTGCTTGAGTTTTAGGGCTTGGTTTTAGGGTAAGACATGTGATGTGATGGTTAAGGTTTGAGTAATGGAATCCATTATGTCCATGACTGAACCTCACGGGGACAATGAAACAAGTTTCTCTGTGTGTATGTGTATGTGTGTGCTTGTGCATGTGTGTGTGTGTGTGTGTGCGTGCGCGCGCTGTCTGCGTGCACACGCTTCTAGGTTCTCATGGATTAGTGAGTTAAATTTAACCAGAGTTTATCCCTGAGTGTGCAGAATACTGGGATTATCCTCAAGCTCATTGAGGTTACGCACCGCTGGATGTGAGAGGAGGGGCCCATTGTGTCATTGTACACTGTGAGAGAGAGACAGAGAGATTGTCATAATAGGGGAAGTCAAATTTGTTTTACACCACATTATCGGACAGCAGGGCAGGTCTTCACCCTACATGCCCCAATCAGAACACATGCCCAACAAAATGTCCTTTTTTAATCTTATTTGAAACCTACCAAATCAACTTGTTCCTGCTGATTGAAAATGATGTAAGGAGGAAATTTAGTTAAATCAAACTGCAGAAAATGGATATTTTCCCCAAACAGCAGAGGATGTTGCAGTATTACTACAACCTTGTTCGACACGCATGAATAAATGCATCAGAATACCACTGGAACAATCGGATATCCTTATTGATCCATGGACAGGAACTTAAAGTTAAAATCTAATGCTTATTCACCACCTTTTTTTAAGTAGCTTTCAATGACATTGAACAGAAAACAGCAAACTGAGTTTACCCTCTGTTGAAAGAAAGAAGTCATACATTTTGGGAAATACATTAGGCTACTCATTTATGTATTTATTCATTCACTTTTTTCTTGAGAGTTAGATAAGAAGTGCTTGGAGGCTATTAGCTTAGCTTTACTTAGCCTAACAAGAGTTTATCTAACAGTTCCAACAGTTTATCTATGTCTCTTGACAGGCACAATGTAGTAAACAGTAAGAAATTTGGTTGCAAAACTCTAGGAAGGATACAGTTTGCCAAGAAAGTTTACAACATATTTTTGTATTAACCACAAATAGTTTTTTACATTTCTGTAAACATGCCCCATAAAGACATTGAATATAACATAAAACTTGAGGAATGAATGGTTTACTGTACACTTGTTTGGTGCTAGCAGCTCCCTGTAGATTTGTTTGAAGACTACATAGGCCTCATCTTAATGTGTGCAGGGGTGATATTCTTTGGAGAGTCAATCTTAGCCTGCAAAATTGTCCATTATTTCTGAGAAGCTAATTTAAAATGGCCAAACCTTGTGTATCACTACACACAAACAAACAGAACACAAAAGAGTTTGCACTGTGCAACTCAACAACTGTGCAGGGACCAAATAACTGTTAATTCAATTGTATTCAGTTTTTTTTCCTCCATTAAAACTATGCTTTCAGATGGATTGGAACTCTAAATGGATTGTATTATTTCTATTGTTCTTTCTTATCTACTGTTATTTTCATAGTCAGTCTAAAGACAGGCTGTTAAATCACTGTCTGGTCTGTGTGGCTGATTTATTTCATAAGACTATGATAATTTTTTTTGAAGCAATAGTAAATAAATAAATGAATAAACTGAATTTGGAATCAACTCAATTGTTTTGTGCACCTATCTTTTAGTATTTTTCAATATATAACCAGTCAGGCAATAAACAATATATTTCAGTCAAGAGATGCATTTAAATCCCTATGTCTTACTGAAAAGCTCAGAGGGCTTATTTCATGCAGGCTACCTACACTTCTGAGGGCGCTGCTGTGACACTGATCTACGGTCAGTAAGCTGACTGCAGATACTCTGGTACTTGCAGCTGCTCTGTCCGGTGTTGGCTTGCAAGGTTAATTTAATACTATCAGGGGACAGGGGGTGCTCCTATCAGTCAAGAGATAAAGATGTATCAGATCAATATAGTAAGCTCTGCTTGTAAGCCTCTCGCCCCCAAACTATTGGTACATACAATCCCTGTCACTGTGGTATGATGGCGTGTAGTCCTACAGGCACACAGACCCTGCGTGGGTATTTGTGGAGAAGCTGCCCAGGGAGCAGCTCTTAGCATCAGGACTAACAAATGGAAGTGGATCATGTGGACTTTAGAAAGTGTGTATATCAGCATCTTGAAAGCTGCAGTGACATTATTTTTCAGCTCAGTTTTGTTTTAGTTCTCTCCTGCTGAGTCCCCTTAATGGATCCCTGCTGGCTTGAATTCACTTATCTTTCTTTCCTCTCGTTCCCACCCAACCACGCCTGTCTCTCTCCCTCTTTCTCTCTCTCTCTCTCTGTGTGTCTCTCTCTCTATCTTGCTTGATCTGCCGCTCTGTCTCTCAGGCCATCTACAAGATGGTGTCATCTGTGATGAAGATGCCAGAGGATGAATCCACGCCGGAGAAGAGGACAGATAAGATCTTCAGACAAATGGACCTCAATAATGATGGTGAGTGGAGGAAATGGCAACGAGGAGGGATGAATATGCTGAGAGGAGAGGGCAGGAGTGAGGGGTATCAGACGAAATGTGACAGTTTGTAGAAGATAATTCTTGAAATGTGCTCATTGTTATTGAAAACAAGAGATCTTATAGTTAGACTAGTAAGACTCAGCCTCTCTCTGAACTCCCAGGCTTTCTCCGAATGACTGGCTGATTTATATATTTCATGAATGCACAACCATTTTAGGCTTTGTGCATCATCCATTTTTACAAAATGAATGATGAAGAATATTGACCTTTTCATAATTCAGCACTTGCAGCCATCCCTTCCCTGTGAGGCTGTTCACATAGGGTACAGCACACAACAGCTCTTTGAGCTAAATGCTTAAAGGGATAGTTCAACATTTTGGAAAATTGGCCATGATCCCTATAGTTTTAGGAATAGGTTTGTTACCTTTATTTGTCGGTGCAAGCTGTTTTTAGAATGGCGGAGCAGAGCCGCGAGCTGCTCAGAGCTATGCCATGGAGGCTCATGGGATTTCTTGGTTTCCCGCATCAAATTCATCAAAAACACAATCCAACAACTCCAAAACGCTCTGGTGGACAAGTTGTGACCTGCACATTCACCACGCTATGAGATAATAACGGAGCGTTACGAGATGGAGTTGTTTTCGAGGCAAATGCAGAGACTGCTTGCCGAAAAACTGCCCCCGACGGGAACGCGCATCAGCGGTTTTGCATGAATTTACCTAGAAAACAACTCTGTCTCGTAACGTTCTGTTATTATCTCATAACGTGGTGAATGTGCAGGTCACAACTTGTCCACGAGAGCGTTTTGAAGTTCTTGGATTGTGTGTAGGCTATTTGATGAGTTTGATGAGCGAAATCAAGAAATTCCATGACCCTCTGCAGCGTAGCTCTGAGCAGCTTGCGGCTCTGCTCCACCATTCTAAAAATAGCTTGCACCGACAATTAAAGGTAACAAACCTACTGCTATGGCTATAGGGAGTATGGCAATGGGCCAATTTGCCTAAATGTTTAACTATCAAGGTATCTAATTTACACTGCAATGAATGTTGACACTACAGGAAAAGTTCAAGAATCACCAGTGTCACTGGTCGATATCATTATTATGTTATGACAGTCCATCCAATAAGATGACCATGTAGCTATGGTGCTCGATGAGAAGTTGGGATCACTAGTAGGATTCACCTTCTTGGGACCATATAGTATGTATCAAATTCAGTCCCCACAACATGTAGTAAAATATATTTAAAAACCAAAAACCCAAAAATGATTCATATCCAGGGACCACTGTACTTACAAACCTTTAAGACACTCTATGCAGTAGTTGTAGCGATGTTTCAGTGGATGGACCAACCAGCTGACTGACAGAGTGACTCTGATTACCATGTAAATTATACAGCCACACTGCTAGCATGGCTAAAAATACACACACAAACCCAGAGTTGTAAAACAAATTGCACATGACTTCTGACTTAGATCCAAAAAGTTGTTTACCCCAAATAAATATTTTTCTGGTCAGCCTGTTTCTTCCATCTGAACTCGTTGATTCCATAACTGAGCTATAAATATCTTACATGGCTCCCATCCCATATTCCCTGCTATAGCCAAGTTTGGTGCATGTTTGTGCATACCCAGCAATTTCAAATACCACTGTGTTGTAGCCTACTGATTCACACATGAAAACTATTTTTAAGGACTTGAACTGTAGCTCAAAAACTAATCCACAGCTCAGATAATGCCTCTTTACACCATATTAAATGCAGCACCACTGGGGAAAAAAAAGAAGTCTATTTTTATAATTTTCTCTTTGTTCTGCAGGCAAATTGTCCCTGGAGGAGTTTATCAAAGGTGCCAAAAGCGACCCTTCCATCGTCCGGCTACTCCAGTGCGACCCCAGCTCGGCCTCCCAGTTCTGAACTACTGCCCCGCTATGACCCCTTCTTCCTCACCCTCTCCGTTGCTATTGAACCAGTCACTCAAATCAATGCATGATGGTTCTCGTCTCTCATATCATCTTAAATTCTTAATTGTTGTGTGCAAGGATGGAGGAGGAATTTTAAAGAGGATAACAGAGAAGTCATCACTGTCATTTTACTTTCATTTTTATATTTGGGGGAAAGAAAATGAAGGGACATGGATACATTTAAATGATGAGTCAGAGACAGAGGTGTCCGCTAATGTTCCTGAATATCTCTCTCTCTCTGGAACATCGGATTTCCAGGGGGCTTGTGACAAAGCTTTTTTCTTTTTTTTTTTGCAGGGTGGGGATTGTTCAGTTTCTCCTCCAACACTCATGTATATCATGTATATACTGTATGTCTATGTATATCATAAGATGAAGTACATTTGTCTTCATGTATGGTGCACACTCTCTGGCATTGAAAGGCAGTATTATGTAGCGTAGCTTCCTGGTCTGATCTGAATGAGCGGTCGTGGGGGGTTGGAAGTGGGTGGGGGTTTATATTGGGACGTTTCACTGAGAAAAAAGAAGGCCTAAGATCCCATTAGGTTTTTATTAATATCTACTTGCATTTTGTTGATTTTTAAATTTTAAATGTGTTTTTTTTTTCATTTGTACATATTGTTTTCCTCATTCATGTCATTTTATTTATTCATTTTTATTCTTATTATTGTGCTTTTACTTTGATATGTTGTTTAAGATGACCACACTCTAGTTTACAGTGACAGAGAGAGAGAGAGAACATGCGAGTTAAGACTGACCTCTCTGGGATTTGTGGTTTTTGTTAAATTGGGCGAGGAATATGAAATTCTAGTGAAATAAGGAGCTCCCATAATGCATTTGATCAACGACACCAGTAGCACATATCATTTGAGCCGCCATGTGTTTATAAAGTATGGCTGTGCATTTGGTCTGAATGTGTGTGTGTGCATGTGAATATGCACCGTATGCTCGAGGCTAACTTTTACAGTATTACCATGTTGTGTTGTTTCTTAATTTGTAAGTATTTTAAAGTTCTTTATCAACGAGCAGTAAACTTAAGATAATCGTGACCTGTGACTATACTGCATGATCCTGCGAACCCAACAACTACAACGACACAGAAACAGTTAACGCACAGCTTTTTGTAGCTCTGCAGCCTCCTCGGCACCCTACAGTACCAGGCTTTGGGACAAACCCTGACCCCACTCTTTCTCTTTTCCTCATGACAGACATGAAAACTCACTAAGGGCTCGTTCATCACTCTCTAGCTGAATGCTTTTATAACCTCCTGGATTAGTCTGCTTACAGGGCAGTTAGATGAAGGGATACGTGTCAGGAGACAGGAGCAGGCTTAGATGCTTTTTTTCTGATTTGGACTTTTAGGGTTTCTCCAGAAAGAAGCCAGTGGCCATGTTTATATCAGCACCTCTAAATCCTTCATATCTCAAATAACCTATTCTAACATATTTCTATTTGGAGCACAGAGAGAGTGAAACACTTCCAGACGGGGCATCAAATCTGGATGTGAATGAAATATAAGACTTTAAATTACTTACACTGTGTGAGATTAGACCATAGCCTTGACTGAATAAAAACATGTTTCACAGTAAAAAAAAAAAAAAAAAAACTGAAATACTGTGCAAATGTAAACAGAGCCACTGGTTGCAGCAGTGCCAGCATCACTCTTGTGTAAAGGCTCCATCATCTGATCACTGTTGCCATCTTCTGTTTGGGATATTGAACACACACCACAAAGTCAGTCTGTGGTGTAGCTAACCACGGGCCAGACTGAAACCAATTCACCTGCAGTATAAGTAGTAGTATTACGGTACTATTTCCATTTAAAAATGTTTCCTGATTTGATGCACACGAAATTTGAGGCTGACTGACTTTTCCGTTGTTACATGCTGATACCAGTCTATAATACCTTTAGCCGTGGTGGAATGTATAAGTACTGGACTTATATCTATTAAAAACATTACCTGAGGATTTTTATTTTATCTTTCTTGAGACTTACAGAGGCAAATAATGTTAAGTTTTACTTTACAGCATTTATCTAAGTTGTAGTTATTTTAAATTTAGATTTTACAAACAGAATTTAATGTGTTGTTATAGATTTAAGTACTTAAAAGTAGTGAAGGTAGTTAAAATTAGCCCCGATATGTATTACATTCAATAATAGTTTTACTTTTAATAATGATAGGGCCATTCTGCATGTGTACTCTCACTGTTGATACTTTAGGTAGATTTTATTGCTGATACTTCTGTAATTTTTACTTAGGTAAACAGTTTTAATGCAAATTTTATACTTGTAGCGGGGTCTTACGTTTTATTACTGCTTCTTTTACCTCATGGTCGGAATACTTCTTCCACCACTGGCATTAAGCAAAGCTGATATTCAAAATCTCTCAATTTGACCATGGCCTCTCCCTGTGAAAGATTCAGTGTTTATTCCACATTTGTTATCCTTTTTAAATGGAACAATGTATTCAGATGGATTCAGTTATTTCAGGTAGGTTAGCAGCTCCACAGTCTACACACTGTGGGAAAAGGTGAGGAATGAAACGCAAACACTTCAGCACCCTGGTTGATTTCTCTGTCTGCTGTGTGGGATAGAAATATGTGTTTGCTTTGTGGTCAAAAATGAAACTCCAACTATACTAAACTGATAAACATCTATTTTTTTTTTTAAATATCAGCATCAATTATAACTCTAATTGTGATTTACATTTAAATTACATTGCCTGACATCATTAACTCACAGACTGACTTGTGCACAGTGGTGGCAAAGTGAACAACCAATCAGAGCCTTGGGAGCTGTGCCGGTGCAGCTGCATCCACATGACATTAGATCTGATCTAAGGTAAACTGGTACCAAACATTTGCACAGGAGCTTCCTAACCAGCCACACCTCTCTGCTTTGGAGACCCTGTAGTGTCACTGCCTTCTGCTGGTAGGATAAGGAACAACAGTTGCTCCCCCATGATTACTACAGTTGAACCCTTTTCTATTTTCACTGCCTCTGATAAACTGGTACCTTGTGTTGGATAAATATGCCCTGCCTAACCCCATTCTTTCTTCCTTCCTTCCCTTCTTTCCTTCCTAACCTCTCTTTCCTATTTTTTCTGTTGCATGAAAACCTCACGTGAGGATGTCATGTTTGTTCAGTTTGACCTGAAATAGAAATATACCTAAGTGTTTCAAAGCTGTACGTGTGGACTGTGTCCTCATTTCTGGTTGTTCATGAATGCAACACATGAAGAGTATCACTTAGTGGAGGAGGCTAATGTCTGGTTTGACTGCTGAGCATGACTCTCATGCATCTGCAGTCTGTCAAGCCACATTGCAGGCCTTCATTAACATACACCTGACAGGACATGGGTGAATGTGTTTGTACCAGCCTGTCACTTACACCACTGACTGTAACCAGTCATACCTGTCAGGTCACTATGGCTACTGCTATAAGCACATATAAAAATGAAATGTTCTTAGTTTCAGTTTTCAGATACCAACCACAGACTGGCTGCGTAATTTTGAATAAAAACTTTATTTACTTAAGCAATAAATACAAAATCTTGCAGCACTAGTTTCTCATGAAACTAGTTTTCTTGACCGACCGGCAGAAAAAAACAACAACAAAAAAAACACACACACACACACACACACTTTTTCTTCATTTACTCCAGCACAGTTTCATCCTTATTAAAAATGGGTAAAAGGTGGAAGGCACTCTCACACACACACTGCACTCTGTGTTGCCTTATTTTCTCATGACTTCCATGCAAAACCTGAATAATAAGTAACAGTTAATAATAATAGTTCAAGTCTTACCAAGTACAGCCAATCAGAGAACAGGAATTTCCTAGTTAGGGCTTTTGTTTTAAATCTGCCCCAATGCGAACACCTTTGACCTCATAAGCACAAATATACATGAACATACACACTCACATAACTGGGATTCATCATGCAGTTCAAAGATGCTACACTGCAGAAATTTCACGCATCACATTCAGTTTCAGATCTGCTGCATTACTAAATAAAACATTCTCATTCTCAAAGTCCATAGCTTTGAAGTACAGACATGAAACAGGGCTGTTAGAGATTGAACACAATCTTTGAGGCTCCAGCTTCAGTTCATAACCTCACAGCCCCCTGTTCTGTGAGCTCTGGCCTGTCAAATAATGGCTAAATCCAGAAACTGGACCTTTCAAATGTACTCCTCTCCAGCAGTTGGTGTTGCTCCGGTGCCCTTTGCCAGCTGCCAGCCCTCGTCTCCTGCCTCTCTCTCCCTGACCTTTCTCTGGACGGCTGGCGGAGAGGCTGCCTCTCAGAGGGAGGAAGACTCCGCTGCTGACGGGGAGGATGCTGTGGAGGTCGGTGCTGCCGTCTTGGAGGCGCAGTGTTCCGTCGTGGAGGTTCATGGTAGCTTCTAGGAGGTTCACAACTGCTCGATGGAGGTTCACTGGAGGTCCGTGGAGGTTCAGTATAGCGAGCAGGGGGTTCCTTGTAGGTTCTTGAAGGTTCAGTATTAACAGATGAAGGTTTATTGTGAGTTCTTGAAGGTTCACTATAGCGAGATGAGGGTTTACTGTGAGTTCGTGGTGGTTCACTATAGCGAGATGGGGGTTCACTGTGAGTTCTCGATGGTTCACTGTAGTAAGAGGAAGCAGCTTTCTCCATTGGCCTCACCACATTGATCTACACAAACACATAGAAATTATTTTATTACAGTGTTTTGCCCAAGATTTAAAATTCTGCCTTATTTAAAGGGATAGTTCACCCAAATGTCACTCATTATCTACTCACCCTCATGTCGATTGAGGGCTGGGAGAATTTTCAGAGTCCTCCGTGCCTTCTCGGAGTTACGGGGGGGTCCGCGCAGCAGTATTTGTCCATATAATGGTTGTGAATGGTGCTCACTTTTCTTAATTCAAAAAGACACACCAAAAAAACATCCAAATACCTCCATGCTGCTCGTCTGTAATGTCCCTCTTGTATTGAAGCCCCAACATCAGAAATTGTTCCGCCGGTGACACAGGAAGAGCGGTGAACTGAGACACTGGGAGCTTCCGCTACAAACAAGCTTAAAATATAGACTTATTTAATTTTTTTCATAACAATTTCTCATGTTGGGGCTTCAATACAAGAGGGACATTACAGACGAGCAGTATGGAGGTATTTGGATGTTTTTTGGTGTGTCTTTTTGGACGAAGAAAAGTGAGCACCATTCACAACCATTATATGGACAAATACTGCTGCGTAGACCCCCCCGTAACTCAGAGAAGGCACGGAGGACTCTGAAAATTCTCCCAGTCTTTAGTCGACATGAGGGTGAGTAGATAATGAGTGAAATTTGAATTTTGGGTGAACTATCCCTTTAAAATGCATGCGTATTTGTCTCAAAATCTCACCGCTCTGCCGTAGTCTCTGTGTATCTTCCTGTTGGCGCAGCAACGCAGGCCCAGGAATGAAACGCAGACGGCAGAGCACCGGGCGCAGAACACCATCTGGATGACACAAGTCACGATCAGAGGCACCCAAAGGATGAGAGTGGTACTCTGGGGAGAGATGGAGAAGTGGAGTTAGAGCCAACCACCAGCTGGACTGTACAGAGCACAGTTTGAAGCACGATCGCTCAGCAGCTCTACATAAATAAGGAAACAATGTGGGTTACTATGTGGTACAGAATGTGTTTTGTTTTTTTTGGACACAGGGGAGTCAGCATTGTGAATAACTTATGCAGTGAGGAATGTATCAAAGTAAAAAAATGTGCAGAGGGAATTCAAAAAAAGGAAGAGCTGCCTTTTGTTAGCCATGCTGACTACAAAGATAATCAAAGTTTCCAGTTCAAAGTCTGGAGCTTTCTTTGGGATTCGTGGTGAAATATGCAGAAAGTATTAAAAAAACTCAGCAACAATCAGAACCAGAAACAAGACACATTTTCAGGTGATGTAGGCTAGTCCCCCTCCCTCAGTCTCAGTAGGGACCATTTTTCTGATTACAGAATAACTGTTTATGACTTTAGTTAGGTTCACTGCCACCATTATTGAAGTAAAATCAATAATGAGCATATATACATCTATCCCTCTTTAGAAACACTGAAAAACTGAAGATTATTGATGTAAATTTATAATTTATTGAATTTATTGTTAGTCTTGCTAACCTGGGGGGTTTGTTTAAAACCTGATCTGTGAGTAGGCTAAGTTCTCCCATTAGCCTACTGACAAGATAAAAAACAACAACAACAACCCAATACCCAATCATTATCAAAAATTACACTTAAATGTTAACCAGTGAGTTTAATATTTGGGTGGATGTTCTGGTGATAGCTTGCTAGCATGAAAGAGATACACAGAGCATGTGAATGTTTGTATGATGGAGTAAATCAATCTACATCTGCCTAACAACAGCTAGACTGACAAATTAAACTGGTTTGTTATTCATTTGTGGTTATTGCTAGTATCTTGTTGTAAGGCCAATGCTGAACTCGCTAGTTGAGACATTTCTATGGAAATAACTGAAGTAGCTACTGTAGCTACGGAGACTTATTTGCACCTCTTCAAGCTAAGATGTCTACAGAGATACCAAAAACTGAGACTTGTTAGCAATAAGCTGCTGTGTGTTCTCCTATTTTAAAGTATATTTTGGGGGCTTTTTTGCCTTTATTTGACAGTATAGTTGAGAGAGAATGACATGCATTAAGGGCTGCCTGATGCGGGATTCAAACCGGAACCGGGGCCGGCAACGTGAACTGTAGCCTCAGCATATCGGGCACCTGCTCTACCTACTGCTCCACATGGCACCCCAGTATGCGACAAATATACTGTATTTGTTTTCAGCAGAAAAAAATGGTTTAGGGGTTTAGTTACTCTTTAAAAACACTTGTAAGGCGCCTTAGACGTTAAAGTGAACCTAGTCTGTGCGATATTCTGGCTAGTTTCAGCTTCACATGATACTCCTTTCTGTGACAGTGAATAATTGAATGATCTGTAAACAGGTAATTCCACAGAAGTCTCAATAATGAAAAAAGTCACACCTTCAGGTGTTGCTCTGTGTCACAGAAGTGAACATACAAATGTAAACAAAGCAACGAGCTGTAGTCTACAAATACAACATCCATTTAGTTTGGTGTTTGTGCTATTAATGGGTGAAATCCACCACTGAAGTATTACTCAAAACCTACGCCGTATGTATCTGCAGCGGCACCGCCATTAACCTCTTGTGTCAAGTATAAATCCAGCTTAAGACAAAGGTCACTTAACTGACAAATTGTAGACTACTAGCTGTGCTAAAACACCAAAGTGGTGCTGATGCGTGGATGCAGCTGTGAGGCTGAGTCAGCCTGACAGTCCATCTGCAACACACTGGAACAGGACGGAGCCTAAAGTGGGCCGACAGGGTCAGGTCAGCATTTCTGCCACCAGCCCATGGGCTACAGAGTGTGACTGACTGAGTGACAGAAAAGACAGACACTCAACCTCCCACTCCTTCCCCTTACACACTATGTAGGTTGTACACAAACATACACACAAGTGATACAGCCACTGCAACGCACTGCCACGCTGCTCTGTTGCCATTATACAGCGGAGACAATGATCAGCTGTTCAAAGAGCCAGCTGCTGTGGAAAAAGTGGCAGTTCATGCTTTGATCTCAGTGTGTGCGGCACACACACTAACACACTCACATAGATGCGCGTGGGGTCAAAAGGACACTCGTTGGTGATGCTTGAGTAGCCAATGGCATCGGGGAAGCGGCAGTGAGTCAGGAGGCTCCGCCCGCCATGAATGATGGCCATCACCACGGACACCAGGAGTCCAACGGCTGAAGCTGCTGCCATGATTGATGCTGCCAGACCGACTGAGAAAAGCGACCACGTCTGTGTGAGACACACAAATAAAATAATCAGGAAAGAAAAATGATGGTTAAGATGAAGCTTTAAGGCACCCAGCAGGGAACCTGGGGAATCTGCAGCTGGAAATAGATAAAAGCACAGCAAAGAATAAACAATATACAAACAGTGCAAATACAGCAGATTTAAGGCATCTGTTGCAACATGAAAGCAATAATACATGGATACTAATTAAAAAAGCAAAAATGATGTGCGTCCAAGAGTTTCAAATTTAAAGAATAAGTCAATGTTTGATATTTTTCTAATCATCAA
Organism: Trachurus trachurus; assembly: GCF_905171665.1. Taxonomy (NCBI): domain Eukaryota; kingdom Metazoa; phylum Chordata; class Actinopteri; order Carangiformes; family Carangidae; genus Trachurus; species Trachurus trachurus. Next base: position 22,816,330 of record NC_139904.1, on the reverse strand, counting down.
CAAATCCAATGAGCAGAAGCAATTATATAAGCACCTGCTAAAATTACTTAAAGGGACTACGAGGAGTTTCGAAAGTGAAGTGTTTTCACACTACATTTCCCATGAGCCTCCGCACACATGGTGAAATTCTTGGACTGGCACAAGATGGACAAAAGCGAAAACATTTGCCAAGAATGTTTTCATCAGTTACGACCATAAACGATGCCAACTAGCGATCCAATGACGTTATTCCCATGACATTAATATGAGACTCTTTTATAACCAAAAGCAAACTCCTCTGGTTATCTTTAATGTAAATGAATTCATTTGTTGTTCTACATACTGTAAATGTAGATAATTTGCAACTACTCTGAAAATTTATTAATTGTATATTTAAAAGCAAAAATGGTGATAAAATATTAGTTATTTAATTATTAGTATACATCAGATCAAATATTCTCAGGTTAAAGCTTACCCTTTCACAGGATTGGGGTTTGGGACTTTTGAATAGGCAAAACAAGACATTTAAAACATGTCCACTTGTGTTCCGATGAACTTTTTTGTTATTCTTTTTTTACCGATAAAGGAATGTGGGAAAAAACAGTGCTAAAATAATCATGTTCATCCTTTAATTCCTTCTCATCATCCTATCAAATATTCTGTGAATCTAATATGATTTGATATACAGCATTCCTCTGTATTGCTGACCTCCATTATTACTCAGCACCTACTAAAAACACATCAGTGAGCCTCCCCATTTTTTCAAACCATGTTTTTTGAGTCTTCTTTACATTTTCAGTAGGAACCATTGGGCTTGAAGCTATGAGGTGCCCATGACCATGGAGTATGAACCCACACTGACTCACACACTGTTGGTTTTGGTCTGTTGATAGTCAGAGTAATACGGTGTAGCATAATCCTTAGTCAAACTATGTTGTTATGCAATCAGCCATATGTGATAATAAATGATCACTACATGTTTCTTGTATAGAAACCCAACCTTTAAGGAGTTTACAGAAGGTGAGACATGGATTCACAAAACCTCTACACTGGAAACATTGCTTTGTGAAGATTATTGAGTAATTCAATTATAACCTGTTAAAAACAATAAGGAATAATATAATCTGTCTGGGAGATTAGAAACTGCAGTAGCCGGTACAAGATAAAAACATGACATTCACATGAAAAAGGGGAGTGCTGAGATTACATGTTGTTCATTCATGCTAAGTGATGCCTGGATGGCTGACTAAAGATAAAAAAGTAGATGAGGTGGTAACCTGCTGTTTGTCAGCTCTGCCCTGGCCAGTTCACAGCTGCTCTCACTAACAAAGGGAAAGCGGGAGTGGTTTATCACGGCAGGTTTGCCAAAGCTTACTCATTCCGTTCAGATCGCTGCCTTGTCAGTCCCGTCTGAGCAGCCTGACAGGCAGCTGACTGAATAAACAGACCGCTCCAGCTATGCGGGGCTGGACTCAAGACACCTGAAGCAACATGGAGGAGCTCAAAGGGATTATTTTATGTTCTCCTGACTTCACAGATAAAAAGCAAAGCGGAGAACGATGGTGTGAAAAAGCTGGAAAATATCAAAGAGAATAAAGTGTATGTGCTGCGCAGTGAGAAATACTGATCTGACAAAGTAGGGAGGGACCAGTGAAGTATATCATCTTTTTTGAGGACTTTCAAATAAAAAAAGTAACAATTTTGTAGGAAAAAAATGTAAGTGATACTGACCAGGGCTCTGATCCTCTTGTTTTTAGACAGGATGATAGCCAGAATGCCAACAACAATTCCCTGTAGATACAAGACAGATATTGTTCTATTATGACTAGACAGGAGCAAACAACAGCAGACATCCTGGAAAAAAGGACCAGAACATTAAAAATGCTAAGATTTCACATCACATATCTCTCAGCCAGTCTCAATGTAGTAAAACAGGCAAAGTAAAAAAACATGTTGTGACAGTATTGTTGTTCTTGCAAGCATTTCAAATATGTGTTCAAGAAGTGTCTCTTTGTGTGTGTTTGTGAAGTTGTTTTTGTCAGGCCAAAGCATGCTCATCATGGAATCGCCCTTTAACTTTCATCTGTTTGCAATGATCAGCTGAATGAGCCACTCTTTGCAAACTCACAGTTTAAAACCTTCTGTACTGAAAACTAAACACACTGCAGATGAAGAAAATACATTCAAATGCACTGCAAATTAACACAGCACACCGGAAGACAAAAAAGAGGGGAACCTGAATGGGACTTGGCATTCAATACCCAATTGTGACTTTTTAAGATGAAACTATTGAATAATCAGTGCATCCCAAACGGGTCCATTCACTTTTCTCTTTTGATTTGCTGCTAGAGTGAAAGTGAGAGACAGGAGAGTCAAGCAGAGGGAAAGAGAGATGATCCAGTGGAACTCATCACAAGTGGACTCCAATCAAAGTGTGGAGACATTTCCGTGACCAAAACAAATGGGGGTTAATCATGTCCATGTCAATGTAGGCTAGTACTTCTGTTTCTCTTTTTGAATAAATTTGCTGAAAAAAGTGTAAAATGTCACTTTGTCTATATGGATTATTGAGAGACGATGAAAACAAATAATTCTAATGATTTTTTCCACATAACAACATGGGGAACAAGAGACGGTGTCTGAATGCAGTGTGTGTCTTCATACACTCACCACCAGGCCGGAGGTGAGAGCCACTACGTTAGAGATGGCGTACTCCATGGCCCGGGCCTGCTTGTGAAGGTTGATGTGTCTGAGCACCACGCCGTGTACCAGCGCTCCTAACAGGAAGTTAACATGACCAATAAGAATCATGCTGAGGCCCATCTTCATGAGGACCTTGGGTTCCTCCAGGCTGGAACAACACAGTCCTGGAGAGTGTAGGGAAGAGGAGAAGTGAGTTAAAGCTCAGGGCAGTGCAATATAACAAAAACTCAGAGAGTGTCAGTTATTTCAGATGATATTACATCATGCCGGTTGACCGTTGGTATTATTGATCAGAGAAGACTGGTCGAAACCACCACAGAGATGTCACCTGCATTAATGATTAGCTGCTGAGCACATAACTACAGTCCAGGCTGGCCTCACTGGAGCTGTCTCAAACAAGTGCATAGAGTTGACTGAAGAATGTAAAGAAAAAAAACTACCCACACATTCAAAGAATTTAAGTTAAGAGGATGTGCTGAATCAGCAAAATGTTGCGTTTAAAAACCAGAAGAATTACAATAATGACCATTTAGCAATATTTTCTTTTTTATTTCTTAGTAAGGTAACGAGTATAGCTACATGTGTAAATTGTCATTACTTTTTTGTATACTGACCACATGCAGCATTCAGATCAGACATTCTCAACCTGACAGTGAAAAGATGACATTTTAAACTAAAATTTTACACAAAAACCAGGGACAACAAATGCCACCTGAAAAGTAAGAAGAGAGACCTGCAACACACATGCAGAGTTTCTAAATCTGAGCCTTAAAACTGCTCAGATTCATCTACAAACCGTGGTCCTAAGGGTGTGGACACTAGTCTATAGGCCCTAGGTATCAACCTAGCCTATTTACTCTCTCAACCTATGTAAACTATCAAGACCAATTGGCTAAATGATCAGTGCTGATCACCACTGATTTGATGTAGCCTACGTGTCGTTTAAAGTGTTTGATACAATAAAACAAAACAAAAAACACTGAACCAGAAATGCCCTCCAAGTAGTCGTGTTGCACAGGTTTCCTCACGAGATAAGAGTTGATCATCCTCTACAGGTGAGCCACTCTGCTACCACACCTTAACAAACACCCCCGAAACTTCTGAACAAACACCGCCTGCAATTTTACATAAACAAACCTCTCAGTGACAATTGTTACCTGCGCCGGCCATCTCCGTCAGGTCACCATTCGTTTACATTCATAGTAAAGTTTTAAAGTAACGTGTGGTGTTAACTTGTGTCCCCCTCTTCCCTATTATCTCATCTCCTCAAACTGAGACGCTCCACTCAGTAGGACAGACAAAAAAGGATACTCCCGTCCAGACTTTTCAAAATAAAACCTCATCTTAATTTCAAGCGCATCACGTATAGAACTGATTTTTTTTCAAGAGTTTGACAACAACCTATAGTATCGGCTAGAATAGCCTATATAGCCTACTTAAAAAAGAAAACCAGACAATTTGCATGAATAAGAAATTATGCATAGACTAAAACAGGCAAAGTAGCCTAAAACGTGTTGTGACAGCTATTGTTGTTTCTTACAAGCATTTTAAATGTGTGTTCAGGTGCCCCTGTGTAAGATAGATAGTAAATACATTTGAATCCTTAAGTTTTTATAGGCATTTTCATAAACATAGGCTACTTCAAAGTAATCCTTTTTCAGAGTGAGGTAGTCTGTGCTTTTATTTTGAAATCAAAGTTACTCGTCCGTTAAATTGAGCCAACTGTTATGTAAATGAGAACAGGTACTTTCCCCAGCCTTTATTTTTTTTTTGTGGTATGAAAATGCACTATTAGGCTACTATCAATGAACTTATTCTGAAAGCTTTTTTCTTTTTTTTTCTTTTTGCATTAAACAATTGTTTTTGCCAATGTGGTGCATTAAAGAACCTCAGTCTATTATGCCATTTCCGGTTTAAACACCTGGATCAAAGCCAATCAGACAACAGACAATTAAAATTCTTACATCACTTGTAAAGTTACTAATGAGAACCTTCGCACAAGTCATAGTTCATGGACAGAAATTGGTTGTCGATAGACACTTGAAGCACAAGATTTGTGAATGATCAGGTGATCATTGTCATGAGGGCTTTACACCCTCGGCATGATGATACTGTGTGCCTTTAGTGCCACCAGGTGGAGAAAAAGCATCATTAAATGAGGAGAAAAACATATCACATGAACAGAAGTTTTCTGTGATTGAGTTGAAAAGAAAAATTTATTCTTATTGCTTTGACAATATTTTTCAGGGAATACATTACAAATGCCAGTTTTGTATGCTGACAATGTTCACAAATGTGAAGAGAGAGCACCACGTTTTAATTAGTATTGGTTCATTATGTTTCATTGGGGTAAAGAAATGTTCATTACACATAAAATAATTATAATATCATAAGGCAAAGCATGTTTGTGTTTAAGAGCTAGGCTATATTTAGGCCAGTTATAGAAAATTAAAATATCCTTAGGGGACAAGTTCACCGTTTCCATGTGTGTGTTCTATGGCCAATGTGCACTGTAAAGTTGGTGTTTGCGGTGGTTGTTTCTGCTGTCCATGGCATCCATGTAGAGCAGGTTTATTAACTTAAAAAAAACTTGTAGGACCAAGTCCTGTTATGTGCAACAATGCATCCTGTAGTTCAGCTGAGGCTTTAACAGTCTCTGAGTTAGACAAATGAAGTGGATATAATCTACTCCTGACATTTCACATTAATATGGGTTTTTGCAACCAACAACTTTTTCAATGTAAATTACCATGCAGTCATGTGACAATTGTAGTAAGTCAGACTTGAAAAAAAGGTGAACTTAATCTATAATAGAGGGGGGGAAAGAGATAACCCAACAGTTAATTACCAGAGGTATAAAAGGACATCTTGATTGTCTACACTGCATCTCCACTTAGGATGTAAGAGATGACCTGCAGCCATCACAGTCTTTTTCAGGGTGGATCTTTCTAGATGTAGGCCTAGTGTGCACAGTGCCTTTTCGTTTGAGATTCACCACACGGGCTGCAATCAGATAAAAAATCTCACAGATGTTAAGCACTACACACACTACAGACGCCCCCACCATAAAGTAGGTGAAAATGGTCTTCTCAGTGGGCCGGGAGATGTAGCAGTCCACCAAATTGGGACAGGGACTGATGTCACACTGGACCTTCCTGGGCAGCTTGAAGCTGTCATAGATGTAGTGGAGCAAGTAGAGAAACGTGACTTCAAAGGTGGTTTTGATGAACAGGCTGATCAGATAAGTCCACCAGAGACCACCATGCTTTTGGCCTGGGTTGTCATACAGGTGGGTGTTTTCGCCGTGCTTGGCCTGGTACTTGCGTTCCCGCTCTTCTCTGTAGGCCACATGCAGAACGACCATGAAGGAAGGGCAGGTGACGAAGATGAGCTGGAGAGCCCAGAGGCGAATGTGGGAGATGGGGAAGAAGTAATCATAGCAGATGTTGGTGCAACCTGGTTGGCGGGTGTTGCAGTCAAAGTGTCCCTGGTCGTCGCTCCAGACACGCTCGGCCGCCACTACGAAGACCAGCACCCTGAAGACAAAGACCACTGACAGCCAGATGCGTCCGAAGGCAGTGGAGTACTTGTTGACCCCACTAAGAAGACCCTGGAGAAACTTCCAATCCATGAGTTCAGCGTTGATTTGGCTCTTAGAAGTAGGGAAACCTTATGCAGACCTGCAGTAAAGATACAAAGGCAAAGTCAGAAATAATACAAAAATATATTTAAATGTATTTGATGGGTGTTTTCTTTTCTGATCAAATGTTTCACTTTTCTGGGCCGATCCTTAACAGGCCTTGATACTTTGCTTTAGTCATCATCAATTGCATGCTTTGCACATAAAACCTTTCACACTCCACAGCAATGCATGTTTTCAGCCTCTCACACCTTTAGGAAAGTTAAGGTGAAGTTTAAATGTCGTGTTACTTTTTCTTGCCTGTCATACTTCCTGTCATTACAACACTGAATTCTTCTCTTAAATTTAATCTACTTTTTTGAAAGTAATATTTCTGAAACATCTAATTATGAGCTTTTAGAAACACCTAAAACATTACTCCACTAAATTGGACAAAGTTTTATCTTAGCTTACCTTAATAAATTCTGGTGTACCACTCAGTCGATCATGTCTTGGAAATAGATTTACAGCGGAAAAAGGGCTCCACTGCTCCCTTTGGCCAACGTCTCTCCTACAGTGGGTCTCCAATATTGACTGAGTAGAAGACTCAACTCTTGGCCATTATCTGGAGGTGTGGCCACTTCTGGCAACCACCCCAAGGTTCCCTTTAAACTCCAGCTACTTACTAATTTTTAAGCTTCTTGTCTGCATCGATTTATCTTCCAACTGACACTCAGCTAAGAGCTCCAGGAACAATGAATGCACTGTGGCAGCTGTAGACTTGGACATCATTGGTTTAACCAAAGTATGACTGTGCAAATTAATAAAGGTGATAGGGTAGGCTATAATACATAACACCAGTGGTCCTGGGTTTGGTGTTTGTCTACCCTGGTGTGGTGACCAGGGTAGACAAACACCTTCTTTACAGGTGACTTCATATCAGTTCCATTAAGCAGCTGTAATGTGGAGATATGTCCCTTTGTAGCCTTTGAATAATCAGGATTAAATAGTGCCACCACCTTGCGTTTGTTTGAGCAAACACTCTTAAGACCTTTTAACTACAGCTGAGATACAGAGAGCCAGTGCTGCAAAATCTAATACAAGCCCTTTGCTTGTTCATTGTTCAGTCCTCAGGTATACAGCCACTGCCTTATTGGCTCGTTCAGTTTTATGATACTGTCCTTTTCACAAATGTAATCTCAGTATATTCTTCTGCCATGGAGGAATGCAGGATATGTTTAATTGTCATCAAGTTAGTCTGAAACTTACTGTGGGAGTGGTAATTTATCAGCTTGTCACTAGTGATTCTCACATTACTAACCATAAATTAGTCTTTTTGTAATGTAGCAATTGTTGTGCAACACATTGTGGTTTATGACGACTTTTCACTCCACACTCTGAATCTCTGTTGGCTCAGTTTACTGCTCCACACCCATTTCTTGTTCCATATTGTATAGAAATTATTATTAATGACTTGAATGATTCTGATTTTTTCAAACAGTAATAAAGAAAGACAACATCAAATTTCACAGGATGTTGGTTTATTTTATATAATATAAAAAACATCTGCCAATTTCTGGGTTAAGTTCATGACATTGCACATGCTCCTTGCTTTCCTCCTTTCCACTTTATTTTCAATATACGCACTGTCCAGTAAATGTATGTGGCCATGATATTTTGGAGAAAGATAACAAAATAATAACATATGAACAGACAAATATCTATATATCAGACATTACAAATTACAAAGTAATAAAAAAGTATATGTTCACTAAGCAACATTAAGGGGATACAAACATTGCATATCTTTGATGTAAATTGTTTTAACAGTGATATCACTTTTGTAAACAAAATTCCCTTACAACTGCCAACAGAATAAAATCCACCTGAGACTTTTAACTTTGTGGTCGTAAGTCAAACTCAGGAGACTGCTACGCTGTAGGCTGGGGCTGAACTCTGTATGCCAACTTCTCCGTTGCGATGGTCAGTCATCTTGGCCTTCTCCAGGACATGATCATTGTACGCTGAGTTTTCCTTCCCATTCAGAGGGGTTCTGGTCATCATGAATGAGTTTCTTCTCATGGGGTGAGGTCCTCTTCTGCAACACTCACTGAACCTCTTCCCACACAGGTACAAGACCTCGCAGAAAGTGAGGAAGATGCACACAAAGCTGGTCGCCACCATGAAGACGGTGAATATTTTCTTCTCTGTGGGCCTGGGGAAAACATGGTCAAAGATGAGAGATACAGTATTAAGAGTTATTGATACTATGTCAGAAGCCAAGTTCAGCCATCAAGCTTCCAAAAGCTAAGGAGCCCTTACCTGGCAATATAGCAGTCCACGGTATTCGGACATGGATATTCATTGCATTTGACCAACGGAGGGAAGAACGTGGCCTCGTAGATGTAGAACAGCAGGAAGACAAAGACGGCATCCACCGTTATCTTGAACAGCAGGCTGAAGAAGTAGGTCCACCAGAGACCCCCTCGTTTCTTACCTGTGTTTTTATAAAGAGGGGTACAATCTTCTCCGTGCTTCCGTCGGTGTTTGCGCTCCCGGTCTTCTCGGTAGGCCACGTGGAGCGTCACAAGCAAGGAAGGGCATGTGACGAAGATCAGCTGGAGAGACCAGAGTCGGGTGTAGGAGATGGGGAAGTAGTGGTCGTAGCAGACATTGTGGCAACCGGGCTGGCGGGTGTTGCAGTCAAAGTCCTTCTGCTCGTCGCCCCAAACTTTCTCGCAAGCGACCAGGAAAACCAAAAGCCTGAAAATGAAAACAATGGCGAGCCAGATTCGGCCAAACGCTGTCGAGTACTTGTTCACCCCACTAACGAGGCCCTCGAGGAAGGCCCAGTTCATGGTGTTGTATCTGATATTAGACTGGACCCGTTCAAGGGAAAAAAATCCTACAAACCCCCCAGAAATTGGCACACACTCTGCTGAGTGCTCAAATACAGATTGCTTGGACTCACACTGAACTGAGCATATCAGGCACAAAGGCTCTTTAATATAGTACTTATTACTGCTGCCTTCTTGGCACAGGTTGAAGGGGAGGGAGAAATACTGAGCAAAGCAAACATAGACTCATTCTTCAGCTACAGTCACTAGTGGAACTTGTGATAGGAGACGCTCTCACTAACAGGCAGGAGAGGTATGAACCTCTTATAAATAGAAATCACAAATGGTATTGAGAAGCCCCCTGATGTGCTTATGCCACCTTTGTTTAAACACTGAACCACACAGAGCAGCATAATGCCGCCCCTGTGAGTGATTTCAGGTAGCATGCTGGTGCTGAAATCAGAGTTGTGACAAAACAGCATTTGTCCTGTAAAGCCGACTCCCCCTTTTACACAAAAAAAATGTCAATGTCTGTGACTACCTCCGCTCTCGGAACAACAATGACCCCCTCCCCTCCCCACCCCTCATTCTGGGTTTGTAGTGTACAATTAACGGCAGAATAAAGGCACAGCATTCCCACAGGTCTAGAGGCAGACAGATTGCTGAACATTAATTCACAGCCATACTGAAGTGTGTTCTAGAGAAATCTATACTCAGATTAATAGTTTCATATGTCATTGTGCATTCCTCCAGTTTCCATAAAAAGAAAAGCTTTGTCGCATGGTAGTTTGCTTCCATTAGGATGTGAACATGTGTGGATGTGTGCTAGAAAAAAAGCCAAGTGCCCATCCCATTATTAAATTCAGAGGTCCATAGAGAGCCACACCAAAATCAATTAATTTTAACCACTCACCTCTGGTATCAAGTAGCCTATATCATCCAACTTCATGTTAAATTGTAGCTGAAGCTTAAATTCCTTCACAGGACCTAAATCCAAAACCAGCTGCATTATTAGCTTATTTATATTATTATCATTATCATTTAATTATTATATATCTTGTGTGATCATAATAATTAGTGTTGATTATAATTCCCATTCTTGTTATTTCTTCAATAAACGCTTATAGACGTGACAGGCATCTTATCTGTAAATAGATCACAGACTTATGTAAAGAGACAGAGCCACTTATGTGTAGGGTGGTGCTGCGTCAAGGCAGACATATTTAGTGACATATTTTCCTTTGGCAGACAAAATAAGAGGATAAACTATTTAACTGCTGGAATGAGAGTAGCCTACAACTAAAGCTGCTTACAGTAGGTGTGTACATGCACGTTATGTTAACTTCAAAATAATGTAATCAAAATGTAACCTTTACTTTTACTGTGGTTTGGTTGTTTATGTTGATCTATGGTGTTTTATAGTGGGTACAGTATAACCGGAAATAATAATTATAATTTTTGCTTGCTTGACTGGTGTCGGGTGAGGGGTCATAAATTGAGACAGACTCCCACACTTGCATACAGTATTTCCCCACTGCACAGCTCAAAGACAATATGACCCTGCACCGTTCACCCTCTGGTCGCTAGTTAACCGTCAGCTCCACGCCGGGGAGTTACTTTCTTTACCGGGGGGGCGAGCGGACCGACACTTCCTCCACTGTTTTCACCGTCTTCCCTCCTCGTCCGGCCGGCTGCAGCTCTCTCCACAGCAACGGGAGGTAAGAGAGGTGCTCCGCGGTGGGACAATCTGCTGCTAGCTATCGGCTAACTTTGCTAGCTAGCGAGCTAACTCGTTAGCAACTGGCTGAGTTCCAGCTCCTCGAGCGAATACACTAAATATTTGTATTGCAGCCACGTTTAAACGTAAAGGTTTCGTTAACAGCAGACGTGTAAAATGTTGTCATGCTGTCATTTATACCGCCAGGGTTCAAGTTTTAGATAAGTTGATAACCGAGACAAGGCAGACTATCACCATCAAGTTAGCCAAACTGAATAGTTATTTCCTCTAACCTTCAAAATAAAAGTGTATGTTGCCTTGGCCCTTTAGGGACAATTGTTAAAAGTAGGAATGAACTGCAAGTTCACTTGTCAAAATTACTTTGAAATAGTGGCAAACTTTGTCCCTGTGCTTGTTATAGTCTGCATATAGTTTGTACAAACTTTATCAAATGGTTTTGTTTGGAACAATTATTAAATTATACCACATTCTCTGGTTACAATCAGGTAAAGTAAACATATAAACAAGTAACACTTTTCTTCCTCTTTTTGCTCTACATTCTTTTGAAGTGTGCAAAGTTCAGGACCGTACTGTGGGTTTGTGAAATAGAATGGGATTTTGCAATGTAGCCTATAACTTTTTACATGGTTGGTTGACTTTCTAAGTGAATACTCAATACACCAAAATTATGAATAATCATTTTAAGTCCATGGTAGACATCAGTGACAAAGGCATAACACCCCTCTGAGTTATTTTATACTCTATAATGTGTAGTGGTGGTATGCAGCCAAGGATTTGTCAAAAAGACATATGTTTCTCTCCCAACAAAAAGAGCAAGTAAGAATCCTTCTGTCTTCTCCTCTGGAAATATAATCATGTCGTTTTTCATCGTTTCTTCTCTTTTGACGGGACGCATGCTTTTATTGTGAATGTTACACTACAGTGCTTCCGCTTTGTATTTAGCTCACGCTGTCAAACTTAACACAGCCATCTCGCCGCCACCACCACCAGCTACGGATGATGAGGGGGGCTGGTGCTCAGGGGGGGGCACCAGGCAGAGTTGACGGCGTTAGCTTAGCCAACGTAGCCTGCTAGCGAGTTAACCCGCCGCTGCAGGTTCGCCAGCATGCTAGTAGAGGCAGCTGAGCCGCAGCACACTGCAGCAACTCTCCTGTCTTCCTCCGTAGAGGTCCAGCCGAGCTGAACTCCGCTGAGCCATGCGACAGTGGTGTGTCCCCGCTGCGACCCCACGCACCGAACCACTCCCGGGGCGCGTGTCCGTGTCACCCCCTCCACCAGGTAAGACAGCCCTCAATGACGGGGACACCGTTACACTTTGCCGTTTTTAAAAGCCAAAACATGTTTGTTATCTTTGTTCGGAGATTGTTTGATTTTGCACTAAAGAGAGCAGGGCATGTGAACACTGGAGGACTTCAACAACTTTAGCTCAGGTGGGACCTCGGCGGGTCCCGTAAACACAACATCTCAAACCCCAAATCTGGCAACCTAACTCTGTCCTGCTCGTCAGATTCACATAATCTGACAGTCAAGAAAAGTAGAGGCATCCCAGTGATCATTATCCTCCTGATCAGTTGTTTACACATCCCACTTAACAAGAGCAACTTTTTTTCATAGGAGTCCCTGCCCAGTTTGTTGTAGCTCACCACTGTGTTTTTGTTGGATGGCTTTGCAAAGTCATGAAATACCATGGCAATTTGAAGAGTTGGTTTAGATACATTTCCTAATAATATCAAGTTATGTCCCAAGTTTTCTCTCTTTCTTATAGGCAAGGTCATGTCAAACTGCCAAATTTTCTAATTTGGCATCATACAACATTTACTCTTAAATCACTAATGCAGACTGTTGAAGCTACGCTCTCCACAACTGTTATGTGCACAGGACAGGCAGGTAAAGAAAGTGAAAGGACAGACTTGACTAGGCTGAAGGCAGCTGATGTTTAGGCGATGTATGCCAGGGTGATCTTTCTTTAAATCCACCCTGGACAAATGGAGCAAGGTTAGCCCCAACTGTCTGTGCCAAGTGTTTTGAACGGGTGCCAAATTTTTTGAATGACCCAAGGGTTCTTCAGAGGAGAATGCAGTCTATTTCTTCTCCTTAAGTTGAGTTTTGTAAACCAGCTCTTGTGTCAGCAAGGGGTTATTGAGTAATAATTTGATAATGGCACACCTACAACACTTTGGTTATTTTCAGATTAAGTGCCGTGTTCAAGACAAATGGACCCCAAACAATAGAAGTGCGGCGTTTGAATCTGGCCTTGCGTGTTGCTTTTTTTATTTGTGTTTTCATCTATTAATAATCCTTTCATCAGTTATCAGTTTGTCGGGAGGTTTTTGAAAAAAGTCTGCGACATAGTCTCTAAATTTAAGGTCTATCAAAGGTGCTGAGTGGAGACAAATATAGCTGTATATGTCCTGCTAACGCTTTGTGAAACCTTGGGTTGCTGTTTATCTGTTGAGGATTCAACCCAGTCCCACACAAACCTTTGGTTTATTCAAGGGATAGTTCAATGTTTTGGAAAATTGGCCCATTTCCACAATCCCTATAGTTTTAGGAGTAGATTACCTTTTAATTGTTAGTGCAAGCTGTTTTTAGAATGGCAGAGCAGAGCCGCGAGCTGGCCAAAGCTATGCTACGGAGGCTTATGGAATTTCTTGGTTTCCCTCATCAAACTCATCAAATACACAATCCAACAACTCCAAAACGCTCTGGTGGACAAGTTGTGACCTGCACATTGTTTTCGAGGCAAAATAATGCAGAGACTGTTTACCCAAAAACTGCTCCTGATGGGAATGTGCATCAGCGGTTTTGCATGAATTTACCTTGAAAACAACTGTCTTGTAACGTTTTGTTATTATCTCATAGTGTGGTGAATGTGCAGGTCACAACTTGTCCACAAGAGCGTTTTGGAGTTGTTGGGTTGTGTATTTGATGACTTAGATGAGGGAAACCAAGAATCCCATGAGCCTCCATAGCATAGCTCTGAGCAGCTCTGCTCCGCCGTTCTAAAAATAGCTTGCACCGACAATTAAAGGTAACGAACCTACTCCTAACACTATAGGGATTATGGCAATGGGCCAATTTGCCAAAATGTTGAACTATCCCTTTAATGGAGCTACAGTTGGTTCATATTCACTTACAAAATTGGTGTTGTATTTCATTCAAGAAAAAGAAAAAGCCAGTCTCGAGTTCACTATGGTAACAAACCCTTCATTATGTATGCAGATGCCAGAATGGAGTGCTGCGAGGTGGAGCCCCGCTACACCATCGAACAGATCGACCTCCTGCAGCGCCTGCGTCTTTCCGGCATGACCAAACCTCAGATCATCCACGCCCTGGAGTCGCTGGAGCGGCTGGACCCGGACCACCGCCCATCGCACTGCGACTCTCACCCGGCCCCATCCAACAACACCCCGACCGCAGCCGCCCCGGCCCCGTCCTCGTCGTCGTCCTCCTCCTCCTCGCTGTCCCTGGCGTCGGCCACCACGCAGACGTCCGGCCTGGACGGCGCCGCGCTGTCCCCGAGCCACAGTTACGAGGCCTCGCCGCCGCCCCTCTACCCCCCCAGCGTGGCCGTTCAGAGGTCGTTCAGTTACGACATGATGGGAGAGGAGGAGTGGGACCTGGAGGAGAAGGTGGAGGAGTACATGAGGTGAGAAGGGGAGGAAGGAGGGAGGGGGATGGTTAATTGTTAAGAGAGAGCCATAGATGATTTAACACCAGGTGAGGATGAGTTGAAAAGAAACAGAATAGTAGAGACAAAGAGAGACTATTATAACATCAGATAATGACAGCTCCCGTCCCCAGAGGTGCAGACTGGTTCTACAGAATATTAGTGGAGTTAATTCAGGTCAGGTGTTCGGGGATGGCTGAGAAAAGAGAAGCATCAGTGAATAAGGTTAGGCAGAGCAAAGGCTCGTGCTTTAACCACAGTGCAGTGGTTCTCATGCCGAGGTTGGGTTTCTCGTTTTTTGCTTCTTTTTTTTTTTTACAGGAGAGACAGCAACCTAGTGAAGGAGGAGATCAAAACCTTCCTCAACAACCGCAGGATCTCTCAGGCGATCGTAGGCCAAGTCACAGGTACGCTGCTGCTTTCTCACGACGCCTTTGTGAACGGCTCCAGAGACGGGTGACACATGTCAGATGTCAGTCGCTGGCAGTTACGTGCAGCACACAGAGACGTGGGGGCGGGAATCTCCTCCTCCACTTTCACTTAGATTCAAACAAGACACATAATTGATTCTTGATTCATTAAATAGAAGGGAAACTATATTTAGCTTCTCACTCCAGTTCACTGAAAAGAAACATGAAACATAAATGTAACTGACTATCAACGATCAAAGTGGGTGAATGAATTTGAAACTTTTACCCACAGTGATTATGTTCCAGTTTTCTGCATGCATGAAAGTGTATGTTACTGGTTTCTATGTGTAGGATTTTCTGTTTCATTTCAGTTTTCATTGAATCACAGTATGAGAGAAAGAAAAGCAGAAAGTCCTTGAAAGAAAAAAAAAAAGATTAATTGATTATGAAAGTGATTGCTGATTGTTTTTCTGTCAACCAACTGATTGGTTAATCGAAAAATTACTTAGCTCAATAGAATTTCCTCGGCTGCATCTGTCATTGTCACTGTCTACATAACTCAACTCTACAGGCCTTTTACTTTGAAATCAAACACAACTGCCTGATCTGAGCTGGCTAGAATTTCAGTAGTTTTTCAAGTAGTTTCATTTAACTGAAGATGAATCACCCCTTCCCCTGGGCGAATAATAATTGGTCATATTTTAATAGATACTCAAAATATTTAGTGTAAATAATTAGTAATGTAATTATATTACACCTTAATAGTGTTGTGAAATGAATTAAAGCATAATACAGTGATTATTTCTCTGACAATTATCACACAAAGAAAACCTATAGGCTAATTGTGACATCCCTACACATGACTGAATGGTACAACAACCTCTTATCAACAACATTAGGTGAAATGAATAAATAAAATCTCACACAGGCTGCAGTGTAAATAAAACAATAGTGGGCTAAATGTGTCTGCCTGCTTATAGCCTTTGAATAATAATAGATGTAATAATGCAGTTAAGTAATAGGCAGGTTGGTATTGCCTGTGCCCCTTGCCCCTTTATATTCAAGATTCAACCAAATTCTACACTTCATGACACTTTCCATCACTTCACATGTCCTTAATTACACTATTGGCATGGAATTGTCTCCATTAGCTCTAACAGCAGTAGTCCACAGCTGGCGCGCAGCCCATCTCTTCCACAGAGTACAGATGCTGCCGGTTAGGTGCGCCATGAAATCAATCAAGTCTTTTGGCGTGTAAAGATAACGTGTCCTCCTGCCCTCACACACGCAGGCATCAGCCAGAGCTACATCTCCCAGTGGCTGCTGCAGCAGGGCCTGGAGATGAGCGACTCCAAGCGCAGAGCTTTCTACCGCTGGTACCTGCTGGAGAGGAACAACCCAGGTGAGACGGGGCCGCGGTGAAGAATAGGGCCATTACAGGGCCGATGAGTGGAGTGTAGATCGTTAGAAAGGATGATGAATGTGAGGCAGAGGAAGTCTAATGATGAGGAAGGTTGAATTTCAGCTTGATGTAACAGATTATAGATGCAGCGCTGCAGGAAGGCAGGCTGGTATTAAAGAAAATGTGACATTTCTTATGTTTCCTGAATGTGAACCACTGCTTGCTAACCTTCCCCTGACATCCTTACCCCACCCTCCACCCCCCTCTCCTCTGCTCTTGCATGGTACAAACCCACACACCTCTAATTTCCTCACGCTAACTCCCATCCCCTGTCCTCGAGGGCTGCGAGGTCAAGGAAGGACACGAGACAAATCTATAGTTTCAGAGCAAAGACAAACGATAAAGGTAGTCCTGTCACAGGAGATGCTGATCAATAATATTAAGGCTTCTGGTTTTGGAAATGAAACTTTAGCGGGTGGAGTGCGGTTTTCGTCCGTGCAGGCTAGAGTAACAGCTTTTGGGTCGGTTCTCCACGTCCAAGGGTACAGGGATACGTCGTCTGCTGGAGATGCTCACAGCTTGTTACCATGGTTTTTGCGTCAGACAGCGCACCCTCACGATAAATCACGTCAAAAAAGTCGCAATATTTTACGATTGCAGTTGTGTAAAACAAACCAAGCCACTGATGGACCATCTGCTGTCCCTGCTGCCTCCTTTCATCTTAATCTTTTATTCCCTCCCCCCTCCTCTTCCTCCTCCTCCTCCTCCTCCTCCTCCTCCTGCCCACCCCAAGCTCTTCCTTAGCTCCTCTGTAGTTCTCAGCCGTGATGCTGGAGGTACTCTGGTGCTGGTTTTCATTCCCACATGGCTAACAAGTAGGCTATTAACAACGATACTAACATTAACTACGTTTCTCTGCAATGTTTTCTAAAAAACCAAAGCGGTGACAGTGCTTTGCTTCTGACGTAGGTTCCTATTGACCTGAAAACTTAAAAGAAGCAGTCAATTTTTAAAAGAAAATTGGCAAATGCACTGAAATCAACACTTTTTATAAAAAAAGAAAAATATGACTGAAAATTGCAAGACAGGTCTACAGGAGTGTGTCAGTAAACCCAGAGAACCTGAACCTGTCTTAACAATCTACTCCGTGGCTTTTTGGCCCCTGCCTGACCATTGGTTTTGTCCCGACTGAAGGGCTGAGGTGGAGTGAAAGCCAGCACAGCGTGAGTCCCATGCCCAGGGCCAGGGGAGGGGACAGAGACAGAGACGGGACAGTAGCGGGGGCGAGCAGCAGCCTCCCCAACGTCCTCCCCAACCCCAACACCAACCTCAACCCCAACCCCGTGTGGAGCAGGCAGAGAGAGCTGCTGATGCACTTGCTGCCGTGGTACACTGCTGCTGCTGCCGCCGCCCAGGCCCAGGCCCAGCCAGGTAACCAGCCCCTCCCCCTGCCTCCCCCTCCCCAGGCCCAGCCCCCCCCGGCATCGGTAGCCTGCAGCAAGAGGCGCCTTCACACCGGCTGGCCTGCATGCCGTTAAACCCACGAGCACTTTGAAACACTGTTGATGAAGCAGAGGCTTGTAGCTCTAATGCTAAAACTGAAGTGGCTCCATATGATTCAAATCCTCTTGACTCTGCTGTATTAACAGAAAGCTCTTACAGGCTGTTGTTGTGGCTGAGTGTAAGCTCAGACATGGTGTAGTTTGATCAAGAAAGTAAAGACTGAGACAATAAACTACTTTTAGTCATATTATCCATCTTTATAAGCTAGAGCAGGGGTGTCAATCATACGGCCCACGGGCCAAAACCGGCCCACCAGAGGGTCCAGTCCGGCCTGTAGGATGAATTTTCCAAGTGTAAAAATTACATAGAAGACAAAAGAGGCATCATATTGTTGATATAGAACATGTTCTTCTCAAGTAATTTCAGGTTGTTGATAATGTTTTGTAAAAGAATAGTTCATAAACTGTAAACATCTGAAAGGGATAGTTTAACATTTTGGCAAATTGGCCCGCTGCCATAATCCCTATAGTTTTAGGAGTAGGTTCGTTACCTTTTAATTGTCGGTGCAAGCTATTTTTAGAATGGCGGAGCAGAGCTGCGAGCTGCTCAGAGATACACTACGGAGGCTGATGGAATTTCTTGGTTTCCCTCATCAAACTCATCTGGTGAACAAGTTGTGACCTGCACATTCACCACGCTATGAGATAATAACAATACGTTACGAGACTGAGTTGTTTTCAAGGCAAACTTGCTGAAAAAGTGCCCCTGACAGGGAACACGCATCAGAAATCTCGAAAACAACACTGTCTCTTCACATGACATTATTATCTCATAACGGGGTGAATGTGCAGGCCACAACATGTCCACCAGAGCGTTTTGGAGTTGTTGGATTGTGTATTTGATGAGTTTGATGAGGGAAACCAAGAAATCCTATGAGCCTCCGTAACGTAGCTCTGAGCAGTTCATTCTAGAACTAACTTGCACTGACAATTAAAGGAACAAACCTACTGCTAAGACTATATGGATTATTGCAATGGGCCAATTTGCCATAACGTTGAACTATCCTTTAAATTTCCCTGTACGTCTTTGCACTAAATAAACAAAGGGAAACATTTAGAGTTCTAGTTATTTATAGGTTATCATGTTGTTATTATACTGGTCCAGTCCAATTGCGCTGTATGTAGCCCCTGAACTAAAATGAGTTTGACACCCCTGAGCTAGAGCCTCTCAAATTTTAGTGGTGCAGCCTGATTTAGAAAATGACCTGTTGGAAAAGAGCTAAGAACACAGTGAGGAGTTGACCCAGTCCAAACCAGGAGCTCATTTCCTGTGACAGGCTACAACCATTCCCATTTATGATCAAAGAGACTTTGTCGTTGTGTGTTGTGAAGACCCCAGTGTTTATGCTGGAGATATGCAGTGTTACTGTCAACACCTGGTTCCACTTGGTTTTATTTGAACTGAATATTTGACCAGGATGAAAGTTTCTCAGAGAATCTTTTCATGTATTATGAATAAGACCACCCACAGGAAATAACATCAAGGTAAAAGATAAGCAATGGATGATTGGAAAATGTGTTATTTAATTATAACTGAGGCAGCAGGCAGACTTGTGTTATGTGTTAGGTTGCCCACATGTGATAACTTGCTGTGGGTGTCTCACTCTGCAACTTAAAGGGATAGTTCAACATTTTGGCAAATGGCTATGGCTATAGTTCTAGGAGTACTAGGTTCGTTACCTTTAATTGTCGATGCAAGCTATTTTTAGAACAGTGGAGCAGAGCCGCAAGCAGCTCAAAGCTACGCTACGGAGTCATGCAAAACCGCTGATGCGTGTCCCCTTTGGGGGCAGTTTTTCGGCAAGCAGTCTCTGCATTTCCCTCAAAAACAACTCTGTCTCATAACGTTCCATTATTATCTCATAGCGTGGTGAATGTGCAGGTCACAACTTGTCCACCAGAGCGTTTTGGAGTTGTTGGATTGTGTATTTGATGAGTTTTGAGGGAAACTAAGAAATTCCATTAGCCTCCGCAGCGGCTCTGCTCCGCCGTTCTAAAAATAGCTTGCACCGACAATTAAAGGTAACGAACCTACTCCTAAAACTATTAGGATTATGGCAATGGGCCAGTTTGTCAAAATGTTGAACTATCTCTTTAAGATCCATCTCCTGTCTGAACATCATCACTTTCATTTTTGTTTTCACAAACTCTCAACAGTCAAATTTTTCCTGGTGTCTTGTCTCCGCCTCAGGTGCCACCTTATCAATGCGATCTTTGGTAAAAGAGGAACCCGATTGGAGGACGGGGATCATGTCCGGCGACAGAGCGGGGATGGTGGGCGGGCCGCTGAGGCTGCGTAGAGGAAGCAGGTTCACCTGGAGGAAGGAGTGCCAATCAATCATGGAGAGGTGAGAGAGCGTCTGGATGTACTTCAAAAAGGAGACGAGCTCTGTTTGTGTTGCGTTCATGTCCCATGGGAAAAGGGTGTAAAATGAAGATTTCCTCAGTTCCACAGTTACATTGACTTCCTTCAAGTGAAGCAGATTTTTTCTGGATATGAAATGAACCTGGGCTGAACAATTAACGCAACATCCAAATCTGTAGAGCTACAGTTACAATGTGTCACAACAGACCAGAACTGAAGCGCTGCTTATGAATCATAATATTCTCTGGAGTCTAGATGTCAGGGTCATCCTGTTAAAGCGATCCGGTCGTTTTGGCTAATGCTGCGTACCAGGCAGGCTTTTGAAACCGTAAATTACAGCTTCAAGTCACAACTTACGATTTTGTAGCGTTCCAGGCAACCCACTCGTGTTTTTCCGACCTGTTTTACCTGTGAAAGTCACTATAACGGCCACTCGTAACTTCCGACCCGTGAACTCGTACCAGATCGAACTGGTATGACTTCACAGGTCGGAAAAACACGAGTTACGAGTTTCCTTGAACGCACCATAACAGTCCTTGTCCCTACGTTGCCACATTCACGGCGTCCCTTGGCTGCACACACAGCCCTGCATGCCGTTCTCTCTCCTCATTGGATAAAAACTGTAGGATACGAGAAAAGTTTTCTCCTCGGCTCAGAGCAGAGCAGAGGGACTGAGAGACCCGTGTTTCGGTCCAAACACTCTATGTAAGTGATTGCTGTCGGAAGATATAACTATTTAAGACTTATATTAAAGCAGAAGTAAGTGATATATTTGTGTTAATATAAGTCTTAAATAGTTATATCTTCTGACAGCAATCACTTACATAGAGTGTTTGGTCTGAATCACGGGTCTGTCAGTCCCTCTGCTCTGCTCTGAGTCGAGGAGAAAACATTTATCGTATCCTACAGTTTTTATCCAATGAGGAGAGAGAACGGCATGCAGGGCTGTGTGTGCAGCCAAGGGACGCCGTGAATGTGGTGACGTAGGGACGAGGACTGTTATGGTGCGTTCAAGGAAACTCGTTTTTTTCCGACCTGTGAAGTCGTACCAGTTCGATCTGGTACATAGACTGTACAAAAAGACGTACTGGTACGATTTCACGAGTCGGAAGTTACGAGTGGCCGTTATAGTGACTTTCACTGGTAAAACAGGTCGGAAAAACACGAGTGGGTTGCCTGGAACGCTACAAAGTCGTAAGTTGTGACTTGAAGCTGTAATTTATGATTTCAAAAGCCTGCCTGGAACGCAGCATTAGCGAAAACGACCGGATCACTCACTTCTGCTTTAACACAAATATATCACTTACTTCTGCTTTAATTCAACAACAATCACATCATCATTTTTACATTTTAATTCACTGTAATTTGAAAACACAAATGACCATTCTAACTGAAATAGTGACTGGCATTGCAATTATCTGCCGAAATAATATTGCATCAGGATTTTTTTTTCCCATATTGTTCAGGCACAGCTGCAACTAATCTTTCTTTTGCAATTTATCATTTCATCATTTTGTCTGTGAACTATCCAAATGAAAGGAAGAATTTCCAATAGACCAATGTGGCATCTACACATCTGTCTCTTGTGCAAAGTCCTGATATATATTGAGTGTTCAGTTTGATTTGCTGTAAACAGATGCATCACTTACTGAGTTTTGCACCAAATGTTGAAAAGGAGTTCCTGTCCAACCATGCTTTACTATAAACCCCAATCTCCACTGACTCTGTCTCCGCTCCGTTCCGACTCCATTGTGAACGCCGCAGCAATTTGCTTCCATTCAAGCCAATCGGAGCATTTCCGGCCACGTGTGCTGCATCGTAGCTCCGGCGGTCCGGTGGAAATACACAGTCTATTTTTACCAGATGACAGAGCCATCACGCATCAATACACATCGATTAGATCGCCCTGCACTGGAAGTCCAACACACAGAGCATCCGGTAAATTTCAAAATAAAACAACAAACAACTTTCCGATCGTGAATCATCACTTTGTCAACTTTAGTTTCAAGCAACAACTCATCAATCAATCAGAGCTCACAGGACGTCATGGATGAAAAAACATTAGCCCAATCATGGAGGTGGAACACCACAATAGCCTATTTTATGATACTACACAAACAGAAAGTAATAAAATACCGCAGAGTAAGTAAGTAGCCTAATGGCGCTTTTCCACTAGCGCGGTACGGCACGGCTCTACCCGTTTTTTTTTTCTTTTCCACTAGCCCCTAGTACCTGGTACCAGGTACTATTTTAGTACCGTCTCGGCCCTGGTTCCAAGCGAGCCGAAGCGATACTAAAACGTGACGTCAGCCAACTGCCTTCCACTGATTGGGCAGAGCGTCGTCACTGGAAGAGTCACAAGCGCGACGTCCGACATGACAATCAAACCCGGAAATTTCAAAAACACAGCGGCAACAGAAAATTCACCTCAGAAAGGCAAAGTGACCTGTTGTTTACATTTTATTCTCACTTTATTCACGGCTATTGTCACGATAGTTTGTTGTTCTCTCGTGATCTCGGGTCTCCAGAGCCCAGAGCCGCTGGAGACCCGATGGATTGGAGAAGCGACGCATCCAGATGGCGAGGGCTTGATAGGTCAAACGGGGCTATACCGCATCGGAGTCAGTGGAAATTGGGGGTAAGACCTCCTGTCAATACTTGAAAAAGTCAACCATAAGTCCTCAGACTGTCCTTCCCATGTGACAGGAGGGAAGCCTCAGTATGAAGAACCTCCTTCCGGGTCTTACTGTGACTTTTTGCCTGGTGCAGAAGCATTGGGTTTCTGATGCAGTTTTCTGATAGGGTGTATTATGTCGGTGCTCCTCTGTCCCAGACTGTCTTCTCAGAAAGATACAGAGAAAGAGGAGTAGGCATTCCTCTCTACCCGCTGCTGGCAATTGATTTCTCTATTACATGGTTGCTGTAAGTAGAGGGTGCAGACTGGCCACTCGCAGTAATAAGACCACACAGGGCCTCAGACAACACTCACCAGCAGTGCCCTCGGATTACGCAATCCCTCTGCAGTGCTGATCCCTATGAGCTAGTTTAGACCCAAGGACGATAAAGTAGAGGTGAAACCGATGTCGAGTGTGTGTGTGTGTGTTTGCGAGTGTGTGTGTGCAAGACAGAATGAACAGGATAGGTCAACCCAGAGGGTAAGAGGATAAGAGGGCTTGAAGAAATTGATCAGTGTGTTTTGTAATGTGAGATACTGATTCTCTCTCAGTCATGGAGGGTGAGGAAGGAAAAAAATGTTTTTACCTGGGTACCTACATTTCTGTTTTTACCAGAGAGCCTTCATATTTATAGGCCTAAGAGGGGATTTAAGTGGGTAAAGCTTTAATTGCAGAAATTAATCCACTTAATGCATCCATTAATCTATTCCTTTACAGCGAGTCCCTCTCCTGATGCTCCTCCGCTGTGTAAATATTGTCCTCTCTCTCCTCCGGTTCAATACAAAAGACTAAAAGTTGATGAGGTGTAAAATGAGGGCGTAACTAGCGCTGCTCAGACCGGTGCCGTCTCCTGATGAATGCGGAGCCGGGGGTGATGTCATGTGATTTAAAGCATTTCCAATACCGCGGCTGTTTGTCTTCCTCCAGTTTCTTCATGGAGAACCAGTATCCGGACGAAGCCAAGCGGGAGGAGATCGCCAGTGCCTGTAACTCCGTCATTCAGAAGCCAGGTACTCGGAGACAGTTTTCAGTGCACCGGGCCCGTTTCTGTCAGAAGTGACCCAGGGAAACGTCTAAAAATAGGCATCTAAAAAATGGCATGCTGCATACTTGATCTGTATTAGTTCTGATGCGTTGACTAGTCAGGAGATTAGGTAATCAAAGGCAGTTTTGAACATTGATCATTTCAGTTGATTTATGTCGGTGAAAACACCAGATCTTTGCTGTTTCCAGCCCCTAGAATATAAAAGGTTTGCTCATATCATTGTACATACTATATTTTTAGACTGTCCATCAGTAGCACCTCCCAGTAGTAGTGTCTTAAAAGGATAGTTCAACATTTTGGCAAATTCACCCATTGCCATAATCCCTATAGTCATTACCCTTACGCTATGAAATAATTATGTAACATTACGACAAATGAAGCAAATACTCAGAACTACTTGCGCTTTTGAAATCACTCCGCCCAGCAGCCATGTCTGGAATGTAGTTCCCGCTATGCATTTGCCTCGAAAACAACTCTGTCTTGTAATGTTACATTATTATCTCATAGTGTGGTGAATGTGCAGGTCACAACTTCTCCACAAGAGCACTTTGAATTTGTTTGAGAGGGGACCTGTACCATTCACCTCCATTGTGTTCGCTGAGCAGCTCACGTCTCTGCCCCGCTGATCTCAAAACAACATGCACCAATAATTAATGGTAATGCACCTACTCCTATGACTATAGGTATTATGGCAATGGGCAAATTTGCCTAAATGTTGAACCATCCCTTTAAGAGTGTAGGTAGCAGCATTATTACAATGTTTTTTAACGCTTTATTTATAGATCATTTTCATATTTCAGTACAGAGATTGAAAAAGTTAAAACAAAAGACAAATACAAAACACTGAACAATTACACAAATTAAAGGTCCAGGGGTGATCTGTATATCCAAAAGACTAAATACCATACACAACCTGATGGAGTGGCAAAACCAAAAAACATGGGCCTGGTCACAGCATTATTTTAACATTAACTGTGTATTTTGTGACATCTCTCAGGTTGTAAGCTGTCCGAGTTCGAGCGTGTGACGGCGTTGAAGGTGTACAACTGGTTTGCCAACCGCCGGAAGGAGATGAAAAGGAGAGCGAATATTGGTGAGGACATGATAACTCGCCTCACGTGTCATGATTGCAGGCCTGTGGCCACGCTTGTCCCCGTCTGTGGACGGCAGAACAGCTTGCACGGACATTTATGCTTCCTGTGTTTCCATTCTCCACTGTTGGCGAACACGACTAGAGGCTGCCATTTTGGAAAGCCACGGAATTGAGGTGCCAAGCCCGAGCTGCCACTCGAACGGCGAGGAGGGAGAGATGCAGGAGTTTGCCGATCAGGTGACCCACCGATTCTCAGAACAAGTAAGTCGCCATGGAGACAGGAAACTAGACAACCAGTTGTATGATCGATAGGCTCTGATCATGGTTCTTTAAATCTGTTGGTTTAAGCAGGTTTCGCACTAAGAATAATTACACTTTGACTGTGTTTCCATACCTGAAACTGTGGACCAAACTGAACCAGGGTTCACGTGTTTGTTACATTGTGTACATTTGATCACAATGCAGGTTTGCATCTCCCTAAACTTGACCCTCATTGGTTTATAGACAGGGGAGCATTTGTTGCCAGTTCTTCTGCTCTCAGAAAATAATTAGAAATGTTCAACATTGTTGAAAATTGTCCACAGTCATCAGGAGTGATCATGAGTCAGAACAGCAGATGTAACGATTATGTACTGTATGTTTGCATTCATGCAACGTAGAAAATTAAATCAAGCAGGGATGACTGTGAAAATAAGTAGAACCACTGGATTTTATAATTGCTTGAAAATATACAGTATGACTGAAATTGTCCTTTGGTGTGTAGTAGGCACCTAAATGAATAACACCTAAATGTGTTATTCATGGGCGATAAGCTGTGCTAGTGAGACAGCAGAGATGTGCATAAATGCCCTGCAGCTATAATAAACATTAGCAGCACCACCTGTGATTAGAGATATATGCTACAAGAAGCCTGTAATGATGCCGATTGCGTAATTTGTAGCAGCATATCACACACCGACTTCGTCTCTGCTGTGTTTTGTGTTATCTTGCTGCTCTGACATGAACATAACATCAGCCTCTGTCTTTCCTCTGCTGGTGATATTCTTGGCATCACTGCTCACATGTTAACATTCGAGCCAGGCCAGTGGTAGGTGGGCCTACGCTTCTGTTTACTACACCCAGAACAAATGGAGAAGTTGCCAGAGGTCAGGAGGGGCTGCAGCACAGACTTGAGCCAGCTGCTGGCAGAGTCACATAAACACAGTCTGTTAAGCTTCCTGAGCCGCTCGGCTAAACTTACAAGCTGACCTAGTCAGAAACTGCTTATGGGGACATTAAAGGGATAGTTCAACATTTTGGCAAATCCGCCTATTGCCATAATCCCTACAGTCATAGAGGTAGGTTAATTACCTTTAATTGTCAGTGCATGTTGTTGCCTTTCCCTCATCAAACTCATCAAATACACAATCCAACAACTCCAAACGCTTATGGAGAAGTTGCACATTCACCACGCTGTGAAATAATAATGTAACATTACGAGACATAGTTGTTTTTGAGGCAAATGCATAGTTCGTACTACATTACAGACACGGCTGCTGGGCGGAGTGATTTCAAAAGCGCAAGTAGTTCCGACTATTTGCCTAATGTCATGTGTGTAATGTTACATGATTATTTCATTCCTGAAATGGTGAATGAGCAGGTCTCAACTTCTCCACGAGAGTGTTTTGGAGTTGTTGGATTGTGTATTTGATGAGTTTTGAAGGACAGGGGACCTGTACCATTCACCTCCATTGTGTTCGCGGAGCAGCTTGCGTCTCTGTCCCACTGATCTCAAAACAACATGCACTGACAATTAAAGGTAATGAACCTACTGCTATGACTATAGGGATTATGGCAATAGGCGAATTTTCCAAAATGTTGAACTATCCCTTTAAGGCTGTTTGTTTAAAGTAACAATCTAAAAGGGAGGGCAGTAGATAACAACAGGAAAGCTGCTAAATTCCTTATATTTTGTTCTCATATCTCCTGTGACTTTTCCTCAGGAAGACGCATCTTCCCAAAGGATCGTAGACCAACAAGACCCCTCCTCACTGGCTACTACCGAGGTGGCAGCCCTGCCAAGCCCCACCCCTCAGGTCCTGGAACAGAAAGAAGAGGATTCAAAAAGGGAGACTGTGGATGAGGAGTGACCAAAGCCGGTGTAGTGTTACATCATCATATTTGATTTTTTTTTTTTAACCAGATGAAATAGGAAAACAATAAGTGGCGGCTCCTCCTCTTCCTCCTAATCCTCATCCACCACCCATGCAGAGCCTTTGGGGCCCGTGACACCCAAAAATCAAAGGGAGAAGGGTGCTGAATCTTGCTGAGGTGCCTCTGATGGTAAGGAGGCCACTGTATTTATCAACAGTAATCCTGCTTATATTAACTGCAATATACAGTATATATAAATATATATATATCTCAATATATAGAGCATTCCAAGATGGTATTAAAAAGCCTAAATTCCTTAGAGGGAGAATTATGTAAAGGATACCTCGCCCGTTTGAAGCTAAGCCTTTCTGTTGTCTTCGCTACATGCCTTCTTTTAGCTTTTCTCAGAGTGGTAGTTGGACGGACTGTGGTGACATGAACGTGCTGAGCCTGCAGGTCAGGTTGTGCAGGGTGGGGGGGATAAACAAGTATAAGATCAAGGACACGGGTCTGTTGTGGCAAGAATTCCCTCTCTGCTCGCTCGAACGTCTCCGACCCCCATCCGGTTCACGAGACCACAATCGATCAATCGATCGGGCAAACAGGTCGATCAATCAGCGCTGTTCGCTATCAAATCCGTAAAGCCCTGAGGGACAACTGGAATCTCAGGTAATCCCAAACAATGGTGGATAAAGACGGTGAGGAACTGCACCAGGTTTCTTTTTGTGTCTTAACACAATGCTTTTTGTTTTTTCTTCATCTTAACTGTATTTAACCAAAACTGGATGTGTTATTTATACCTTTTTATATTAGCAAAACAAGCCTAGGATGATATATATACATATATATATCATAGTGTCTCTTTGTCATCAAATGGTCTTCTTTGTTATACTGAATGCTGCTCTGGTCATTTTTGTAGTCTACCCTCATTTCACAATCTGTCTCAAACCTCAACTCAGCCAGTGAAGCTAGACTAACTGCATAAGTCTACTCTGATGAACCTGTTTTTTTTTTCTCTTTTATTTCTTTTTTTTAACGTTTGAAAGAACGCTAAAGACAAATGTGATAAAAACAAAAACATAATGTGTAGGCCTACATGCTACAAGCACCTTCTCTCCTATTGGAATAAGCTAAAGCTTAAAGCTCTTGTACGTTGTTCCGACTGCAAAGCTGCACTTCAAAGTGGATCTCACTATAACTGAAAGAGGAGGGAGCGACGCAGACATCTTCCCCTGCATCTGGACCCAGACATGTACATAACCCAGATCATATACACGTCTATGGGTGCTTTCCTTCCAAATACAGTAGCAGTATATAGAAAACTGTTATTTGTCAGACTTGAAATAACGAATAGCTGACGTAAACTCTCTGCATCATGTAGTCCCTTATATTCACTGGCCCAAGGCCTTGGGGAGTCACTCCCCACATTGTTCATGAAATGGACAAAGACGCTTGTTCTCAAACGGCCCCACACCGGGGCCGCTAACATGTTACCTCCTATTGCCAAAGCTATGCCAAGGTAGAGAAGAGCTACAGAAACCTGTGCTTACAGGAGCAGGATACGACACAGTCACAACACTATAGATATACAGTACGTGATAGAATAGTATATTTGCTCAGTACAACACTAGCCAACTCTAGCTTACCTCAGAATAAACTGTGTGTCATGAATGTGTTACAAGCTGACTGTCGCGGGAAACACGGCGACAGCGCAGCAGCCATTATTGTGACTGTCTATGATACGGAGCAGTGTTATGTAGCATTTATGACGGTGGGGTTTTCCCCTGTGGTGTTAACGTAGACTCAACCTCAGACAGGTCACTCGTCCAGCTTTGGACAAGGAACCTCCCCCCCTCCCCAAAGCTGCACGCTGTTTCTGATGAATATGCTCCTCTCTATCTGCTTTTATCTGACAATGAGAAAACAATAACAATAATAAAAGTGTAAACAATCAGTATGGGGTGTCTTGGTTTATTTGAATTGAATTGAATAAACTTTATTAATGCAGAGGGAAAGTCTTGGTGCCAGCAGCCCATTCATACATTCAATCGAACAACGACATAACAATAAATAGACAGAATAAATAAATAAAACAAACGGCATCTTTAAAAATAGATCTACAATTATTGCTAATCACTAAAACGGTATAAACGTGTATCAAACCTAAGTGCATAAAACAAAAGTGCTTTAAGAGTCTCACTCCTACCAACTATGTCCCACCTTACACTATAGTGAGTTACAGAGCTCAGATTCAGAAATGAGCAAAGTCATGGTTTAATATAAATAAATCATTAAATCTAAGCAAAACAAAAATAATGGTATTTGGGAATTGCAGTAAAATTTAGCAAATAAAGGTTCAAATAGACCGTAGTAACAAATTTCAGGGGGTTATAATTGATGAAAACCTTGATTGGAAACCTCATATAAAACATCTAGTCTAAAGTTTCAAGAACAGTTGCAGTATTATAAGCGAAACAGATTGTAGATAACACATCACTTCACACACTCTACTGCGCACTAGTCTAGAGAAGAGCAATCGGGAGAGTTAACACAGCTGGCTACAGGGACCATACACATCTATTGTTTTAACAGTCAAGGATAATAAAACTTAGGGATCAAATAGAGTATCAAACAGCACAAATCATGTTAAAAGACAAAAAAATAATCCAAAATTCAGAGCATGTTTAGTCAGAGGGAAGAAAAATATAATTTTAGCTGATTGTTTTATTTCGCAAAAGCCAAAGGAAGAACTACAAGGAAAAGTTTTTTGCATGTCTATACAGAATGTGGTGTGAAACTATGGAACAGTCCAAACATGGAGCAGTTCTCAATGAAGTACAAAAACATGACTCTTGAGGTACAAGGAAGGGGGTGTTCAAAAAATAAATTTTACTTTTATTTTTATTAACCTAATTTCTTCTTCTTTTTCATTTTCTTTTTTCCCCTAACACAAACAATGTAATGAAGTGGGACAAGTGATTTATTCCTGATTTGTGGAAAGGAGTGGGATTCAATAAGCACTTTTTCGAAAATGTATGATTTTGCTTTTGTGTTTTTGTTTTCAATTTTTGTTCTTCAGCTTGTTTATGTTATTTACAGACGAAGGAACAAACTGAAATTGTGCCATCTTGTTGTACATGTTTGAAATATATTGAAAAAATGAGGGGGTGTTTAAGGAACAAGGAAATCTCACCATGAAGGTGTTATCACAACCACAGGAAGTCCCACCACTAGCCCTCTGCACAATATCTCACTATCACAAAAAAAATAACTTGAGAGTGAAGTGACAAATCCTCTGAGACGCTCTTGTTATTCAGAGCTTTTATCTTCAAACGTCACAACTGGGCATTGAACAACAGCTCTCAGGCCAGTTCATCACTTTTTAGTGTCCCCTAGAAACACTCCTTGCTGTTGTTGTTTCTGAGGCTGCTGTGTGCTGCATGAGCTCTCGGGGGGCCACTGTGTAAGAGTGTAGTGGCTCGATCCTCAACACAAGATGGCAACGTCGTCCCTTGTCCATACATCAGAGGAATGCATTTGCCAAGATGAGAATAAAATGTGGAGTCATTAAGGACACAAAGCGCTTTCTGAATGAGGATGTGCCCACGTTTTGCTGTGATGCGTCAGTAAAGTGATGAAGCACAGGAGGAGTGAAGGTAGAAGATGACAAGCAGATACAAGGAAATAAGAAATGTCATTAAAAGGAGTGGTTGTGTTTCAGGAAGTCATCGGCCCTTGACGCTGTTGCAGCCGGGATTTACAACGGATTCCCTTTTCTATTTATTCCTTGTCGGCGCCTTCAGGTTTTCTTCAAGGCTGCCTAAACAGGTGGTTTCACGGGCCTTTGTCAGACGCTCAGTGACTCTGACAGTTGTGCTCTGTGCTGATCTGGCTGTGTCCTTACAGGACCTGTGTCTGCTGCTGTGTAAAATACACAACAACAACACTGGTGGACAGCCTTCCCCTTAGAGGGATAGTTCAACATTTGGGGCAAATTGGCCCGTTGCCATAATCCCTATGTGACCGATGTTGTTCTATGCCTGCCCTGAGTGGGTTTCAAACCCGGATGCTAACCGTTTCGCCAAGAGCTCAATGAGCACTTGGCAAGTTGGTTGGCATGTCTTTTTTTATGGGAGAGTGAGTTTAACTTACCGCTAACCGCCACACGCTGTCACTTCTCCTTACTGGTACCTCGTGACTGTGACTATACCCACGGACCTAGGTTACACCTATACTCTTAGGAGTAGGTTTGTTACCTTTAATTGTCGGTGCAAGCTATTTTTAGAACGGCGGAGCAGAGCCGCGAGCTGCTCAGAGCTACACTACAGAGGCTAATGGAATTTCCTGGTTTCCCTCATCAAATTCATCAAATACACAATCCAACAACTCCAAAACACTCTGGTGGACAAGTTGTGACCTGCACATTCACCACGCTATGAGATAATAACGGAATGTTACGAGACGGAGTTGTTTGGTAAGTTCATGCAAAACCGCTGATGCGCGTTCCTGTCGGGGGCAGTTTTTCAACAAGCAGTCTCTGCATTTGCCTCGAAAACAACTCTGTCTCGTAACGTTCTGTTATTACCTCATAGCGTGGTGAATGTGCAGGTCACAACTTGTTCACGAGAGCGTTTTGGTGTTGTTGGATTGTGTATTTGATGGGTTTGGTGAGGGAAACCAAGAAATCCCATGAGCCTTCGTAGCGTAGCTCTGAGCAGCTTGCAGCTCTGCTCCGCCGTTCTAAAAATAGGTTGCACTGACAATTAAAGGTAACGAACCTACACCTAAAACTATAGGGATTATGGCAATTGAACTATCCCTTTAAGTTACAACTGGTTGAAGGTGGAAAATGAACATGAAATAAATATCCCTAGCTAATTAAAACAAACAAACAAATAAATAAAACAAACCTTTTTAAACTCTTTTCATTGTTACTTTTACTATAAAATAATATCTTTTTTACTATCTACTACAATTTTCTCCTCCACCATCATCAGCTGCATCCCTGAATTCAGAATCTTTCCAACATAAGCTATCATCTCTTCTTTTAAGAGGAAGCAGAAGCAGAAATCAGTTTTTTATATGTGAGCATTCATGTAAAAACACTCCACTTGTGTAGAAAAAGTCAAGATGGATGAGAACTTTTCTAAATCTTCATCTAAATCCGAAGTTTGCTTCAGAAGTAAAAAAATATATATATATAAAAGTTGTTTTTACTGGATCAAACTTGGTTGCTGTGCCGATGTGCGTGTCACAGATTTGCAGGATGTTGACTCTCAGTTCAAGCGGTTGTTGTGGCTCTGTTGTTCTTTTCTGTTCTGCAGTAGTTTTTAACACAATTTAATGAACCCACAGACGTCCCAGCATCCCCAGCCAGGCTGACAGAGCCTGACAGAGCAGCAGCTGGAGGCTCCCAGTCCAACTCCAGACTTGTTCTCCCACGGGAGCTGGTGTTGGAGGAGGCTCCAAACGTCCTGCAGGACTTCTGGCTGCCTCCTCATACAGAAACACCTCCTTCTACATGCCCTGCAGCTCAGTAAAGTGGCCCAGTTTAGGACAATTGATCAGAACATTGTTACACACAGTCAGGAGTCTGGCTGATACTGGATTTAGGAAGGAAATTGAGATATTAATATTTTAGATTAACATCAGATGTGGAGTTATTTCTCAGCAGCTGACATGTCCACTGTTACTATGTCAATCTGAGCTTTTGAACTAACCCCTCTCTCTCTGGAGTTAAATGATTTTACAAACTTTTTAGTAGAAACACAACACTCCCTCCCTTTGCTCTATCAGTTCTCTGCTGCACTGATTCCACAAGATGCTAAAATCATTCATACTCTGCTCCATGTCGACATGACTGCATCACATCATTTCTGCAGATGTTTCGGTTGCACATTCCAGCTGTTGATCTCCTATTCTTGGTGTATAAAAAATCATGTTAGGGATACACTTATCCTAAAGCATGTTGTGGGTTTTTCAGTATTTACAAAACTACCTTTGCATTGGTTAATTTATTGGTTTTCCCCTGAAAATGTCAAGATGTTGATATAATATTAATATCTTCCTTTGCACCTACAACATTTATCACTTGGAACATGTCAGTATGTATTTGTATCTGTAAATCATAACTTGTAAAAAATAAATACTACCTATGCAATAAATAATAAGTGTAGTGTGACCTCAGAGAGCCTTATGGCACATGGAGATAATGCCATAATTTCCAGAAGTGACAGTGTGTGCTTCATCAGATAAACATGCTGATCAGTCTCTGCTTGTCACATTTCCAAAGAAAATATTTTCCAGAGAAAAAATTTCCTCAAGAGTTGTTAGAAAATTGTTACATAAGCTAATATTGATGTCCTCCAGCTCGTTAATTGATTTTCAGTTAAGCTTGTGTGCGTGCGAAGAGAGGGAGGTGGTAGAATGCAAAAAGGTGAAATTAATATGTCTCAGTAAATTGGCATTTAGAAAAAGCATTGGTGTTTTATTGCCTGTGGACACACTGACTGATGTAATGTAATGGCATCGTGATAATATTCCCCCAAATCCCTCAGAAAGCTGTTATGTGCTGAACGTTTGGCCTTGAGGCTGAAGTCTGGAGCTCCTCCAAATGCTCTGAATTAATTAAAGGTGTGTATTTCTGGGTATGAGTATATTTGCGTGTGTGCAAAGGTGGGTGCGTGTTCATAATATGCATGCTTTCAGACTTAATAATGCCCTTTACAGGTTATATCCCAGTGGAATGCAAAAATTTTAGGGGAATAGCTTCATCTTTACCTGCAATTCTCCCCATCAGCCACATGGGGGAGACATTGTTCACAGTTGGTTCTTCAGCCCTGGAGTAGTCACTACTGTAGCAAGTTGCAATAATAGTTTGCACACTTATTGTTAAAAATATCATAACAACAAGTATTGTCTGTCATGTCTGTGCTGTGTCTGTGCCCTGTTAATGTTTTATTGTCCTGCAGATTCCCTCAGTGTTGCGGCACAACAAATCCACCTATGGGTACTCATAAAGTCACCTGAACCTGAACCCTAAAATCGGAAACTGCACGATTTATTATGTTCCCACAGACCAAACCTTAAAATCACAGTGAGACTGTTAGAATTCCTAACATTTGCCTTCTTAAACTCATTTACAGGTTGAGACAATATGACGGGTGGCAGCAAGTGTAAGCAATCACACTGACGTATTTTACAGCTCTGTGTGTTTTTGTCTTGTTTGGCGCAGCGTGAATTGCCGAGCTGCAGCAAAGACCTCAGCCATCTGCTACGTTTAACAGCCTGAAGCAAAGTCAGTATCCGACGGAGTAACTGCATTTGAATGTGCATTTGTCAGGTTAATGCTGCAGTGTAAAAAAAAAAAATCTGACTGGAAAGAAAAACTGTGAAACTTGGCAGGAAAGTTCTGTTTCAAGAAATCATTTGGATCAAGTCAGAAACAAAGAAAAATGAGCAAAAGTTGTGCTGAAATCTTACTTTTTTTTTGCTTGCACATCCATCTTTATGTTGGAACAATTAGGATTCACCAAGACAAAGTTAAGTGTGGAAGCGAGCTGAGTCATTTTGCTCTTGGTGTAAATTCCCTTTCACAATACAGTCGTAAATAGAAATCTCAATTGAACCCTGCTCACAGATAGAGAATAGAATAGAGATGGGGGCACATGTGCAGCTGTTGACGAGCTGAAGTCTAGGCTACGTGACCGGCAAAGACATGACTTGTGGTCCAGCAACTAAGATGGTGAGTTTGGTGTCGGTCTTGCTGTCTTTTCTCTCACCAACAACTAAAAGCCAGTCCAAGATTTAGCCTTGATGGTCTCCTCTCTTCTTCTTTGGAGAACAGTGAGCTAGTTAAAGGAGAACTATGCAAGTCTGGTTGCTTTTGTGCTGTTTTGCTAACCCTTCTCCCGGCCATGTGCATTTGCTTTCAACAAACCCGGCGAGAAAGCTATCCATGGAACCATAGATGACGTTATTGATCATACATGCGTTACAATGTGTGTACATTTGTGCCGCAGAGATGAGACGCGGTTCAGAGGCTCTGATCTTACAAGGTTGGTTTTCAGCCAAGAGATGCTAGGTGGAAGGCAGAGAGCCTCCATTCGCCCTGTAACAAGTTACAAGTTATTTATTTAACCATCACAATTACTCCATAATTAAGGTAGGAATGTAGCAGAGTTAAGGCAAATATCCTGAATAGTTCCTCTTTAACTCCCTATAGCCGAACAGAGGTGTTGATGTTGGTGTGTTGCCGTCCAGTGATGTGTGTTCTCAGGAGAGTTGCAGGCAAGCAAAATTGCGTAGGCTACTGTGGCACAACACCTGTCAATCAAATGTGAAAATGATTGTGAAAGTGTCATTTTACAGGTAAAAGTGTGTTGTTTTAATATGTAGCCATAAGTTGAGCCAAGTAGTAATAGCAAAACTGACAAATCCTCCTTTCATAGCTCCCATGAGCCTCCGGTGCAGCTGTAGATCATGCTGAGATGACTATTTCTTTTTGTGATAGCACTGTCTGCATTGTAGTTAAACTAAATCACGTTCATTGTGTATCCTTTATGCAAGATGTTAGTGCTTTTAGTTGTTAGCTGTACGGTAAGATAGTTCAGGGCTACAAGGGTCTGGGTTAGTCGTAACAACAATGAAGAATGTTGCAACTTACTACAGCCCAAATTTTTATTGCATTTCTTTGAAACAATGATGAAGGTAAAGGTACTTTATGCGTGGGTTTTCACTGCGTGGAAACCCACGCAGTGACGCAGACACGGGGAGAACATGCAAACTCCACACAGTGCTAACCACTGTGCCACCGTGCCGCCGGGGTTAGGGTTAGGGGTTAGGATCAGATTATGGCTGACAGTAACTAAAATAATTGAGACGCACAACACACACCTATTATGTTAAAAAGTAAGTGTTAAATGAAATGCTTTCAATATCAAGTTTTTGTCATAATACTTAGCTATTTAATAATGTGTGTGTTTTACCATGTTACATTTCACCCCAGGGTGTGTTACAACTAACCCAGACTACGGGGTTATTTGTAACATTTCACTCCTTGTCTGAAACTAAACCATGCATTTTCTGTTTGTGTTGCATAGATAACAGCCTCACCATTTAATAGCAGACACATGTAACTAGTCCGTATCACATTTTGAACGCACTGGCTTAAAAGAGCTCCAAGATACAGACAGAAGTGTCAAAAATATTACAACCATCTTGGTCTCCACTACACCTGGATGCACTTGACCTGACCCCTCCCTCTTATCTGCACCTCCACTGCACTTGGAGAATTCTGTTTCACAGTTGAACTTGGGTGGAAACTGCACCAACTCTCCGGCTTTGCACTGACTGGTATGACCCAGCTCATTTAACTCTTTATTACACATTAAGATGTGGCTTTTCAATTTTCTATCCCTATTTAAGGACTTAATGACTTTACTGTGCCCCAGTGGCGTGCACAGATTTTTTGAAGGGCAGTTGCAAAAAGACCCACAGGGCACCCCCACCCCCTCTGTGCACACCACTGCCCAGTTCCCATTGAAATACCAGCAGAGAGGCCTTAATTACATTGGTTCAGTTGCACATTCAGTCACATGCTCCGGCTTTATACACATAAACGTATGTGCGCCAAAACACAAAAACACACCGTGGCAGCACAGTGCACAAGAACCCTGCCCACACACACACACACACACACACACACACACACACGAGCAAACACGCCACGGAGGTGTGTTTTGGCAGCGTCAGGCGTTGAGACCGACGTGGCTCTTCTATCATTCATTCCCTCAGAAGTGTTTTTCATCCTCTTTTTTTTTTCTCCCCCTGTGGAAAACAGAATTCATGACCCGTCACCTTTTTTGCTGACTGCACAGCCCATCCTCTGGCTTGGTAAACGATTTCCCAGCTATTTTAGTTGCCCCACAAAACACTTGATGACACAAGTGGCATGAAAAGTATGCAATTCAATTTGTCAGTGGTTATTACTGTGTAGGGCGGACAGTTACAGTTGTGTTTTGATTACGGGCATTTTCCACGGAGTTGGCTGTCACTGTTTATTCCTTCCCTTTGGCGATCCACTAAATGTCCCCTCTTGTCTGATTAAATTTCGTCTCTCATTGCAAGGCTCACCTTTTCGGCGAGGTGATCTTTTGTGCGGCGAGAGAATGGAGGTGAGAAACGGAGTGGGGGAAGAGTGTTAGACTGAGGAAGATAAAGGGAGGAAGGGAAAGGTTACCTTCAGACTGGCAGCGGACTGAAGAATCTGTGTGAATGTGGGAGAAAATTCCATCTACTCCGCTGCCCGACGTCTCATACAGCGTGTGCATACATTGTGTGTCCGTGTGTGTGTGTGTTTTGGAGAAGGCCACAACACCAGACAAAAAGGTTGTTTGTCCTTGAAAGAATGACACAAGAGTAGATGAGGAACCTTTTTACCATGTCCTATTTCACAGGACAAATAAAAAAGGGGGGAAGACACACACACACACACACACACACACACACACACACACACACACACACACACACACACACACAATGACATGCTGTGCCCTGAATCTGTCAGGCCCTTGGTCCCTTTTCCTCCCGTCAGATAAGAAATTCCACAAAGGACTTGTCGCAATCTCACTATTTTTTCCACCCTTCATTTGTTTGTTTATGTGTTTATTTATTTATTTATCGCTTCCAAACTTATTCCTCACCTAATTCGGAGCATCTCTCAGCAGCATCTTGCAACTTTTTAAAATGAACACGGGCAGGTTCAAATGAAATGAGCAGAACTCGTCTCTCCTCGGAGACTTCTCCTCTGAGCTAGTTATGTGTTTTCCTTTTCATTCTCTCTCACTCCCGCTGTCTTTCTCTCTGGCCCTCGTAACTTTCTCTTTTTTCTCTTTACTCATCATCCCCCTCAGTAGGGCTGCAGACTACAGGAAAAACTCTTTCATGTTGAAAGAAATCCAACCTCTGGTTGCTGAAATACCAGATTTTCAACTGTCAAATGTTAAAATAAGACACCGTGAGAGCAGGATGTATATTTAACCTTTATTTTATCAAGGTAATAAGAGTGCTAACTAGTCCACGTTTTATCTTTTGAGACTGCACAGTGTGATTTGTCCAGTGATACCTGCAGGGTGTCTATGGCCACTGACTGAACCTCAGCAGGGTGCACTTTGCTCATTCGCTTTCCTTACCCACATTTTCCGATTCAGTCCTGAGACTTGTGAGAAAGCAACAGCTTTGATTGCTTGTTCAACACTCAAACTCCAGTATGTCACAACCTCTTGTGGGCATGTGAATAAAGATTGTGGTTTTTGAAAGCCAAAGGCTCAGATTGCAGGAGAAAAGAAAAGAAAAGAAACTCATCTCTCTCACAAATGTTGTACTTGGAACACGGTGAAAAAGCCAAAAACTAATCCAACAGAGCAAGCAATCAAAAGTTCAAAGCGTGGCAAACAAGCTGGCAAGTTTAACCAGATTAGTGAGGACATGATGTAAAAACAAAAGTGCTCCAGTAATGTTGCACATGTTAATGGATGTTATCTGGGTCATAACTTTTCAGTCCACTCAGTCTGTCCAACATATTGAAATGTAATAACAGATTTTTGGCCACTTGGTGTCAGCACAAATCAAATGCAATCACAACATTGATATATCATCACCTTATAAAGACGTTGTTTTTTTTTTTGTTTGCAAGCAGTTGCTTATATTTTCATGAAGCAGGCTCAACAATATCAGTCTTTATTGGGAATCATGTTTCTACCCTTACCAATGTAAGTCAATTTTCACCATTGTTATTCTATCTTTGGGGCTATGCAAGTAATCTCTGAAAACAGTTGTCTGTTGAGTCTGGAAACAATACTTAGACAGTTAAGCTGTGGGTAAACCAAAACAAAGAGCTAAAATACACTAAACACCACATAAAGCTGAGAACAACTGCACAATTAGGCAATAATTCTCCGTTTTTCACTCAGAAACTCAAAACCCAGTTGAGCTTTAAAGCTACACTCCCATTGGTTTAGGAAGTGTGATTGCACTACGTCAATGGACAGACAAGTGTTTTAATGCACCCAATATAACTCAAAGTGGTCAAAGATGTGTTGGTTCTTTCTAGGAGGGAAGTGGTGATTGTTGCTTGACTAGAACGACAGCCGCTGCTGTGATTACAAGACAAGAGGTAATAATACGCCCTCTGAGCAGCGCTACATATTCAAGAAGGATTAGAGGCAACAATCAGTCTGGATTAGAGGAGCCAGGGTGTTGTGTTTGTGTTGAAGTACTTATAGGCCTTGTCCACACGGAAACAGAGCTTCACCCAAAACAATCTTTTTCTTGTTCGTTTTGAAAATAATCTCCGTAAACACGGCATCATTTCAGGAAATATCTGCGTACACACAGATTCCCTGAAAACGACTGAAAATGCTACATATTCCAGGCCTGTGTGCTTTGTGGTGTGTTTGTGTGGCGCTGTAATGCTGCGAAAAACGAGAAGTGAGAAGAAGAGGGAAAGCTTGCCCGCTGTATTCAAACTCTAAAAGTCCTAAATTTTATGATCGGTGATGATTTAACGGGTGCGATTCAGCCACAGTGTCCGAGGGACTGACAAATTGTTGTTACGTTACGTCTGTAGATTATACTCTAGCGGTGTGGCTATAGGTTGGAGCAGTGGGGGTTATGACATAAAAAAGATCCATTTTGGGTGTGTACATGAAAATACTGGGGCGGCATTTTGAGGTTTTCCCACTGTGGGACTTGTTTCCAAAAAATACTGATTTCGTCCCCCCAAAATGCTGTTTTCATCTGGACAAAATGCTGAAACTATATTAATAATAAAAAAAAAAAGTATGCAGATTCACTGAAACCCATATCCTTGTGAACGGGTGCTTATACTTCTCAGTATTTGGTTAGTTAGTTCATTTGGTTATCCTGTTGTTTTTTACTTTTGGCATTAAGAGGCTGCCGTAGTAGCAGAGTGTTACGAGTTGTAAAAAGCGTACACAGCAATGTTTGCCTACGTTAAAATGGGTTGTCATATCGGGTTTTGCAGCGGACTGGACCCAAATGCAGACTGATGAAGTGCAAAGTAGGCTAACAAAGAACAAAAACACAGTAACAAGCACAGGAGACGAACGCAGGCGATCAAAGAAAGGGCAATGGTAATGAGGTAAAAAAGACACAAGGGAGAAACCAGACACAAGTGAGACACATCATGACATCACAGGAAGGAGAGCACAGGAAGACAGGACAGGAACTTCAAAATGAAACAGGAGACAACCCTCTTTTCTCAATATAACACAGCTACCTGGTTAGCATGCAAACTTCAGTAGCAGTTCTCCTACCGGTATCACCATGATCATGGTCGTTCCCTTATACCCTGACTGAACCGTTGTAGATAGTTGTGACTAACTGTTTGGTTGAAGGACTTGTTGGATGTACTGTAGGCTACTAATCAGCAAAGTGTCCAATCTCCACATATCTCAACATTTTAGACCCTGTGTATTGTGTTAGCATGTCGTCCATAGATAGTGGCTTAGCAGACAGCACTCCCTCATATTATTTCATGTTGCAGCCGCCCTGCTGTTTCATAAGGGTTTAGGCTTAACCGGCAGGGGACACACGAAATGAAGCACCTGAGTGTGCTGAGCTTCATAGGGTGTTCCTCTGCCCCACCAGAGATAAGGCTCCGTCTCCGCCAGCCTCCTTCGCCACGCGCTCATCCCTCAGTGAAAAAGATTGAAAAGGAAGATTTCCTGGAAAATTTCAAAGCAGCAAACAGGATCAACAGCTTAGACGGCTTTTCACTTCTCAGCAAGTTCCTCGTGCCTAATGTTTAGGGTTTTTTTTTTTTAGACTGATACTGCTGTGAGTGTGTGTGTGTGTGTGTGCGCATGGAGAATAGGGTGGTCTTGTGAGGGAATTTATTCTCCTGTGTATTGGAGCGTAAAAGATGCCAGAGTGCTGTCTTTCACTTCATGTGATGTGCAGCAGCCACATGAAGCAGGAAAATAAACCTCCCGTCACACACAGAGAATCGCTCACACACACACCCACATACACGCACACACACATAGACACACAGTCACACTGTAACTCCTGCCCTTTTACCATCACACACATTGTGACAGTCATATAAATATACCCACTCAGTACATTATTACTTTAAAAAAGGCCATTACGGTACGCTCCCGCCGATGTCACTTTTATGGCCCCTGCTCTGCCATATGAATGCTGATGAGACTGAGCGTATCCATAGACACAGTCGACGCACGAAAACCCCCCCCCCCAAAAAAAACAACAACCTGGAGATAAAAGCTGGTACATACCGGTGCCAGAACTCAGCGTGCGTGAGCTGATTCTTCCCCCTGCCTCTAATTCCTGAGTCACATCATTGTTTTCTTGATTAAGGTGGAGCGAAACAGCAGTTCAGCAGTTCTGTACCTTTGTAAGGGATTGAATTCATTTGCAACAACTGTTTTCCTGCAAGCATCAAATTCCCCGTCACTGCCAAAGGCCGTAAACCCATCGATCGGAAAAGAAAAGAAAAAAAGAAAAGAAGGAAGGAAGAGGGTTGGAAGACACAGAGCTGCACTCTGGCTGTTGACAGCTGCAGCAGTCAGGGTCAAACAGCTAAAAAACATGGCCCCAGCATCAAACACTCCAGCATGTCCTCAGCCCCAATCCCAGTCCAAATAAACTGGTGGTGAAGACTGGAGCCAGGGATGAAATGGCAAAGTGTTTTGTGAATGGGGCCAA
Source organism: Trachurus trachurus (assembly GCF_905171665.1). Taxonomy (NCBI): domain Eukaryota; kingdom Metazoa; phylum Chordata; class Actinopteri; order Carangiformes; family Carangidae; genus Trachurus; species Trachurus trachurus. Next base: position 22,774,345 of record NC_139904.1, on the reverse strand, counting down.
AGAACACAGACGCCCAGCTGATATCAAAACCACTGTGTTGTTTGATGTTTTTCTTAGTTTTTTTTTGTTTGTCTTTTTTTGGAGGGGGCTAAATTTTCATTTTGGTGGCTCCAACTATTTTTGGGTCATTTTCAGTAGTTTGAAGGACTGTTTGCCAGAAGTTACTAAAGTTTATGAATTTACAGCAATACACACTTCCTCACAGTTAATTCTGGCTAATATTGACTTAGGCTACTCAACAGAATCAAGCTTGCTGTTTCTTCCTATGACTCTTACAGAAAAAAACACATGAACTTCATATGTGATTTACATGTGAAACATTTTTCACATGTGAATCACGTTATTTGCATCTGGGAAACTTGTTTTTGGTCCAATTTTCACATTTTCACATGTGATCACGTGTTACCATGTAGTGCACATGTGTAAAACATGTTACAACATGTGGGAAATGGGTTCACATGGGAATTCACATATGATTCACATAACATTGGGCCCAAACCACATGTTTCCCATGAGCAAATAACATGATTCCCATGTGCAAAATTTTGTGAAAAATCACATATGAAGTTCATGTGGTTTTTCTGTAAGGGTAAGCTAAGCTAAAAGGCTGCTTGCTGTTTTATATAGAAACATGAGAGAGGTTTTATTCTTATTATCGAACAAGAAATCAAATATGTTTATTTCCCCACTATGTTAAAATATTGTTTTAATGAGGCATGAGCTCCATTGGTGTCAATTAAAGAACAGAAAATGGGTTTTAAAGAATGAATGCTACATAATGTCAAATTTTGCATACACAGATTATTATCATGGGTCATCTTTACCGGTTTTATGGCTAGGGGTTGGGCTAGTATATACCAAATGCTTCACTGTGGTAGCTCATGGGATCATTATCTGTACCCGCAGGGTGTGATGCTTGTTAAAAAAGAAAAAGAAAAGTGTGAAGGTTGAGAGTCAGGTGTTTTTCCAGTCTTGCACAAGAGAAAAGAGAAAAGAAAAAAAGGACAGACACACTCAGATGATGTCGGGTTTGCTGATGAGTTCATGAGCTGCTTCTGTTCAGAAAATTCATGCTGGGTCACTCAGACCAGACTCCAGACATTAAATGGGTCAAGGAGATGAGTTGGCAAGAAATGCAAATGATAACTCAGCTTTATTTGCAGAGAACTGTAAAACCAGTGTTGTGTAAAAAATGCAGAAGAAAGCATATGCCCTGAGTATAATACTGTCTGCTCAGTATGCTCACTGTGACTTCACAGACATTCAAAACGGCATGACATAAATAAAACTGAATATTATAACACATTAGTATTTTAAATCAAAATAGCAATATAAGAATGGATAAATGCAGCTGTATTTCTGACATATTTTGCCAAGTTTTCATTCTGGTCAGAAAAGAAAAGATGAGACAAGAGCTGCTGAGACTCATCTATTCATCTATTTCCATTTAATCAATTAAGTGCTAATAAATGGTTGCTTAGCCAATCAAAGTTTGGTTATATTAAATCACAGAGAACTTGCAGATCTTCACTTCTTAAAACTGCCCATTGCTTAAGGACTGAAATGACTCAAGTGGACAGACTGTGTTAATATCAAGGCCGATGCAACGGAACCAGAGACGCTGCCTTTATTAATCTGCGTATTCGTCTTCCTTATCAATACCTGGCTCCTCCCACAGTGCAACTCTGTTCTGTCAGAGATTAGAGTGTGTTGTGCCAGCCTCAAGCAGACATCTAGTCTTCAGTCCCAACCGAAGCTGACTCAAGTGAAATCGCTGGAGGACATTTGTCAGACTTCACACTGCTCCCTCAGGAAACACAAAAGGCTTTAGACAACTTCTTTTCACGCTGCAGCAGTAGCACTCCTCCACACCTGTAAACAAAGTCTGACGTGAAAAGAATCCGTGAGATGCCCCCGAGATTCATTAATTGCATGTCAGCTAAGTGCAAGATTTTTCAGAGAATCTATTGTTCGTCTTGGGTTAATTTGAACCACAGTGTGAATTGGTTGACTTTTCCTATAACAATCAACAAAAGGATTATACACGTAGACAAATCTTGACTGTTGCAGTACGTGAAAGTTGAAATTCTGCTGTCATGACAGCACCGGTGTATACCACACTTTCTATAAGCATTCAGAGAAGAAGGTCTGCGGCTGAGGAATGAAATCCTGCTGTTTGTTCTGCTTGTTATTTAGGCTGTGGGCTTCTCCTGTGTGCTGACCTATTCTGACTTCTGGCTGTATATGCGCTGCACACAAGCTGATGCTCTTCTTTTCTGGCTGTGCTTTTTGGCTTCCTCCACTAGAGCTTGCTGTGAGAAGGCACCTATGCCTCGGCATGCCCGGAACACTAGATACATCTATATCGAAAGTGGATATCACAGTGTGTGTGTGGTGTGTGAGAGTGACACACTTCACATATAAGTCACATCAAGTGAACCTCTGAGGTTTGACACGTTATTTCACAGATGTCCACAAGGTTGAAGACTTGTCATGCTGCGTGTGCCGTCTGTTGATGTGTGTGTTCGCCTGCACCAGTGAGTGTGTGTGGTGGTATCTCTTGGACAAAGAAAGATAATTAGAAACTTAAGTATCGAGCCGTGATCACATCCAGTCTCTGAGGATTACAACCATTTCCTCACTCTCCACTTCATTCTGTTCTGCGTTCCCTCTCTCCCCGTTTCCGTGTCTCCCTCCCGATTCCTCTGTCGTCCTGCTTGACCTTGTATTATTCTAATTATTCTCATTACTGTGCGACTTTAGAGACTTCCCGTAGCAGGTACTGCGTTAACTGCGGAGCCTCGGCTGACCTTGGACAGAGTCAGATGATGATGGCTCATTTAAACACTACGATGACGGTACTTGGTTTGTGTGTGGGAGGAAAGGATGGGGGGTTGGGGGGGTGGTGGTTTGTGGGCTCGCTCTGGGAGCTGGTTTGTCTCCTACACAGGTAATTAATACGCTTATTAACTCCTCAGCTCATATCATAATCAAAACCACGAGAAGAGAGTGGTGGGGGTGGAATATTTTAATGGATTTCACACAGCACTAACTTGCAGGGTTGAACCTGATGGAAGAGGGGAAACTAAAGTACTCAAAGTTTGGAAGGTGACTGAATCGCTGAGTCGATTCAGCAGATACATGGGGGGGGGGGGGGGGGGGGGGGGGGTCAGTGGAGTACGGTGAGGTGTGGGCTGTTGCCATATCTCAGCCTAAGTGAGGACAAACTGGATTCTATAGTTGATCTGAGAGCGGAGACCGGAAAATGGTCAGAAAATCCACTTGAAGGCCAAGACCACGTCCAAAATGAAGCCATTAGTTACATGTGCATTAACATTATATTACATAATGGAAATTAAAATATGAATTATTTGCATCTGAAATGTTTTCTGCAAGTGCTCAAAGGAATGGATGTCTCAGCAGAATATGAAGCACTGAGAGGATTTGAAGTAGCATTTACGTGGAGCTAAGCATTGAAAATAGCTGTGAGCGGCTGGGGCTGTTTGCTTTGCAGGAGTTAGTTTGTAATTTGTGAACGTGGTTTCTCTCAGATGGTGGTAACTGTCACTAGACAAGAAAACGTGATCGTTGACTTTACAAGACAAAAGTGACCCGTGGCGTGGTTCGTACGCAGTGTGAATGCTATTAAACAGCTTGGTGAGCTATGTGCATTTGATAAGTAAAAAAAAAGAACAACAAGACGCAGTTGTTTTCGAGGCAAATGCAGTGGTTTTGCATGAATTTACCTCCAAAACAACTCTGTCTTGTAACGTTCCGTTATTATCTCAGTGTGGTGAATGTGCAGGTCACATCTTCTCCACAAGAGCGTTTTAGAGTTGTTGGATTGTGTATTTGATTAGTTTGATGAGGGAAACCAAGAAATCCCATTAGCCTCTGTAGCGTAAATCTGAGCAGCTCGCGGCTCTGCTCCACCATTCTAAAAATAGCTTGCACCGACAATTAAAGGTAACAAACCTACTCCTAAAACTACAGGGATTATGGCAATGGGCCAATTTGCCAAAATATTGAACTATCCCTTTAAATGCTAATGTTAGCTATGTAGCAACAGCTTAATTAACAAAAAGCACCTGAATTCTGAAAATTTATTCATGTTTGATTAAATCCAAACAGGTTTCAGTATAAGTCACAGCGTCAGGTGAAATGTGTATCCACTTAACACAGAAGGGTTGTTGGTTAAAGTTCCTGACAAAGTTTGGTCCTGTTTGATTTGCCAATAAGAACGAAACTGAAGATCAACGGCTGGATGTGTTTACAGAGCGGCCAAACAAACTCAGGTTGCTTCAATAAAGAAGGTGGTCAGTAATGATTACAACTGAGTCGTAGTTTTCCAGGTGGCACGGCTGGTTACCCTGCTGAGAGGTGAGATGTGTGTGCATCCTGTCTCCTGCAGTTCTTCACCTCAAAAGTTCTAAGTGGCGGCTCCTCCCTCTTTCTTACAGAAAATGTTTGGCACAGGGCTGGACGGTTATGCTGAGCAGCACTAACAAAGCCTGTAGTACATTATGTTTCCTGTGAGTGCTTTATAATAAGAGCCAGACCATGTTCCACCTGACAAACGCTGACTTAATAGCTTGTTCTCATACAGCATAAAGAGGGTGAATAGTAGGCTAATTACTACACGTTGAATAGCATCAAAAACTGAAAGAAATATGGCATTTGATGTCATGGAAATCACACAGATTATAACTTGAAAGGATGAGCACTTAAAGGAGAATTCCGGTCATTTTTGACCCCTAAATTGTTTTCCTGATGGTCACCCAGTGTTGGGGGGAGCAAAATACACAACTAAAATTGTCACACCATGGCTACCCGGTGCTCGGGATAGCAACAACACTAACCCATGGGGGCAATTCTTTCAACCACAACAAACACTCAAAAAACAATCAAATATCTATGGTACATGACTCGAATCCTTATGACACACTGAACTCATATAGTGTACAGTATAAACAGTATAAACGTTGTTCTTTTGCATGTAATCACTCACCTCAGACAGCCTAACTCTGAAACGTCCTGGAAAGACATTACTATCCGATCACAGAGCGCCTGCTCGCCACAGAAACAAACACTTTTTCCTTTCTTTACAAAAATAAACGGTCAGAGATTATGGACATTACCACTGCACTGCTCAACCGTATATGGCTATCCCAGGCGCCGGGTAGCCATGGTGTAACTCTGTTTGCCTGCATCAATTTTAGTCGCGTTTTTTGCTCCCCCCCAACACTGGGTGACCTTCAGGAAAACGATTTAGGGGTCAAAAATGGCCGGAATTCTCCTTTAAAGTCAGTTGAATATAATAGAGGAAAGATGTTGATGTTGATGAACTGAGAAGAAAGGTCAGCTGACATGTACAGGATATAAATTCACTAGCTGAAATTTCAGTTTAAGTGTCATAAAGATTTTTTTTTTTTAAGTATATGAAATGACAGTTGGTCAGTTGGACAGGTGTGTATATACACTAGCAAATTGTGTTAAAGTCGGAGGCAGCATTCCCCAGAACATATCATCTGCTTATGTACTTTATGTCCAATTATAAATTATTGTGACAGTCGTCTTTCCAATTTGTCTGGTTTTTGTTGTGGATTATTAGAGACATCTCTAGTGAAATAGACTTTGCTGAACTGCCTTTACTGGGTGAAGGATTTAATGCACAGAGCTCCACAGAACATTGCAACAGCATTGGGGGAAAAAAGAAGCTTTCTTTAAAATTCATTTGAAGTGTATGCCCTTGGCCGCTGGGTTTGGACGGTCTGTCTGACCTCACCACTGTTGGAAACACTGCAGGTACTTGAGCCACTCCATTGAGAATGCAGCGCTTGGTCGCCTGAGGCCACATCAGACCTCATCACGCCAGGCGTCTGGATCCAGGTGTTGTCTGGAGTCTGGAGGCCTCACCCTCAGCTTGTGCGTGAGTGCGTTTTTCACTCGGGCATCGGCACGATCGTGTGTGCAGAGTGTGTGCGCATTCTTTCTTTTTTTCTTTTTACTAAAGGCCAAAGCAGACAAATCTGACTCGACACTCAAGAAGGACCTGGTAACCTCGACGTGAGGAGGGGGTTGAGCCTGCCAAGCAATCAGATTACCCAAAACGACAGGGAGGAGGTGGGGTACCTGATATTTGAATAGACAAAAAGAGAAAAAAAAACTCAGAGGACTTTGATTGATGGCCTCTTTGTGTCTGTGACCGGGCCTTACCTCACAAAAAATATTACATATGATTCTGTTTATGTGTTCCTGGTGAGCCGAGCAGCAAGGTGAGAAACAAACATTGCACTTTAAATTAGCAGGTGTGACATGATTTCTTTCTGCTGTGGGGTTGGATTCAATGCAGAACAGCATGTGCGCGTTACACAGTTAGCATGCAGAGCTTTGGCCTCGCCGTGCAGCAGCGGGAGACAAGCAGCACATTACATGGATGATGCAAAAAATGTAAATGTCTAGGGAGAGAGCCAAAATGTCACAGGGATGTGCTTCCTTCATCGCAGACGGCTGCAGAAAGCTGAGTCAGAACATGAATATTGTTCTAAGGGAATGAACAGGAAAATGTCTCGTCCACATAATTACAAAATTCCCATGAATAATTTTTTTAGTGATACGTGGAGCAAAGAGGTGATAAATTACATTTCTCCGTTCAAAAGCGTGGGGGTAATGATGCAGCGAGTGTTGGGTGACTGTGGTGACTCGTGCAGTGGCGCTTTCTTTCTTCTTCTTTGCGTTCAAAGTTGCGGCGCCTGTCATTAGCTGTGGAGAGACAACAAACTCTAATTTCCACACACACTCTTGCTCTTTCTCCCTCTCTCTCTTCCTCATAGACCTCAGAGGGTTGTGTTTGATCACACGTCTCTGGCTCATGGGGACATGATGTTTTTGTTTACTGTTTACATGAACACATGCGCACATAGACACGCACGTACACGTCAGCACGCATACAGCCGCGCACACACACCACACAGACCTGGATCAAAGGGAAAGAAGCTCAAAGGCAGGATTTCTATTCTCCCTTACTCTATTTTTTTTTTTTTACCTTAAAAGAATGACGGCTTTGGAGAAGCACTATGAAAAGAGATATATCATTTACAATCATTAAAAACTGAATGTGGGATGAGTTACGGCTGTATTTTTCTAAATGCCCTGAAGCTAGAAAGCAGGTGGAAGGGAGGATGGGGGTGTGGGGATGTGGGGGGGTTGGCATTTCTTTACAGAGCTTTAACGGCTAAGAAAGGCCTCTGATCTCCATCTGCAACCTGCCTTTGAAGGCCTAAATGCATTTCTAATTACTAAAGCTTAAAACCAAGTGGTAAATCCCCTATTGGTTTCAGAGATTATTTATAGTATTTGTGCTTTCTAGATCCTATTCAGCTAAGGGAGACAGGAGAGACCGCGGTCTCGGTCTGACATATGAAATGGGCTGGGAGTTTGATGCTGCTGCGTCACTGAGCAGCAGAGCTGTGGCTGTGACGGACGGTCCACCTGTTGTCAGCAAGGGGAAGCTGAAGTGACAGCCAGATGACAAGTTCATAAACTGAACATACACAGGGAACAGAGTGATTGTGATAGAAGAAAAGACATGATCTATTATGGATTTAAAATATTTTCTATCTATCTATCTATCTATCTATCTATCTATCTATCTATCTATCTATCTATCTATCTATCTATCTATCTATCTATCTATCTATCTATCTATCTATCTATCTATCTATCTATCTATCACTTTAAGACTTGTTATTGTAGTGATTTTATATTTGAAATTCTCAAATTGCACTCTGTGATGGACATTTAGGCATCTATTGGTGTTGGTGATGCAGTAAATCTGACATTACAGAGCAGTGGTTCTTAAAGCGTGGTCCAGGGACCCAGGGGTCCTTGAGTGGGTTCAAGGGGGTCCCCAACTTTTTCTCAAAACCACTTTTCTATTACTTTGTTTTTTCTATATTTTTTCTATATCTATCTATCTATCTATCTATCTATCTATCTATCTATCTATCTATCTATCTATCTATCTATCTATCTATCTATCCATCCATCCATCCATCCATCCATCCATCCATCCATCCATCCATCCATCCATCCATCCATCCATCCATCCATCCATCCATCCATCCATCCATCCATCCATCCATCCATCCATCCATCCATCCATCCATCCATCCATCCATCCATCCATCCATCCATCCATCCATCCAATAATCTTGTTTGTCTTCCAAAAACCAAAAAACGCCGCCGGAATAACTTCAAATACACTGTGAACTATTTCACATGGGAGCAGTAAGCACTGCAGCGACCTGCTCCATTATTAATAGAAGAAAACTGTGTTCATCCAAGGAGATGGAGAGTAGTAAATTCTAGTTAAAAAGTGTCTCCAACACAATGAAATCTTCCCTCAGTCTATGTAACAGCCCTGCCTGAGAGGCTAAATATCTCCCAGAGCCTCTTTACTGTTTGCTTACTGAAGACGTAGAACCAGGGGCTGAATGCAAACAGTTACCTGAGTGATCTCCCAGACGCAACGCTGGATATAAAAACTTAACGAGCCACAGGGCATTATGTGAAGATATATATGTGTCTATAAACACCTTATTGGCTTTTCATTTGGGTCCGATGAAGAAGTGTGAAGGAAGAGAAGGAGAGGCTCTGAGTGGGAAGCGTGTTCTACATAAATCACAAACGAGTGCCCACTTGAACGCACATGCACACACACAAACACACCAACGATAACAGAATGCTCAGACACAACAACAATAAAAGCACTCTAAGAAAATAAGGAAGAGAGTCCTTGAGTGTGGGTAAAAACCAATTCAACTCTTCCTCTGCCCTCTGGGGTCAGAAGTGGCTTTCAAACACAAATCACACCAATCTACATTCATATCAGATAATTGAAAAGTTAAAAGTTAGGGATAGTGATCAGGAATAAATATTATGTAATGTAAATTATACAGTCCCTGAGTTGAGGACTTAACAAGCATGGGCCATGCTGAGTAATAGTAAATGACAGGTGGCTGATAGGAAAAGTGTTCAGCTGTCAAAACTGAAAATGATATAGTCCCTGACCATATTACTGCTCTGTTTTCATTACATATCATATCATTCTCCAGAAATTATGATTGAAGTAGTAACAACTTTTTTTCCAATTATTATTAAAGGTGCATTAATCAACTTCTGGCCATTAGTGGATGGAAGAACACAAAATAAGCCTGCGGACATGATGCCAAATATACTTACCAAGATACCCCATGAGAGGCTGCTCCAATGATATGAAATGGTAGCTATACACTAGTGGGACCTGCTAGTCTCCTAAAGGGGCGGGGCCTTGGAGAAGCCCATGTGACATGTATACAGGAAACTGACTCGTCATGGGGGGGTCTTGGTTTCTAAACCGTCTTTGGTGAAGCTAAAAGTGAACATAGACAGTTGAGATAGTAGCAGTAACTGTGTGGTGGTGCAAAGTGGTCTATTTTATAGTCCAACATTTTGTTAAGCTTTGTGGTCACATTTTTTCCAGGAATCATTTCACCAGGAAATGTCAATTGAACTTGAGAGGAGTGATGCTATTGTTTCTGAGAGGCCAGTCATTTGGTGAGCCCGAATGATATAGTAAAAATAAGTGGGACATAACATAAAAATGGCTTAAAGATAAAGAGCGTCCATGATATAAGAGGTACAATTTGATTTAAGTTGTTTTTCATCTTCTTTGCCATGTATGCAGTGCACATCTTAGCTTTATCTTCCTGGATTTGGAAACATCCATCTGGCATTTATTTGTGGTGTTCAGAGCGTGGAAATGTTCCATTTTAAAAGATAAAGAAGAATGCATACATTCAGAAACAATGTCCTAATCCAAAGTGTGTTTTCAGCAATTTTTCTATGCACCTTACTTTTTTTTAAATATTCCCAGATAGCTAAAGTAAAAGCAAAATAGTGCTACTCAGGAAAGATGGATGATACTATAGTGACTAGTTTTTTTTTCTATTTACAAGGTTGAGAGGTTTTTATGTTCCAAGAGCATATTTATATTAATGTCACAAGACTTTGTTCTATATTTCAGAAAAGTATATGGCTTTCATAAATGTGTGCCTTTAACACAATCCTGTTTTTAAGTTCTGCGGGCTGTTCAGTCCACGTCATGACTTGGTTGGAGACCTTACATAGAGAGACCTTACATGAGCCTTTCCAAATCATGTCCAAATTACTGAATTCGCAACAGGTAGACTCCAATCAGGGTGTAGGGACTTTTCAAATATGATCAAAGGGAATGGGAAGCAGCAGGGCCACATTTCAAGTGTCAGAGCAAAGGGATTGAATATTTATGTAAATGTATTTTGTCTTTTATAGTGTCACAAAAAAAAAAAATCAAAAATCCTATTCTGAGCTTTCACTCTCTGGCTACATTGTGTTGATGAGGGCAATATGCATTTTTATGATTTGCAATGGACTCAAACAAATGTGAACAAAAAAGAGAGAAGAAGATGGGATCTAAATGCACCGTGTTCATCAAAATACAACACACTGATTACTGATCACAGGCAAAACATTCACCTTGTATGTATGACAGTGACAGGGGGGGAACATCTGGGTGATGATGGGATGAGTGGAGACCTTGTTTTCTGTGGTGACTGGGGAAGGAGGGATGGGCTGTGTGGGAGGGTGGGCATGGGAGGAGATGAAGGGTTGGGGGTAGGGCGGTGTTACAGACCTAAGCAGGTGTGACAGTTCTGAAAGCTTTCCTGGGGAAAAAAAGGTTTCTCTGGCCTTGTAGCGATGCTAAACTGAGCGTGACCCTCAGACTCAACCCAGCCATCTCTCTCGCTTTCTTGCCTAAACCGCCCAAGAACAGGAAAACCCTTCACTGACACTGTGTAAGGGATTTAAGCTTACAAATTCCTATTCTCCTTCTGTTTGTCTCTCCATCACTTTCATTTTATCTCTATTTTCTGCTCACTCTGATACGCAAGATTACAGAAAGTACTGTAGAGATGAAAGTCTGTCGGATAAAATAGATCTTTTTTTTCTTTTTTGTTTTTACCTCCACTGATGCGAGTTTCCACATTTAGTGAATGTTTATTTCAGTAGCCTATTTATTCAACATTTTTGTCTGTATTTATTTATGTGGTTAGTTTCAGATGTCTGAGCAGAAGTAATCATTTAATTAGTGTGAGGTGGCCTTATCAACATCTATTTAATGGATTACTGTCAAATTTTAGACATTCATGGTCCCCAGAAGATGAATCCTGCTCACTATGATGAGCCCATGCCAATGAGTTTTTCAACAGTTCTAAAATGAAGTTGACATTTTTGTTTTGTCTTCAGTCAAATGTCTTGGAAACTATTCAATTAACATATCCATTAGATCATGTACAGGTGTTCATGGTTATGAGAGGATGAATAAGCCTCATCAAAATTTTAACTAATCTTGAAAAACCTAACAGACATATTCATGTGAGTTTGTTATTTCTTCTTGAACTACTTTTGTCTATATAATTCAGCCTCAGCTGAGACACACAAATTAGCAAATGTTGACATGCTCGCACACAAGAACCAGCTTATATTGGTACACTCAACCTCGTTGTAGGTATTCACATTGTGAACAATTCTGCACGCTAAAGTTGGTCAAGGCTTTGGGTCAAAGTGGAGCCACACAGATGTGGGCTATGGCTGTAGACTGACTCCATCCCGTTACACTGAAGTTTGTAAAAACTGCTGTGAAACCTGCCATAAGGAGCTGCTAAGAATTTCATTAGTTTGGCTTTCTGTGGATTTTCAGACTCCCAAGATGCTCAACATGCTGTTCTACAGCCTTCTCTGCCCTAGAATGGATAAAACCGTACAGGGAAATTGAATCCTTGCCACTTTTCATAATCTTTGGGGCATGAAAAAATGGTCAGATGCAAAGATCTGGAATCGCGGTGGCTTATATAAGCCTAACCCCAGTGTTTACCCCCCTTCCATCTGCCCCTGTTTACCCCAGACTGTCGCTCTGTATGTTAGGGGACAGGGGAAGTCCGCACAAGCAGAAGGCAAGAGTGCGAGCTATCGGATTGGAACTCCTCCACCTGCCAAGAGAAGTAACTCTTCCTTTTATGAGCCAATTGAAATTCAGCTCACAGGCTATCCATTCTGTCAATGACAAGAGGAGTCAGGACAACCTTGCAACCCCCAACACTAATAACACTGTAATGGTCAGAGATAGATCACGCTGAACGCTGATAGTTAGAGCGGGTCTTCGGCCTCCCATAAGTGTTTATTGCAGACAATTTTTGCCTTCATTTGTTTTGAGCAGATGCATGCCTGGGTACACCTGCGGTCGATTGTAATAGTTTTCACTCTGGCAGCGGACTGACAAATGGCCTGCAGTTTTTTGCTGTTTGTTCAAAGAGCATCCGCCTGCTGCAGATAATGCATACTACTGTATATGCTCAAGAACACCAATATACAGGAAATGGTTTGCTCTTGCTTTGTATGCATTAGGCCAGCTCTAACCCCTGACCCCTCACGCTCCACTCAGTGGCATGACAGCTTCATTACCACAATCTGAATTGCAGGAATCAATCCTCAAAGGGTCTAGTTGTAGACACTCTCCTCACTGCGCTTTTCACTTACACATAAGTGTTTTTAAATCAATAGAAGTGGAGAAGAAAATGGGGATTAGACTAAGAACAGGCTGCTTCTGATGGACCTCCTTTCAGCTGTGTGTGGCCCACTCTTTGTCATGATTAGTCCGGCCACTAAGGGGCAGTAGAGAGCCTGGAATGAGGGTGCCACAACTTCAGGAAAGGTTGCCTGAACTGAAATGATAATAACAAATTAAACACTATATACCTGCCAACATCATTATCCTATTCAATCCTAATCACATCATTTAAAGTATAGCTACTTTATGTGAAATGTCTTGCGCATAACAATTCATATAGGGGCATTTGAACATTGTCCTTGTCTGTAATTTAGCTTTCTAATGCCATAACTTATTCTTCTGCATCTATCTGTCTGTCTATCTATCTATCTATCTATCTATCTATCTATCTATCTATCTATCTATCTATCTATCACTTAGACTTGTTATTCTAGTGATTTTAAATGTAAAAATACACTATAATTCTCAAACTGCCACTATAATGGATATTGAGACACTGATATCATTCTATCTACTGGTCTTGGTGATGCAGTGAATCTGACGAGATGACTTCAGAGGTTTCTATTTCTAATGCAATTCATCATATCAATAAATCAATCATATTTATATATTATAACAAGTAGTTAAAACTTGCAGTGCATTTCTGATTTTATCAAACAGTGCAGATATCAAAGATATGCCTATAAAACTGTAATGTAGTGCCACCATATTACCACATGTTACCACATAACTGCTATCGTAAATCTTACAGTGGGGTTATCTCTACTGGAGGCGGCGCGCAGCCACACAGCACACAGTAGGCGGCGTCAGTCCGGAGCACTACGTCCTTCTGAGCTCACTTCCGTCGGCTTGAGTCGGATGACTATTCTCCAGTCTCTCGCCGCTTTTGTTCTCCCATTTCCATCCAGGCAGCGCTGCTGTGCACACCGCGGCGTCAGGCAGTTGGGGAACCCACAAACACGCAAAGTAGCGGACTCGTCTTTTCGCAGAGACGCCCGGTAGCCACATGCAAAGCGCCGTCTGCACAGAGGATACGCGGCACTCCATAGTTACATAACCGGACTACTTTTTTTTCTATTACTGTTGGGGTTTTTTCTCCACGCTTTTTTGTGTTGCACCGAAACTGACTCCCCCCCTCTAAAACTCAAAATGGAGAACGACGACAAATACCTCCCCGAGCTGCTGGCGGAGAAGGACAGCCTGGACTCGTCGTTTACACACGCCATGAAACTTTTAAACGCAGGTAAAGTAGTGTTTGCTTGTGTTTATGTTCACTCTCTATGCGGTTTATGCTTTGACTGACTCCGAGAGGGACCACATATGGCTCGTGAACGCGCCGCCAAACACACACCTCCACGCTTTTAGCTCCATGCGTGGACGGGACGTGGACTGCCCCACATCGGCCACACTAATGTTAAATGCTTTTTTTCGCTCCGTAATGAGTCGGTGTGATTCATGGGTTCATGTCGGAGTTAACTGTAGGCTAATGAGCGCTGTCCAACATTTAAACCGACCCAAAGCCGCTAACAACAGCACAATGGACTTACTTTCAGGTATTCATCTTCTTGAGAGTGATTTCCGCTTCCTCTCGTGCAGCTGCGGCATCTTTCATGTTTCTTCCTTAATGTGGAGGCTTGTGTAGACTTGTTAACTTAGGAGACAAACGGGTTGTTTGTTCTTGGTGATGAGTTCCTGTTGAGCTCATTGTGTCACAGCTGCGTTGCGCAGCATTTTTTTTTAATTCAAATGTGCGCCAGTATCCGCGACCGCGGGGTCACGCGGCCACTTTCCAGCCGAGAGGCGCGAGCGGCGGCCTGGCAGCCGGGGTGAGACAGACCTTCATGTCCCGCTGTGAGTGTCGGTCCGCTGCTGAAGTGTCCTTGAGCAAGGAACTGCAGGAATGGCAGCTCCAGGACAGTGGTCATGTAGCTGAGCTGTAGAGAGGGAGCCCCCATTACTCAGATTTACTGTTTTCTGTAGTCTTAATTTTATACACTGGCATGCAAATGTTTGGAAGAGGGACTGATGCAGAATTTCTCTTTTTATGAACAGTTAAGCAAGTGGGAGAGGAAATTATCTCCAAAAGGCATAAAGATACAGATGTAACATTCTCTTTTCATTTTAATTTAATTTTTTCATTGTCGTCTTTTATGACAGAAAAGGAAAAAGACCCTCAGTAAAGGTTTGGGCACCCTGCATAGTTAGAACCTATAGCCCCCCTTTGGAAACTGTCACTGTGTGTAAATAGTAAGCTAAAAGGCTTGTCTGATACCTTGGTCAAAGTTATCTGAGAGCTCAAGTCTGCTGGGTCTCCCATTCTTTTGCAGGCTGCTGCTTTTTCACTCTAAAGATGTAGAAAACAAAAATAATGCACTGATTTTGTTTAAAATATTGTAAAATAGTGTTTCATATTTAACGTCATGCCTCTTGGAAATCATTTCATCTTTCACTTGCTTAACTATAGCCTACATTTTGACCAGGGGTGCCCAAACCTTTGCATGCCACTGTAGATGCTATCCTGTTATTGATATTGTTGTGTATGTGTGTCACAGAATCTGGTTTTTGAAGTAATAGCTATCATGTAGTTATCCTGTAGGATGATGTAGCAGGATGTTGGCTACAGAGGGACAGATTTAAAGTCAATACTGAGCTCTACAAGTCTCTTCAAGGGCAACCCAGCTCACCATATAGCAATAAGGACATTACAAGGTGGTGACCATGCACTGTGCTGTTGTTGCCCATGTGCTCTGTGGTTCTCATATTCTGCAGCTCCGAAAAGTAAATCAGGTAGCTCTACTGAGGTCTCTTTGTCTAACAGGACATGGGCAGTATGAAAGGCGACATCTCTGAATCTGAGCACAAGAGTGACACAGAAAATCCAAAGTGTGTCAGTGTGTTGGGTTCCCCCAGCAAAAAAAGAAACATCTCCTGAACCCCCTGCCCTCCCACTCGCTCCGATCTGCAGCTGGTAGACGTAGCGGAGCTGACATGTTTGCACATGGTGGGCTCCAGGGTTGCCATGGCCAGGAGAGAGTATAGGTGGTTTGAGATGGTGTTGTCGGTGCAGTGTGGTGTCACATGGATGAGGTGAAAGGAGGTGTGGAGAAGAGCGGGTGGCTACTTCTTCACAATGTAGCTGTGAAAGAGGTAATTTGTCAAAGTCACCAGTTTGAAAGGTTCATAATAAGGGCTGTTGTTTTGATTATTAAAAAGTGTTGACAATAGTTTCTTTAGTTAATCATTAAAACAGTTTATAAATGGATGCCTTCAAATGTCTTTTATAAAATCAGTTTGCAACCACAGAAATATGAATTTAAAAAACAAATACACGCATTGGATACGTTTTTGAAAAATGTCTGAAATGATTAAAGCGATTGTCACAAAAGTTGCTGCTTGATGACTGAATCAACCTCAGGCTTTATTCCATACAAAAAGTACAAAATAAAGCATTGAAAGCACAGAAAAACAGTTATTTATCATCTTTTCTTGTATTCATCTGTAAGCACTGTTATTTGGCATTCAGTTCACATTGATTTAGCAATTTGTGAGTCAAAAATAAATTGGGATGGCTGTAGAAAATAATTATCAACTCAGTCATGAATGTGAACTCTCAATCAGTTGATCCTCATTTTGATTGAACTGTAACTCACCAACACTGTCATGTAAGAACACAGAAGTCAACCGCATGATGATGATGATGATAATGTGCTTTGTCACTTTGAATCCTGTTTGATTACATGAACACTTTGCCTAAAACCATCATCCCTCTCCCCTCCTTCTAGAAATTGATAGAATCCAGAAAGGCGAGACTAAAAAGGAGGCAGAGGCATACCTGGACCTTTTCACAACAAAGAACATCAAACTTAAGGAGCGAGTTCTCATACCTGTCAAACAGTACCCGAAGGTGAGCTGAGCTTTCTTCGCCCCTGTTCTTTTTCCCCCCTCCCTCCTCCTCCTCCTCCTCCTCCTTCGTCTCCTCCTTCCTCTGTCCTCGTTTTCACTGTGAACCCCTCTTGATTTAATTTATCCTGCAGCCGGGTTTCAATTATACAAAGCCATGGGGTTACTTGGGAGTCTCAAATTACTCCTCTCAACCTCGATCTTTAAGCTCCAGAGTCTAATTACAGCTGATACTGGCATGTTTTAAAATATCAGTGAAAGGATCAAAATGTTAATACTACTATGGTTAGGGTGGCTTTATATTTCGGTGCAATTCATACCACGTTCACGAGATAAGACCCCCCCCACCCTCTGTTTGTGTTCACTCTTACTTTTCTTTTAGCTTGTAATTCTACGTGTGGATCGATCCGTATCATTGGTTTGAGGATGATGGGTTATATGATTGACAATGAGTAAAATATATGTTGTATTGGATGTCAGTTTACTTTTTTGTACGCTATAGATCTATATCCACCTGCCCACTCCTGATCATCAGATCAATATGATGTAAAAGTCTGGTCTGTGGTGATAACACCAGCGGTCTGATCTCCTCCCAGACGTAATTTTTTTTAAAATTTGTACATCACTCAGCTGTGTCAGGAATGACAAAAGCTAATGAGCGTATTCAGATTTGCAAAAAAGCTACTTTTACAACCCCAGGAGGATTTTGTGTCTTCGGGGGGCATTTCTTTCTTTCACAAAAGTGTGTTTGGCAGTGACAGTTAATTGTAGGACACATCATACACTCAGTAATTACGTTGTTGGAAGATTGAGGAGGTAAAAAATACAGGAGCTCTTTGATCACACGTTGGTTCTGACTCGCTGCTCGGATGATTGATCGTAGTGAATTGTTACCGATGCTGTTACGGCTCCTCCAGGGCTCGTATTGACCTTCTCTGGTAAATCTACTTCTTAAAGGCTCCCGGTATGCACAAC
Source organism: Trachurus trachurus (assembly GCF_905171665.1). NCBI lineage: Eukaryota > Metazoa > Chordata > Actinopteri > Carangiformes > Carangidae > Trachurus > Trachurus trachurus. Next base: position 22,756,821 of record NC_139904.1, on the reverse strand, counting down.
ACAACCCCGCTCCGGCGATTGTGCCTTCACTCTTGCGGCGTTAAACTCGACTGCCACACTAATCTTTGCTCTGCTTTGTTTTCTTATTAGTTCAATTTCGTGGGGAAGATTTTGGGACCTCAGGGCAATACAATCAAACGTCTTCAGGAAGAGACCGGGGCCAAGATCTCCGTGCTGGGCAAAGGATCCATGAGAGACAAAGCCAAGGTACGACACAACAAACACACACACACATCTGATGTAACACACCTGTGAGAAGAATACAACACATCTGGTCCGCACTTGAGAAGGGTGTCAGGTAGTGAAAGCAGATGGCGCCATCTTGCCGGATAGCTTTGGCTGAACTTAAACGTAAACGCCAAGGGCATCCACACACCGCACATCTGTTCCAGGAACCTTCCGGACTAGCCGGCTAAAGCTGTTATCTACCAGTCTGATGTGATTATTAAGCTTTATAAAGACAGGGAATACCACGCCTCTGCCCGCCGCCCTCCGAGGTGGATGAAATGTGATTTACTTCCTGCATAATTAATTTAATCTCTGGAGTTCGCCGTGCGCCCTGCTTGACTTGTTGGATTGCTCCTGTGCCCTTGTTTCAGGAGGAGGGGCTGAGGAAAGGCGGCGAGCCCAAGTACGCACACCTGTCCATGGAGCTGCACGTGTTCATCGAGGTGTTCGCCCCCGTGCCCGAGGCCTACCTGCGCATGGCGCACGCCATGGAGGAGGTGAAGAAGTTCCTGTTCCCTGTGAGTATGGCTTTGTATTTGTGTAGTTTTTGTGTTCCAGTGACATGTTGATCATTTATCCGTCATTTAGTCAATAGAGGCCAATTAGCTGTCTGGTATTGATTGTGAATAGATGGATTAAAAAAGTAATTTAACTTGTTAAATGGAGAAAAAAAAGCTACGTTTAAATGAACCGGCAAATTGTCTGTCATCTTACTGGTCAGATGACAGCTTGGTCTTATAAATTAATCTATGGCAGCAACCACCTATTATTCTAATTATCCAGTATCGATCCAATAATTTGCAAAAGCCGATTGTGATGTAAATGTCTTGTTTGGTCCAATCAGCATCTCAAATACCAAAAAATGATTGATTAATTGGACGAGAAAGAAACATTGGACTTAGGAAATGTTTTTGTTTGAAAAACCTCAGACTTCCAGGATTAAATATCAAGGTCATCGTCAATTCATTTTCAGCCAAATCAGTTAATGAGCTGATTTTTTTTTTTTTTCCCCAGCCTTTACACAGTCTATATGTGCGATTAGTCTGTAAAGTCACAGCTTTTCCCCTTCGGATGCAGAGGTGATTACTCTAAATCACACAACAGAGACAAGTCTAATTGCAGGGGGTTATGAGAATGTCGTTAGAGATGTGAAAGTGCGGCACCCGGTCAATTAGAGCAGTCCCGGTGAAAGTGTTTTTGTGTAAGTGACTGACTTGACTGACCGAGGGTGTTGCCTTTCAGAAAGGTGAGCAGTCACGGTGTGTGAGTTAGCAAAGATCTGCGAGGGGGAGAGGGGGGTGGGGACAGTAGGACAGATGGGGGAGATGGAGTGGGTGTTTACCTGGAACAAACAGGCCCGATGGCAAAGTCCAGGCACGTACAGCAATCAGCCTTAGAGGAGGAATTGGGTAGCTTTCAATGGCCCCTTTCACACCGTGTTTGGGTCGGTGTGAAGGCGGCGTAATGACGGGTCTCGTCAATCGCAATACAGTGGGATCTCGGTTTTAAACGAGGCAGCAGGGTTTAGTCCTTCTGGTGGCCTGCACGTCTGTCCATCTCTGCCTCTTTACCTCGCTCTCATTCTTCAGGGAGTGAGGGGAATCGGCCACAAGATATAGAGCTCCTGGACAGATATGGACATATTCACCCTGTGCTGCCCACACTCGCTTTATTGGTTTTTGTGCTGTGAGATTTCTTGTGCGTGGGCAAGCCCGGTCCGCTGTCAAGCCCAGCTGAAGCCCATAGTGCTCCGACAAAGGCTCTTGCCAAAGCAGGCCAACGGGCCCAGGGGTTTGTGAGAAGCCTTACATTTTTTAATTAGTGTGGACGGGTCTTTTTAGAAGAAAGAATAATTTGGATCGGAGGGAAGATGAATGAGCCGACGAACCAGCTGCGATGTTTTTGTCGCGTTATGTAAATTTTAGGCAAAAACCTGTTGTTGCGGCCGGAGGCCTGACTGACGTCACGTCATTTTGAAGTGGGACATATTTTAATAAATGACTCATCTTTTTTCGAAAGGAGGTGGACATGTTGGAAAATGTTTCATGCATCACCTGCACTTCTCGGGTCTTTCTACAGACTCTCACTCTTCTGTTGTTCCTCGTCCCTTTCATGTCTTTGTAGCTCTATGTCTGTCAGTATACACACAAAAGGGATGACTGGCATAGCTTGTTATTTTGCGACACTGACGCATTCAAAAGTATCATCTATATCCAAAGATATATCCATTGATCTAAATAGCCTGATGGGTACAAACACATGGCCCCGGCTGCCTGTTAAAAGCAGCTGCAGTCGCCCCGGCTCCTGGCCTGCCATGAATTTCTAATCAGACAAATGGTTTTGTGTTTTTCCTGCTTTTGCTGCAGAAAAATTGAAAGCTGCAGCATGTGCAGCATATTCTGCTATTTGCCCCCCCCCCCCCTTTCTTTTTCTCTCATCATTAGAGCTCCATCACTATTCCAAGTCCAGGGACTGATTTATGAAAAAGAATTGATTGGGTCACAGTGCAGCTCTTGTGATTGCTCCCTGAAGAAAGGCGGTGGATTGTGTTACGGGATTTGTGCTGCTCAGACAGGCAGTCACTGTAATCCACCCCAACTTATTGTTTTTTTTTTTCATTCTTTCTTTCTTTTCGGATAGCGTGAGGTAACTGTTGAGGTAGTTGTACCAGACTTGTCAAGAAGTGCCGGCAGAAGTGATTTACATTTTGTGCATGATGGCAGAGAGGCACAGGAAGCCAGGGAGTGTGGATGGATGGGCTCCAACCTCCTACATCCACGACCCCCCCTTCTCTCTCTTCACACCATGACTCACTGGCGCTGAGACTTCTTCTTCCACTTGCTCTGTTAGCCATTAGGAGGATGGCATGTTGTAAGCAGCTCTGTAATTGTGTTTCGCTGTTTTATTCATCAGTCCCTCTTCCACACGGCCTCCTTTTCTTCTGTCTCTTTCATCTACATGGCGTTACTTTCCCTGTGTCATGTGGTCTTGGTTCTCATCCCCTCTCTCTCCTCTTTTTATTTTCTTCCCCTGTGTGTGTGTGTGTGTGTGCGTGCGTGCAGGATATGATGGATGATATCTGCCAAGAGCAGTTCATGGAGATGAGCTACCTGAACGGAGGCCAGGACCACGGAGCCCGAGGCCGAGGGGGCATGCCGGTCAGGGGCCGTGGAGTCCCCCCTGCTGGGGGACACAGGTGAGAGAGCTGCACACACACACACACACACACACACACACACACACACACACACACACACACACACACACACACACACACACACACACACACACACACACACAGGGTTTCTGACATGACGGCAGCTTGGTCACAGAGATAAAACAAAGGCACTGTTGTTCATCTACTACTATAATCCAACGCTCAGCTAAAGGTTGAAACGTTAAGGAATCGAAACCAATTCCTAATTCGAGTGTATGGATTCCACTGTTACCTTGAATATGCAGCTGGAGTCAGAAGCTGGTTAGCATAGCTTAGCATTATGACTGGGGAAAAGGAGGGGGGGGGGGGGGGGGGGGGTTAATATGCGAGGTTCAGAGCAGTTATTCTCAAACTTAATTGTATCAAGGGCCCCTAACGTGACACAAAGTGAACAGACCCACCTTTGGTTGAAAAGGTTGAACCCTAGGGGTCTCCAGAACCCACAGTCTGAACTCTGCCAGTTGCCAGGTTAAAGGGATAGTTCAACATTTTGGCAAATTGGCCCATTAATAATTATAATGTAACAGAACGTTACAAGACAGAGCTGTTTTCGAGGTAAATTCATGACAAAACCGCTGATGCGTGTTCCTGTCTGAGACAGTTTTTCAGTAAGCAGTCTCTGCATTTGCCTCGAAAACAACTCGGTCTCGTAACGTTCCGTTATCTCATAACGTGGTGAATGTCCACAAGAGCGTTTTGGACTTGTTGGATTGTGTATTTGATGAGTTTGACGAGGGAAACCAAGAAATCCCATGAGCCTCCGCAGTGTAGCTCTGAGCAACTCACAGCACTGCTCCACCGTTCTAAAAACAGCTTGCACAGACAATTAAAGGTAACAAACCTACTGCTAAGACTATAGGGATTATGGCAATTTGCCAAAATGTTGAACGATCACTTTAAGATTCAGTATACAGAAATGAGAGTTGTAACAAACTTATACATTTCCCATCTATTTCTCACGTTGTTAGCGTATTCCTTTTATATATACATTTCCCATCTATTTCTCACGTTGTTAGCGTATTCCTTTTATATATACATTTCCCATCTATTTCTCACGTTGTTAGCGTATTCCTTTATATATACATTTCCCATCTATTTCTCACGTTGTTAGAGTATTCCTTTAAGCAGGACCACAGTAACAACGGAGTGTCTTTCCTCCAGGGGCAGGGGAATGCCTCCCCGCGGCGCTGCTTCCAGGGGAGGAGTGACTCGAGGCGGCCCAGCCAGAGGTGGCGCGGTGAGGGGCGCCCCAGGAGGCCGAGGGGGACTCTCCGCAGCACCCGCCAGGGGAGCGGCGGCGCCACGTGCCAGGCCCCCAGCTGCCGGACCTCCGCAGAGGATGGCGCCTCCGCCCCCCCACCAGCACACTCCTGCTGCAGCCCCCGAGAGCTACGACGAATATGTAAGTACCACTTCCATTAGATGGGTTGTTTTCATTCATCCATTTAGTTTTATATGTCGATGTCCTCGGCACAGTAATTAATATGCAAGCATCTCTATCAGCTTTAATGTTTGATAAGGTAGATATGATGCTGTCAAGTTTGATGTAGCTCAGTCTGACCCCTTCATCGCTCCGTCTCCACCATCATTTCGGGTGTCCTGTTAGCTGCTCGTCCATCATCGCAGGGATAAGAGGTTTAGACGCTTGGAACATAAGGGGGAGAGTGTGTGTGTGTGTGTTGTAGTACAAGTGTAGCACTTTGGGACATCTTGACATTCATGATTCATGAACAAGCCTCTCCTTAAATCTCACCCTGTTTTCTCTGTTTCCTTTCCCTCTTCAGGGCTACGACGAGAGCTACACAGACACGTCCTACGAGTCATACGACAGCTATTACAGTCAGCCGCAGGCGTGAGTGAATCAGTCGTCTCTTTGGTTTTCACCTGCTTCTCGCAAAATGCACACACATCGCCTAGTTGCTAGTTTCTCTCGAGATGGGATCTGAGAGTAAAAAGAAATACTTTTCAGCCACTCTGCACAAACTCAGCACTGATGGTGCTTCATGTTTCATGGTGGGGATGGCAGCCGGGACTCAGATGTTCCATGCTAGAGAGCCAAGCTTTGATCTTATTCGTGGAAGCCAATTATCATCCCCCTAGACATTACAGTCAGCAGCTACTTGATATTTTTCGAAGATTAAAAGTGATTTTTTTTTTTTGCTTCTTCTTCCCCCCGTTATTGACCATCAGAGAGCCAGAATACTACGACTACGGACACGGAGAGACCACAGACTCGTACGAGTCATATGGTAAGGACGATTTTCGTCAACAAAGCAAAGTGTGCTCTGAATATGACCAAAACCCTGTTTGGCATGAGTTGTGTTTGAATCCACATTGAATGTTTGATGTATGTATGTATTTGATGTGTGTTCCCCTCTAGGCCAGGACGACTGGAACGGAACCCAGCAGTTAGGTCCAGGAAAGGCCCCTCCCCCCTCCAGAGGTGCCAAGACGGCTTACAGGGAGCACCCGGCCTACCGACCGTACTGAAGCAGACTTGCCACCCTTAACGTGTCGCCCTGACTACCGCCTGTCTACCACGGCAGCTCTTGCTTTAAGCAGCCCGACAAAAGTAATTGTCCGTTTTGTCTTTGGTTTGGTCTTTTTCCTACACCGGACTTTATACGAGAGAGCAAATTCGGAACTGAAAATCTGAACTGGTTTTTTGAGATTTGACCGCAACACCCCCCCTCCTCCTCCCCCCCCACCCCCTACTTTGTTGCTCCAACCAACCAACCACCCATCCATCCAACCAACCAACCAAAGCGGCTTTTAGATGGGTTAGAGATGAGAAGTTGGCGTCTTTTTTTGTTCTTTTTCATTTGAATTTTTGTTTATGTTGCTGGATTTTTTTTTTCTCTGACCCTTTTTACCCCCTCTGGCTTTTTTGCATTGTTGATTGTTAATTTCTTTAAGTGTTTGGAAGTAATCATTTCTAGTGGAATTAGTGGCTCATTACACACTTGTCTAAGGAATCCATTTTAATTGTTTTTAAATACAAAGACTCTGTCAAGGGTCAGTTGCAGATTCCCATTTAGGCTACATTTCAAAATTCTGTTAATATAGCCAAATAAAAGACCTTTTAAACTTTCAATTATGTAATATAGAGACAAAAAACAATCTTAAATTAAGTCAAGGTTAAAGAATCAATGGTAATGGAATCAGTACAATTCATTCTTGATGATGGTTTGTTTTTAAATAGTTCTAAAACGTTGTCCATTTAGACTTAGGCAGCAATATTTGTCATTGTACTTAGAGTTTTGAAATATAGCCCTAATAGACACTGTTGAGATGGACTGTCCTCATATCCTCAATTTGTTTTACTTGTTAAAAGTTAATTTTAAGACTCTGAAGACAAAATGTTTGTTTAATGAGAACACGGCCAAGATCTGGCCTCCTGTTATGCTAAAAACAGTTCAGGTCTTCATTTTGTGATCTGATCCTCTATAAACTGCATGCACAAAGTACTCAAAGAAGGATTGGGACAAAAATCTCCACATGGGTCTTCTCTTTCTACAGAGAAGGGATCCTGCAGCTCAATCCGAACTCTTGTACATATTTTAAAACATCCTAACTGTACTTATTCTGCCACTAGTATCTGTACCCTCTCCATAAAATGCATTATGCTACATGTGTAAGCTTGCCTAAATAGGATACTAAATCTGTCCAAAAGATGTTTTGCAGCAGTTTGTCAATAAAGCTTAGTTTGTTTTTTATGAAACTTAACTTGCTTTATTTGTTTCCTGTCCTAGTAAAATTCTGAAATGGCCTTTTTTAAACTACCTTCAGCAGTCAGATGTAGGTGTTTTCCTTTGTTTCTCATTCAAAATCGCATTTTAAATCTAAATGAATGTATTGAACGTCTGACGAATTTAACCCTACTAAATGATGTCTTGATTGATTATCAAAAGAGCACAACTTATTCTTTCTCTCTCTTTCTATACTTTTTAAAAAGGACCCAGAGGTAAGACCTCTAAAATAACCTGGATAGCTTCCTAATGTGTATAGAGTTCTAAAGCATTGAATGCCTGGGTATGTATAAGACTTTTTCAATCCTCTTACCTGTGGTCATAATCGTCAATGAGAATTGCTTTTATAGCATCTGAAAATTAACTGAATTCAAACCACCATTCAGATCTAGGGCTCATTGTCATGAATGACGCTGGCGCGATGGCTACTTTAGTAGAGTAATGGCAGTGCAATGGAGAGGATGGTTATAACCTAGAGAACTCCACTGTAAAGGTAACCTAACCCTAAATGTTTAATTTCGTAGTGTGTATATCCATTGACATAAACTTGCTAGTAAATGCGTACAGTTTCTTAAAATATCATTACAGTCATGGCAACAAAAAAGAATCAACTCAAAAGTAAGAAAAATGTAACTTCCAATATCTGACAGTAGTGGATTTTATGTACCAAAATAACTGTTCTGTGTACTAACAAAATATGTCAGAATAGTGTTAATGCAACTCTTGCTAAAATGAACAAAGCCAAATCTATGTCAATATCTTCTGTACAGTTGAGCTGCTGTTACTTTTTTATTTGGTTGCTTACTGTAATAATTAAAAGGTTCTGCCTGTACAAAGTTAATCCAAAAAAGAAAGCTTGAGTTGCATGAGCATATCTTCTCCTGTAGACGTTGCATGATCTCTGTCTCAAGTTTCTCCCAGTGTTTTTAGACAAGGTATTGATTTGGGGTTTGTCCTTCCTTCAGGCACTGCTATCGGTCACTGAGTGTCCGGAGACTGACAGTCCGCTGGAGTGAGACCATGCAAACACCAGGTTGGTTTGATGCTATAACTTTTTTCCACTCCCCTTTTTTTTTAACCAGCATCATTCTATGGGATTTGATTTTTGCACGTGTTAGCCCATCATCTACACGCTCCATGTTTTTTTTTTCCCCCAGTCACCACTATCCATACAGTCTAAGTCTTTTAGATTGATTTTCTACCTTCCAGGCAGCTGTTAGTATCCATTCATGTTCATACAATATAGAAATCGTCTTGCATCGACTTGAAAGTTGCATGAAATGTGTAATCCATCACAGAGAACCCATTTGGCTTCTTTATTGTTTTTTGTCAAGGCTTCACTGCTTTTGTAGCAAGCTGAGCTTTTTTGGTGTGTTCATGGACGCTCAGACACCTGGGATACCCAAGTCTAAGGTTTAAGGCAGCAGTCTTTTTAAAGGAAGGTAATGCCGTTTTGAGAAAGCTTATTCACATTTTTTGAGTCGCATAATGCTACCAGTTAGCTTCTCCTAGCTTAGCATTAAAAAGAAGCTAGCACGGCTCCATGAAAGGTAATTAAATTTGTGTAAATTCTGTTACACAGTGATAGTCCATTACATGAATAGTTTTCTTATCTGAGACTGACCTTACCATTTTTTGTTTTTGTTTTATAGTTTGTAAGCATGGAGATGTTCTTCTGATTCACATCTTATGCTAAGCTAACCAGCTGGATGTAGCTTCATTTAGTGACATAACAGTGGCACCAATCTGCACATCTATATCAGAAAAAAAGCAAACCAGTGTCAGTATCAGTCAAACAAGTCATTAAAGAGGCCCCGAGGAGTTTGCTTGTGGAGAGTCTCATATTAATCTTTATAGTTATTTTGATATTATCATTTCGTGGTCGACTCGCCCAGCATTTCCTGGTTTCGGTTTCCCGGACGCTGCCCGATGGGTCATGGGAATAACGCCGCCTGATCGCTAGTTGGCATCGTTTATGGTCGGAACTACAGCAGTATCTGATCGTCTTCCAACCTCCGACTTTCGTTCTTGATTAATGATTCTTGGCAAATGTTTTCGCTTTCATCTATCTTGCGCCGGTCCAGGAATTTCACCGTGCGCGTGGAGGCTCATGGGAAATGTAGTGTGAAAGCACCTCGCTTTCCTAAACTCCTCGTAGTCCCTTTAAATGCAGGCATTATATTTCGGATGTCTTTTTGCTGGTTTTTAGGTTCTACCTCAGTGATTGGCAGCTGTAATCACTGCTCACTAGTTTTTAAAGCCTGCTTGCAACATTAACTTTAATAAGGAAAAAAAGAAAGAAAGAAAAGCCAGACAAATTTCCAAATTTCTTGTGATATATTAGTCATTTCTGTGTAAAATATACTCAGTCTGTAGATAATGGTCCTAAACTTTGAAAACCACTGGCATTGTCTTTTTTTAATGTTCCAAATGCCTCTCAGCCTTTTAGCCCCAGTAACATTTTGCACTTCCAGGATATTTCGCAGCATTTTCAAAGCCTGGTTGGTTCTGATGATTGCCCCGGCTCCTGTTAAAAAGTCGCCTCTGCTTTTGACAGTGTGTGTGAATTGGTGTGTGGCGGCACTAGCCTTCAGCGAGTCTGAGCAAGGCAGAATGCGACGCCGGTGTCAGTGTGGTCTCAGGGAAAGTGACTAATGAGGATCCGTAGGCTCAGGGCCTCTCTGACAGAAGGGAAACGGACTCTTGGCGATTCCAGAAATGGAACCAGCAGCAGGAGGAGAGAGAGAGAGGTGTCAGAGGGATTTCAAATGATGCCCTGTCAATGCCTTGAAGGCAGGAAAAAAGTGAAATGAAGGCCTTGCAAAGTAATGCTCGATGGTCAGACTTTGAGAAACATAACTGTCATTGGCATTTTAGTCAAAGGCAGCCGGATAACAAAGCCATCTGAGGGCGTTCTTTGAGATGTGTTGTGACAGAAAGGTCACTCGCTTGTTTGAAGACCGTCTTTCAACGAGACTGACCGGCGCTTTTTAGACATCTTGGAAGATGAAATCCTGCTCTTTGTGATGCCAAAGCAACACAACAGCTGTTCCGGACTAAAAGTCCCTCGGAGAAATGTTAAAGCGTTGTCATGACGAAAAATATCTGCTGCCTGTTGTCCACTTTACAGAAACCTTGATTTCTTAAAAGAATAAAATAATAATTTGAGCCTTTTGTTTTCATTTGTGGTTGTGTTGGAGATCTGTGACCACATTAGCTGTTGATTGAAATATTAATGCACTAAACCACAATGACCAGTCTTGCCAGTAATTATGTCTCGCTTAGTAAAATGTTGCTTAGCTACTGTTGGACGAGCCGTGCCGCTTGGCAGGAAAATGACCTTTTAATTCTTCCAGCCAGTGCTTAAAAAACAAAACAAAAACAAAATTAAAAATGTTGATTTGGTAACTACCACCTTTCATAAAGCACCGCCTTGTTCAGACTGCAGCACAAATCTGATCAGGATCCGATCTCACTGACTGACAGTCCACATTACATGTTGCAAGTGATCAGATCTGATTCTTTCTACAGTAACAAGCTACGCCCACGGGCCGTTTGGTGCAGGCTTCACTCTCCCAAATTATGTTGTTGATCTTATGTCGCACTGCGAGCTACGGAAGCGTATTGCATTCACTTGAATAAAAAAAAAAAAGAATCCTTCTCCCAGGATTTTGAAAAAAATTACTCTGAAAAACTGAAAAGAATTAGTCAGAAAAACAGAAAAAATTATTCAAAAAAACAATGCAATACGCTTCTGTAGCGAGCAACACAAAATACGCTTCCAAATCCTGTTTGAACAACAACACCGTTTGTATTGAATCGGATCTCTACAAATCCGACAGACTCTCTGACAGACGCATGAAACACTGCTATTTTTTTATTTTCTTACTGGTAAACAGCCCCCATACATGTCATCCCTATTAGAATGACGCTCTGGATCTTATTCAACTTGTTCCAGTAGTTTGGTTTCTCTCAACGTCCCGTTTGTACATTCGGAGCTTGGTAAATCAGCCTTTTCTTTTGATGCTCTAAATTCATGGAATATTCTTCAACACGCTTTGGGACTGGAGAATATTCCCTCTCTTGCTGATTTTAAATGTTTGGTGTCTGGTTTTTGTAAATGGCCCTGCGATTGTTTTTCAATGTAATTGTTTTATTTTTGCTCTGTTGTTATTGCACTCTGTTGTTTTTTATGCTCTGTTGCTGCTGTAAACTCGTCGTGACCGACCAGTTAAAATAGAGGTTAAAAAGAAGAAGAAAGAATCGCATTTTAAGAATCGGATCTGATGTGGTTTACGATACAATCTGGATATGACAAAAATCCAATTTGGAGCGGCAGTGTGAACAAGGCCTTAGTGACTTGAAGAACCAGTGTTGTGTGTTACAATGTCCTCTCATGCTCATGCAAACTTCCCCACGCCCCTCACCCCCTCTCTTTTTTCTCTACCCCCTGCAGTGAAGCCGTGCGAGGGAGCAGCTCAGCATGAAGGAGGTGGTCAGATGAAGCTCTCGGGGTGCCCCCGTTGAAAAGGAGTGGCCCAAAGCCCAGTTCTGTTCCTGGCAGGACAGGGGGGACGGGGGTGAAGGGTTGGGGTGGTGGCAGGGTGAGCAGCGGTGGACCTGCGCCAAGTGGCCAGCCGAGAGGGGAGGGCGAAGACGACGTCCGGCCCGAAGCGGAGACAGACCCTCCCCCCCCCCCCCAACAAGCAGAGAGACTGGCGGCAGCTCCCCCTCTCCCGCTCATCTGGACTATTCCCTACAGTTTCTCTATTTCATGACGATATTGAATTACCGTGCGTTATATTTGTGTAATTATTTTCCAGCATCCAGCACAGCCCACTTGAAGGCTTTTGCCGATCACACGCCGCGGCTGTACACAGCTTCCACAGACCACCCCCCCCCTCCTCCTCTTCCAACAAATGTAATTGTTGTGGTCTAATTTACCATAAAATGAGCACTCCTGTTATAGTAAGCTGTGAAATTGTTTTTAATTTCTATTAACCCCTTGAATTAGATGTGAAGAGAACTCTTTACTTTTTGCAAGGCAAGCTGTAATTGAGGAGGAGGAGGAGGAGCGTGTGACATCTGCATTTCAAGTATTTTATTTTATTTTTTTTACACATCCTAACAGCGTGCTGTTTAGCATCCGCGTCTTATTGCCGCGTGTAATTAGACTCAGTGCTCGCAGTTTAAAGATGCCCAGAGAGCGCGGATCAGTATCTCACTGCGGTCGAGTTCACTGCACACACACACGCTGCCACATCTTGGCGTTTGCACTGACTGTGTAGCCTGGAGGATATCAAATGCTAATGCAGCAGCAGCAGCAGCGGCCTATTTGCATGTACCGTACTCGCAATGTACCCTCCTTGCAAATGTGCAACACTTTCATAACCAAACGCTGGCCCGCTCTCGGTAGTTCAGCATCCAAGTATGATAATTCAGCGAGATGGAGCCATTCGCGGGGGGGGGGGGGGGGTGCGGGGGGCTGCATGTGAGAAAAGGGACAGCGAGTGAAGACAGACATTACAGACTTCCCTCCATCTATCCATCCATCCATCATCCCTCTGTTGATTTGATTCCCCTCTATGCCATTTTCCGCCATTATCACTGATGATATTACGGCTGCCTGTGGTGCCGAGTTACATTTAGAGGTCAAAACTGTACTTTCCTGTATTAAAAACAAATTTCTCTGTCCCGATCCGCTGGTCAGAGGCAGCATTAGCCCGAGTCAGAGGCTCCATTTAGCTTATTGAAAAAGCTAGCAGCTTAGAGGATAGAACATTAGAAACCCTCATTTGAGATGAAATGTCAACGGGCCATATCCAAAACAGATCATTTTTCAGCCTTTATGTCTAAAATAACGATTTCTGTGTCTCCTGTAATCTAATGAAAGATAAGTGATAGTGTGGAATCCGTCTCCTTTGTCTGAATCGATGAACTGTCAGGAGTGTAAGGGTGGAAAAGAAAGTAAATGTTACTGGGCAATGATCAATAAAAGTGGACTTGAATATGAGCGAGCTGTGTATCAGTCATCTGTGATGTTTCCTCTTGGCCGCCGTTCCCTCGCAACACATTCTGCCATTTCTGCCCACCTCCACGCAGTCAACTGGCATGGCGCGTTCACATAACGCTGAGTGGGAGAATGGATAGAATAAGGTGAGAGACAGGAGGCCTGGCTGTCTTTTCTTTTTTTTTTTTCTTTTTTTTCTTTTTTTTTTACTTCTTTTTGATGGTGGGCGGGTTACAGAGTGTGGAGGTGGATGTGTTAAAATGCTGTTGGTGTGCTAAGAGGTGGAGATGCTGTGGGCAGATAAGGCGGACAGCTGGATTTCCATCTTCTCGTCCTGACGGATTCACACCATCAGAAGGAACATCGCGCTCTTGGCGCTGGCGGGCGGTGGGAGAGATGGTGACAATCGGACCCCCCCCCCCCCCCCCAGATACACATCAGCTGCTGTTTCGTCAGGAGAGGCAATAATCAAAGTCACTTGTTGTGTTTAGATTGGGGTGAGCTGACCCCCGCGTGTCCTTGAGCTCCCAGGGGAATTGCGAGGCAGGCTTTGAAGACATATAGAAACGCTTACTCAAGTGAACACTCGCTGCATTCACACAGTATAGATATAAAAGAGCTTTAATGTGGCCTTCAAGGGTGCAAATTGAAGAGACTTCAGCCATCAAAGGATAGGACTGGATGTTCTACGCTCTTATTTTTAGCAAATCATGTTAAAAGGTCATAATCCCAGCAGGCATTAATATGTACTATACATTATTCTTATATAGTGCTCCATTGTTTGAATAACCTCTGCTGGAAATGTAACTCCCACACATCAGACAATGAAGAACATGGACTTTCATTTATTGACATGATCAGATAAACTGAAGGACTAAGAGTTCCTTGAGAAGTGATTGTTTTGTTAGTAATAACTAATCTTTACATAAACGATTGCTAAGGCAATGGATCCCTTTAACTGTGACTGTTTAAGAGTCTTCATATTTTTTCTGTATTCATCAGATGAAGCACTGAACATTTAAATCCCCGGCCTTTAAACTTGTGTTTTGTATTGTAATAGTAGCCAATAATGGTACATTTTATTGCATAGGCGCCTTTCTGTCACTCAAGGACACCTTACAATGAATAGAAGAAAGTGCAAAATAAAAGTACACAAGATTAAAAACAGGTTAAATGGCAGTGCAATTGATTAAAGGTCTGTGTGTCTGTATTGCAGCTCTTCATCAACTGAGCACTGAAACTCTGAACGGTGTTTCATTGTTTCAGCTGAAACTCGGCAAAAGATTTTCTTTCTTTTTTTTTTTTAAAGAAAGAAAAGAAGTGACCGTAAAATCATTATGGACGATTCACAGTCTTCAAACCCACGGTTTCCTGCAGGCTTTAGGTTGTGACTAACTGGAGAGAAGAGTCAGGTATTTAACCTCCGAGGAGCCGTTATTCAGGCTATTGATGTCACTGTGGTTTGTTTGTGCTGCTGGCTGTTGTAATGCCAGCTAAAGTACGACGGGCCCACGACACCACTTATCCCCAGGATTCGTCCCAGGAGATTTAACAGCAGTTCACACCCGGCCTCAGGTGACTCCAATGACTGTCACAATGTGATGAATTCACAAGTCAGCATGAGATACTTTCACCCGTTGTGAGTGCAGCACTCAACTCTTGGCTAAATGACTTGGGACGGAAATGAAATTTTAAGAAACATGTTATTGTCCTATTAATATCTCCACAGTCCACATGTAAGGTTTATAATGCATATGTTATAGACAAGTATGTTCCCAATGGGCCACTGAAACATGGGTCCAACATGATCACAAAAGGACACTTCTTCATTTCATTGAGGCAGCTGTGGCTCAGGAATGGGTCATTCATTAAAGGGATTGTTTAACATTTTGGCAAATTAGCCCATTGCCATAATCCCTATAGTTTTAGGAGTAGGTTTGTTACCCTTAATTGTCGGTGCAAGCTATTTTTAGAACGGCGGAGCAGAGCCGCGAGCTGCTCAGAGCTACGCTATGGAGACTCATGGGATTTCTTGGTTGTCCTCATCAAAAACACAATTCAACAACTCCAAAACGCTCTCATGGACAAGTTGTGACCTGCAAAAACTGCCCCCGACCGGAACGCGCATCAGCGGTTTTGTATGAATTTAACTAGAAAACAACTGTGTCCCGTGACGTTCCGTTATTATCTCATAGCGTGGTGAATGTGCAGGTCACAACTTGTATTTGATGAGTTTGATGAGGGAAACCAAGAAATCCCATGAGCCTCCATAGCTTAGCTCTGAGCAGCTTGTGGCTCTGCTCCGCTGTTCTAAAAATAGTTTGCACCGACAAATAAAGGTAACGAACCTACTCCTAAAACTATAGGGATTATGGCAATGGGCCAATTTGCCAAAATGTTGAACTATCCCTTTAACCGGGAGGTCGGTAGTTCGATTCCCAGCTCCTCCAGTCCGCATGTTGAAGTGTCCTTTGGCAAGACACTAAACCTAACACTTGCCCTCTGATGTATCATCAAGTATATGAATGTGTGTGTAAGAGTGAATGTGATAAAAACAGTGTAAAGAGCTTTGAGTGGTCTGAGAGACTGGAAGTGCTATAGACGTAAGTGCAAATCCACTTACCATTTACCATATCTGAGAACGGATCACTCACCACATTTGGAGCTGGCCTGAGCCACATGTTTCCACATTCTTATAGAAGTGTGAACCCAAGTGCATCGTTGGCCGCAATGAGAGTCCACCCACTCTACTGATGTCCTCTGTCACAGTCTAAGTGTCACCCTAGTTTCATAATAAAGCAAAAATATTTTATTCATTCATTGTAGAGCTATGCACACGGCAATGTTTCACTCAGCCCCTATTTGCCCCTGATCTCTCTCTCTCTCTGTGTCACACACAAACACACTGACAACAGACCCATCTGTCATAGCTGGATGGGCTGAAAACAACATTGCGTATGTGTTTATATTTGCATGTAGAGCGGGCAGATGAGATCTTGATCACCAATGGAGAAGCTTCTATAGCTATTAATTCTAATGCCAGGTGTGAACTGAAGTCTCATGCTAATGTGCTCACTCCAGGACACAGCCAGGTCCCAGTGGGGCTAGATACAGCTAAACACCCATATCCCTCACAGGTGAACATCCAGGGATTGAGATGGTTACATCTTGTAAGTACCTGGGTGTTTGTCTGAACAACAAACTGGGCTGGACTGACAACACTACTACATCTGCTCAGGAGGCTGAGGAGGGGGCATTCATTGAGACCCTCTATGACACTGTGGTAGCTAGTGTTGTAGTCAAGACCACCTAACCCGAGACCAAGTCAAGACCAAGACCAGAGCATACCAAGACCAAGATAAGACAAAGTCTAAGGCCGAGACCAAACCAATATGGACCATTTTCAAGATCATTACTGTATTCAGTGCCAGTACTCATAATAATCACGTGGCTTGATATTTACATTATTCCTCAGCTAAAAAGAAAAAAAAATGTATATAAAATCTATACCATTTTTAATTGAGACAAAGTTTGGATTGCTTGGATTGGATTGGATCCCACTTTGCACACTGGTGCAACCAGGTGGTGACACAAGCAGATACTTTTGCAGAACAATTTTACATATCTTAAAGTTATTGAATTACATGACATAAACCAAAGTGAGTGAGTGACAGAGAGACATTTGTGAAAAGATGTCACTGCAGCTGTGGTCTTGACTGCGCTTGAGGAATAAAATCCTGAGTCCAGCTCTACCGAGACTGAGGAAAAAATTTAGTCAAGACCAAGACCTTGAGAATATGGTCTTAAGACCAATCTTGAGACCGAGAACGGTCTTGAGTACTAAAACACTAGTGGTGGCATCAGTCATCAGCTTTATCTCAGCTGTGAACAGGAAGAGACTGAGCAGATTGGTCAAGAAGGCCAGCTCTGTCCTGGGATGTCCACTCCACCTGGTGGAAGTCGTAGTCGAAGAGAGGAGAATGATGACCAAGCTGTCATCTCTGATGGACAACGACTTCACCCAAAATGTTTGAAGGAGCGTTATCACAGGTCCTTCCTCCCTGCAGCCATCAGACTCCACAAGAGCTACTCTCAGCACAAAACATAATTGGAATGTGTATTTTTCGTTCTTATATAATCATATTACAAATACTGCTTTCTTTTTTTTTTTTTTTTTACTGCTATTGTTATTTATTATTAGGCTATCTGTGCTATACATTTATTTGCTGTAGTCTGCTACTGCTGTACATTTCCCCATCATGGGAGGAATAAAGGATTATCTTATCTTATCTTATCTTATCTTATCTTATCTTATCCTCAAAATGATCAAAAGAAAAGACATTGAAAGAGATTCAAAGAAACTGCAAAGACATTAAAAAACCCACAAAGACGCACAAGGCTGTGTACTTGCTTGTCTTTTCAGTCTTGAGTTTGTTCCAGGTAGTCCGCCCATGGCCCATGCTCTCTTCCTCTGCCCTTGTTCAATTCTCTTTTTTTGGAGCATCACTTCTGCATGTGCCACTTTGCAACGTAAGCACTCAAATGTGTTTTTTTTTTCCCCCACAGTAAAATAGTCCTCTCGCTCTCTTTTATTTAGGTCTCGTCAAGGCTTTATTAAGTAGAACACAAAACTTTCAAGACTAAATGTTAGTGTTTGCATAGGGATTTTGTCCCCCCTCTCCTGCGCCGTGTCGTCTGCATCGGGGCCCAGTCGTCATCGTGGATGGCAGCGCTCAGCGGGGGCTGGAGTAGACAAACTAGGCCAGCTATATAAAGTGGATGAATCTTACTTTTGAAATGGTTGCCATGGAAGACTTACTAGATGCTGCAGTGCAAGTGGGATAGAGCAACCCTGTGTGTGTGAAAGTGTGTGTGGGCAAGACAGAGACTGGAAGCACATCTTGGGTGGTTTATTAATGAAATACATAGTGAAACCAAACAGAACAGCTTCAGTGGGTGTGTATCTGTCTCTATAGAAAGACAGAGAGGAGGATGATAGATGGTGAGAGAGAATAAGAAGTGCCTTTTAGATCTGTGTGTGTGTGTGTGTGCCAGGAAATGTCACACCTGACATGTTTCCTAAATACACTTATCAAATGGAGAGATCACATTTAAAGAGCAGCTCAGCCGTCTTTTAGCGTAGATAGCGATCTGAAAAGCTCACGACAGTCAGACCTTTCACTAATCCTACTGATATTCAAAACCGTCTGTGTACGTGAGAGTACACATGTTCGCGTGTTGAATTCTTACATCCCCCAAATGGCAAGCAGAGATCAATAAGACTCAAACGTTACAGCCTCTTTTTTTTATATAATATATAATCTGCAGACAGCTCAGGTACAAAGTGTGTATGTGTGTGTATGTTGGGGGGTGGAAATAAAATAACGAATGGTGCTCCAACCGGCCAGCCTTGTGATGGCCGCATGCTTCTCTGCCATGTCTGATTTCCGTCAAAAATAATGAAGTTACTTCCTCTTGTCTCGGGCCCTTGCAGCGCCGCAGATTCTTGGGCGAGGCGTTCGTGGGAAGTCCGAAGCAATTTGCAAAGGGAAAAGGTGAGTTTCATGTGAAGTTAATAGAAGTTGTTTGGATCACTGGTTCACAGCACATATTAAGGGCCCGGTTTGGACAACAACTCCGCACCTCTGCGCTTTGATCTGTCGAGACAACAGGACCTCTGTTTTGACCTCCTTCAGCCGATCCTTTCCACGGGAGGGGAGTGAAAGTTGACGCAATGAGGCGGAAATGTCAGCGTGAGTTGGGAAGGTTAGGAGCGCACGGCTTTGATGATAGATTGCATTTAAGTGCTGTGATCATTATCTCCTTCAAAGACCGTATATGTGCATCGTGTCGGCCTCCCATTTTACCTTCGGCCCCTGCTTCATGTGCACAGACCTTTTTTCCCCCCGATATATAATTCCACCTGCTAACCTGTTCCACATGGCACATGCAATCACTTGAGTTTCCCTCCCCAACAGTTTAGTTTAGTTGGGCTTGGTGTTGGTTTAGTTTAGTTATGTCATTAATTAAAGAATGAAAATAACAACAGTTTAATACAAAAAATAATGCAACTCCTTAATGAAAGGGGGCAGAAAGAATTAAACTTGTGCAGAAATCATTTTACAAAATAGAGGGTTATCAGAACAAAACCAACAAAAACAAAAGAAAGAAAGAAAGAAGAAAAATATGGAATGAGATAAATTAAAATAATGGCTGCAAACCAGCCACCAGCTCATCATCCTATTCCTAGATCCGAAACATATGTTGCAATGCAATTGTTTTATATTCATATATACATACCTAACCACATTTATACATGCAGACATACATTACATAATACTCTATACATGCTCTCCTCCTTGTTTTAACATCAGTGAAACCTGTATTTGAACCCACTCTTTTAACCAGCTCTTTGTCAGTACATCTGATTCTGTTTTTATACCTTCCTTTCAACTGCCTGATTTGTGTTACCCGTTGTTCAGGATTGTTTGCTGTTACTGTCAGAGTCTGCATTCGGCTCCTTCCTGTCTGTTCTGATATCAGCATGGACTGACCAGCCATGGTCACACCGGAGTCTTTCAAAGATGAGCATTGTGATTAGTCAGGTATCCTTGTTTGCAGATGCAAATGTTCAGGCAGGACCTCTTTGAAAGGCTTCAGAAATATGGTCAGACTGTGTACTCCTCTTTTCCCTTTCCTCTACTCTCCTTGAAAACACTTGTGATCCATGCTGGAACTCCTCTCATGTTGCAGTTGGACTTGGAGTAGCTTTTCTCTGACTCCCAAATCATAGAGTCAAGGATCGGATGGAAAGCTGTTCTCAAGTGAAATCAAACTCAACAGGACCATGCAGTGGATGTCACTAGAGATCTCTTACATCTCGAGCTGCTCTTCCGTATCCTTTTTTTTTTTTTTTATCCTTCTACATATACACATTTTCAAGCTGTGTCTTAAAACTCATCCCCCTGGCTCACCAAATGATTCCTCTTGGTAAATCTGACATGTGTCCTGAAGTGCTTCAATAAGCAGTACAAGAGCTCTTGCTAGGTGCAGTGACGGTGACTGAAGCATATGGATGTTACAGGATGCCCAGTGAAAGGTCAGTCAGATTAGAAATCGAGGCTCTGTGCCTTCACAGATCTGTCCCCATGCTCTGTCATCAGCAAATATCTGAAGGACACAGCACTGCAGGTGCCTGTTTGTCAGATTATAGCCATGTCCATCTCATGTCACCAAGCTTCTGGAGCGCTTGGCTGAGGTCCGTACATTTCTTCACATCGTTAGTGGGGAATGTGGAAGCTGGTCAAAGAAAATGTCTAGCATGTCGCTAGACATTTTCTAACAAGGAGAAGAAGCATGCTGCCTCTGGTACTGACTTCTCAGTGTCATGTCATCAGTGTGTGTTGCAGTACATACAGAATGCATGACTTCATGCATGCATAATGTAACATTCTGCATGCATGAAGTCATGCATTCTGTATGTACTGCAACACACACTGAACATACATTGTATAATATAATATAATGTAATAATTTTGGCCATTTTAAATGTAATAAAGCCAATAATGTACTCAAATGTTTGAGTTGCAATAACTTTCTGCCAATAATGTAATAAGTTATCACAATATTGGCTGGTTATTGGGCCTAATATTCATATATAACCACGTTGTAACACATCTTCTACCCTGAAAATAAAGAAAAGCATTTTTTTTGTTTTTACATTGGCAACTTATTTCGTTATTACACTTCAAATGGTCAAAATTATTACATTATTGGCAGTTATTATGTTTTGGGTTGTTACAAAGCTCTCCTGTGTTGCCATCTTATTAATATCTCTGGACCAGTGATTTTTTTCCATGTTTTTATTTAATGTTTCATGAGCTGAAGCCTCACCTCTTTAACCTCTTGGATTATTTCATGCTGAACCATCTCTGCCAAACATTCTAGGACATCTTTTTATGTTGCATTTCTTGTGTATTTTGTATGTCTGCTCCTCTCTGTTGGGCTGTGTTTTCTATTTGTTCCATAACGGCCTGAGAGCTCCCTCTATTCTCTGACTTGCCAGAGTCAAAATGGCCTCTTGTGAGGAATATCTTTTGTGGCAGTCAGCAGGAGAATATCTGCCACAGGTTTTATACAGTCTCGAATCTTTTTCACTTCTTTGCAGGACTCCTTATTCATTGATTTCTGGTGCAGATGTGTTATCCTTAGCTACCCTTTTGTATTCAGATCATGCCAACAAGGCATGATCTGGTGCTCCATTAGAAATGTATTGCATACCCAGTGTCATTATATAGTGCTTATTTCCAGTTTGAAAAGCGAGAGAGTGAAGGGAAGGCAGGCTGAGGGGCAGAGGGGAGTGAAATATGTCTGCATACAAAGCAACGGGCCAAGTCCAGACTCTGTGAATATTCTATCCATGTACCATGTAGAACTAAATCTCCTTTTTTTTTTTTTTTTTTTACCTTGCTGTGTTTTGGACAACTTTAAGTTAGGCCTTATAGGAGCCACCACTCTGGACTGTGAATTATATCAAAATTTACATACACTAAAGATTTTTACCCTTTACTCAATCATTACCAGTAATCATGATGTCAATGAAAGATATTATTTGTCAAGTTTCTTTGAAGGGCCAACAGAAATAGCAAATTATGACGCCTGCTCTTGACTTGTCCATATCTCTCCCTATAGCTTTCAAATCCTGTAAATCCATAATGATGATGAACATATTCATGGAAAGTGGTGCCTTTGAACAAAGCTCATCATGTTCCAGCTTCCACCTGTTGCTACTGATGTAGACAAACAAACACACTGCATCTGTCTGACTCTGATCTAGTATTTTCTTTAAGACAACTTCAGTATCCTGCTTGTGACTGACTCTCTTCTTTCCATTATGTAAAATCTTCCTCAGAAACTTATAACAAAACATCTATTATCGTTTCTGTATTAGCCAGTGGTATAACACAAAGCCGTGTCTTATAGCTGATCATGTGCTCTGATTAAAGACTGTGAGGAGGCCGTTGTTGGATCCAGAAATAGATTATATTCATGTTACAAACACAGTAAATCACATTAGTCTTACTCTAGTTTCCCATGTGTTGGAAGAATAAACAGTCCTATGTCCTCTATGTCAAGCTGTATCTATAGCTCATTTAGCTCGTAACTAAAGAAACAAGTTTCCTAGGTCTGTTCACACGAGGAGGCTGTTTTACCTTCTACTCTCTGTATGAGCCATTAACTGAGCATTTTAACTTTACTGTATAACACACCAGCAACTTAACTTCCACGAATTTAAAATATGAACGAATCCAGTTCTTCATGCCTGACGGGAATATACTGCTAACCCACAGATTGTAGCTCCACACACCCACACACACAGGCTCACATACCAACACTCACACTTTTTTCTCACTCATTTATTTATTTATTTCTGCTCCGGCAGGGGTTGGCAGACGAACTCGAGCTGGAAATTACAAAAAAAAAAAAATGTTTTCGACTCCCTCATTTCTCTCCAATTTTCGCTTCAATTTCTCCCCCTATATTGCAGCGGTCCCATCCTCTAATTTCTGCCTCTCCTCTCCCATCTCATTGTGCTCTCTGCTTTCCTTGTTAGCTCTGCTCAGGTCTCTCACCTCTCATTAGCTTCTCCTCTGCTGACTGGAGGCACCTGTCCTCGGGTCCCACTGCGGATATCTCAGCTTCTGTTTAAATCAATTTCCATGTTAAATAGCTGCTGGAGGGTGTGGGGTGCAGGCAGTGGTCGGGGGGGGGGATGGAGAGGCGGGTAGGGGAGCGGGGCAGGATTGAAGAGGTTGAGACATTACAATGAACCACAACTCTTTCACACCGCTGACCCTCCAGGCTGATCCACAGCCCCTGTCTTGTTCTCTCTCCCTGTCTCTCTGTCTTTCTCTCCCCTCCTCTTCCCACTCCTGCTTTGGCCTTTTATCATTCTATGTTCTCCCCTTTGGCTTCTCTCTTTCATTTTATTTCCCTCCCTGTCCTTCTCTTTTTCTTTTTTTTTTTTCCTCTTCTCTTTCTGTCTTTGACTTCCATTCTCCCAGCGCGGCCCAGGGCATGTTCTCATTTCAGATGAAAGCTAAAAAGAGTTGTGACAAGGTGGTGTGTGTGTGTTTGTGTGTTCATGTGTGTGTTTGTGTGTGAGGGGCTCTGCGCACTGGGAACTGCCTCACATATTAATCTCGTCCGCACGAAACCTTTTCGGGGGCTAAAACAACTCAACAGTGACATAGGCTTATCTCTTTAAACAAGCATGGGAAGCATGCCATCAGGTTACTGTACATGTCACGCACCATTATTTCAATCTTCTGTTAGAGTCTTTCAGCGGACATGCGGACTGATGTCAACCATTATTCTCCCCAGTACAAACAAACACAACAACCTCGGATAACCTTGAGGGCTCAGTCTGACAAAATCCTATGAAAAAAAAAAATGTCATGTGCATTAACTCAAATGTCATTGTGTCCTAGTGTCTTTCCAAGCTTGTGCTGCATCACAGATTTACTGCTCTGCTTCAGAGCCAGTGAAACCAGCATGAAAAGGTCAAAACCATTACAAACAGTCAAATGGAGCTGTAGTTTACTGTATAACCATTAAGCATTACTTTAGATATTAACTTTTTAATCCCATGACTCCGGAGGTCAGAGTGAAGCAGTTGGTTGGAGTTTCCAGCTCTTTTGGCTCTTTAGCTTTTATAGTGGTATAGGTCAAACAAATTAAATTAAAACAAAGCACATCGTGCACACACATAGTGGTAGCTGTGCAGGTGTGGGTTTTGCAACAATGTCTCTTGCACTGAAAAACAAACATAATTGAGGTCAAAGGAATTCTGTTTGTGGCTGTGTTTTGAAGCCAGATGGAGCTTAAATCTCCCAAAAGAGACCTCAGCTCTCCAGCAAGCAACAAGTCTCTAAAAACTGATAACAAAAGAAAAATTAATAGTAAAAAGAAGTCTAATTAAACTCTAATCATTCGTTATAGTCATTTTTATGTGTGTGTGCAGCTCTCCCGTGGTCAGACTTTATCTGCTGTCGCTAATAACATGGTTGATCAGGATGTGTATTACAGCTCGGAGCCTGTTTTCATGTGTTGTTTTACATAATTATTGCGCGTGGCGTGAAATCAACAATTCTCAACGACCTCCTCCTCCTCCAGCGTGTTCACTTCAGTAGCCTCTCTCTCATCTCATCAACACCCTCCCATAGAGAGTTTTCCTCTTAATGACAAGAGGTAGCTCTGTTTGATAATCACTGAGCTATAGTGATGTTGCAAGTAAATGGATTGCACTTACATTACTGTGCCTCCCCTAGACTTGTCAACCACTCAAAGTGCTTCACAATGGAAACCATATTTACCCATTCATACGGTGCTTTGTTCCTATATGTATTACGTGTCTCTGCCATGCACACTCACTCACTGACATTTGGACAACCCACTCCATAGAGAAACGGATGAAGCCTAAACACTATACACCACAGTATATATGTTATAGTAAAGGAGTAGTTCAACATTTTGGCAAATTGGCCCATTGCCATAATTCCTATAGGTTTGTTACCTTTAATTGTCGGTGCAAGCTATTTTTAGAATGGCGGAGCAGAGTCGTGAGCTGCTCAGAGCTATGCTACGGAAGCTAATGGGATTTCTTGGTTTCCCTCATCAAACTCATCAAATACACAATCGTGGACAAGTTGTGACCTGCACATTCACCACGCTATGAGATAATAACGGAACGTTACAAGACAGAGTAAAGGTAAATTCATGCAACACCGCTGATGCAAGTTCCCATCGGGAGCAAGTCTCTGCATTTGAATTTGAGACAACTCTGTCTCGTAACGTTCTGTTATTATCTCATAGCGTGGTGAATGTGCAGGTCACAGCTTGTCCATGAGAGCATTTCTAAAAAAAAATGCTTGCACCGACAATTAAATGTATGAACCCTCTCCTAAAACTATAGGGATTATGACAATGGGCAAATTTGCCAAAAATGTTGAACTATCCCTTTATCATAGATATCTCAACAATTAATTGAATTTGTTTATAGGTACAGAGGGATTGAGAAAAACAAAAAACAAAAACAAAGTGTCGACTGCACAGCATCTGAGTAGAGCTGTCAACATGAAGTGTCAGGTCTGCCTGTTCACAGCGAGGAAGGAGCTATTGTGAGTCACTCTTTCTAGACTTAGTGTAAGCTTTCAGTACTGAGAGCATCACAAATGAAACTCCCTTCACCTCCACGGTTTTTGGCTTGACACAGTCAGAATAAACGGAACCTCTCTGCATGGCTTCAGACAGAGCCACAAGGACAAATGAGAAAATACATTTCTATCATGTGACCCTTTAAATCAAAAAGCAATATTATTCTTTTTTTCCTAACGATTATTAGATGACCTTGTTATTAAAAGGAGCTATATAAATGGATTGGCCTTGCCTTTGGTCTAGTCTAGTGTGAGCAGCCAGCATAATGTCTGTGCTGCCACATGCTAATTTCCTGAGTCCAGCATCAGCACATTAATATAGGAATAGCATTTCCAGGCCCGTGCTGGATTAGGCCGTACCACACATCTAATGCTCCTATAGCGCTCTGTGATTACACGAGTGAAGCGGTATTATACTTATAACCACGGCTGTATTTTTGTTTGTGTGTGTTGGATACTGACAGCAACACGCGCAAGACTCGTGTAATCAACAGTCCAACAAGTGTTGTGTGCTATTGTCACTAAGTATAATTACGGCCTTGTCCCAGATTAGTGCACACACAATGCAAATTACTTGTTAATCGCCTAACTCCATGTGCGTGTGTGTGTGTGTATATCTCGGTGTGGCTTATGCCTGCATCTACCATGTTAGTTTCCAGCGTGCAAACACTGCTGAGCACCCTATCTGATGAGATTAAAGATTAATTACTCTCCTCTAATCCCCATATAAAGGAAATGAGCCTGATTGGAGATAAGCTCTTCACCTAAAGATTTGTGAAATGGCGAGTAAACTCTGGAGTGGTGTTCAGCTACGAAACACTCTTGGTTGTGCGGATATGTTATACACACACACTCACATACATTACACACAGATGTGCAGTAGAATGTCTGAATATGATTGATAATGACAGCAACTCAGAAATATCCCCCGGGAATGCTTCACTATCACTTGATCATTCAGTATTTGCATGTACAGTGTGTTTATTTGGCTTAATGCCTCATGGGAAGAATTCATTATAAATCACTCCAGCTCAAATAAACTCATGCCCTCACACCGCCGCTTCCACAGAGTATTGGATTTGGATCATGGTTGGTGTGATGCTCCTTAATATTCAACAGATGAAAAGACATAAACACCATAATATTTCATATAAATGTAATTTTTCCTTTATCAATAGACTTGCGGGGCACATATAATCGTTTTAGAGTTTAGAATTGGACAGATTGCATTGTTTTATGCTGATGCTGAGAATTTATCAGAAAAAGGGTGAGAAAAAAACAACAAGTTGTTGATTTTGACTGGAAGAATTTAATCCTCACACCGCTGTCGTGGAATCTCGTCCCTATCTGCCTCAGGATGAAAACCACAGCGGTGTTAGCTACACTCTAAAAAGTGATTCATGGGGTTAGTTTGTATAGCTCAAAATCAAGAGCTTTTTCTGCTTAAAAAATTAAGTTTGTTATGCATATACATTATAATGAGTTGATAACTTAATTTGATAAGTTGGTCTAAATGAAAATAAATAAAATTGTCGTAACTCAATAATACATGAATTTTGAACAGATATTTCTGCCTTAACTTAACATAGAGGTGTATTCAGTTAGCACAACTTAAAAATCTGTGTCTGTATTTTGTTAGAAGTTGAGTACAGGCTAACTGCTAGTACATGTTTAGTGAGAACCATGCGGCATGCCTGTTGGAAGCACATTGGAAAGACACCAGTGACCAGAGCACAGAGTTGGAGACACCCATTTGCAAACTTTACAGCTTGGTGAGTACAATCTTGACTCGTTTTATTCACAAGCTATCAGTACAGTTAGTAGGCTACAAGAAATCGTTTTTCACCACTAGATGCTGTGTGTTGACAAACAAATATTGTTGAGATGCCACAGGACTAGTTATAAGCTAGTTGTTAGAATAGCATGAGTGTGCACTGCCATTTCTTTGCAGTAGTTTGTGTGCTAATTGTATAAATTAGCATGTTGTACTTATCTGTGCCTTTTCTTTTTATTCAGATAAACCAAGAATTAAGACAGATCACCACTGTCAGCCTGCCCTGGAGTCAACATTCATGGGAAAATCAGTCTCAAGAGTATGACTGTCAAAATGTTCAGACTGTGTTCAAAAGACTGTTTTAAAGGGCTATTTTATATTGTAAGTTTCCTAATTTATTGTATGCTGTGTTCAAAATACTGTTTTAAAGGGATATTTTATATTGTAAGTTTCTTAATTTATTTTATGAATGCTACTTTTTTTTTTTTAAATATCATATACACTCAGTCCTGTTGCTGTAGAGTGAGATGCTGACTTTTCTTTGAATAAACAGTTAGATCAAACTGAAAGTTCAATGTGTGATATATTCTGACTTAGATAAATAAGTTCTTACTACTAAAAGAAATTGAGGTAAGAATTTCCATGGACATTTCTGAGTAGAATGAAATGAAAATAAATAAGTTAGAATAACTAAAAGGGGTAATTTTAACACAATTAAAATTAAGTTGGTTTGACTTAAATAAGCTTGTAGAGCACGAGGGAAATCATGTTGCTTGTACTTAAGTAATTAAGTTGGCCTAACTAGAGAAGTCTTGTGGCATGTACTTAATACTAGCTAAGTTGAAATAACTTAAAAATGTCCATGGAAATTCTTACCTCAATTTTTTTACGTTGAGCCAGCACATCATTTGTTAGAGTGTACTGTATATGTTTGTTATAGCATGTCAGAGCTTAAATGCACAGAAATGTCCAATCACATCTTTTGAAATATATGTAATAAAAAAAATCAACAATCAACCGCCTCTGATGTTATTGCAAGCTTTAATCTGGGGTCTTTTTTCCTCATTGCAGATGTCAATTTAAAATGTAGCTGGGCGTGGCAGTGGAAAATGCTTTCTGAAAAGAAAAGTCCCATGTTCCTCCCCACCACTCCCCGACAAAGCTGCTGCAAAGGAGATAATGAAGCAGCTTACTGTGTTTCCTCCAGTGTGAGGATGGTGGGGGCAACACATCAGCAAGGACAGGAGAAAAAAAAACAGCAGAGGAGAGCGAGAGGCATTTCTAGGGTAATGGGATGCAGCCGCTCAGCGTGTTCCGCGTAGAATGAAGATGTTGCCATGGTCATGCAAAACAAAGACAAATCTATTGTATGTTTCTGTGGAGTAAAGGGTGGAAACAGCCTCTTGTTCTCCCCCACTCTCTCTCTCTCACACACACATACACACACACACAGCGTCTACGGGCTCTTGTTTTCTTCTCCCAGACCTGTCAGGCGGAATAGAGTCACATCTGCTTCCATATCTCCTTCAAGTCAGGGGGACACAGTTGGCAAAGCTACCAGCTGCTGGCCAGAATGTATGAGTGTGTGCAGTGTGTGTCTGTGTGTGTACGTGGCAGGCAGTGTGCACAGCCTGTGTGTGTGTGTGTGTGTGCCTGTGAGTGTTGATGGCTAGTAGTTAACCAGCACTTGTCACAGGGGACATCATTAAGCTTCGCTCGGCAGAAACCGGGATAAAGATGGAGGGAGGAGGAGAGGAGGAAATTAGAACGACATCCAGTGCTGTCTAATTCCAAGAAAGAAGAGGCTCCTAGTCTCGGCTTGTTTGGTTGCTTGTGTGTGTGTGTGTGTGTGTGTCTAGTTGAGTTTTCCTCCCTTGCTCTGTGCTGCTCTCACACCCACACTTACTACCCCCCCACCCAATTTAGTAGTGCTTCAGCAACAGATTGCGAGCACCCAAGTATGCCTTACAACGATGCTGTCATCCTTTACTCTTCTGTTACTCATCTGCATGTTCATCACGAGAAGAGACACTGATAAAGAGAAGCGATGACCCTGTTGAAAGTCCAGCTTTTTTAATATAAGGAAGTGCTATGTAATCCGTCCTTAAAAAAATATTATATATCAATTCTTCGGACATGTTTGGTGGTGGAGATTGACGCCCGTAAACGGATGGTTTCTCTGTGGCAGCTGTGACTGACACCGAGAGCTGACTTTCCTGGGAGACACACTGTCAACTTCCATGGTGTGCCACTGACTGGAGAACGTCATAACTCTTGTATGACCTACAAATGCTGATGCAAGATATGTGTGTGTGTGTGTGTGTTTGTGTTTGAGTTTTATATATTTTATTTTGTCTTTTTTTAAGCAATGGCACGTCAAGTTTTTTTTTTGCTGCTAAGTTGGTATTTCACTCAGAAAGCTGATGCTAAAGTTAACACTGATTCCCAGTAGATGCTACTTTTTGTCTCCTTCTATCAACACCAGCTGAGTCATTGACAGCTCCTGCAGACTGGTGTAGCTGGTGAGTGTTAGCTGTCTCTGCTTCATGAGTCCAGTTTGATCATTATTAAAGGGATAGTTGAACATTTTGGCAAATTGGCCCATTGCCATAATCCCTATTTTTAGGCTTGTTACATTTAATTGTCGGTGCAAGCTATTTTTTAGAACAGCGGAGCAGAGCCGCAAGCTGCTCAGAGCTACGCTACGGAGGCTATTGTTTTTCTTGGTTTCCCTCATCAAACTCATCAAATACACAATCCAACAACTCCAAAACGCTCTGGTGGACAAGTTGTGACCTGCACATTCACCACGCTATGAGATAATAACTGAACGTTATGAGACAGAGTTGTTTTCGAGGTAAATTAAAGCAGATATCAGCTTCACGGCCGTTTCGGCTAATGCTGCGTTCAAGGCAGGCTTTTGAAACCGTAAGTTACAGCTTCAAGTCACAACTACGACTTGGTAGCGTTCCAGGTAACCCGTAGCTCGTGTTTTTACCATCCTGTTGTCTGTGAAAGTTCCCTATAACGGCCACTCGTAACTTCCGACCCGTGAACTCGTACCAGATCGAACTGGTATGACTTCACAGGAAGGAAAACAACAAAGTACGAGTTTCTTTGAACGCACCATGAGTTAGCAGCCCCCGCCCTTGTCAGGCATCAATTGGTCCTCGTGCTACGTCACCACATTCACGCGCATCCCTTGGCTGCACACACAGCCCTTCATGCCGTTCTCTCTCCTCATTGGATAACACTTGTATCCCAGAAGAAATGTTTTCTCCTCGGGTTACAGCAGAGCAGAGTGACGGAGAGACTCGTGTTCCGGTCGAAACACTCTATGTAAGTGATTGCTGACGGAAAATATGACTAATTAGGACTTATATTAACAAAAACATTTCACTGATATCTCCTTTAATGCAAAACCGCTGATGTGCGTTCCTGTCTGTGGCAGTTTTTCAGCAAGCAGTCTCTACATTTGCCTCGAAAACAACTTAACGTTCCGTTATTATCTCATAGCGTGGTGAATGTGCAGGTCACAATTTGTCCACCGGAGTGTTTTGGAGTTGTTGGATTGTGTATTTGATGAGTTTGATGAGGAAAACCAAGAAATCCCATTAGCCTCCGTAGCGTAGCTCTGAGCAGCTTGCGGCTCTGCTCCACCGTTCTAAAAATAGCTTGCACTGACAATTAAAGTTAACGGACCAGACTATAGGGATTAAGGCAATGGGCCGATTTGCTAAAATGTTGAACTATCACTTTAACCAGACTATCAAAACTCACAGTGGGAAAAAAAACAAAAACAAACCTGAAACTGTGTGGGGCAGCGATTTGAGTCATGACACTGAGTAACAGTCGGAGTCATGGACAAACATACGTAGCGTTGAAATCACAGATGGGATCAAGCAACAGTCACACAGCTAGTTGTCTGCCTGTGTGGCTGCTGGAGCTGAAATGATATTATGAGCAATTTTTTTCTGCCACCTCAAACAGACATTGACCTAAAATTTAAAACTCATGAAACCTGGAAAACACTAATGTAGTACACAAATATTAAATATATAAATGAATATTATACTGCAGGCTATTCATTAATTTAATCAAAACATTATTTATCATTTTAGTTTGGCTTTAAAATGCCAATAAAAAGAAAGCTGACCAGAGAAAGACAGATGTCCCTGGATACAATTAAAAGTCATGTGATGGGCCATTAAACGTCGCTCTGGGACAGATGGAATATACCAGCTTGATTTAATGGGAAAAGATGCTTTCTACAGTGGTACAAAGCTCTTCTGCTTCACCGCACAACAACTTGTACAGTGGTGACCTGCCCTGCAGCCGTGCAGCCGCGCACCGGAGAGGAGAAAAGGAGCGAACATGGGCAAAAAAAAAATAATAGAAAAGGGGTTTAAAGAAAAGATGAAAAACTGCAAAAGAAAGAAGCAAAGTAAGTAAAAAAAGAAACAAAAAAAGGTAAAGTGAGTTTGTCCTCTTTGTAGTTCTTAACAAAGCGTGCTGAGCCCTACAAAGCCCCTCACCCTCCCATCCCCCACGCGCTCCCTCGACTTTTAGTTGGGAGCATTCAGACTCGGGGACCGTAGCAGGCTTCAGTGCTCGTGTTTCATCCCTCGCATATGAGAAGGAATAAGGCTTTGTATTATAGCAGCACAGCTCAGATGAATATTACTTAAGCCCACGCACACAGACAATGCATGACCATAAATAAATAATACCCATCTCACCATGCTCCACAGCATCAAGAAGAGCAGGAGAAAGACACTGAGCAGCCGGGGGAGAGGAGATGCAAGCGTAATAAAAAGGAAAGGATAGCGAGAGTGCTGGGTGAGACGCAGGGTGAGAGAGGAGAGGAGAGAGGGAGGGGAGGAGGGAGAGGGAAAGTTGGCAGCTTCTGGCGAAGACTGAGAGACATAGCATCACATTAAAGGCCAAGGCCAAAGACTCCTCAGACCGTTAATGAGATTCTGTCTCTATCTTCCTCTCTCTCTCTGTCCTTCTGGCTCACACATGCTCTCCTCTCACTCAATACTCCTCCTGCTTTAGATTTTATTTTCTCCCTGTTTTGCAGCATATTCTCTCTGAGCGCACACTCAGGAGCCAACTTCATCACCACGGCTGAAAATGACTATTTTATCAAAACTGGTCATATAATTGTTTTGGGTGCAGGTACTTATTAGATGTTTGACAGATGATTTGCTTTAAAGTTCAGACTTTGGCTCAGTTTTGTGTTTATAGGTTCACACTTTAGCTTATAACAAGGAACAGATCGTCGTGACTGAGTCTGTTCAAACCCGGAAAAAGTGTGTGGAGGTGCTGTGGAGTGAACATCCAGGAAATGTATCAAATCTCAAAATGTATTCAGTATAGCCTTAGATAATTCTCCCATCCAGTTAGTTTTGTTGTTCGCTTTAATGCTATACAGAACGTCACCAATTCTACATGAAGCAGTTAGAAATGAACACTGGAGATTTACTTAAACTCGGCTATAATTAGTATTTTTGTTAATAGCTATGACAAGGCCAATGACTAACCAGAGACTCAGTCGCAGAGTGATCACACGCACAACACAGTCCAACTTTCAAAAACCTTTACTTGGAGGGCAGGCAGGGTCATTCACGGGAAGGCAGTCCAATAAACAGGCAAACAAAATCCAAAAAGGGCAAAGCAGATCTCCAAGAACCAAAATTACGAAAAACAGGTCTTACATAAAGGGTTTCACAAAAGAACGCGAGAGAGCACAGCACACAAAGGTAACAATGACAATCTGGCAAAGGGAGGGGGCGTGACCATGGGCTTAAATACAGGTGTGGTGATTATTGGCGGGAAACAGAACAAAGGAGCTTGACAGGAAGTGATGAACCAAAATGGGAATGAACTCAAACTACAAAATAAAACAGGAAGTCCAAAACATACAGACAGAAACCTGACATTACCCCCCCCTTCAACGGACGTCACCAGACGTCCCAGAGTGTTCAGGATGCCGACGGTGGAAATCCCGAATGAGGGTTTTGTCCAGAATATGCCGACACGGAACCCAACATCTTTCCTCTGGACCGTAGCCTGTCCAATCAACAAGGTACTGGCGACCCCGCCCCCTTCGCCGCATGTCCAACAGTCTTTCAACAGTGTAGGCGGGACCACCATCAATCATGCGAGGGGGAGGAGGCGGTCTGGCGGGAGGAACCAGCGGGCTGGATCTGACTGGTTTCACCTTAGAGACATGAAAAGTGGGATGAACCCGCATGGCGTGGGGAAGGCGGAGACGCACTGCCGCTGGGTTAATCACCTTGGCAATGGGGAAGGGACCCACAAAGCGCGGAGCTAGCTTAAGGCACTCCACCCGAAGAGGGAGGTCACGGGTAGACAGCCAGACTCGCTGACCACTGCGGTAGTGGGGGGCCGGAGTCCGCCGCTTGTTGGCTGTCCTCTGGTAGACTTCAGAAGACCGAAGCAGGGCAGCCTCCTCCAGGTGAGATGGCAGCGACGGACCAGGGCATAGGTGGACGGGACAGCAACCTCCTTCTCCAACTCAGGGAACAGAGGGGGCTGGTAGCCATACACGCACTGAAAAGGTGAGAGACCAGTAGAGGAAACAGGGAGTGAATTGTGGGCATACTCGACCCACAGCAGTTGGCGTGACCAGAGGGACGGGTTCTGGGAAACAAGGCATCGGAGGGTGGTTTCCATCTCCTGGTTGTAGCGCTCGGTCTGGCCATTTGACTGAGGATGGAAACCGGATGACAGGCTAGCCGTGGCACCGATGAGGCGGCAGAACTCTTTCCAGAAGCGGGAAGCAAACTGGGGACCACGATCCGAGACGATGTCCTGGGGGAGACCATGCAGACGGAAAACATGAGACAACACAACCTCTGCCGTCTCCTTGGCAGACGGGAGTTTCGGCAGAGGGACATAGTGAGCCATCTTAGAAAACCTGTCGATTATGGTGAGCACCACCGTATTGCCCTCTGAAAGGGGCAACCCAGTCACAAAGTCCATGGAAATGTGAGTCCAAGGGCGACGAGGGACAGGCAGCGGGTGCAGCAGACCAGATGGGGGGCGCCTGGATGTCTTGCAGCTGGCACAGACAGTGCAAGCAGCAACAAAGTTCCCCACATCCTCCTTTAAGGAGGGCCACCAGAAACGTTGTCTCAACAAACTTATGGTTCGACTCACCCCTGGATGGCATCCCAGCTGCGAAGAGTGCCCCCACTGGAGGACCTGGGACCGGAGAGCTCCAGGGACGAAGAGACGGTTTGGCGGACAACCCTTGGGAACCTGGACCCCCTCCAGCGCCCGCCGCACCTGCTCCTCGACGCCCCAAGTGACCGCTCCGACCACACAGGTTGGGGGCAGGATGGCAGCTTGCTGGTGGGAACGTTCAGGTGAGTCAAACTGTCGGGAGAGAGCGTCAGGCTTGATATTCCGGGAACCCGGGCGATAGGAGATGGTAAAATTAAAGCGAGTGAAAAACAAGGCCCACCGGGCCTGCCTGGCATTGAGTCTCCTAGCCCCTCTTATGTACTGCAGATTTTTGTGATCCGTCCAAACCACAACGGGCTGCTCCGACCCCTCCAGCCAATGTCGCCACTCTTCCAAAGCCAGCTTCACAGCTAGCAGTTCCCGGTTCCCTACATCATAATTATGTTCAGCAGGAGACAGTTTCTTAGAAAAATAAGCACATGGGTGTACCTTCTTATCCACAGGAGAGCGCTGTGACAGGACTGCACCCACACCTACGTCAGAGGCGTCCACCTCCACAATGAACTGGAGCTTGGGGTCAGGCATGCGGAGAATGGGCGAGGACGAGAACCTCCGGCGTAGGCCTTGGAACGCGTGGTCCGCTTCCGAAGACCAGGAAAACTTGACACTGGAGGAGGTGAGGGCATGGAGGGGAGCTGCTATGGCACTGTAATTCCTGATGAAGCGTCTGTAAAAATTAGCAAAGCCCAAAAACCTCTGCAGCTGTTTGCGGTCCTTAGGGACCGGCCAGTTCAGGACTGCACTGACCTTTTCGGGATCCATTTCCATCTGACCTGTGGAAATTATGAACCCCAGAAAAGAGACAGTGGACTGGTGGAACTCACACTTCTCGGCCTTCACGTAGAGCTGATTCTGGAGGAGCCGGTGGAGCACCTGCC
The DNA here is from genome assembly GCF_905171665.1 of Trachurus trachurus. NCBI lineage: Eukaryota > Metazoa > Chordata > Actinopteri > Carangiformes > Carangidae > Trachurus > Trachurus trachurus. The sequence goes on along the minus strand of NC_139904.1, from coordinate 22,721,475 downwards.
GCACGTGAGTCACATGTTCCTCCTTGGTCTTAGAGAAAATGAGAATGTCGTCCAAGTACACAAAGACAAAACGATTCAACATGTCCCTCAACACATCATTAACAAGGCCTTGGAAAACAGCAGGGGCATTTGTGAGGCCAAAAGGCATTACCAAATATTCGTAGTGTCCACTGGGGGTGTTGAAGGCCGTCTTCCACTCGTCCCCCTCCCGAATGCGCACCAAATGGTAAGCATTACGAAGGTCCAGCTTAGTGAAAATGGTAGCCCCCTGTAAGAGTTCAAAAGCTGAGGTAATCAGAGGGAGAGGGTACCTGTTTTTGATAGTGATGTCGTTGAGGCCAGTGTAGTCGATGCAGGGGCGCAGGGACTTATCCTTCTTCTCCACGAAAAAGAAACCTGCCCCTGCTGGAGAAGAGGACGGTCGAATGATCCCGGCCCTTAGGCCCCCCTGAATGTACTCCTCCATAGCCTTAGTCTCAGGGGCTGAGAGGGAGTACAGGCGGCCCTTGGGGAGAGTGGCCCCCGGAAGGAGGTCAACAGCACAGTCGTAGGGCCGGTGTGGGGGTAGTGAGGTCGCCTTGACCTTACTGAACACCTCTTTGAGGTCCAAATAATCCTCTGGCACCTTGGCCAAGTCTGGATAATCTTGAGTAGCAACTGTGGAAGCAGGTGAAACACTGGGAAAGGCAGACAACAGGCATGAAGAATGACAAACCGAGCCCCACCCCATCACACAACCCTTTACCCAGTCCAACTGTGGGTTGTGCCTCCTCAACCAGGGAAAACCAAGGATGACAGGGAACTGAGGAGAGTCAATGATAAGGAAAATGATATTTTCTGAGTGGTTACCTGACATGAGGAGTGTGAGTGGTGGTGTTTGATGAGTGATGCGGCTTAACAGCCGGCCATCAAGGGCGTGAGCCTCCCTAGGCTGTGGCAGGAGCTGGAGCTGGAGCTGGAGGCGCTGGGCCAGGGCTCGATCCATAAAACTCTCGTCTGCTCCTGAGTCGATGAGGACGGAGAGATCATGGGAAGCGGAAACAGTGGAGAGTTGAACAGGGATGAGAGCACGGGGAGCCTTGGAGGATGCCGTGGTCGGGCTCACCAGTAAACCTCCTTTTACTGGCGAGCCTGTCCTTTTAACGGACAGGATGCAAGAAAATGGCCCTGGTTGCCACAGTAGATGCATCTGCCCTCCCGTAGTCTGCGCTGACGCTCCTCTGGGGTCAGATGGGCTCTTCCCACCGGCATGGGTTCCTCAGGGCCGCTTGGGAGCGCTGCTCCTTCAGCAGGTGGCAGGGCAGGTCGGTCTGGATAAAGGCCAGGAGCTGAAGACCACCGGCTGGTGGGGGAGGTCCTTTGCCGTCTTCGTTCCCACAAACGGTTGTCAACCTTGATGGCAAGGGCAACCAGGTCATCCAGTTCAGAAGGCAAGTCAAAAGGAGCCAAATGGTCTTTGATATCATCCGACAAACTGTTCAAAAAAGCATCTGTAAGAGATTGGTTATTCCATTCACTCTCAGCTGCTAATGTCCTGAACCGTATGGCATGGTCAAAAACCCGGCTCTTGCCTTGCTTCAGAGCCATCAAGGACCGGGCTGCCTCTCGTCCTGAGGTGAGGACACCAAAAACTCGGGTCAGTCCGCCAGAAAAAGCCTCCACTGAACGACACACCAGGGACCGGCGTTCCCATTCAGCGGTGGCCCACTCACGTGCCCTCCCTGTCAGATTGGTCACCATGAAAGCCACCCTGGAACGCTCAGATGGGAAGGAGTGCGGCTGCAGTTCAAAAGTGAGTGAGCATAAAGTCAAAAAGGAGCGGCAGGTACCTGGGGAGCCATCATACTTCTCGATGGGGGGAGACCGAGGTTCACAGCGGGCAGATGGGTTAGGCAGTTCTGGGGGAGGAGGTTCTGCAGGTTCCGCTGCAGCAGGGGTCCGGGTGCTGGCAAATGCCTGCTGGGTCTGGGCAGCAAAGGCCCGAAGCTCCTGTGTCATGGAGGTCTGGAAAGATTCCTGCCGTTCCTGCAGGCCCTGAACTCCTGCAAGCAGCTTTGTTAGAGCATGTTCATGATCCTGCAGTCGTCTGCCTTGTGCAGCAATGGCAGTACGTATAGGGTCCTCTGCTGAGTCTGTCATGGCCAGATTGCACTGACAAGGCCAATGACTAACCAGAGACTCAGTCGCAGAGTGATCACACGCACAACACAGTCCAACTTTCAAAAACCTTTACTTGGAGGGCAGGCAGGGTCATTCACGGGAAGGCAGTCCAATAAACAGGCAAACAAAATCCAAAAAGGGCAAAGCAGATCTCCAAGAACCAAAATGACGAAAAACAGGTCTTACATAAAGGGTTTCACAAAAGAACGCGAGAGAGCACAGCACACAAAGGTAACAATGACAATCTGGCAAAGGGAGGGGGCGTGACCATGGGCTTAAATACAGGTGTGGTGATTATTGGCGGGAAACAGAACAAAGGAGCTTGACAGGAAGTGATGAACCAAAATGGGAATGAACTCAAACTACAAAATAAAACAGGAAGTCCAAAACATACAGACAGAAACCTGACAAGCTAAAGAGTAACCCTAACCTAACCCTAACACTAACCCGCTGTAACAAATTGATAAATAATGTATTTGCTATATGACTTTTAAATAACACTTTTTTAAATTAAGGGTTGAAGTTATGTATACGGTTGCCTGCAAAATTGGAACAAAATATTCTTTAACCTCTTTTCATGAAATGATTGTGACACTGTGATTTATTCTAAAGTATGTCTTCTCTTCCAAGACTAAGTCTATCCAATATTAAATTCACCATATCAACTTCAATTTAATATGTCTACATATTAAGGAAACAGTTATTGCAGGCTTAGAAATAATGTAGTAAATGTACTGTATCTTACAAAACTGTACTTTTTGTAAGATTTTCAGAACTGGTCAGAAAATAAGCTGAGGACCACACTGTATGCCAGATGACTGACCTATTCAGCAAGCTATAAAAAGCAGCATCTATATGTTCCTTACAGTATATGTCCTTTCTTATGTTTTTGTAGACTACTACTTAAAACTGGTTATAAAAGCCACAGAAACTCTATCAAATAAGTTACGGTTCTCATTCAGCTCATTGGCTCGTTCATCCTTGATCTTTTTATTACCGCTAAGTGTCTTGCAAATAATCAAAATGCAGGCAAGAACTACAGGTATGTGGGGGAATGTTTAAACACTTTCTCACTTTGATTCCTTATCTACTGGAATAAATCTAAATGAGTCAGACACAGTTGTAGATAATGAACCTGAGACAGAAGCAACAAAGTAAAACGAAATACTTGAACCTGCAGGCAAAGTTGAGAAAGTGTGTTGAGCTTAAGGTGATGTAATTACTGGAAAGTAGACATTCAGAATCTCTATGATTAAATGAATGGATTTAGTCAAGCAATGATGAATAATTTGCTCATTTTAAACAGGAAATAAAACATAAATATCACTCTGACATTTAGAACATTTATTTGATGTTTTTCTTTTCATTTATTTTCCATTCTCATATTTTCCTTTTTGTGCTTGGCCTTTAAATCGCAGCCTCACAGGATCCCAGGTGTCTGCATGAAAACTGTGGTCACAGTTCACCAATCAACCCAGCAGAGAGACGAGCAGACACGACCTCTGGATACTTCCTGTGCACGTGTGAATGGGTAAAGAGTGATTTTCAATTGAAGCTGCAGGGCTGAACTGCTATATGGACAGATGGAGTTGTATCTTGATTCCAACTGTGGTTTGTCTAATCCTTTATGCACACACAACTTATAGCCATGAGCACACAGCCACAATATCTTTATTTATTTCCAACCATATTAACACATATATAACCACTGGGACATAATGCTCCTGCCCCAAACCATATAGAATATACCTCCACCCACCTACAATGAAGACACAACAACAAAACAGCCACATAGGTCAATATTAGAGAAAGAAGAACAACGTACACACGAATACACATACACTATGATAATAATATAAATGATAAGTAAAAAAAAAAAAAAAAAAAAGGGGATGGGGAGGGGGGGACTAACTGTACAGTACTTGCGTGATCTTTTCTAAGGGCTGAGCTGATATTAAATCTGAAAGACATATCCTTGCTCTATCCACCTCCTTTAAAGCAATTGGAATGGCTCTTTTGGCCAACAACAGGCCTATATCTAAAAAATAATTGTTTCTTTAAAAACCAAGTCTATTTTCTAGGCCTTTTCTCGAAAATTGCATATCCATAATAAAATTAGTATATCTCTGCAACCACAAGTTCTATTTGAATACTTTTGGTGTCATAGTAAAGGGAAAAAAATGAGGAATAGAATAGAATAGAATAGAATAAAACTTTATTAATCCCCCGAGGGGGAAATTCACTGTGTGAAATTGCTGAGTAAATTTCAGTATGAAGAGTAAAGATGACACACAGCAAAAATTTAATAAATTTAACGTTCGAGTGTCCTTCAGAATGATGCTAATAAAGCTCAAAACCTCTATCAAATGATTGTACAGAACATTATGCAGTGGTTAATTCTGATAAAGTGAAAAATATTTGAGATTTTACTACAACATATTGGCGAGCTTTCCAAAATGTCAATTTTTGGCACAACTTGGAACCACCTGCCACTATAAACCATTGTTTAACCCTTATTTTCACACAATTTGCATAAACTAACTGAAAAAGAATCAACCTTTCCAGGCCCTCTCTGTCTGCACTGAGAGCTGCTTATTTGGGTGCAGTTACGCCTGGCTCTATCTCTGCAGCGGATTGGTTGATTCGAGTGATTGACAGCTCATTAGAACCGTTAGAGCCAATAGAATGAAGCTAGACCCATGTTGATGTGATTGACAGTACTGGCAGCCAATCAGAATCAGCAGAATCCTGACACGTGTGACGTATAGGCTGTTGTGTGCGGCGCTCTCAAAGGTTCCCACAGCTCCTAAAGCCCGGCGGTCGCGGCCGGACCGATTTAGATGTAGGCTAACTGTTGTGTGTGAAAGACTGACACGCACACGTGTTGCTTCAGAACATACACTGCCTTTCTTTACTTCAGTCTCATGTGTAGATCAACACTTCCTTGTTTTACAATGCGCGCGCATTACACGTCACGTCGCATCCCATAATAATCACACAGTCTCTTAAAGGGACCGTAACCACTATTTAGCAACATACAGCAAACCCATGTATCATAGTGTGACCATGTTATTAGAACATAACATTTTCCTCCCCCCACGAAAAAGCAAACAGCATACCACCCCAACTAACAACCAACCCAAACATTCGTCAAGAAAACTGAACATCTAATCAAGATATCAAAATGTACTAGGCAAGAATCAATGAAGACAACCACTAGACTAAGCATGGTAATTCGTGACATAGTCCTGCAAGGCAACAGGCCGAGCCCTGGCCCGCACCGGCCTCGGGTCCGGCACCACAACCTCCTGGCGTGGTGCTGCGGGGGGTGGGACAGGGGCGGGGGGTGCAACCGGGGCCGGGGGTGGGCCCGGATCAGTGGCCATGTTGTAGGGGAATGGTGACTGGGCTCGTGCTGTGGCCAAGTGCTCAGAGAGGGGTGCTGGGACTTTCCTCAGCCTACTAGCATGCCACCGTGATCCGTCGTCGAGCAGAAATGTGGCGGGCCCAAGAAGGCGACTGATCTGTCTGGGTTGGGACCAGAACGAGGCCAACTTGTTGTGTCGTTGCGGCCGTCGAGCCCTGACCCAGTCTGAGACCTGAAGGGACGGTGGCCTCGCCCTGCACTTCTTGTCCACCCTTTCCCTCGTCTCCTGCTGCCGTGCAGCAACAGTCTCTCGGATTCGGGCCAGGGAGGGCATGGGAAAGTCACAATTTGGTGCTCGGAGCCTGTGTAATGGCAGTCCCAATTCTCGTCCGAGCATCAGAAACGCTGGTGACACAAGCGTGGTGGAGTGATGGCTTGCTCTGTAGTGCAGCAAGGTCTGGTTGAGTGCCTCCTCGAATGCACAGCCCTGGGCCAGGTGTGCACGAATCCCGTTCTTCAGTGTTGCATTAAAACGCTCTACTCCACCGTTGGCCTGTGGGTGGTAAAAAGCGGTTCGGATGTGCTTGACACCCCTGCTGGCAAGAAAGTCAGAGAACTCCGCAGATGTCATCTGCGGGCCATTATCTGTTGTTATGGCCCGAGGCACGCCCCAGCGGGCAAAGAGGCCATCCAGTATCCGAACCATGACGTGCGACGTCACCGTCCCCACTGGCACAACCTCCGGCCACTTAGAGTGGAGGTCATAAACGACCACCAGGAAGCGCTGGTGGTGGGGAACACCACGGCCATGGATTTCCCCACAGATGTCCAGCTGTACATGTTCCCAGGGACGTGAAGGCCAGGGGAGCGGTTGCAGGGGAGGGGTTGAAGGGGGTCCGGTTTTCCCACTGAGGAGGCACGCTGAGCAGTCCTGGACCAGATGTTCAATATCGCGGTCGATGGCTGGCCACCACACCAACTCACGGCACCGCTGCTTGAGTTTCACGATTCCCAGGTGACCCTCATGTGCCATTGACAGGACACGTGCACGCAAAGTGTTTGGGACGACGGTGCAGAGCCCCCTCGAGACACACATGTCTGCCCAGCAGGAGAGCTCATCTTTCACCCGAGCAAACGGTTTCAACTCTTCCGGGATGTGGGACGGCCAGCCGTTTCTGATGTAGGTGCACAGCTTGGATAGTATCGGGTCTCTTCCTGATTCAGTGTTCAGTTCCTCCAGTGTGACTACTGGCTGCAATGGTGCATAGAGCGCTTGGATGAGAGCCGGTTCTTCATCGTGTGGTGGTACAGAAGGGTTTGGGGCTGCGATGGAGCGAGAAAGGAGATCTGCCACCACGTTTTCCCTGCCCGGCGTGAAGATGAGGTCATAGTGGTACTGGCGGAGGCGTTCCGCCCAGCGATGGAGTCGGAGAGGCTTGTGTCCCGAACCTGACGTGGAGAGCACTGTTGTGAGGGCCTGGTGGTCCGTCCTGATGGTGAAATGACGGCCATAGACATACATGTGCCACCTCTCGCACGCCCACACACAGGCCAATGCTTCACGTTCACCCACGGAGTACCGCTGCTCAGTGGGTGTCAGGGCCCGAGATGCGAAGGCGATTGGCCTCTCCGTGCCGTCATGAAGCTGCGACAGGACAGCTCCAACCGCAGCAGTGGAGGCGTCGCAGGTGATGAAGGTTGGGCTTGAGAGGCTGAAATGGGCGAGGACAGGAGGTGAGGTTAATTGTTTTTTCAGCATGGAAAATGACTCAGAGCACTGTGGTGACCAAGCCCACGGCTCCTCCTTCTTCAGGAGCTGGCGGAGGGGTGCTGTCGTTTGTGAGTAGTTGGGCAGGAAACGCAAATAATAAGCCGTCATTCCTAGGAACGATGCAACCTGTGTGATGGAGGTTGGTTCAGGGATGCGTTGTATTGCGTCAACGTTGGAGGAGAGAGGTGCAATGCCATCAGCTGAGAGGCGGAATCCAATAAAGTCCACAGTCGGTACTGAGAAGAGACATTTCTCCCCGTTCAGTGTCAGGTGATGTTTGGTGAGGGCCACAAACACTCTGTGTAAGCGTGCATCGTGGGTGGCTTGGTCTGGCCCATGCACCACAATGTCGTCCAGGTAAACTGCTGTCCCCGGGACCCCAGCGAGAATTGTAGACATGACCTTTTGGAAGCAGCTGGGGGCAGAGCTAAGACCAAACGGCATGCGTGTGTACCTGAACACCCCAGCGTGTGTCACAAATGCTGTCAGGTCCCGGCTGGCCGGGTGAAGGGGAACTTGCAGGTAGCCCTGGCGTAAATCCAACTTTGTGAAGACCGTTGATCCATGGAAAAGAGAGGTGAGCTCCTCAGCTGTAGGTAAAGGATATTTGTCTGGAATGATAGCTTTGTTGACCTGTCGCAGATCCACACAGACCCGGAGGCCCCCTGACTTTTTCTGTGCGACCACCAGGTTTGAGATCCAAGGTGCTGCATTTATTGGCTCGATGATGCCCTCTTCTAGCAGGGAGGTGAGCTCTGCAGTGACGCCCTCCCGGAAGGTGAGTGGCAGGCGCCTGAGGGGCTGCATAACTGGTGTCACGGCAGGGTCAACCAGGGGCCGATGAGTGAATGCTGTCAAGCGGCCCAGGCCGTCGAACAGCGCTGGCCACTGCTGGTGCATCGTTGGGGAGACCTGCATTATAGCTTTTCCACTATTGTCCATCAGAGAGAAGCCCAGTGCAATGAAGAGATCGAGGCCAAGAAGGTTGGTTCCCCGCTGTGCCACATGAAAAGGGAAGGAGGGAAGGTGCGTTGTACCATAGCGGACAGGCAGGTCAATTGTGCCCACAATCTCAATGGCAGAATTTGCATATCCCCGCAAGCTTGTGGATGGGGGTCCCAGTGGCATGCGGGAAAAGAATTTCCTGTATGTGGCCAAATTGAGGAGCGACGCTGCAGCCGCAGTGTCCAGGATGAGTGGCACGCTTACCTCCCCCAGCTGCACTGTGCAAGTTTTGAATGATACTCGTGTAGAACGGATATTACTAATTTCTGTGTATCCGGAAGTGGACTGGGGAAGCCTGTGCTGCTGTGCTGCATTGGTTGGAGCTGAACGACAGACTTTAGCAAAGTGGTTTAATTTAGAACAGTTTCTGCAAACCTGTCCACGGGCAGGGCACTGTGATGCTCTTGTAGCATGAGAACTGGATCCACAGTTGCCGCAATTGCGTCTGGAGCCCACAGTGGGGCGCTGTCTATTCATTTGTTGCACAGGCAGGCTGTCATCGCTATCAGTGGACGGGGAAAACTGTGACGTTTCTGCGCGCTGCAGCTGTTGTGCTAACGCTGTGTGGTGAGCAGGGCTGGTCAGCAGAGTAGAGCATTCTAGAGCACATTCCACTTGCAACGCTATTTTGATTGCATCAGTCAGTGTCAAATCATCAGGTTCCATAAGCAGTTTTTCCCGTGTCTTGTCACATGACGTGCCTTCTATCAGCTGGTCTCTGATCATTTGGTCATGCAATGCTCCATACTCACAGGCTCGTGCCAGCTCACGTAGGTCAGCTACAAAAGTCTGTATGGACTCGCCGGGTCGTTGGTGGCGCTTCCTGAGTCTGTACCGCCGTATCAGGACACGTTGTTTCCCAGAGAAATGGTCCGTCAGCAGCTTGACTGTATCCTCGAAAGTTGTTGCCGAGCCGAGCGCTCCAAGAACACGCTGGCCCTCGGTACCGAGGCAGTGGACGAGGATAGCGGTCTTTCGCTTGTCGGGAAGCTCGTCGTCGGCGAATCCGAGCGCATCAACATAGGCATTAAAACCAGTCAGCCACCGTGTCCATGGCACTGCGGGTTCCCCGGGCACCGCGAGAAACACTTCGGGTGGGGGAAGGCTAAATCCAGCCATCCTTGTCGCCAAATGTTGTGTGTGAAAGACTGACACGCACACGTGTTGCTTCAGAACATACACTGCCTTTCTTTACTTCAGTCTCATGTGTAGATCAACACTTCCTTGTTTTACAATGCGCGCGCATTACACGTCACGTCGCATCCCATAATAATCACACAGTCTCTTAAAGGGACCGTAACCACTATTTAGCAACATACAGCAAACCCATGTATCATAGTGTGACCATGTTATTAGAACATAACACTAACACCGGTCAATGTTCAAACTGGAAATATTGTGGATTTACTCATGAAACAAACTTTTCACGGCAAAACAGCAAAGGTAAGAGGAAAATGTACAACCATGTTTTGGCCAAGCAGTGTCTGCGTTTGCTCGACTTTGCTCATTTTTGTCTTCTCTCTCTGCGCTTCTGTGTAGCCGCGGGTGCTATGTATCGTTCCAATCTTTGTAGCCGACTCTTTCATATGAGCATAGCTGATGTGTTTTACATAATGTACAGTAGTATACGAGCCAGAAATGTGGTGGTCACACAGAAGTGCTTCATGAAGTGTGATTTTTAGTTGTTTATTTGAGTAGTGCTTGGGCTGTGTTTGGGTCATATAAACATGTTTTTTTACACGTTGTAGGCCAGCTTCTGCTGTTTAATTTGATGGAAAACGTGACTATATTCTTTCGTAATTGGTGCAGTAGAGGCTCTGTAGTTGGTCTGTATGTCTGCCAATACCCCAATTGGGGGATGTGTGGGGTTTACCAAGTTGGGTTCTTAATCTGGAGCATTTTTTTTTACTAAATTGTTTTAAATCCTCTTGACAGGAAGACAGAATCTTTATTTCCTGTCCCATACTATTGGATTAAGTGATTAATCAGGTGTGAACTGGGTGTGCCCAAGAGGTGCTGCACACCTGATCAATCACTTAACCCAATTGTATGGGCCAGGAAATAAAGATGCTGCCTTCCTGTCAGGAAGTAGTAGAGCTTGTGCTACCCTATTAATTGAATGCTTTTTCACAATAAGAAAAAAGTCAGTCACCTGTGGGACGGAAAATCCCGTATATAAAAACAGCATCCAATCATCTTTAATGTCACATAAAAGTCAATTGGATCGCGATGTGTCAATCCAGCTGCTGTCTCTCTCCCTATCTCCCTCCTCTCACATGCGTGATCAGAGTCTTCATCCACGTCCGCAGAAAAGCCACACTCCAGTCTGGTGGATGTAGCTCTGGCAAGGGCGTTGGGTGTATTCAGAAAGGTGAAGGTGTGGCTTCAGAGAGAAGTCTGAGGAAAGGGGCTGGGACTTTTGACTTGTGTATTTTCAAAATGTGGCCTGATAGAACCGTTTTTCCAGGATCTCCAACCCTACCTTTAACTGGGGAGATCCCTAATAGGAAAAGTTTTGGTTCTAAATGTATGTTTATCTCTAATACAGTATTTCCTCAATACACTGTTTTTTACTTCTTCCCAGAATTTCTTTATTTGAGAATACTGCCACAAACAGTGGAAAAACATGCCCTTTTCTTTGTCACGTTTTCTGCAAACACCTGTTATGCACTGTTGAATTTATTAAGTTAAACTGGAATAATAAGTACGTACAAACCAGTTATAGTGCAGACATTTTAGACGTGTCTTCACTGTTTGTGATTGTGCTTTGATACAAGTCCTCTCCCACTCCTCAATATACTCACACAGCCATTTTTTGATGGGAGAGAGTAAAGTAACCTGAGGAGTTTAAGGTGCTGACTTTGAAAATACGGCTGCTGCAACACAATGGATTTCATGCACAACTGCACCATCTCGACATGCAATTGAATCAATATGTTGTGCAGGTTGGACTTACGGCACTTAAAACCTCTATTGATCAGTATGCCTTTTGGCTTGCATAATTCACAATCCATTTTCTGTCAGACCCTGAGGTCTGTGCAGTGAATAAGGTTCAGACGGTGAACAATCTAGTTGGCTGCTGAAAATTCGACAACTTAGAAAACAACATGTCGATCCGATTCTTTCTGTTTTCGTAGAGCAGCAGCAGAATACAAAGATGTGTTAAAAAGTGTCAAAAAATCTGTTATTCTGATCTCAGAGAAGGTCATTCTGATATACCAGCTACTATGTGCTAAGTTTTTTTTTTTTTTTTTTTTAATCCGTAGCTGAGAATCCCAACCTTTGCCAACTCATGGCCCACTTGGAAATCTAAAATGTTAGCAGACCGCATCTGACCCCAAATAATGTGTTCTCAGAGCACTTTTTATTTTAATGATAAAGACTGCATATTTAGGAGTGACCCATGTGCAGGGAAAAATGTCAGAAGCTTTATCTTTCTTTTCAGCTTGACCAGAGAGAGATTAAAAATAAAAAATAAAAACATAAAAACATAAAAAAAAAACCATTTAAGATAACATAGTAGGCTAACATGTATGTTTCATTACAAATTATCTTAATAAAACATAATTGTCGTCAGGTTTTGGATTTTTCACTGACATACACAAGAGAGTTTGTTGCCTTTGTCGTTCTTCCTGCCAGAACTTCAGAAAGCAATTTTGCAGTGTTGAGTTGAATTTGTCTTTTACAGTGTAGTAACATTGTAAAGGGATCCCTTCATGGCCAATGTTGACAGGAGGAATTATTACAGCGACCAACAGCTGTGTGTTTGGCACAAAAGCAGCATGTGGGTTCATGCTGTACCAGCGAGACAATTAAATGCAATATTGGAGATAAAGTTTTCAGAATAGATCCTTAAATTCGAATGCCTATATGTTGTGAGGTAAACAGCAGAAAGATGCTGTCAACAGTAAAAAGTATAAACTGTGGATGGGCGATGTATCGTATGTATATCAAGGCTTGAAATGAAAATACCACAAGAATTAACTGTTACATATTTTTTTTAAGACACCGGAATGAAGTTCTCTGTGAGGTATCACACCTCCTGTGGCTGCCTCTCTCTGTTAGTTGTTGCAGGTATAATGTCAGCATGACTATCAACGAAGATTGTGTCTCTTTTTTTTAATTTTTTTATTTCATAGTGGACACATTTAATTGTATAAAGAATATAACTTTGATACTTGGACTGATTATCACTTACTCCTGAATAACTGTGAAGTGCAGGGCTGCAAGAGTTTGTCCAAACCCAATGAAAAGGAGTAAATACAACTTCTGTAACATGTGTTAACAAATTGTTTTATTACACGTAAAATTAAAAACTGGGAAAAACAAACCCTGGTGCATAGTTCATCAGGAACAGTTTAAAATGGAGGCTGTAATTACTCCAATTCACAAATATTCATCATGAGTCAATGTGATAATCACAGGATGTAATTACCTTCCAGTCTCTTAACTCACCATTACCTGCTGTACGGTGCTTGACTCAGCCTTATTCAGGAAAAAACTCATTACTTTTTCATTATTATAAGCTTATTACTCATGCTTTCCATAGGCACGACTTGGAGTATTGTATTTTAAAGTGTTGTTACCACATCACACAGGAAACATTGTTTGAGATCAGGTAAACATCATGACAGTCAGCTGTAGGTCCAGGTGCCGTCTCCAGTGTGCTACCTTCATTCTTTACTACGGCCAATCTGTAATTTCATTCAGTGCTGTTTCCTTCTCAACACAGCCTGTTTAGTCTTACATCATAGAGTAAATGCCATGTGAGAACTGTTCTATAATAGACTTTAAAAACATGCTCTCTCTCTGTGTGTGTTATCTTCCAGCAGCACGAACGGGGACATTTACTGTGTGAGCAAATTCATGAGACACTTTGATTTTTTACCACCTACTGCTGCAGCTGAGATACTATCAACACCAACCAGCTTATAATACTGGTATAATGCTATGAACATGAATGTTAACATATGAAAGATGTTATATATGTCACCTTTAACACTCAATCATACCTAAGTAGCACTTACTGTGTAGTTTTGCTGCGCTCTTTCATTTCATCTCCTTGCACATGTTGAATGGATGTATTAGGTTACTTAAAGGGGTATTTCAACATTTTGGCAAATTGGCTCATAATCCCTATAGTTTTAGGAGTAGGTTCGTTAGCTTTAATTGTCGGTGCAAGCTATTTTTAGAACGGCGGTGCAGAGCCGCGAGCTGCTCATAGGTACGCTATGGAGGCTAATGGGATTTCTTGGTTTCCCTCATCAAACTCATCAAATACACAATCCAACAACTCCAAAACACTCTGATGGATAATTGTGACCTGCACATTCACCACGCCATGAGATAATAATGGAACGTTACAAGACAGAGTTGTTTTCATGGTAAATTCATGCAAAACCGCTGATGCACGTTCCCGTTCCCAGCAAGCATTCTCTGCATTTGCCTCGAAAACAACTCACTCTTAAAAAAAAAAAAAAGATTAAACAAGTAAATGTAAAATGTCCGTGAAGGTTCTCAGTCATCCAGGTCATCTTATTCTTGTGGAGTTGTAGTAAAATGTGACTTTGGTTTCACCAGAGACCAAACATAGGACCACCCACTCTGGGTTTAAATACCTGGGTTTCTTGCATCAGTCTCAGAACTGAAGAAGCCTCTTGGATGAGGGGTGAAACGTCTTCAAGCTAGAGAAGAAGTCCAGTTGCTTTTTTACTACAACTCCACAAGAAGTAAATGTAAATCTCTCAGTCAGTTGGGCTTGTCATATGGAACAGGCTTCAGTGAAAATACTGAGAGTTGGCGTGAGTTAAATGAAGTCAAACTGTTAAATGTACATTGATAGAACAATTCCAGTTGAAGGAAGTTATTTCTTCAATCATAACTTCTTGAGCAGTTTTTCAAAGATGTTTTGAGCTCATTTCTACATTATCTAACAATTATTACGCCATCGCTATTATTGAGCTGGTAATATGAAATCCAATTACCTGTGCCCACACAGCGCTGGGCGTGAATTTGAACACTCTACAGAGGCAATTACCGTGTGTCCTCTCACGCTGCACACACACGCACATGCCCCGTCAGTAAAGCAGAACAAAGGCTCCGGTTGGTGTGACGTGTTGTAATATGGCCGTATAAGAGGAGTTGTGTGTGTTTCTCTTTGATAGCCCAGTATGTGACCGGCGCTGCCTGACAGGGACTGTTTAATTCAACTCCTACCATCACGGTCAACAGCACCAGGACGCAGCCTTTCAGCACCATTACACACACTAATGGAACTGCATGTAATATATCCTCCCTACGCAAACCTTACTCTCTCGCCACCGCACGCCATCTCCGACACAGAATTATCACTCTACCTTCCCTCCCTCCCTCTTCTTCACCTGCCTCACTGAGTCTGCCACCCTCCCCCCCACTCGTCTCTCCGTCTCCCGGCCGGCGATCTCCCTCTCGGCCTCTCTCCCTCTCTCTCGGTGACTCTTTGCCCACCTACTGTAGTTCCACTTGAGTGCTGAGTGGGAGAAAAACATAGACTCCGACTTGTTTCCATTCTTACTGCGGTCTTTACTCTGTGCTTATCATTTCCACATTCAACACAACGCATTAGAAGGCTGACAAAGTGCCTCAGGTAAAAACCATAAGCGCATGGTTGGAAGTTTATCTTGAGATGCACTTTAGCGGCTCCGTGGCCTTGCGAGCTGTAAGTACCACTGGGAAAACATAGAGTCGACACATCCATAGTGTCACATAAACACTCAAGGAGATTTAATATCACGTAGAAATGGAATGGAATCACGTAGGCCTAACATTAGTGTCAACAGCCGCCTGCTAAAATCCTGTTGATTACGTGATTCTGGCCAAAGCATAACATACAGTGGCTTCAGAAAGTGTTTTATTGCCACATTCATATATAGAAGTATCAGTATTTTCCATCAATCTACACTCTTTAACCAGCATTTGAACACGTTTTCAAAAATTGATTAAAACTCACACAGTGAAATCTCTCATTTACAAAAGATCTTTGTCAGATCCTTAATTCAGGACTTTGTCTAAGCCCCATTTAGCAGCAATTATAGCTTCAAGTCACCTATGAAGAGTCTCCTGAAGCTTTTCTCTCTGGCATCCTTCCTGGAACATCCACTCGAGCTCAGTGATACTGGACAGGAAGCGTCTGTGCAGCTGCCATCTCCAGGTCTCCACAGATGTTCAATGGGTTTTTAAGTCTGGGTCGCTCAAGGACAGTAACACTCTGGTGTATTTACTTGGCTGTGTTGGGAAATTGTCAACTGTGTGATCAGTCTAAGGTTGTGAGCATCTTTTGAGCAGATTTCCCTCAAGGATCTCTACGTACTGTATGTGGCAGCATTCATCCTCCTCTCGGGTCTGACCGGTCCACCTGACTCTGCTTGCTTGGTTCAAAAATGACCAAGCTCTGTCACCGAAACAATGAACAATTATGATAGAAAACCTTTGACTCAGGCGGTGGACAGGGATGTCCACTGATCACAGGGTTGGCAGTACAACCCCTGGCTCCTACTGTATATGTCTCAGTGTTTTTGGCTTTTTCCCAGTGGGAGACCAGTAGGTATGGCAGCTCTGCTTCCGTTGGTGTGTGAGTGTGTATGAATGGGTAAAGGCAAAGCAAAAATGGCTGTATAAATAAAACCTGTTATCTAATTACTTACATTTGAGCACTTTATAGCAATTTATTGACCATGGTTAAAAAGAACTACAAATGAGTATAATACAGTATAGACTATCTACATTTTTCATGTTTTCAGTCATCTCATGATCTTCATCTGATGGTCTGATTATTAATTTAAATGATACAATGATGTGCACAGCTACAAAATACTTCCTGGGTGGGATTTTCATGATCCACTTTTTGTAGCTGTTGACCCAAGGCACCATCCAGATATACTGAAAATCACCCTGTTGTAAGATTATTATGTCAAACAACAACTGTTAAAGTCATTCAGAAAAGAAAATTGAATTTGATCCCACTATAGGTCTTAAAATTAGTGTAATTACACATCTATCAGACGATGTAGCCCAAACGTTGTGCAAAATTCCGGGGTGAAAGTGGGGTAGTTTCTTTTTGCATTGGATAATGTAAGTGCGCAAATTATGTATCATGTTGCTCGCGATACATCAGCCAGACAGCCAATATCAGGATCTGCCAATCAAACGTCTGAGAAAAACCAGGAAGCTTTGACAGAGAGTAGTAGCAGACATAGCAGATCCCTGCGGTCCATCACTTTGCTCTAAATTAGCAAGCTCTAACATAGCTTGCCTACTAGCTCAACATACTCGCACACACACAAACACACACACACACACACACCGAGCTCTGTCCCACCCCAAACAATTAATGTCCCGCCTGCTTGATAACGCCCAATCAAATTTGTCCTTACTCATGTAAACTCGTGGAAGGAGGCGGGACAAACAGGACAAATAGCCATTTCTGAACACCTTTAAGTTGCTGTGAGACCAGAAGCAGCCTGTCGATGAAGACAAAGCCTTGATTTGATTTGATTTTTATTTGTCTCAAACAAGCACATCAAAAGACAAACAATCTATGTAAAAAGAAAAAAAAACAATAATGATACTGTGCAAGCCTAGATTGAGATTTCCCAGACTAGTGTGTGAGATCATTGATGTTTTGAAGCTGCTGCCGTGCTGTTCCTGCTACATGTTAGCCAATTACTAACACACAATCTGACACAAAGTTGAGTCTTTACGTGCGCGCTTGATTTCAATCTGTAGCTGTCATGTAGTGAGGGATTGATAATGACAAGTCCTGATTGTGGTGATAAACTGCAACCGAGGAGAGCTCTGGGAGAAATCACAATGAGGTATACTGTAGCAGCTGCATTGGAAACCATCAATTTGAATGGTATTACATATCGAAAACAAACATGCACACGCTTCTTGGATTTTTACAGATTAACTCGGCCTCTGCGGAAAACCAAATCCGTAATCCTCGTGTCTAACAATGTTTAATTCTTCAAAATTCTGCCTGGTTGTTTTCTTGTTTTATTATTTCTGAAAAATTAGAGTACAGGCAACAATTATGGCAAACTGCTGTTCCACGTCAAGCTCCATCTGGCCCAGTGAAGTCACTTGAAAGTCTGTCACCTCTTGTGTTTGTCTTCTTGAGGCAAAATATTCTTGAATGAACCAAATCCAAATGAAAAATGGCTGTATAAGTACACAACTCCCATTAGCAGGTCCTCCTGGTTAGACATAGTTATTGACTTAAAATACTGGAATACTCGATTTCTTTTAAAACATCCATAAGTCGTGTAAACACAGAGTTGTATTGTCACACATTTACAGAATCTAAAGATGTTGAAACAACCTCCTGACTGAGAGCAGAACATGTAGAATTAATAGTAGGAGAATATGTCATAAAACCCATAAAATGGCCATAAAAACACAACTGACTCAACAGAAGGACAGCCAGATTTATTTATTTATTTATTTATCTATTCATGTACATGCCCAAACCCCCATTAAACAGCACGGCAGTGTAGGCCTATGTGATATGTGTGTGTGTGTGTGTGTGTGTGTGTATGTTCCAGCCACATGGGTGCATCTAACAGATTTTCTACACCATAACCTAGTTACACAAATGTGCAACAACAACCCCACATGACTGACTGTGTAAGACTGTCATTAGTTTTTTCTCCAGTCATGTATACACGGTATGTGGGTTACTATATTTTCAAAATAAAAAAAATTGTACTGTAGATCTGCTGTATTGTACTTTTCAATTCACATTTCTAAGTTATAAGTTTACCAAAAAAGTACAGATGCTCCAAAAATACAAGTAGGTAGTTCTCAAATACTGTGTTATCCACCCCTGTGTAATTACAAAATCACATATCCATCATTCTTACAGCACACATCTTGTCACTTTATCTGAAAACATGTGAAATCTTCATACAAAGCATGTAACTCTCAAATAATTTTTCTCGGGTGACAAAATGCACAGTTTGTAATGACTTCATACATTGTGTGTATATGTGTTCACACGTATGTAACAGTCAGGGTTTGTTTGTGCCCAGGGGACTAGGTGCTATAATGGAGTATTGATGTCGCAGAGGGGTGGGTGAGAAGAGGGCGATAATTAGATTTTGTTCTCAGTCTCTCTGCACTGCTCAGATACGTAGCGTTTCTAATGAGAGAGGGGCTCTCGCCAATAATTACCACTGTATTTCTGAAAAGCATTCTGAGTTCAGCAAACGGCAAAAACATTGGTGACGTGACCTTGGAGAAACCCAGAATTAGCGGTCACATAATTAGGTGTCATTAGATGATCAAATCTGTCAGGGTGTGTGGATTTTAAAGCGTCTGCTTAATAAACCCAGTAAACAGTCGCCGGCATATTGCATTTGCAGTAAGTGTACGAGAGCAGAACCACAGCAAAGCATGACTTCATGTTTCTGCTGGAGGCTTCTTCAGAGTGTGAGTGCTGGGTCAGGTACTGCTTCTCCCTCCCCGCTCCTCTCACTGGATGCTAATGAAAAATTCCCTACTGGGTGTGAAGCCAAGACACCAGACAGCATAGGTGGCGTAGGAAATGTCAAACACACACTCACACAACACCGTGCACGCATTCCACAGGCGATGGAAGGAGTCACCAGAGGTTACGCATAAATGTAGCAAACTCATAGTCTTTCAGGAGTTGAGATGAAACCCCCATGCAGCATTAGCAGTTTAACAAAGGCTTGTAAATGAATATCTGCTTACATGATAGCTTTTGAAGGTCTTGCACCTTGAATGGAGCTTTAATCCTGCAGAGCGTACATCTAGTAAGTTTAACCTCAAGTACCCCACCCACAAAAATAAACCAAATGAAGTTGAGAAAGAATTTAATTAGCAAGGATGGGCTGCATGAGTCAAAAGTGTGCAGACAAGAGGGATTGTGATACAGAAATGACATCTGGCCTTTTCACTATTCAAGCCATTGTGTGCAGCATATTAACATCATAGATGATATGTTCTGTAAATTCATGGTCAAATACTTTTTTTCTATCTGTCTAGCTGTTTAAATTGATCTGAAGTTCAAGGCTTTTACTTTGAAAACTTCTCACAATAGGACTTAAAGGTGTCATGTGGAGTTTTCTTGAAGACAGAGTAGAGTTTCTATTTGCAGGCAGTGCAGTTTCCCAAAACTGTGAGGTGTAATAGACATATGAAACTCATCTCTGTCCTCAGGAAACATTTGCAAAGTCACTGATTTGAATCCATCATTGTTTACATCACCTGCAACAATGGGGACCTGCTCATAAAAACATACTGTGACACACAGCTAAACATAAACTTCAAAGTTTATTTATTTATTTTTTCTCAACAAGATTGCTTCCCTGCCCTAGGTATCGATCTTATATTTAAATCAAAGGCAAATGACAGGCTAAAACGACTCTGTTCTGAACTGCCAGCTATTTGTAAGATTTGCTAGTGCTATCTAGCCTAAGTTAGCTTAACATGTTTTAACGTTGCAGGTTCAGTATCACATTTCATTTCTTGACCCTTTAATATGTGTCTCCGGCATTAACCAATGTTATCTCAATTCTCTGTCACATATTTTCTTTTGCTGAAGTTAGCATGCTACCCAGCTAGCACCAGCCAGCCTCTTCATTTCCAGATAGCGGGTCACTCTTGCGTCCAATCTGCCTTGAAGACATAGCTACAGCTGCTCAGAGCTCGTATTAAAACCTCTTGTTCAAGCCCGTGGCTCAAGAAACCATGTTGGTGTGAGAAAAATCTTACACATAGCCCCTTTAAACTTTCTGACCAGTTGAATACTCACCTGCGGAGGGAATCTTCTTAGAAATTCTATGAAGAGCTCTTACTCTAAAGTTTGCAAGTAACAATGAATGTAATACATTTTTAAAAAACCAAAACCTTGACTACAACAACCCAACATCTTTTGCGGGTATGTTGTTTCTTAGGGGACTTCACTGCCCCTGAAATTGTCTTCTGAGGCAGACCTTACTTCAAGGTTCTTTATTGCCTTCTCCTAAAGTCCAAATATTACCACAATTTATCACAAAACCCCACACATGTGACGCAAATTACTGCACAAATCCAGTCATTACTAAGGAAAATGATCACCAGAAAAAGACTGTTGAGAGTTACGATCCCCTTTGGATTTATATAGCTTGTCTACACACGCGCGCGTGCACACACAATCTACCACAAAACCACCATGCTGGCCTTTTTCTCCATTACCCTCCTTGGAGACCTCATTCACACGAGTTTGAGATGATTTTGATCTCAACCAGAATGCAGTGAACCAGCAAAACCGCTCTTCACATTTCAGTCCCATGGCACGCACACACTCACATATAGACACACAGACACACATAAACACACTGACACACATACACACAAGATTATCTTATTCCCTCTGCTTGACATGGCTTTTGGAGATCAGTGCCATTTTCTCTCCTTCCACACCTGATCGGCTCTCAGGATTGGTTCAACCAGGAGTCACAGTGAAGCATGTTAATGATGGCTTTGAGACATATAGAATATATTGGAAGAAATCTCTACACATATGTGGGGGTAGGGCATGTTTTTGGACTGAGTGAGCAGAAGACCATGTGTTTAGACATACATCTTACTTTAACGCAAGCAGGGGAATAGAAATAAATAAGATGAGAAGTTCTAAAAATCGATTTTAGAATTGTATTCATTATGCCAGTTTCCTGACATTAGAGAAGAGGAGCAAAAACAGGAGTTGAAACATTTAGAGTGTCATTTCTGCTTTCCATCTTGCTGGACTGACGGCAGTGGGAGAGTAATAAAGCACCTTTACACTTCATTGCCTCATAAATCCTAATATATTTCATAAATGAACTGTTGCACTCGCCGCTCTCTTACTTACCTCGCTGTGTTCATTTGGCTGTGTGACTGCAGACAGATTCATTTACCAATGCCTCCGAGCCAGAACAGCACCGCCACTGGGACCCATTTCAAACGCGCTGGAGTCGCCCTTACAGGATTACAAGCGTGCGTTCCTCCTTTTTCCCATCACCTCAAATCAAATGTTGCTTTAGCTGGCTTTGCAGAGGTTCAGAGCCAATGTGTGTGTGTATTTTAGGAAGGATGTGTGGTCGTTTTGTACCAAGTGGGTGGAAGATGGCACGCCGCAGGGGCCGGTTTGCCACCCTGTTTGATCACTGTAAATATGAGTTCCGCCTCTTTTTGTACCGTGAACTCTAGTGATCATTGATTTTGCGCAAACTGGATGTGAATTCGCATCACCTCAGGGGGATGAGAGGGAGTACTGAATGGCGTTTCTTTTTTTTTTTCTTCTATTTTTGCCTTAAGTAACCGGTGTTTTCAGGGAAGTTCTTAAACATCACATGTCACGTTGGTTTCCTCGTGACTTTGCCCTTTTTCTTTCTCTTTATTGCATGATTCAGCAGAGGGCTTTTCAGTATTTTAAATTCACGACCAGTCAATGAAAGACAGTAATTCATTTGCGATGATCAGCAAAACAAGTTTCCCCTCATATGTGAGCCACAAGGCCAGCGTTTCATACACCTGCTCAAGGCTCGATCGTCAGCAGACTCAGAGTTAGGTGGGGGCAGCGGAGGCCAATCGGTGTGAATCCGTTGCCTTTCTTCTTCTAATATAAAGACGTGTTTTCTCTCATTCAGGGAGACATTTGTGTTTTCGGCCTTGCTTTGTGACTCATCCCTGATAAATGATGAGGACATGGCAATGCTGGCACAAGTATAACACGCTAGATTTGCTGTGGAAATGTGCCGTGGCGAACCCTCAAAGAGACATCAAGGTCTTCCGCATCGAAGTGAAGGCAGAGGGAGAGAGAGAGAGAGAAAGGGGGAAGCCTGGTTTCAGGACAGGAAAGAGCATACATACATGATCTTGTGGTCATGCGTGTTATGTGAGCACAAAGTGTATTCATTACCCAACACTGTTGACATGATTTTCTTGCACTGTACTGTGACTATTGTCCATAACTTTAGCCTCCAGCAAAGTATTTCCCATGGCAGTGAACGCCTCACTGCCGTTGCTAGAAGAGACACTGTTGAGTTCTTTTAATGCACTGGAGAGCTATTTTATCTACTAGCACTTACAAATCTGAGCCTAGTAGTTAACCCTTATCTACTGTAAGTGATGATTCCCACTTGACATCACTTTTCAGTCATGTTACGTCAACACATGCTGAGTCATTGGTGACTCTTGGACAGTCATTGCTTTGTCATTCCTACATTATACAAACAAGGGGTCTAATCGGGTGTTGTAATGAATAGATGATTAAAATAAAACTCACACCAACGGGTCGTCCTGTGACCTTAGAATTTTGACCCAAACTAATTAATGTAATGAACAGTGTTTAAAATCACAGATGGTGCTAAACATTAGATAACAGCAGCTCTGTTTCCATTGCAGTTTTCTGCATTACTTTTTTTTTTATTTTTAGAAAAGTTGACACAACACAATTGCTAATGGTTTGTGTTTCCATTGAGTTACGTGAACAAAGCTGGTTTTCCTTCTCACCATGTTCCGATCAAACACGACAATGGATTTAGAGCAGTTGCCTTCTCTGTGGGAACTGGCTCCCTGGGGCTTGATATGGCTGTTGCCGACATGACTCGGAAGCATGGAAAGTGCTTCCTTTTCAATTTTTGTGAATATAATATTGCTTTGCAGAGGAGTCTGAGAGAGCACCTCATGCGAGCATATGCATTCGTTTTGCGACATTTGATTTGATATTTTTTATCTGTTTTTAGTTCACAAATTTGAAATTGTGCAGTGAACATGTTAAAGGGATAGTTCAACATTTTGGCAAATTGGCCCATTGCCATAATCCCTATAGTCATAGCAGTAGGTTTATTTGTCGGTGCAAGTTATTTTTAGAATGGCGGAGCAGAGCCGCGAGCTGCTCAGAGCTACGCTACGGAGGCTAATGGGATTTCTTAGTTTCCCTCATCAAACTCATCAAATACACAATCCAACAAGTGGTGGACAAGTTGTGACCTGCATATTCACCACGCTATGAGATAATAACGTTCTGTAGTGTAGCTCTGAGCAGCTCGCGGCTCTGCTCTGCCATTCTAAAAATAGCTTGCACCGACATAAAAGGTAATAAACCTACTGCTATGACTATAGGGATTATGGCAATGGGCCAATTTGCCAAAATGTTGAACTATCCCTTTAAAACCCAGTGTCACCCCTCTTTAATTCCTGTCCACCTAGATATTGCACCAATCAAAATACCTGTTGTAAATGTCAATCAGAATCAAATATGAATGCCTCTCCCCTAATATGTGGAGCACTTTCACTGCACAAGTGAGAGTATGACTGATTTCTTAATTCAAATGCAATTTCTGTCCAGTTGATATAATTACTATTAA
This sequence comes from Trachurus trachurus, assembly GCF_905171665.1. Lineage (NCBI taxonomy): Eukaryota > Metazoa > Chordata > Actinopteri > Carangiformes > Carangidae > Trachurus > Trachurus trachurus. The sequence continues at coordinate 22,697,777 of NC_139904.1, read as the reverse complement.
TCACATTGTTTTTACTTGTTGTCTGTCTGTGCTTTGTCCCTGCACACATAAAGTGAACCACTGTTTCAAATGATTTCAGTAGACAAACTGCTTTAAAACACTGTGGCTGTTGCCTGTGGCCCAAGCATGTGGCAGCTCACTAATCTGCAGTGATATAATTGTGGTTGAAAAGAGTGCATGCAGGATCGGCGCTCGCCTTTTCAAAGTGCAAACAATGCGTTCTGCACAACCGGCCACCCGAGATGCACGGATGGATGATTCACTCTCAGTATGTGCTGTGCATAAAACACGTAGTACTTGTTGTTTTCTGCAAAATAATTTAGCAAGGGAAGTATAATCCACTGCACAGGAGCCACTTCTTTAGAACTAAAACACGACATCCAATGCTCCAGTCAACTAGTGGTGGTCAACTTTTCTAACAGTGGATGTTTATTGGAAATAAGTAAATGAATAAAAGGATGCAGCAGCCATAAGGTGGGTTGTTGGGGATTTCTGTGCAGAGGCAGCTGCGATGTTCTAGCTTTAGGTCAGGATGAAACTGCCACATGTACAGAATACACAACGTGCTCAGAGGCTGCACAGAATTAATGATTCAGCTGACATGTACAAGGCCGCGGTGTTGTTTGTACAGCTTCAATACGTCTGCCTGTCTTTCACGCTCGCACATCTTTGATTCAGCATAAAGCAGAAAAAACTTCCCTCTTCGCTGTTTAAACTCACATTGCATGAGCCATTTTGTACTCGGTGTATTCCTGTCTGAGTAATTGTGTTTGTGGATATACAGTACACCACAGAGGACGTGCGGAGCACTCAAGCGTAATCTGGTCCTAATCCCTGCCAGAGGGGCCCAGCATCTGGATAATAAAGTGAGATTTTATTTTTTATATCGCCGCCTCGTAGCTGTGATGTCACCACCTGCCATAACAGCAGCTGCATTAAAACCGCACAACCTACCTTGACCCCTCCACCTAAAGAAAAATCCAATCATGGGTGTATTTGAGGTCAGTCTCATTTGCCTGTGTGTGCAGAGGTGTCTGTGTGTGTGTGTGTGTGTGTGTGTGTGTGTGTGTGTGTGTGTGTGTGTGTCACAGGTTTACTTCTTTTTCTCTGGCACACAGATGAACAGACAGAGACAGGTAAGTTCCAGACAAAGGAAGTTTATTTTTAACAGGGAAAATTGTTCAAACTTCCTAAAATAATGGACGCTGGTGGCAAGGGGGATAGGGAGTATAAAGTCTTTAAAAGAGTCTTTAAACGTTTACTTCACCTCAATGATTGGGCTCAGGCATTGGAAGGGAGAGGGGAAGGGGGGGGGTGAGAGGACGTGTAGTGAGGAAGGCGGTGTGGTCCTGGTCCCGACACACAGCGTGGCTGCAGTATTTCTCTGGTTCCGTGGGAGGCAGCGTGTCGTCCTTTACCTCCAACGAGCCGTTGCTATTTGTCTCTCGTTCACAGTCCTTCCATCAGCTCGATCGACGAAGCTCTCTGCCGTCGATCAGCGTCTGTTTCCTCAGCTCCACTAGCCAGCCAGCTCGCTCACAGTCCTGCCCTGAATGCTTTTCAGCCTGCTGCCTGATTGACTGCATGGCACAGTAATTGGCAACTCGCTGCAGGTGTGATGGGGAGGTCCTTCTGAGCAGTGAAGAGAAACTCAGAACAAAGTGAAATCACACAAAAAAAAAGTGCAAAACAACACACTAGTGAATAATACACACACAAAAAGAGTCTCTTCTTGGCTTTGTGACACTCCCCCCAACTTTACCCGTTGTCGTCCCGACAACTGGCTTCTACTCACGAAATCTGGCAGGCCTAACCCCCAGATTTGTCCGTGTGGACCTGCGCGGTGGACTGTCTACGTGTGGGCCCAGTTGTTCTGCTGGAATTTGGGCTTCTTGCATCTGTGCTGCTCTAGGCTCCTGCACTGCTGGTCCTGGTGGCTGTAACTGTTCAGCTGGCTGACCCCCTGCAGCCTGGTCTTGTATTGGCATCCACTGAGGCCTAAAAGGAAGCATCAGGGGGGGCCTACTCACCACTGATCTGTCCTGTAGCTGTCCTGTTTCAGGAGGTGGTTCTTCTATGGGGTATGAACAGTGCCTCAGGTTATTGCGATGAATGGTTTTCTCTGGCCCGTCGCGGCCTTCTGGCCGGATCCTATATACAAGGTCATCAGGAGAGAGGGCTGCAATCACCACAAAAGGCTCCCGTACCCATCGGGGCGCCAATTTCCCTTGGGCTCTCCAACGGAAGTTCCTGATGAGGACCCTCTCTCCAGGTAAGAGTGGTAGAGCTTGCTGTCTTTGATTGTGTCGCTGCTGGTCCCTCTTTTGTCTCTTTTGGGCATGTTTTGCAACAGTTTCATATGCCCAGAGCAGGGTTTTGTGGTGGGTTTGTGTCCACCCTCTCGGTGTGGCTCCTTCTGTGGCCGTGCTGGCGCCCATCATCACATCCACCGGGAGACGGGCATGCCTGCCAAACATCACAAAAAAAGGAGACAGGCCAGTAGATTCATGCACAAAGTTATTATAAGCATGTACTAATTCTGGCAGTTTCTGGGGCCATTGTGTCTGTCCCTCCCCCTCTAAGGAACTCAGCATTGCGAGTAGTGTCTGATTGAATCTTTCCACAGAACCATTTCCTTGAGGATGGTAAGGGGTTGTTCGGCTCTTCCGGGCTCCGTACATCTTACACAGTTCTGCCATTACTGAGGACTCAAATGCAGCTCCACGGTCTGAGTGTATCCTCTCTGGGCACCCAAATGGCTGGATGACGTGCTGCCAAAGCATCTTAGCTGTTGTTATAGCAGTTTGGTCCCTGGTTGGCATTGCCCATGCAAACCTTGAGAAAACATCTGTGGCCACTAGGATGTTTGGATATACGTCACCGTCTCTCCCCAGGGACAAATAGTCTATTGCTAGTATTTCCATAGGATAAGAAGTGACAACAGACTTCAACGGGGCCCTCACCTCTGGCTGTGATCTCTGTGACCGGCAGTACTCACATTCAGTTGACCATCTGTGAACATCTTCCCCCTGCCCGGGCCAGTAGAACCTCCGCCTCAAGAGGGACATGGTTTTGGCTCCTGCCATGTGGCCGGCTGCCTCGTGGTATTCCTTCCACACCAACCTCCTCCATCCTGGGGGTACAACAATCTGTGTACACAGTTCACTTGTTCTACCTTCCTCCATGAACCTCATGAGCAGACCATCATTTATCCTTAGCTGGGACCAGCATTTAGTATAAGGTGTTAATAGTTTTCTGTTTGGCCTTTCAATGTGTTCCAATGGTTTACCTTGTTGTACCAGGGTTATAACATATCTTAAAGTGGGGTCTTCCTGCTGGCGTCCCGTCCATTGCTGGAGTTCACCTGATGTGCCATCCTCTGTATCCACAGCCATGACGTGGCATTTTGGTTCCTGGGGCCTCCGTGACAGGGCGTCTGCATTGTTGTTCTCCTTCCCTGGGCGATATTTCACAACAAAATCATAGTTAGCCAATTGTGCCACCCATCTTTGCTCAGCAGCCCCCAGACTAGCAGTGTTCAAATGGACCAAGGGATTATTATCGGTGAACACGGTGAGCTGTGCCCCCCACAAATAGTCCTTGAATTTCTCGGTTATAGCCCACTTCAGTGCAAGTAGTTCCAATTTGAATGAACTGTAGTTTTTATCATTCCGCTCATTTGGGCTCAGAGTTCGACTTGCGTAGGCTATAACTCTCTCCTTTTCTCCTTGTACCTGGGAGAGTACTGCACCCAACCCCTCAAAGCTAGCATCAGTATATAACTTAAAGGGTAGCTTGTAATCTGCATAGGCAAGAATAGGAGCACTCACCATCATCTTCTTCAGGTCTTCGAAGGCTTTTTGGCAGCTGGGTGTCCATTCAACTGGTTGGCTCTTGGACCCCAGCTGTTTGGTACCATGTGTGAGTGCATGCAAAGGGGCAGCAATCTTGGCAAAAGAAGGAATAAACCTTCTATAATAACCCACAAATCCAAGGAAGGAGCGCACCTGTTTTACAGTGGAGGGCGGTGGCCAATCCTGTACTGCTTTAATCCTGTCAGGGTTTGGAGACACTCCTTGTTGGCCAACCACATGTCCCAGGTAATTCACCTCAGTCTGGAACAAGGTGCATTTCTTAGGCTGCAACTTCAGTCCATGTTCGTGGAGTTTCTGAAACACTCTATCCAAATGGGTTAAGTGCATATCAAAGGATCCAGAGTAAACAATTATATCATCAAGATATATGAGCAGAGAGTCATTTACCTGTGATCCGAGGCAGCGTTGCATCAGCCTCTGAAAGGTCGCAGGGGCATTACAGAGTCCAAATGGCATTCTTTCAAACTCATACAGCCCTAAGGGAGTCGTAAAGGCTGTTTTCTCTCTGTCTGCAGGGGCCATCTTAACCTGCCAGTATCCACTGGCAAGATCAAGAGTAGAGTACCACTCGGCTTGGTTTAGTGTGGTCAGGGCTTCTTCGATGCGGGGGAGGGGATAGGCATCCTTGTGGGTGAGGGCATTGAGACGACGGTAGTCTACGCAGAATCTCCAGGCTCCTGATTTCTTTTTAACCAAGACCACTGGGGCTGCCCATGGGCTACTGCTCTCTCGAACAACTCCTCTTTGCAGCATGCTCTGTAGTAGGGATCGTAGCTCTTGGTAGAGACTAGGAGGTACAGGCCGATATCGTTCTCGGGAGGGAGGTGCATTACCTGTAGGAATCTGATGTAGGACGGCCTCTGTTTGCCCAAAGTCCTCCTCATCCTCGGCAAACACACACCTCCATTTAGCCAGTAGTTGGTTCACTCTGTCCTGTTGTTGCTGTGGGAGGTGGGGACACTGGGGAAGGTCTCCTGCAGTGTTATCCTCTGCCAGCTCCTGCACAGCTCTCACCTTCACCTCCACTTCCCCATCTGTCTGCTCCTGTAACACAAACTCATTAGCATAGATTTGGTCAGGTAAGATGCGACAGACTTTTGCTAGTGATTGACGTTGTGGGATCTCGATAGGGTAAGGGTGAGGATTACACACACGTATGGGGATTTTATTTTTCACCACTTCAACTACTGTATGTGCCACTTGCCATGTTGTCTCCTCATCCATCCTCTCCACCAAAGCGGTATATGTGGCCTTACCAGTATCCCCAGGAACCTGTGTCCACAACACCATCTCAGTCTCTGGTGGCACTGTGACCGGCTGTTGTTTGGTCAGCCGGGCGGTGACTGGTTGGTCTTCTGTGAGGCCCACCACCGTGGCTCTCTGACAACAGGCGAATACTCTGTCCCATTCACAGCGTGAGTGGGAAGGAACAGCAGATTTAAAAACTTGTAATCCAGGGTGTCCCCCACCATTAACAGTCTCCCACACTGTCCCAATTACATTCATCCCCAGCAATCCATGTTCAGGCCCCATACAGTCATCCGATACAATCAATACTCCTCGTTTTGAGATTTCCATACCCCCAACTTTAAAATCCAATACTACATAGCCTACATAAGGAATGCATAGTCCATTTGCTGCTTTCAACTTTAACCAATTAATGGTTTCTTTGCCTTCTGCCTGTTGGTCTTTATAATGTCTTTTAAAAAAAGGCTTCACTAAAAAGGGTTACCTGGGATCCAGTATCGAGGAGGCAAGGGATGGTCTTTCCCCCAGCTGTGACCTCCACTGTTGGACATTCTCCGACGAAAGAGGGCTTCGATGGTGCTCCATTTTGTTGTTCTCCGTCCACTCGCCCTACAGTGGCCGGACTTGGGAGTTTAAAGGTGCCTGGACCTGATGGCGCTGAGAGCAGTCTCGACGGAAGTGCCCAGGTTGTCCACAATGCAAGCAAATTGGGCGTCCCTGTTCATCCCAACGGGGGCGTGCAAGTGGGCGCCGAAGGCGGGCCTGTTCGAGGGCTCTTTCTGTCTGGACTGGGGTCTGTCTGCTGTTCTTCAGTTCCTCTTTCAGGGAATTTCCCAGCTCTGTGACTAGTCTTACCAGTTCTGCCTTGGTTTCATCTTTCCATTTGGTGAAGTCATCAGTAGGGGGCATTGTGGTGACTTGACGGGACTGTCCTTCACAATCATCACCCCAGCCTTCTTTCTCCAATTCCTTCGCTTCCTGAAACAACTCAGAACAAGTCATGACAGGATTTCGGCGTACTTGCCTTTGGAGCTCTTTTTTTATTGGTCCGGCCTGTAGGCTGACAAGGATTTGGTCTCTCAAAGTAGCCTCTTGGTTGGCGGATCCATTTGGTTCTGCTGCTCTCCACTGCTGGAAAGCCTCTCTGATACGCAGACTAAAATCGCTCAATGGTTCCCCACTGCCCTGTCTAATGTTAAAAAATTTTGCCCTTAGGTCAGCAGTAGATGGATTCCTGCCATACAATCTGTTTAAAGATTCAAATATTTTATCAGCTGTATTTGTAGCGTCCTCATTGAGTAGCTGAATCTCCCTTTTAGCGTCCTCCTCTATAGCACTAAGAATAAAATCAATTTTCTGTTGTTCTGTGAGATTCTGAGCCCTAAGAAGGGCTTTCATCTGACTGGCCCAGTCTCCATATTTAAGTCCACTGGTCTTGCCATTAAACTTTGGAGCCCAGGGTACCCCCATGAACCAGGGCCACATTGAATTAAAAGCAGCTGGCCCAGGCTCTGCTGCTGCTGGATTTTCATTACTCATGACTGTACACCTATATACCAGAGATCCTGCCAACAACGCCAAAAAGTGTCACAGGTTTACTTCTTTTTCTCTGGCACACAGATGAACAGACAGAGACAGGTAAGTTCCAGACAAAGGAAGTTTATTTTTAACAGGGAAAATTGTTCAAACTTCCTAAAATAATGGACGCTGGTGGCAAGGGGGATAGGGAGTATAAAGTCTTTAAAAGAGTCTTTAAACGTTTACTTCACCTCAATGATTGGGCTCAGGCATTGGAAGGGAGAGGGGAAGGGGGGGGGTGAGAGGACGTGTAGTGAGGAAGGCGGTGTGGTCCTGGTCCCGACACACAGCGTGGCTGCAGTATTTCTCTGGTTCCGTGGGAGGCAGCGTGTCGTCCTTTACCTCCAACGAGCCGTTGCTATTTGTCTCTCGTTCACAGTCCTTCCATCAGCTCGATCGACGAAGCTCTCTGCCGTCGATCAGCGTCTGTTTCCTCAGCTCCACTAGCCAGCCAGCTCGCTCACAGTCCTGCCCTGAATGCTTTTCAGCCTGCTGCCTGATTGACTGCATGGCACAGTAATTGGCAACTCGCTGCAGGTGTGATGGGGAGGTCCTTCTGAGCAGTGAAGAGAAACTCAGAACAAAGTGAAATCACACAAAAAAAAGTGCAAAACAACACACTAGTGAATAATACACACACAAAAAGAGTCTCTTCTTGGCTTTGTGACATGTGTGTGCTTTGACTTGACTAAGCTGTCAGTCATACCGCTCATTCAAATAAACCTGCCGTGAGTCAAACAGCTCAACATCACACAGAGGGAAGACAAGACTCCCCGTGATATGAAATGTCGCCTTCCTTTGTGTATGCGCATGTGTGTGTGAGTGTGTGTGTTTGTGCGTGCACGCGTGTCTCCTCTGCCAGTTTGCATGACGACTGAGATAAAAAACCTCCCAACGCCGTGGGTAATTAATAAATCAGATTGCAATGATGGAACACTGGGAAGGCGTTGTTCCATTAATCGCCATCCCTGTCCTATTCCAGTATCTTCCATCTCTGCGTTGCCGTTCGCGGCTCCTAATTAAATTGTACTTTCTGTCGATTGTGCTCATTACTCAGACAAAACCAATCAGCGGTCTGCAGCTGGGTCTGGCGATGTAGATAAATACGGGAGTAAATGTTGGTTGAGGAACACAACGCCGGGCGATCGCAGAGACAACACGGCGGCGTTTCCTTCTGGGCGTGTTTCAGCACAGAGAGAAGAGTAGTTGCTTTCAGGTTTTTTTTATTTTATTTATTAAAACCATGAAGCCAAAGATTAAAGATCCTCACCAAAGAAACTGTGTCTTTATAAGCCAGACCCTGTCTGCTTTGAACAAAGTCAAAACAGCAAAGGTAACAGGTGAGAAACTGCAGTCACCTCTTTAGATATCTGTGTGTATGCATCAGATCTGCTTTAGGTAATTCATTCAGCACAGCTTCCTCTCATTGTAAATGTCACCGGTGGGAGATACCAGCTGTATCTCTCCTCCTGTTGCTTTATTGCTGAGAGATTCACAGAAATATCCCTCTGGTTATTTGTTTCTGTTAGTTTTCCACTTCCTCCCGCTGAAACACTTCGAATCTCACCTCTCTGCACCCTCACTCCTACACCGGCTCAGCTGCATCTGCCTCACTTCAGTACATGGCTGTGCATTTGGACTCGTGACAGACTGAGCTTGTGTGTTTGTGTGTGTGTTGTCTTTCCATCTCAGCCTCAGAAGATAGCCGGCACTTGAAAAGAGCTCCTTATAGCTTCCTGTCAGTGCGCTATAGAGGCTTGAAAGCGGAGAGGTCTCTGCAGTGCTGATGGAGGTTCTACCTGATAGGATGGGGCCTTTTCCCAGACACCTCGTCCTGCCTGACCAGTCAACCATTCCACTTAGACACATGCCGCTTCCAACCTCAACACTACAAAGCACTTGGAGGCAGGCGGAGGTGTGCGTTTGAAGAGATGACAGCAGCTAAAATAGGTAGGGCTCTGCCATTAAAGGGAGTTTTTGTAGTTAAAATGAGGGTCACAGCAGGTGGGTGTTTCGCTCCAACACAGTTTGATGGAGAGCCAAAAGTCCAGAATGTCCAGGGAAAAACTTTGGAGTAGTGAAATGGATTTGAGCTACCTATTTTCAAAGATATCCTTTCTCCTGTTGGATGTTTTTTTTTTTTTTCTTAGCACCTGAAGGCTGGAAGATCGACATCAGCATAGCAACATGAGGGAAACAAGAACTCAGGAGCTGCTCATCAGCTAGCTTGGTTCATAACACTAAGGTTTCAATGAGACATACTAAGATTCTTTCTATTTTTTATGCTCATATTATTCAGAAAACACAAAACCAAATCACAAATTATAGTTGCACACAACATAAAATTAGACAATACAAACAACACCCTTCTGTTGTTAAAACAAAATAATAATAAATGCCATTATGAACAAGCCATTCAATTCCTCTATAATTATACCAGATTTGTTTCATTTATCCCATTTTATGTATACTATCCAAGGCTGGAGGAAACACGCCCACCAGCATTTTCGAAGCTAATTAACATGCTTTTTGTTTGAACTCTGCATAAACAGACATGAAAAAATATACACTGAGGATATAATGTTAATGTAGAGTTAACATGCGACAGCTGGAGCTGCTGTATAGGACTAAATGGTTAGTTAAAGGGCCGTTTGTTCATAAATGGCTCCAACGCATAACCACTGGCAAATGATGGAAGTTTGTTGTTGCTGTTCTCGTTATGATGAGACTTAAAAAAAAAAATACAAAAAAAGGAAACAAAAAGTAGACAGAATTTAAACTGTGTAATTTTCTCAGAGAATATACTCCCACAGGTCCCTGAAGTACACATGAGTTGGGCCCATGTGACATTATGTTGATGTACTTTGATAAATCTCTTTTATTTCTGCCAGAAAGATTAATGCTCACTTGCAGAGACAGAATAAATGTTAAAGGTATAGTTCAACATTTTAGCAAATTGGCCCATTGCCATAATCCCTATAGTTTTAGGAGTAGATTCGTTACCTTTAATTGTTGGTGCAAGCTATCTTTTAGAACGGCGGAGCAGAGCAGCGCGCTGCTCAGAGCGCTACAGAGGCTCATGGGATTTTTTGGTTTCCCTCATCAAACTCATCAAAGACAACTCTAATAAAATAAACAACTCTCTCTCGTAACGTTCTGTTATTATTTCATAGCGTGGTGAATGTGCAGGTCACAATTTGTCCATGAGAGAGTTTTGGAGTTGTTTGATTGTGTATTTGATGAGTTTTAATGAGGGAAGCCAGGAAATCCCATTAGCCTCCGTAGCGTAGCTCTGAGCAGCTCACGGCTCTGCTTGGCCAAACTGATTCATCCAGGTGTGTCTGACCATTGTTGTGAGGTCAGACACACCTGGATTAATCAGTTTGTCCAATAATGTAGGACAGGAAATAAAGGAGCTGGCTAAAGTTCAGGAAGTAGTGGAGCTGTGCATAAAGCCAATTCAATCAACAATCTGTCACCTATTTACAGGGGTGGAAAGAGTACCAAAAAAATCTACTCAAGTAAAAGTACAGTTACCTTGATGAAATTTTACTCAAGTAAAAGTAAAAGTACTGGTGTAAAAATCTACTCAAGTAAAAGTAAAAAGTAGTTCATTTAAAATTTACTCAGAGTACAAGTTACTTAGTTACTTTTTTTTTTTTTTTGTGGGGGGGGGCTATAATGGCCAGAGATTGGCCTCACATTCTCCGTGCATGTCTCTGTGTTTGAATGTGTCCCTTCTCCATCGATACACTGGTCTCCATCATCTTTTAGCTCCTGTGGCACCAACTTGATTCTGACCTTCTGACACTGCAGTTATCCAGAGCCAATCAGATGGACAGTTACTGGCACTAAGGTTGTCACGATCATGATCATGATACTAACATTTTCAACTCAATATCGATATTAAGGAAAATATTCGATACTCAATACCATTTTCAATATGGATAAAAAAAGAAAAGAAAAATCTCTCTCTCCCTCTTTCACTCACACACACCTGCTTTTTTTCTTTTTTACTGTCTTTCCTGTCTGCTCTCAAGGAGGGGGGGGGGGTATTTTACTGTAGGTTCTCTCTCTCTCTCTCTCTCTCTCTCTCTCTCTCACTCACACACACACACACTTGCCTCTTTACTGTAACTGCTCTGAAGCAGTGGGCTGCTTGTCTGTTCCTTTGAGCATGGCCATGGATCTGACTGGGCTCCTACATTTAACTCAACGGACTGCCGGTCCGGCCTTCACAGCCCCGGTGTGTCTGGCACGGTCACCATAAACGTAGCCGAATAGATGGACATGCCTGATAACGTTGTCTTTAATCATTAACGTCAGCTTTTAACCGCTAGCTGCGGCTAATGGCTAATATTAAGACGACAACATAGCGACGAGCCCTGTTATGCACAAACTCACGTAGCGGTGAGGGGAGAGGTGTGTACCTGCTGCTGCTGTGTACGTCTGTGAAGGGAGAGAGAGAGAGAGAGAGAGAGAGAGAGAGAGAGAGAGAGAGAGAGAGAGAGAGAGAGGCGGCAGCAGCGTAGCTACTTTTGACAACCCACACAGAGTTATATATTTTTTACTTTGTAACTTAAGCTATTTAAAATGTAACTAAGTAAATTTCCTCCAACAATATGTACTCAAGTAAAAGTAAAAGTACTGATTTTAAAAATTACTCAAAAAAGTACAAGTACACAAAAAAGCTACTTAGTTACAGTAACTTGAGTAAATGTAACTAGTTACTTTCCACCCCTGCCTATTTATATGACCTGAATAATAACTTCATCAGCATAACCTAGATGAAAATGAAATGATGTGCTATGATAATGCAGTATGTCTTATTGTCAAAGGAAATACACTGTTTCAAGAAAATCAAATTAGTTTTGAATTCTTACCACACTTTTCCAACTTTTCCATCATTGTGTTTACAAGTAACACAACCTCTGAGCAGCACTATTTTTTCAGGCCAAATATATGGCGCTAGAACAGTCTCATAATGAATAAATGCACAAAAGAAGATTAACAAATGTACTTGGCGATTTACATGTGACTCAAATCACAAATACTTTTTCAATGCACAGAAATATGTTTCATTCCATATACAGTATAAGTGAAAAATATTAACTTATAGAAAATTTGATTCATAAACATATTTCCAATGCACACACAAATAAAAAAAAATCTAAATATATGCATGTAAACATATTTGAAATCTTAATCAAATACATATTTGGAGCTTATTACATTCATGAACTGTTGGACCTGCATTTACGAAGTGCTTTTTGTAAACCTCGCTGCATTTGTGTATGAGTCTTTTGAGACTCCCCTTACGTGACTCCGATCCACAAATGTGTTTTTTCTAAGAGGGGATTGTCTGTCCGTTTGATGACGTCATTAAAACGTGCATAGGCGGCCAGAGGCTGCAGGTATATGGAATGAAACATATTTGTGTGTGCATTGAAAATGTATTTGTGTTTTGAGTCACATACTATATGTAAATCCCCAAATACATTTGTGAATCTTCTTTTAATTTCTGTGTGCATTTATTCATTATGAGACTGTTCTAGCTCCATACAGATAGGACACTGCAGTGACTTCCCTGGTGAAAAATTAATGTACTAAGTGTACTAAAATTTAGCATACTTTTGTGTACTTCAAGCCGCACTAATCATCATTATATTTCAAGTGTGTTTAAGATTAGTTAACTTGAAGAGTGCTAAATTGGAACAACTAATTTTGTGTTAAGTATATTTAAATTGTAATTAAGTTGTAGAAAAGCTCAACTTAAAGTGTATTTAGTGTACTTTTGTGTACTAAAGTGGAACAACTTAAAGTATATTTAGTGCACTTTAAGTACATGACATTTCATGTACTAATATATGCCTAATTAGTTAAATTAAAGTGTACTTTGTTTGTATTATAAGTACATTAAAAATTAGATGTTAGTGTATTAAAATATATACTTAATTATACTTTTGGTATACTACTTTCTACCTTCATGCAAATGTGTTACAAGTATACTAAAGGCTGAAAGACTTGTGGGACTACTTCCAGGTAAAAAAACATACTTTAATGTATTTAAACCACATCCAAATTATAATAATACATTGCAAATAATACAGAAACTTGTACTATCTCTAAATGTATAAACATTTACATATGGCTTTTAAACATTTTCAAAGGAAAACTTTAATAACACATTTTCAAATATTGCTTCTTTCGTACATAGGAAATAGAAAATAGAAATAGGTTTATTTCAGGCAGCAGACCTAAACATTACAAATAAACCTTTAAGGACAATTCCAGGTGAATTCAACTTGGGGGTGTATGTTCCTATCATTTTGGGTCTAAAAGAAGGAATGTGAAGATTTTCAGTTTAATCGCTCCTGTTTTGCGGTAGCTTGGTCTGTCCCCGCATCGCTACGGCAGCAATGAATGGGAGTGGATGCAAGTTCCGCTGGTTAGCCTGTTTACATCCCTCAAAGCCGCATTTTTTTCCACAGACAGCGTCAGATGGCGACTCAAACATGTACCGAGAAGTTTATTTACTTCAAGCAAGCCGACATGCTTGTAAAACTAGATCTAATTCAAAGTCTTGTGCGAGACCCTGCTGCCGTGCTCGGTGCATTCAGGTGCAGTAGGAGCTACCTTTTGTGTCATAAACACAGGAATATCGACTCTTTACTTGCTTGAAGTGTACATTTTTTTCAACAGACAGCGTCAGGTGGCGACTCAAACATGCGCCGATACGTGTTTTTTACTTGAAGCAAGTCAAGAGTCGATATTCCTGTGTTTATGACACAAACGGTAGCTTTCTGACTACCCCTGAATGCACCGAGCACGGCAACAGGGTCTCGCGTGAGACTTTGAATTTAGATCTAGTTTTACAAGCATGTCGGCTTGCTTGAAGTAAAGAAACTTCTCAGTGCATGTTTGAGTAACCATCTGACGCTGTCTGTGGAAAAAAATTGCGGCTTTGAGGGATGTAAACAGCCTAACCAGCGGAACTTGCATCCACTCCCATTCATTGCTGCCGTGGCGATGCGGGGACAGACGCAGCTACCGCAAAACAGGAGACGTTAAACTGAAAATCTTCACATTCCTTCTTTTAGACTTAAAATGATAAGAACATACACCCTCAAGTTGAATTTGCCTGGAATTGTCCTTTAAAGAAGGATAAGCAAAACACATGTACATACACAGTGTAACACAATTCTTACCCAGGTAAGTAGGAACATAAAAAAAAAAAAATTGCAGCTATGTTTGAAAGTTCAAGTCACCTCTTTTTTCAGTCACTCCCAGTATGAAATGTTCAGTCCACTGAGGAAGTGAAGAGGATCTATCCTACCGCATGGTTGAATGTGTTGGATATGTGTATGTGTGTGTGTGTGTGTGTAATGAAGTGATGAAAGGATCCAGGTTTTTGATTCTTTGCGGGCACCATATCTCTTGTTGTCCTCCAGGCTGTGGTTCGCCATCAAACGTCTCGATCCAGGCTCCAACATCCGGGTAGGTCCAAGGTTCAAAGGATCCAACAGGAAAACCTGACCTATGATGAGTAATGTCAGAACATTCTCTTAATTCTCTCAACTCTCAATCATGAAATACAATATATAAATCATGTTAAATCCACTCAATTCACAGAGAATATTTCTAACTGAATAAACATTGTAATATGACACCACACCCAATAATATCATAGCAACATTCTCAAAATATCAGAGATTAAGTTATTAAAATAACTTCTCCACATCAATAATATAAAAATAACGTCTTCACATAGTAATAAGCATGCAAATATAACATTAATACCAGTAAGAAGACGTACAGTGTGCACCTTCTGCCATGTCTTAGCATAAAATAGTGACTCTGCGTGCTAAAAACGCAGATACTGTGCTAAATCATCAGATTTTACAGTTCAGTGTGCAACAAATTCTCAAAACGTCTCATATTGCACCTTCAAAATGAAGCTAGTGCTAGCTTTAACGCTAGTGATTCACACGAGTGGGTAAGGTCTCTGGTATTAGCACTGATTAGCACTGGCGGTTAGCATTTAGCATGGAAAAAACGATTTCTCACCGATGCGTTTTCTTCTTGGTGGAGATGTCGGGTCCCTCTAGCTTCACTCTCACAGGTCCAGGGCGTCACCGGAGTTATCCCGTAGTTTTTAATCACTTTTATCAACTTTTACTAGTGTCTCCTCTTCACAAGCTAAGTGTCGTGCTCGATGCGGGGCTGCTCGCTCTCCTGACAACGGCTCCGGAGGAAGTGAACCTTGTTCTGAGCAGGTCAAGGGGCGGGAGCTTCTTCCCGATTGGCTGACAGCTCATCTCCAGCCAATCTCTTTCAAAATAAACGTATAAAAAAATATTTTATCACTGTTCAATTTTATCTGTTTTTAATTATTAACATAACTTAGTATTTATTAATTAACTTTTTAAATATGAATTCAGCTGTTTTAATATGCAATCAACTAATTTTTAATACAGACTTTTAACCTTGGTTACAACAGACATTATAACATTAAAACAATGTGCTTAAAGGGATATTTCAACATTTTGGCAGATTTGCCCGTTAATCCCTAGTCTTAGGGATAGGGTTCGTTACTTTTACTGTAATTGACGGTAACCTACAAGCTGTTTTTAGATCGGCGGGGCAGAGACATGAGCTGCTCAGCTACCGCTACGGAGACTATCAAACACACAATCCAACAACTCTACAACGCTCTTGTGGATGATTGTTAAGTGTTAATTAAGTGTATTGTTTCATGTGATTTCATGCGTGTAAGGTTGTAGCCTATCTTTTTTTTTTTTTTTGCCAAACACACAGCACAAAATTTAATAAACGGGTTTAGGTGCATAGGCTAATACCACTTTCCAAAATGTCCTGAAGTAGGCTACAAGCATAAATAACTTCACTTTATAATTAAACTCAAATGTAACTTAAAATACACTCGAACTTAATATTACAGTGTTGATATTAAAATGTATACTTTCAAAATATGTTATCATTGTATTTTACAATGACAATTTTAGCATACATTTTAAAATATATCAAAAGTATGTGTGAAAACAAATTTCAAATAAGTACACTTTAGAAATTACACATAAATTTCACTTTAAGTATATTTTAGTTTAATATATTTCTATAAAGTGTAATATAGTATAATTATTTTCAAGTGTGTTAAAAGTGTTAGCGTGAAAGTGTGATGTTAGTGTATTTTTTATATATTTATATAAAGTACAATTTGTATAATTACATTTTCAATATACTATTCAAAATACGAATATACTTGAAATACAATAAAGTACACTTTTTTTTCACCAGGGTTACAGTAGCTAAGTGATGAGATCAGGGCTGGCTAGTTTGCATGCTAACCCTAGAAGTAGACATGAGATTTTCATTCTGTATTTTAGAAGAAAATAAAAAAAACAATCTAATCTTTTACTGTAAGTTCATGGTACTTTTTTATTTTATTTTTTTAGCTTCTGTGAAATTGAAGAGAGCATGCTCCTCTCAGGATGTGGCCTTTGACTCTCCTGTTGGTCTCTGAGATTCTCCACTGGGGCAGTTTGGGGTTAAATGTCTTGTGGAAAGAACACATGGATGATTGTTGCTGCGTGGAAGGGGAGATTTACAGAGTCCGTTGCCACACACACACACACACACACACACACACACTTTTTAAAGCGAACACTCTTTTGGAAAAATAGGACGCTCAGCCACACTTGCAGAAAGACTGAAAGACAAGTGATGCAATGTTTTGCCCGTCACAGTCCTAGTTGGCAGATGTTTGCGTGTGTATGTGTGTGGCTGCAGGCAGGGCGGGGTAGGTGGGTGGGTTTGCAAGTGACAAGGCGAGATGGTGAGAGAGATAAATAGTCACACTGAGGGAAGCGATAATGGACTTTTCTTGTCTGCACTGTGTCGGCATCTGCAGACGCCGAGGCCAGAGCGATGACAGACATGCTGATGTGTTTAACTGCTCTCGCTCAGAGAGAGTGAGCGAGCGGGGAGAGACGACGGCGACAGACAGCGAGAGAGGGGGAGGGATGGAGGGAGAGGGGGAGGCAGTGGCGGCGGAGAGGGTGGGGAGAGAAAAAGATGCTGATGCTCTTTAACTCCCTTCCACATTGCCATTGGCAACAAGACCTCTGTCGGTGCTCTGACAGATGCATGGTAATGATTCCCGCTTTAGGTGAAACCCGTCACCGCCTTTTTGTCGCACATTCACAATCTGTCCCTCTCTTTTTGTCTCGTTCTCTCTTCCCATCTCTCTCTCTCTGTCAGTCACATGCACACACACCTGTCTTTCCGTGATTATCGCCATAAGGAATAAGTGAGATGACAGAGAGAATAGGAAACGGTGAGAATATGTTGCACTTATTTTTTTGTGACTTTCAAAATGACAGGATATGCATGTGACATCATTTTTTACTTCTTTTATCTTCTACTTCTACTTTCTATCCATGCAGACAGTTTGATTTTTTACTCTTTTCAAGTTTTTGTCACCATTGATGAATAGAATTTGTTTTCTGGTGTTAACAGCATTGAAAAATGACATTGAAACTACAGTCTAACCTGGTCAGTGCATCGTTTGGACGAGCAGAGCATTTTCTCTGCACCTCAAGGAATGATCAGTACTGTGAACAACCGTTTTCAGACTAATAGGATTTTCCTCAAGTTTAAAGCTGAACTGCTGGATTGTAAACACCTTGTTTACTTGTTCTATTGATGTGGATTGATGGTGAATTGTTCAGTTTGACTGTCAGGTTCTGGGTGTGGAGATGTTTGACTTGAACCCTTATCTGATGCTCCACCACCTGTCAGATGTCCACACACAATAATGCTGAAGTAGACTGGAGAAGTTTCAGGAGCTGTAGACTGACTGGCTCTGTGTGCTACAATATGGTTGCCTTTATAGGTTAATCCAGTGTCACGGAGCCCTGGTGACTCACGCTCAGTGGCCTTAGTTTGAGTCTGACGCATGCAATGATAAATAAAGGCAAATGGTATAATGACAATAATTAATATCAGTCTTTACAATCAGTAACTTCTATTGTTAACTTTTGAGTGTGAGTCAGTGTTTTGAATGGTCAAAACAGCAATTTGTACCTTGTGAATGTAACTGATTGGATGAACAATCTACAGCCATATACTGTATATAAGCATAATGAAGGAGAATACTTTCTACCCACAGCGCAACCACACACTTGCAAGTAGTGTTTATTGTTGAATTCAAAATCATCACAATACAAAACAATATACAATTATTTATATAGCACATTTAAAAATACAACCCAAGTTGTCCAAAGTGCTGTACAATAAAACACACAAGTACAACTAGTAACAATAAAGCTAAATGGGATTCAGACATTAAAAACATGCAATAAAACAAAAGTGAAGATATATAAAACCTAAACTAAAATGCCAAGGAAAAGAGAGTTTTTAATAGGGACTTAAAGTGCTCAAGTGTTCAGTCAAAGTAATACATTGTTAACGGAAAAATCTCTTCATCAGGTCTGTCTGTTCAATATTAGTATAGAGCCAATCTACATCTGTAGGAAAAAGAAGGTGTTTATTGGAACCTTTAGAGTTTTCAATTTTCCCATAGTCATAAGTGTCCTTTATATAGCTGGGATGAATCTGGACTCACAAATTGATGTAGGCATTAATATTCAGCCACACGATACAGTAAGACTCAGAGCCACAGTCAATGACTATCTATGATGTTAAAACTCAACTGAACCAAACATCAAATCAGGTGGATTCTTAGTCCATAAGAAATGATCTAATAACACTGTTTATTCTGTAGTTCTGTTGCCTTTAACACCATTGTCCATCACCCTTAGACCACTGCAGGTAAAGCTTGACAGAGTTGTATATGTGACAGTTTATTTGGACACTCTTATCCTTATGTAAAGTAATAATGACAGTGACAAACAGTACAACTGCCTCATAAGTCAACATGTAAAAGTCACAGAGCAAACAAAAACACAACCACATGGCTGATAGGGGACATAAAATTGAGCCTCACAGTCTATGTGAGGTTTTAGCCAGGCTCCTATTAGAGAGAGGTACGCAGAGAGAGGAAGCAGGAGACAGTGAATGAGGAAAGAAGAGTCTCAGTTGTCTGATCTATTGGTCACTTTATCTTCTAACTGGTTTTCCCTGGCTGTGCACTTCGTTTATCACTGCCAACACCAGCTCATGTCTCACTTTCCTGAGGACTATTGTGCATGAGTATGCGTGTGTGTGTGCGCCGCCGCTCGCCCAGACAGAGACAAATGGGCCGACTCCCACTGGTTACATGTGTTTGCTCTCCGTCTTGCTCTGCCAAGAGGTCCGCACCTGCACGTCACCGAGGGTAACGCTCCCTCCAAGCGCTCCTCAGGAGTTGCTAGTTCCAAACCCCCAATGCGTGCCACCTTTCAGGCAGGCGTGGGGCTGGGGCTGGGGCTGGGGCTGGGGGGTGGGGGGTGGTAGTGGAGATACGCGGGCTGTAGTTTGAGGGAAAGGAATGGGAAAGTGCAAATTGCGCTTTTCTAGAACAGATGAGAGAAGCGTTTGTGTTGGACACGCTTGGCTGACACAAGCACACACACACACACACACACACACACACACACACACACACACACACACATCACTGACGGGGAATAAAAGCCTTTTTTCTCTCACACACATTCTCTCTAATTCACTTATAAAACACACCTGTCTGGCCTTTGCTAATCCCTGCAGCTCCATTTATCCATCATCCTCAGCACCTGTTCATCCAAAACCGTATAACGACCTGAATACAGTGACAGCCCGAGCCGCCAGAAGGCAATGACATTAGAACCACATGAAAAAAAAACACACACAGCCTTTTGAAATCCCTGTGTGACACTATAGTGCAAGTAGAACTTTTTGTCCCAGTTAGAGGGTTGACATTTGCCTGTTTTTTTTTTCTTTCTTCTTCTTCTCCTTCTTCTTTCCCTGCCATCAGCAGAGGATTTATGATGAACAAAGAGAATGAACAGTGGATAAAGAGCTGGACTGGCCTGAAGAGCCATCGTCCAGAGGGGGAAATAGTTCTGTTTGATGGGAGTTGTGTTCTAAGCCCCGCGGCCGGCGCTGGGTTTAACATCTGCTGCTGTCACACTCAGGGACGAGGTGCAGAACACTGAGGCACATTAAAGTACAGCCCACTGCACGCACACATACACACACACACACGCCCACGCAGACATAAATGGTCAAAGACATAGTGGCTCTGTCCTGATATCCACCACAAATCAGCATACTGAACCAAACATAAAGCTCCAGTCAGCCCTGCTGTGGTAAAACACACTCGCTGCTTCCTGTGAAATGTTTGCCTGACCTTGGAAGTTGAGAGTAATATGATGCAACCAGTGATGCAGAGTGTAAATAAAAGCATGAGTAAACCACTCACCTGCTCTCCACCTGACTTAGGTTCGACTACAAACAAAATGAGGTCTGACTGACGTGGGATTACCTCACCGCATCCTTCAAACAAACAAACAAACAAACATAAAAACCCTAAACAAACCAGTCCTGACAGGTGTTGGGAGTTTGATTGGAGATGATACCTGACTAGGAAAGACAGAAATTAAAACAAAATGCTGTTTGTCAGTTTTAGCCGTAAACGGTGTGAGAAGGCTGGCTGTCTCTAGAGCTCACATCTGGATATTTTGTTCTACCGAACTGACAAGTGTGAAGTGTTATAAATTCAGTTATCTTGCATGTCTTTGCGTCAGCTCAGACAAACATGGAGTTGTGGTGTTTTGCAAAGGAAAATACAAATGAAAAAGTGTTCAAACAGAGAGACGTATTAATGTAATGCAGCGCATGACTCACACTACAGTCTAACATCTCTTAAAGTCCTCTGCCCTGGGCTTTCTTCAAGGTAGTGTCGTCGTCTTTAATATTTGCCTGTTTAACCAAGAAAAGTCACACAAACACACACACACAGACAGACACACAACCAAATGCACAAGCACATTCACAGACACTCGGAACGCAGACCGCTGTTTGCTGGTGTACAAGTGGAAGCAAACACTCAGAGACAAACAGGAGAAGAGCCTCATTGTGTCCACACAATGAGGCAGTTTACTCACGGCGCGTGCTGCCGAGCAAAAACAAAAACAAAGCATCCTGCTGTTGCGCAAAAGAAAAGTTATGCAGAGGAAGAGGAGCTCTACCTGTTATGCACAAATTATGTTTTCACTTGCAAGCAGGAAAAACGGACAGATGGTAGTGTGGACGATGTCTCGGTAAACAGGAAACAGAGGAGGAATCGGTTGCCAGAGTGCAAACAAGCAGGTGGGCAACGGATTTAATCATTTTCTCTCCAGGACTGTCTTTGTATGTGCACATGTGTGTGTCAGTTGTCTATTTTTTTTTTTTGGTGTGTGTGTGTGCGTGTGTTTCTGTATCTGTCAATTAAGCGAGCGAGCCGTTCGAATCCGGGAAGGTGAGCGAATGGAGGAGAACCCTGGGTAAAGGTGGTTTCCATGGCAACCGCTGCACTTAAAGCACCCCCCCACTCCCCCGTACCCATTTCACCTTTTGCCTGCGGTGATGGCTTCCACACTGCACAGCTCCCACCACAGCTCCCACCCGACCCCCCACCCAAAAAAAAAAAAAAAAAAAAAAAAAATAGATTTCCTGCTAAGTGATAACAAAGAACTGCGGGGAGGGAGCCGCACGCACGGGAGAGGAGCGGCGGAGATGACAGTAATGACAAGCTCTTCCCAGAGAAATGAAGCGCCTTCGCAATTTGGCGTGCCAGCTGGGAGAGGGGTGAGGCGAAACGGTGTGTGTGTGTATATGTGTGTACTGTATGTGTGTGTGATGGGCAGATCCATAAGGGGCTACGGTAACAGGCTCATCAGTGACCGCGTGTGAGTCGCAAAAATCCTCCTCCTGTTCAACTGGATCCATTTATGGAGACAAATGATAGCAGGTTATTTTAACCGGCTCTGCTCTAGATGACACAAATCAATGCAAACATGCTAAAGGTTTCTCTGGCAGTATAAACTGTAAATACCCCCCTCAGGTGACAGAGCGCGCCGTCACATCATCTCTCATCCTCCACTTTGGCTGAAATAAATGAGGTTATTCTCTCAGTTTCTAAAAAACCTGCCTGTTATTTTGAGAGTTGGTGTTATGAGAATAGGAGCCGTTTTGCGCGTGTGGGACGTATTCGAGTGTGTGTGTGTGTGTGTGTGTGTGTGTGTTTGCGTGCGCAGATGGCGCTCCAGCCAATTAGAGGAGGAGAGTGGTGAGGGAGCCATTAGTGCGCAATTAACTCTGATTGCTTCAACATTGTTTTGGTGAGCTGCAGCGCTCTGTGAAATGACCAAATGCTGTCGTCCCGGGCCTCCTGCTCCGGCTCCTCTCACCGTCACCACGGCGACTCAATTCAGTCCCATCCAGACAGAGCGGGAGCTGGACTATGCATACGTCTGCTGTTGTCATTAAGCCTTCCCTGCACTCACTCTGCTGATCTCTTCTTCATCCCTGTGCTTTGCCTCTTCTGTTTCTCTTGCTCAATATTTGCCCGATGCAATATCTCTGCCTCTGTATCACTCCCCATGTGTCTACTTTTTCCACTTAATTTTACTTCAGCGAGTCTATTTTTCTTTTCTTCTCTTTTTTCTTTTTTTTTTTTTTTTTTTTTTACCAATATTGATTCCACTTACTTGTTGGCTCTCAGACTCTTTTTCCTGCCTCTACCACCTGAATGCTGCATCCATTATTACCAGAAACATTTCTTTCCTGCTTATTACTTTCTTTTATTCAGTTGTTATTCAGGCCATTATTTGTTTTTGTTGTTTTGAAGAAACCAAAAAGAAATTCCATAGGCTGCTGCCGAGATTACATTCAAGATGGTTGGAACTCAATGGTCCCATAACACGCGTCAACACAGTTCTTCACTTGTCACACCTGGGAACAGGCCTTGCCAACCACTAAGTGCTGGTCGTTGTTTGACATAGGCTATGGGAATAAAAAAAATACTTTTTTCAGTTCTGTTTCACCCGTTATAACTCTGTTACCGTTACTGACAATAAAATGCACAGTTACACCGTTTTTTGACTCAAGAAGTCCAGTCACAAAACAATACAACCGTTAAAGTGTACGTTATATATCTTTTTTCAGCCAATCAACCAGTGGAAAAAAATATGTTTTTCTAGAACTAACCAACTCACTCAGTATTCCTCCGCGGAGCCTGCCTGGGCGGAGGAATACTGAGTGAGTTGGTTAGTGCCAGATAAACAGGAGGTTAGGGTTATGGTTGAGGGGTTTGGAGGGGGAGTCCAAGTAATTTGACATGTTAGTAACACAATAGTTACTTTTCTTGGTAATTAATTACTTTTAAAATGTAGTAATTATGTTACTAACTCAGTAGTACTAACTTTTTGGGGAAAGTAACTAGTAACTATGACTAATTACTTTTTTGAAGTAACGTGCCCAACACTGCATATGAACCCAGCTCTACTTCTAACTGCAGCTCTCACTCGCCAGCAGCAACATGGCTCCCAGCAGCAGGTCAGCAGCCACAGAGCTCTCCTCCACAGGCCCACTCACAGCATCCTCCTCTTCTTCCTCCTCAACCAGCAGTGACCTCAGTGGATGCAGAGGATTAACTAAGAGCCGATCAGTTCACTTCAGCATCAGCAGCTACAGCATTTTCTAAGTTAGCGTGGTACAGGCCTCTGCAGCACAAAGCCACACAGCCAGACAGGACTTCACTCCACTAGGAAGCCGCACAGCTCACTGGACTTTAAATGCAACACTAGATAAGACCTCTCTTTTTTTGGACTGGGTAATGGCAGTGATTATTTACCTTTCACTGTGACTCCCCACAGACACACAACTACACACAACTGAACCAAATTTTGTCAGCTTAATGGCTTTGTTACTAGATTTCGTGGCTTTCAGACCCATTTGCCAATTTTTCTTTATACAAACAAAAGCCTTGCAACAAATGTAATAACTTTGTGTACCTAGTGAGTAAAAAGAGGTTCTATTAAATTTTTTTCTGAGACATCACTTCACAAGTACACGTCACCCAAATCGCAATACAGCCTTTAACTTTGATTTAGGCTCGGCGGTTTTGTCAGACGATGTTGTGGATTCAGAATCATGGCAGTGCAGAGCAGCAGCTTGGACATGACATGTTATGTAGTCTGTATTTCCGTTACTGTTTCATATTCGTCCTGTTATCTAACACCATAAACTGAAAAATACACTGACAACAGTTTGGTTGGAAGTTTGGCTGCATTAATATGTTGTGAGCTCAGAGAGTCAGAGGGACACATGTTACAAATATGCAAATTAGCATGTTACCCTATTTAGTGACATTGTCACTCTTCAGACTTTAGCTATATTTCCACTGAAGCAACACTGAGCTGAATAAAACTCCACCAAAGCGTCAAAGTCATAAAACATTACTCATGAATCCGTTCTCGTGTCAGATCGTGGGTGTGTGGCTGTGAACTAGATATTAAATCCTTTTATACTGTGAATACATGACATACAAAACGAATGAAAATTGCTTTTTCCTTTAAATTGCATGTACAGGCCAGATCAACATGGCCTTTATACCATCATTTGTTAAATTTGGTCATTGGATAAAAGAATGCATTTATCTCTGCATTGGTTTGGATCAATAGTTCTCTTGTGAGGAACGGGGTTAGGCAGCAAGGACACTCTATGATAAATTGAAGAAATATATAAAAATACAGAAAGCGTTACTGGAAAAAAAAAACAGACAAATATCCACAGGGGTGTAATTTAATTCCATTATTTTCACAGGTATTATTTTTAAGACTTATGAAGAGCTGGAGCTATCTTAAAGGAGACATATTATACCCCCTTTCCATAAATTAAAATAGTTCCCAGGTGTCTTAAAGACATGTCTGTGACATGCTTTGGTCAAAATACCCCAAGGATCAAACATCACAGCTCTTTTCATATTCTCAAAACAGCCCTGTTCAGAACGTCTGGTTTCAGTGCCTGTCCCTTTAAATGCAAATGAACCACTGCTTGCCCCGCCCCACCCCTTCTACCGGTCGCAGGTAGGGGTGGTGTTATGCAAATTTGAAACGTAGTTGCATCACTGGAAGACAACTGAGGGAACAGCTCTTAAAACCGTGTAGATTTCAACCTAAGGAGCCTGCACATTACAGATGTATGTTAAAGAGCCTTCAAAAAGTGATATTTCTATAATATGTCTCCTTTAAAGTTAAGTCATCCTCAAGAATCGTTCTCCTATTTAGATTTGAATGTAATCTTGGTGGATGTTTAGGAAGCTGCAGTGATATCAAAGATTTTACAGTGGCCCTCAGTGTGTGTGTGTGTGTGTGTCAGGGCTCAGCAGAGACACGGCTCTTTTGACAGAGCAAGAGTTGAAGACGACGGGGAGCCTCAGCGCCGGGGTAAATTTAGGATGCTCAACAAGAAGCTGCCTGCTTCTCTCTCATTCTCTGCCTCTATTTCTGTCTGCCCACCCCCCATCCCTCTCATTCTTCTCCCTCTTTCTCTCTTTCACGCACTCCGTATTCCATCACACCAGGTCCCCTTCTGTCTCCTTCAGAGTCAGTTGCTTCTCGGCGGGGTGGGAGTAAAGTGTTGATTGGTAGCATGCTGGCAAATGGCAGGAGATTGGAGGTAGCCCGCTGCTGCGAGCTCATGTTGAGCCCACACCCCTCTCGGCCAGGTCTGGCAGGAACAAAAGAGACGAGGCGATGGCAGGGGTCTGACGGACCAAAATAAAAACAAAATGAAATGCCACAGGACGAGGGAGGCGCCCTCACATCTTCTTTATTGACACTTCAGTCACAAATGGTTTTGTTTTTAGCTTCACTTGTCAGGATGTTTTTTTTTCAGCCTGTTTGTTTGGGCATCAATCATTGTGTTGGTTTTGATCAATGCATTTGATTGCAATTCAAGTAAACAAGAAATTTACTTTTTTGCTGTCTATATAGGCTAATGCAACCATTATCCCCCTCTTGGAACTGCAGACATTAATATTGTGTTATTTGGCCACCAGGGAGGACTTACAGTATATTCACAGTAGGGTCACAAACTGAAGGAGACACCTGCAGATGATCCGGAGAACATGGACCAACACATCATCTTATCATCCAACCACATTTGTTTCATCCTGGCAAGATCAATATCACACTGTGCAGTGGTAAAAAATGCATGATGTTTTTTATTTTTTTTTTATTTTTCATCATTTCATCCTGTGTTTTTAAAAGGCTCAAGCTGCCCAATTTAAATGTGAAACCACTGAGACATAAGTGATTCGAGCCAGCTAGTTGTGAAAAAGCAACTTATAAAAGCTTATAAATGTCCCCAATTACAAACACTCCCAGCCATCACATTTAAAGATGTACAGCACAGATGCAAGCGAATCTCTTGGTATGTTGGAGTCTTTGGTATTTTGGGGCCAAAGCGTTCGACTTAATTGTCATTTCAACTCCATGGACACATGCACAAGTTGGTTGTGAACAGTATTTGTGTGCAGGTTGTGAGATTCCTTATAATCAAGTTGGGTTCCAGTGCAGAGCCACAGTTGACCTTATGTTCATCTCACTGTTATATTACGAAATCACATTGATATCTTGAGTTTTAGTCCTCAATTTCTGTCTGTTTTCACCATCTCATCTTTCTCAATATATACAACACACCGTCTCACTCTTATCAATGTATACAACACACTGTCCTTAGATAGATAGATAGATAGATAGATAGATAGATAGATAGATAGATAGATAGATAGATAGATAGATAGATAGATAGATAGATAGATAGATAGATAGATAGATAGATAGATGATAGATAATTTATTATATCCTAAGTGGAGTTTATATACACACAGGGCTGTAAACTAGCTGTTGCCACTCGCCGAATGCGACTAAAATATTCCCCTGCAACTTAATTTTGGAGGGCTACATGCCACGGGGCGGGTAAATGTTTGACCCGATAGTCGCAAAATAAATTATGCACAATATAGTAAAACATTCTACCTATAAAATAAATAATAACGTTAGCGCTAAACCTGTGATTTGTTGTGCGTCGCACTGGTGTAATGACTGTGTTTCCTTTGTTAAAGTTTTGCAATGTTTTGATTATTCAATTAATACAATTAAAATGTATTTTAAATAATACTTTGGCCTCTTTTTTAAGCATATTGCTACAAAATACTGTTAACTCAATGAAAAGTACTGAAACAGATGTATATGTAACCAAAAGAGGCAATTTATTATTTGGCCAGTAGAAAAATTACTTGGCCGGTCATCTACCGGTCTGCTTGGCAGGTGAGCCAAAAAGTTCGTTTCCAGCCATGTAAACACTACATTAATTTAGTATGGTATTAGATGACTTAAAACTTGTGATATGTGGCCTTGCTAATGAGTTTATCAGAATAGCAGCAGTGGTGAGATAAATGAAGGTCAGGGAAGGAGGGGTGAGAAGAGTTGAGCTCAAGGGACAGAAACAAGGTCAAATGTGAATTTACTGTACAGTGGATCAGCTGGTGTTATTATGAGGAAGCCACATAATTAGGTTAAAGGTTGTTTTACATGTCCTCAAAATATAACTTTGTAGATGGGATAATTTAATGGAAGTGTTGGGGGATTATTGCTGTCTGGTTGGTGTGTTTGTACCCACATGGAACAGTCCACAAATGCTGTGGTTGTCTGTAAAGACTTAACAATCAAGGAGTGTCCTGCCATAATATCTGCCAATAGGTTTTACTGCTGCTGTTATTGGCACAGTGAACCTGCGAGAGCTCAGACAGGACACACCAGTGGATTTTTCATTGTCTCTTGCAACTTCAATCATGCAAATTTAAAGAGTGTTTTGCAGAAGTTCCACCGACAAGTGAGTCGAGTTACAAGAGGGGGAAAAAAACACTGGACCAAAGCTACAGCTGGTTACCAAGTACTAAGGCTTACCACTGGGCAGGTTGTGTTTGTGTGTGTGTGTTGTGCATCATGAGTTGGTTCATGACTGTATTCATGTGTTTGTACTGCTTGAAGAATTATGAGTTTGAATGCTTTTATTGTCCTTGCATGTTAAGTTAACGTACAACAAAAGTCCCTGTCTCTCATGAAAGAAAACAATTTCCATTCACTCACATTAAACAGAATAACTGTTAAATAAGGTAAATTATGACAATAAAGTGCTGTAAAAAAAGAATAGGCTAAGTGCATATGCAGTTATTGCACATTGTCCATGCAGTCTCTGGTCTGTGTCCTGTGTTTTGCTGCTGACTGGACTCCTTCATGGCTGAGGAACAGTTTGAATTATTCCTTTGACATGTTTAGTGCAGAGGACCAGTACATTGCAATGCTAATCGTTAACTCCGTTCCCCAGCCTTACTGTACCTGACGCGCTCTCTTTTACCCTCTACACAAACAGCCTATGTACTGAGCTGTTTCTGTACAGGGTGTAACAATATTCTGTCTGTAAATTACAGCGTTTCCTGCACAGAGATGATAAATCACAGTGTTATCTGCTTGTTTACCCGCTGCCACTGCCTCCTGTGCAAAATAATTTCCTAATATCCAGGTATAGTTTCCACACACAGTTGCACATGCAATGATGTAACATCAGATCCTCAGTGAGACAAAACAATGTTGTTAGATTAAGGAGAGATACTATATTAAATTATATTATAATGATAAATTGATATTATATCATATTTTCAGGTCAACCTCAGCTTGCCTTCTAAATAATACACACATGATGTCTATATAGGTTGTTTTATAGATGTAGCTATTCATATGAAATAATCTAATCACACTTCAAACTAAGTGTTTCGGGCGGGTGAAACTGCAAAACCTCCCTCTCAACAAGTTCTCAGTCCAATTCCTGTGTACCACAGAGATAAGTGATTTGAACCAAGTAGGTGTGAAAAAGCCTTAAATGATGCCACATTCGTAAATGTGCCAAATGCTGCCAGTGACAGAAACAGAGCACACGCCACCCCTACACACTCTGAACACAAAGCCAGAGGCAGAAACATGAGGATTTGCTAAATGTCAAGTGACTAAGAGGGCTGCGCGACTTTTTCTTCATTTTTTTCTTTTTTTTTTTTACCCAAAACAAACAAACAACAAAAAACAACTAAGTGACTAGACAGTGCATGTTGGGGGAGGGGGAAGCTTTGGGTGTTTCAGCAAAAAAAAAAAAGAGAGAGTAAGCGAAGGGGAGGAGGGAGTTATGGGGGACAAGTAAGCTTGTTGAACTCATTGCCAGTTTTCCACTCTCTTTCTCTCGTTGAGGAAAGATTAGCTGGTGCGCCATAAAGGTCACAATGGTGTAGTCCTTTCTGGCTGTGTCAACCATGGGATTGGATTGGCCAGCCATCAAAGGGAGGGATTACCATCGAGCCGGAAGCTAAAAGTAACCCAGCGCTGACGGCCCAGTTCACAGCCAAATGACAAATTACAGCTGGTATGGTTAGGTCTGTGGGCCAGGAGAAAGTGCAAGTGTGCGTATGTCTGTGTGTGTGTGTGTGTGTGTGTGCATGCAAGTGTGACTTGGTGCTGCGGCAGACAGATGAAGGCTCCTAGAAGCTGGCGGAGTTCTTACTCCATTATACAGACGAGTGCCTCTATTCTCTCCCTGTCTCCACTTCACACGCCATGCACACACACATACACACACACACACACACACACACACACACACACACACACACACACACACACACACACAAACACTCCCGGAGCTGAAGTCCGCATGACTTCGCCGCCCTCTGCCTCCTCCACCTCCAGGACAAAGACATCAAGACACAAACACCCACACATACAACTACACACACTCACTCACTCACACACATACACACACACACACACACACACACACACACACACACACACACACACACACACACACACACACACACACACACACACCTCTAATCTCTGACTTGCAAGCAGGCTTGCCCTTCAAAGTCAAAGGAACTGGAGCAGATGAGACAAAGATGGACACGGCAGCGGTGATGCTACAAGCAGCCACAGGAGACACAAAGGTAACCCAACCCATCCCTGTTTATTCCTATTCATCGCCCTCCTGTCAGCCACACAGCTTGACCTTGGCTTTGAATAGCCGCCTCGTACAGCGAGCCGCGGAGCTGACAATGGCTTTGAAGATGAATGTACAGTATTCACAGTGTAAAAACAACCCGGCGGAGCAGATGGAAATATGAAACACGCCGAGGGGATTTCGGGTTTTCGCAGGGCTCACAGGTGAGGCGGGGTATAAGCGCTGCTAATTGTCGCGAGGATTCGTGAGGATTGAATTTATTTGCCTGTTACTCTGGGTCACTGACCGGCGGTGTTACGGTTGAGCACCTGCGACCAGGTTCATCCCCTGGTCAATGCTTGCCGTCTGCTTCCAGGAACCTCAGGGTCCCTCTGTCACTGTGTGTTCAGTTGGAGGGGTGGGGCATCAGAAAGCAGCAGCCGCCGCCTTCACACTGCAGAAAACATGCTGAAAGATCACAAAGTGAGATCCACTTACCCTGATCCCCCCCCACAACCCCCTGACTTCCTGGGTTTATGTGTGACTGCGTGACTTGCACTGCTCACCAGGGAGCAAAATGGATAAATGAGCAACAAATGCGCACTTTGTTTGTGGAGCATTGACGTGTGTTAAGAAGGAATATTGGATAAAAATAGTGCAGGAATTAGGCCGAGTGGCAGAGAAGACATTATACTTTGCCCTATAAATTCATGAACACGCTATTCCCAAACCCACACTTCCAGCGTAACACTCTCGGCGGGGATGCATGCATAGTAGCGCAGAATGATACCGAAATTAGCTCATTACAATTCATTCTTGTGAGACGTGCAGAAAGCATCAGCTTTCAGATGAAATGATTTGAACATTATACTTTGCTTTACAGCATTTACTGCCTCCCCGTTGGAAGCATTTACATTGTGTAAAAGAAACCATGTAATCACCCGGCTTGGGGAATGTTTACTGTGCTGCAACTTAAACTTGAATTTGCAGAATGAGTAAAGCTACATAAACCAAGCTATTCATGTCATCTGCAAATAAGATTCTCCTGCTGCTCATTTGGGTTTAAAGACGACGTAGGTGGAGTAATTGTGTCTTTAAAAAAAAAGCGATCCATCTCCGTCGCCGTTTGTCCCTGTCACCAAATGCTGATCGCCATCAAAGTCGGATTATGAGCCGGGAGAAAGTGGAGCCCCGCAACTCCAGAGACCCTGAACCACAAACCCCTTCTCGTGGAGGATTATTCTCTTTGTCAAAATCTAATCTTGAAAGACTTCATTAATTCAGTTCAGTCAGCCAGCTCACATGAAAAGGATTATTATACCAATGTAGAAATAAAGGATTTTCTAAAGGGCATTTTGCCGTAATTTGATGGTCGACTGTCACTGTGAGACAGGAAACAATGGATGGAGAAAAGAGTGTGACGTGGTTCAAGTGTCCCCCTGCAGATGTTAGGGTCTGGACACCCTGTACAGAGTTGATATGTCTTGGCTATAAACTTGTCACTGACTACACAAAAATAACAAGCTCGGGGTGCTGTATAGCTTACTTACCTCGTATGCTCTCAAAAAAAAAAATCAGAATTCTGAGTTTAAAGTCAGAATTCTGAGATTAAAGTCAGAATTCTGAGAAAAAAGTCAGAATTCTGAGATTGAAGTCAGAATTCTGAGATTAAAGTCCCCCCCCTCCCACACACACACACACACACACACACACACACACTCACTCACACAGTGGCCCTAATCCTCTTCCGTAAACTACTATTGGGTATTACTGGCAAAAAACCTTGCAGCAGGAGTTCCCCACATGCAGGAGTGTGTTAGTCTGGGCCAAATTCACATTGATTTCTAATAAACTTCAGGTTTGTGCTTGTTGGATCAACTGTAGATAGGCTACATAGTAGCTGCTGTGGAGTTTAAGTCTGACAGGCCTCACCACTCACAGCGCACCCCTCACTCCACCTGACCCAGTATATGCTGCGTGTGCACGGCATAGTGTTAGTGTGTGCTGATTGTTGCTGTAAAATTCCTACAGTGCTGAAATGTCTGCATGTGACTATATCTCTTCCAAAATCTGCATGCAGGTTTATTTTTTTTGCTATAGGTTTATTTTTGGGTGTGAGGGATAGTGCACCCATCAGCTGAAACATAAATTGGTGCCTCATGCTGTCAGATGCAGCCACACCAGTTCCAGTGTTGGAAAGGTGCTCGTTAGATGTTGGTGGGAAAAAAACTCAGCAGACGACCACTTACTGTAGATAAAAAGGCTGCATTGGAATTATGTCACAGTATGCAAAGTATATGCCATTAGAGAGCTAGCTTTCAGGTTTCACCTCACTTTTGTGTTATAATATGTTATTTATAATAAGATTTATATACTGAATAAAATAGCCACATCACATTCCATATAATATTCCAGCACTGCTGAAGATGCATGGACAAGTGGAGGAACAAGTGTGGGTTCCTGCGGGGCCCTCGTGCGGGTCCCTGTAACGCTGCATACATTCTCCTGTCAGATCAGTTTTTCGAAAGCTTAACATTAGCCTGGGGAGTGGCAGGCACAGCTTCTCCACCACCTCGTCTGTGTGTATGTAATATTTATAAATGAGGCCTCGGGAGGCTGTTGAGTGAGGCAGGTGGTTTTGTTTCTGCAGAGGCATACAGGTGGGATGCTGGAGGCCACAGGTTATAGTCTCCTCGGTTATTGCTCGTTGCTCGGCGCGGTGATTCACAGGAGAGCAGGAAAGCCAGCAGACATGACTGACTCATCCTTCTGTCTCTCTCACTCTCAGTGTCTCGCTTGCATTTTTCTCCATTTCACTTGTCCACTGAGGGGCTTCTCTTTTGTACCACAGCTCCTCGAGACGCGCTCGCTCTGCAATCGGATACAAAACGGCAGGTGCGGCGCACGCAGGCTCGCACCTTCTCTCCCGCACACAAAATTGCATTTGCATACTGTATAATTTGATACATTTGAGGGTGTATCATCATCTTTTCATACCCCCCCCCCTCATCCTCACATCTGCAAATATATATACACATATACATCTGCGCTCTCTTACAGTATGACTAATTCATCCCAGCATCTGTGATCAAAGCGCCCTTCAAGCTGAAACTCTACACGGCATCAGGCTTTATCTCCCAGTAGCAGATCTACATGTTAAATCTACATGGCTTTGTGCGTGCCTAG
This sequence comes from Trachurus trachurus, assembly GCF_905171665.1. Classification (NCBI taxonomy): domain Eukaryota; kingdom Metazoa; phylum Chordata; class Actinopteri; order Carangiformes; family Carangidae; genus Trachurus; species Trachurus trachurus. Next base: position 22,664,853 of record NC_139904.1, on the reverse strand, counting down.
CTTTTACCCAGTCTTGGTGGGAAAAGTGAGAGGAAGTGAGTAAATATTGATGCACATTCTGTTCCCTCTCAGCCTCAGTCCATCTGGATCCACAGTGGCCCCTGGAGAACAAACAACCTGGAAGAAACTCTCCCTCCCTCCCCTAGCAGACCTCCTCTCTGCCTGTTTGTCTCCTGCCTCTCTTTGTCTCCTCTATCTGTCGTCCTCGTCCTCGCACCTTGTTAACTTTTTACCATCCACTCCACTTCTCCTTCCCAATACGCAGAGAGAGAGAGAGAGAGAGAGCTTGGGTCGCATTTCATATATGTGTTCCCAGTTACAACAGATGAATTATAGATGAACATCCATGAAGCAGACTACCAGAGATCTCTTGCTGCTGTTACACACACACACACACACACACACACACACACACACACACACACACACACACACACACACACACACACACACACACACACACATACACCCCCTGCTAAAGAACTACTGCCCTGAGCAGGGGGAGATGTTATGATACGGTCATTTAACAAATGCTTTTATCTTAAGTGAACAGTAATATGTGGTGTATTTTTAGCCTGGACCTCGAGGGGCTTTTGCCAATTGTTGGGATTCAAGAAGCAAATACACTTTGCTCTGCAGCCAGCTGAGTTGTTGCCTTCACATCATATTGTCTGTGCTCAGCCTTAGTCCATATGTAGGGCACAGAAACAGAGCCACTGGAAAAGATGTCCTATTCCCTGTTATCATCTGTTGGAAAATAAATATCTGAGCATGTCCAAAGCCTCAGAAGAATCTCTGAGTGTTTGCGCAAGCCATCCGTGAAAGTGAATAGTAAACGCGGCGCCTCTCGTCACAGCTCCCTTATTGCCTAGCCCCCTTTTTCTCCACAGCAAGTTTTCTTTTCGCAATCTTCTGCTTCTTCTTCTTCTTCTTCTTCTTCTTCTTCTTCTTCTTCTTCTTCTTCTTCTTCTTCTTCTTCTTCTTCTTCTTCTTCTTCTTCTTCTTCTCCTATTTCTGTCTTTTATTAAGCAGAATCAGTTTTTCTTGTCAGAGTCCTCCCTCGCTCTATCACTTTTTAATAACCCTCCTCTCTTTAATGAGTTCTGTTGTACACAGGGGGCAGCGGCTAGGGGCCAATTTGTGATTTCACATCAGATCAGATCAGAGAAAGCCAGGAAAATAAAAGGGGGAACACACACACACACACACACACACACACACATACACATTCACATACACATACACACATGCAACTTCCTGCATATCACCTCCTCTTTTCGGCTGCACTCACAAGAGAGGTTCCGTGCATCTCATCTCGGCAGTCTGGGGAATAGCGGTGCTCCCTGTGCCGCCATTTTGGAGGCATCCTCTGGAACAGAGAGTCACCGGAGAGAACTCCTCGGAGGGCGAAGGGGGAGAGAGAGAGAGAGAGAGAGAGGCAGGGAGAGAGATGAAGAAGAATGCTGATGTGTACTCACATGAGGTTAGTTAACTTTTTACTTCTAGATAAGTCTAATGAAGCTCTCCTGTTCTTCTTCGCTGGAGTTTCCGAGCTGGAACAGTTTGCCAGGAGTTGAGGGATTTGGTAATGGGAGGATACGCCGCTGAAATTCTCAGCTTTCGCACCTGGATGTAGTTTATCTCTCTCAGATTAGTTTGCAGGAGCCGCTCCTCCACCCGCATCTCAGATGGTGTCACCACTTTGCAGAGTTTTGCTTCCCGTAGAGCCGCCACACGTGTTGTTTTGCGGCTTCACATTACAGAACCATAACGATGATTCATCCCCTTCATTCTATTTATTACCCAGCTCATATTCAAGGACAAAAAAAAAAAACATGGAGACAAGAGTCATTTTTACAAGACAATTAAAAGGGCTCCAGAGGATTGAGGAACATCTCATTCCCCCAAACCACCATTAAGATGCTGCTGTTAACAGCCTCCACTCTTCTGGCTCATGCTCTCCACGAGACTTTGGGACCCGCTTCGGGGATTTTCTAACATTCAGCCACGAAGGAATTAGTGAGATCAGGCGTTAATGTCAGGCAGTAATCCGAGCTTCCAATTTATCCCTGAGGTGATGAGGTCAGGACTCTGTTCAGACCAGTTAAGTTTCTTCTTCACCGAAAACCTTTTTCTTTATGGACTATGGCTTTTTTAAATGAGCACAGCACAGACATTTCCTACAAATGGTTGAAAGCACACTGCAGGCAAAAATACAAACTGTCCCACCACAAAACCTATGAAAAGACAATAATATATCCATTCTGAAAGACCCAGGCTGGACACAAACCAGGGGCATTGCCCCGCAGATACCAGAATTAATCCAGGCCACATGCATCTTTTCTTCTGGCCCATGGCCCAAATCTGGCCCACATTAAAGGAATAGTTCACCAAAAGATGACATTCTTGAGTCATTATTGACTCAGCCTCATGCTGATGAATAGTAGTTTTTTATTCCTCAAAGTGCATCTGGAGACCCGGGAGTGGGGTTTGTAGTCCAAAGAAATCCTCATATGAGAGTCAATAGTGCCCAACACAAAAAGTCCATAAAACTACACAAGAACCTTGTAACCTGGTAACCTTGTAATTTTCCTCCTTACTGCTCGTCCACTGCAATCCAAGTGTCCTGAAGGGATATAGTCCAGAGTATTACAGCCTAATACTCCGGAGTATTCATCAGCCTTGGGGTGAGTCAATAACAACTGAATTTTGTGTTTTTGGTGAACTATTCCTTTAAACATCATTGTAAAATACTTCTTCCACATCTGGACCAATTCAGGTGTACACACACAGCTGTCACTCAATACCACAGGATAAAAACCCAGATGTGGAGGTATGGTGATGTTTGGCCAGAAGCATTTTGCTCTCTGGGGAAGTTCATTGGTGATGCCTTAAAATATACCCTAAAGCTCTACCCGGATGGGATTAACATTACACGGAGAGAGGGGAATAATCACTGCTTTTCTGAGTAATCAAACACATTTTTACCATTGTGAAATCGCTGTATGTGGTCTGAAACAGGCATGGACATTATGCAGGACAACGGCTCATTTAACTAACTTTTGCGGATGTGGCTTCTAATTCCTTTCATTTCAAAGGTCACATTTCACACTGAGTTCTTAAAAAAGTAGAAGTTCGTCATCCCAACCCTCTTAAAATACAAGGACGTCACTCTGGAACGGATTTGAAAAAACTGGAGGTAATTGCATCTGTGATTTTTACACTCAGGAAGAAACTCACCTACCCTGAAAGAGATGAATAGATTCAATCAGAAAATGTCCAACAGTATTTTTAATGCTGTGGAAAGATCTTAGTTATGACAAATAAACCTAAAGGTAAAGTTCAGGTTAGGCAATTAGAACATTAAGATTAAGGAAAGGCGATCGGGGTTAATGAAAACATAAACTTTAATTCCCTGACTGTGACCAAGGTGAACTCCAATCTCCTCTCTTAAAATGTCAGATGTGTGAAGCACCCATCTTCCTCCCCTGCCTCCCCCTCCTCACATACATCCCATTAAGCCCGGCACAGTGACAGGTCAAGCCCGTGTAGGGAGGGTCTGTCTGCACAGGTCAACTCACGACACCGTCTCCATGACTCATATCAGGACTGGAGCTGAATGTGAGCCGGGGGCTGCAGGTTGGTTCTAGGAAAGAAAATTAATTCAATGATACATAATTAAGAGCCTCACTCAAGGAGGAGAGAGGACTCACACGTGTGCAATCAAGAGACGTATAGGACCAACAGAAAGGTGACAGTGAAGCTTCACTTTGGACCAGTAATTAGTCCAATTCTGCATAATTCTCACTCTTAATTCATTATATAAAGACAGCACTACTTCCTGCATTGGCACTGAATGTTGGCAATGTAAACCACGAGCTGTAGAACTGTCCCAAATGGACGTTATTTTTACAGCCCAGTGTCCCCATGAATATCTTTGTACACTGTAGCAAGATTTCTCCAGACACATGCTATGTTGTCCACATGCAGAAACTCCATTATTACTTACAAAATACTGTATATCATATAAAGAGTTTTAAATTGGGGAAATAATTGGCCAGGTCCACCCTGAGTGCAGCAGTACTTAATGGTTTAAAGTCCAAGTGATAGCAGTGAAATGATGATTAATTACCTTTTACCACAGTAGTGCCTATGTAAATGTAAATGCAACACAGGCAGACCCACAGATACACTGACATGAGCTAAACAAGCAGAAATGAATGCACTGTATACCGGTGCCAAAGATTCTGTCCAAAAAGCACAGTGCGGCAGAAATACTGTGGAGAATCGATATGGTGTAATAACCACTCCAAAAAGCTGGTTGATTTAAGGACCCGGGTTTATCTAAAGTACTTTGTCATTGGATTTACTGATTATGCTACTTCATTGAATTGTACTTGGACAGGTGAATTACAGTGCTACTAATAATAAACCAGAGTGTTTTTATTTTCTTTCATTCTACCAGGGTCGGGGTGAGCCACAGCATCTCTGGAACTGGGAAGGATCCTGAGTCCTGTCAAGGACCCTCCATCCAATGTTTGTTGTGGCCTGGGCTTGAACTTGTGCCGTCTGATTAGAGAGCAGCCTACTGTACACAGCACTCAGCTGTTGCTTCAGTTAGGAGAGGTTTGAGCTTTGTTTCTATAATGATGGGTTTCTACTCTGGAGAAAATGTCATCTTACCATGAGTGTATAAAAAATATATGCTTGCCCAGGAATGAAGCCAGATATTAAATACATGTGAAGTTAATAAAAAATAGACTAATCTTAACAGCTTGAACCTGTGCATGCCACTGTTTCTCCCACACCTTTTGTCTGAAGTGAAAATATGAAAAAGTTAGCTGCAAAGAGAGTTACAAAGTGCTTAAGAATAAAATAACTAGAAGCAGATTATAATAAATAGCTTCATTTATCATTCTTTCCCTGGGCTCAATTGGGGAGAGTTTTAACATCTTTGTGGGCCCTTTGGCTGCATTTGCTCTTTATCTCTGGCTAAAGGTAAACAGATCTGGAACTCTATCCACCAACCCATTTCATTTTCTTTTGGCCAGAATAATAATGATAATGTAATACTTTGTTGATCCCTGGGGAAATACAGTTTCCTCTCGCCTCTTGGAGATTAGAGGTCAGGACGAGCTATAGAGGAGCGTCCCCAGAGCAGGTAGGGGAGCTTTGAATTGCTCAAGGTCACTTAAGTTTAGGACTGCAGTGAGAGCAATGCTCTGCATATAGAGTTTAAATGGTAGGTTATTTTTTTTAGTTTTTTGTTTTTTTTGGGTGGGCGGGGGAGTAAGAGTAATAGACAAACAGTGTTGTCTTTACAGTTGTGAATCATCAGCTAATGGCAATGTGTTTTTTTAAATATCATTTTGTTATTTGTCTTTGAGTGTGCAATGGATAAAACATTTTAAAGAATTATTTAATTTCAACCAACTCATGAAGCTAGCAAGCTATATAGCTTTTAAGATTGGCCTGCAACAAATGTTTAAATCAACAAAGTTGATGGTTCCTTGATGTTTTTAAACCACATAATATCGATTGATCATTAAAATTTAGCAGGGTGGACATTATGCCTTATATTGTGCAGTTTCAACTTATAGATTTGTTGTAGCACTCTGGATAACTTTTTTTTACTTTTAATGCATCAAGTCCCAGTAAACGGTGGCTTCTTCCAACATGATGGAATATTTACATTGGTGCCAGATTGTTTATTGGCCAAGCTCAGTGCTGAACTGAGCTTCTAAATGAGGCACTGAGGGGCCCAACATGTCTGTCTAACAGCCTGGTTTTGAGTCTGACTAGAACGAAAGGGATGAAGAAGTGATGGAAAGACAGTCTGCTCTGACCTAATGGTGCCATCTGTTGTGAAAAGACTGGTGTTGGGATGGTCCTGGGCAGACCTGGCCTGGTTTCATTGATCTGGTTGAGACTCTACGGGGGTTCCAGACTGTCAAAGGCATCAGTGACATTTCTCTTGCTGTAGTTGTTTACTCACATTAGTTGGCAGCTTGGCTGAGGTGTCAGGGTTTCTTGTCTCCAAATGTGAGCATGAGAAGCAGTTCTTATAGTTGTGTAATTGGTGGTTTTACCATGATTACAGAGTATTTTGGACACCACATAGAGCGGTGAGCAAACAAGTGCCTCAAAGAGCCAAGAGTCTGCAGCTTTTCCTTGCAAAGACTGTTTCGCTGATTAATTCCCCATCTCTGACTGGGACAGCTGCCGGAGCCACTGGCTGGAATTAAAAGCCACAGTCTCTTGACCATCCATGGCACATGGTTGGGCACCGCTGCTGTAGAGCTGGGCCTGGGACTCAGGAGGCCAAGAAGATGATGTAGTGCTCTGGCTTGGGCTCCTCTGGCCACAGACGGACAGAGGAAATGAGAAATGAGATGACACATGAAAAAAATGTCATGCCAGTTAACATGATGGAGGAGACGTTTTCTCAGAGAATGAATGATGGGAACTGTTTTCTGTAACTGAGGTGAGTTTCTCAGTCAAATCACTTCATGACATCTCAACACAAGGAAGTACTTTTAAAGGGATGGTTCAACATTTTGGCAAATTGGCCCATTGCCACAATCCCTATAGTTTTAGCAGTAGGTTTGTTACCTTTAATTGTCGGTGCAAGCTATTTTTAGAACGGCGGAGCAGAGCCGTGAGCTACACTATGGAGGCTCATGAAATTTCTTGGTTTCCCTCATCAAACTCATCAAATACACAATCCAACAAGTCCAAAACGCTCCCGTGGACAAGTTGTGACCTGCACATTCACCACGCTATGAGATAATAACGGAACATTACGAGACACGAGAGTTCTTTTTGAGGCAAATGCAGAGACTGCTTGCCAAAAAACTGCCCACGACGGGAACACGCATCAGCGGTTTTGCATGAATTTGTTGAAAAATCCCATTAGCCTCCGTAGCGTAGCTCTGCAGCTTACAGCTCTGCTCCGCCATTCTAAAAATAGCTTGCACCAACAATTAAAGGTAACAAACCTACTACTACAACTATAAGGATTATGGCAATTTGCCAAAATGTTGAACTATCCCTTTAATGTACGAGCCTCAAATGATCCTGTATAAAATGATTTGTTTCCACATCTTGTATAAAAGTAACTCTGTCTCTGGTGATACATAACCCTTCCACTCTGTATGATAAAGCTCTATTTTTCCCCCTCTCTTCTATGTCTGTGTGGAAGATGTTTTCCAACTTCTGTAGCTGGGGGGGGGTGGGTGGGTGGGGACTCTGGGCTGCAGCCCAACACCGGTATACAGAGCCAGTTGGGTAGCTCAGTCTGCCAGGCCCTCAGCCTGGATCCCTTCACCGCCATCTCCCCTCTCTCCTTCGCCTTTGGTATTGGGGTCACGTCTCCCTCCATTGACAGGAAAGACTTCTTTAGAGGGCGGATTAAAAGGCCTCCAAACTGATCCTGATAGGAGGTGTCTGGCAGCTGATGTTGCTGGATGATATGTCACAGCACTGAGGAGTGGAAAGGAGATGTGCTGGGGGTGGGGGAGTGCAGAATTGGAAACTTCTGATTGGTTTTGACTGCATGTGCAGGTGTGTGTGTAGCCCTTTGTGCACATGAGTCTTGCAAAGGGCATTTTGCGCTGACCAGAGATGAAAGGATAACTGTTGTTAGTCTCCTCTTATGATGGCTGATTAGAGTGATGCAATCGACTGAAAGGAAGCCTCCTCAAACACACAAACAACATAGCCCCAAATCATCAAACACACATCAATGCACAAAGATATGAAAACACACACACACACACACTCACATACACACAAAGGCTAGCTGCATCAGAGATCATCAAAGGTGACTTCATCTAATTTTTCAAAAGAAAATTCCACCTTAATGTCAATTGCCAGATCACCAGCTGGCTCATTTCATCACCACACTGGAGAATTCTTTGTTAATGCTGAGAGAGCAGTGAGGGTCTCTCTCTCTCTCTCTCTCTCTCTCTCTCTCTCTCTCTCTCTGTGTTTGTGTGTGCACGCGTGTTTGTGTTTGTGTGTAAAGTGGTGGCGGTGGCGGGTGCACTCGATGCTCTAATGGTCGATGAGTGACCCAGTCGGAAAAGGTCAGCAACACTACAGGGCTGATGTGGGGAGACGTCCTCCACTCACCAACTAATTAAATGTCAGCGAGTCAGATTGGATAGAGAGAGAGAAGCTGGGTTGGGGAGGAGGGGGAGGGGGAGGAGGAGGAGGACTAGGGGGGTTGGTGAAGGAAAACACAGGAGAGAGTGGCAGATAGGTAGACAGGGAGCGGACCTTGTTGTAAATGTCATGTGTTACATAAGGTTTGACTCCTTGGCAGCTGAGGCTTCAGGGACAAAGAGGAGTGAAACACTTTTTGGCCGATGGTTTGTCCACGTTAGAGGTTTTTTTAAAAGTGGTGGCCTAGAAGATGTCGGCCATTTTTTCATTTCAACCAAAATGTCGCAAATTACATCAAAGGGACACGCATCATCTGTGGACTCTCTGGCCCATTGTCCGAGCTGAGTGACAGGTTAACATTGTGCCACTCAATTTGGACCACTGTGACGATCCTCTGATGGCCAATTATGGTGGTCTGTTTCCTTCTGCTAATCATTGTGTCTGCTGTCTACAGAGTGACCACAAGTTCTGCTCAAAAAGACAGGCTACATTCAAATTATATAAAGCTTTTGCAGAGATTTGGATTGTGCAGTAAGACTATGTGCTATGTGATTAAAGGTCCCATATAAAAAGCCAGATGTCCATGTTTGTTAGTGTGAATGCTGAAAGCATTTGTAACTCGCTGTAAATGGCATTATACTTTGTTTAAATTCAGTCAGAATAGTCACACCTTGTACAGAAGTCCCCTATTTATACTTCTTGTTTTTTTTCTACTATTTTGCAAAGCTTTCAGCTATCATTGAATGAGCTCACATTCATCAAACCTCCCCTCTGGTTAGATCACTGGGCTGATGATCCTAAAGGTCTACTGACCATGAGCTCGTGGGTTCGATTCCTCCCTTGGTCATACCTTTGCATGTTGATCACTACTTGCACTATTTGTCAATTGTGATTCAGCAATGGCGCTCAGCTGCTTTCAGCATTCACACGTATTTCCTTCAGGAAATACAAATTCTAGTTTATCATAAAATCAATACTCTGAAAGTATTAAAGCCCTCCACAAAGAAATACACACAGCCTGTATTCAGAAACTAATATGGGCTGTCAGGACTTCTGTAACTTTGTGATGTCACAAACACTCCTCACTCACCTGGCCCCAACATCATAGTATTTTTTCTAACTTTCTGTCTAATCTGCTATATTTTTAGGGGAGGCAGTGGCTCAGGTGGTAGAGCGGCTCGTCCAATGATCAGAGGGTTGGCGGTCCCGCGGTCCCGCTCTGTCCCGGTTGCTGCCGTGGTGTCCTTGGGCAAGACACCTTACCCACCTTGCTCTTGATGGGTTGTGGTTAGCGCCTTGCATGGCAGCTTCCACCATCAGTGTGTGAATGTGTGTGTGAATGGGTGAATGTGATGTACTGTAAAGCGCTTTGGGTATCGTTCAGGTATAGTAAAGCGCTATATAAAATACAGACCATTTACACTCAGAAAACAGGGAGCCAATCAGAAGAGAGGCTCAGAGCCTCCTGTGCGTTGATTGGCTCACTGACCTGTACAGTAGTTACTAGCGCTGCAGAGGGAAGGCTAAGAGAGGACATGTAAATCTACACTTCAAACCACAACACTTCTGGATCAACACTTCAAATAAACAACATGCAGACATGTCAAGTATGGGACCTTCAAAATGGTCCCTTGTGTTTTACTGCTGCGCATATAAATATAATATCGGAAAATCTAAAGCTCAATACATACAGTAGAAAAGGGTCGAAGTCAATATCACATTAATGCAATTATACCATCAGCCAATCATGTGTTAGAAGTTCCGTGGATTCAATCTTGCAGATATAACCGACCAAATAAGTTAAAAATATGATTTCAGTAACTTGACTGTTTCATGCCTGTTGGTGTCAGACAGGCTGGTTTGCGTTTTTTGTAGACTGATCCCCCGGGATTTTCACACACAACAGTCTCGAGAGTTTTTACTCAGAATGATGTGAAAAACAAAAAACATCCAGTGAGCAGCAGTCAGACAGAAAGGCCTTGTTGATGAGAGCGTATTGGAGGAAAACGGCCAGATTGGTTAGAGCTGAGAGAAAAGCAACAGTAACTCAGTTAATCACTTTTTACAACTGTGGTGAACACAAAAAAACATATCAGAGTCAACACCCCCTGTCAAGCTAAGAGCTGAATCTGAGACTGAGTGGATACAGAGGACTGGAGAAATCCAGATTCATCAGACCAAACTTCATTTATCCAGAGTCACACAGTGGTAGGATCAAAAGTATAGACTGTAAACAAAGATGAATGTAGCCCCTGTGTTGTCACCAGTGGGTTTTTGAAGAGTAATTCTGGAGTAGTGAGCTCCACTGTTGTCATCTTACCAGTATTACCTCTGAAAATTAGACAACGGCACTTTTCAGTGCATGGTGACTTCTGGCTGGTAAACACTCACCCAACTATCACTAAGCAGTACTTCAATCATGCATAACTTTAAACCTTAAGAACATTTGAGTAAGTGAGTTATGTAAACCAGTAGAACTATCAAGTCTGAGTGTTGTGTTTCTAATAAAACATTTGTAAAATCAATTAACTCCAGAGAGAGAGGGATAAGTTCAAAAACTGACATGAGAAACAGTGGACATGTCAGCTCCTGAGAAATAACTCTACTAATGTTAATCTTAAATTTCAATGTCCTTCTCAAATCCAGTATCAGCCGGACTCCTGACTGTGTGTAAATATCTTTGTGTAACAATAGATGAATTGTCCTCACTTCATGTTGCCTTTGTTTGTTAGAAGGGAATCTGACTGATGAGGAGTGACTGCAATACAACAATGAATTTATTGCTTTGGAGATCAACAAGAAGAACAAGGGAACAATCTCTACTAATGATAATGATAATGAAGTTCATTTATAAAACACTAAGAACTAAAAGCAATTAAAACAAATGAAAAATAAAAAGGAAAAATCAGACTAAGGATTAGTCTTCATCTTCATATTCATCTTTATCTTCAAGCCAGAAACAGCAGCAAAAAGTTTTATGAACCACTTACAAAAGACATTGATTTTACCCTTGATTTTGGTCCAATCCTGGTTGATGGTCGGCTCATCCGGCTCTGCGGTTGTAACAGGAGCTTCAGGAGAAGGGGCTGGAACCACTTCAAAAGAATATTATGTTGGATTTTTTGTCACAATCTATAACTTGTAACTTAAAGCAGAAGTGAGTGATATATTTGTGTTAATATAAGTCTTAAATAGTTATATCTTCCGACAGCAATCACTTACATAGAGTGTTTGGACTGAAACACGGGTCTCTCAGTCCCTCTGCTCTGCTCTGAGCCGAAGAGAAAACATTTATCGTATCCTACAGTTTTTATCCAATGAGGAGAGAGAACGGCATGCAGGGCTGTGTGTGCAGCCAAGGAACGCCGTGAATGTGGTGACGTAGCGACGAGGACTGTTATGGTGCGTTCAAGGAAACTCGTATTTTTCTGACCGTGAAGTGGTACCAGTTCGATCTGGTACGAGTTCACCGGTCGGAAGTTACGAGTGGCCGTTATAGTGACTTTCACCGGTAAAACAGGTCGGAAAAACACGAGTGGGTTGCCTGGAACGCTACAAAGTCGTAAGTTGTGACTTGAAGCTGTAATTTACGATTTCAAAAGCCTGCCTGGAACGCAGCATTAGCGAAAACGACCGGATCACTCACTTCTGCTTTAATGTCTCGTTACAAATAAAATTATTAGACACTTAAGCCAAAATGCGATCAGTGCGTATCTTGGCACTCAGATGAAGAATTGAGGCTGATCTGAAAGCAATGGGAAGTTCTACCCAGTATTAGTGGTGTTCCTAATAAAGTGGGTGTCATTCACAACAAATAGGTTATCTATTAGGCTACTGATCTTACAGAAGAAGATGCATCTTTTTTATTTTCTTCTTCTTTTTGGATTTTGAGGAATTTTGCTCCTAAAACAAATCTACAAGTATAAAGGTGAACTGCTCCTGACTGGATCAGGGTTAAAATAATATGTCTTGGAAATCTTCTTTCTAAAAAATGCATGTTTAATAATAAGTGCTGGGGCCATTTCTTTTGGTTCATTGTGTGATTCTGCCTCTGATTGTAGACTTTCAGGAGGCAAAGGTTCATTCACATTTTTCGCAGAATGATAGCGAGTTATGTCGGCTCTTTTTAATGAACCCGTACAGCTCAAAGACAGAGTGGAAATGCTGTGGCATGTGGTTGTGCAAGACTACGCTCTCACTAATTGCCCGGTCATACCAGACAATGTGACAGTAACATAGGTGCTGTGACAGTGATAAGGCTTCGCTACGTGGCTTTTTCTGGGTCATGGAGTCAGTTCGACTTTTGTGATAAAATTGATACCCAGAGGAAATGTGGTGCAACCCAGCTAATATGATATCTTTCCTCCATTTTGGAACCACTCTTCTTGATCCAATCTCAAAGATGATTGGTGTCAAAATGGTTTTGCAACAGAAATCTCTGAGTCAAAGCTTAAAAAGCGGTCATACAGTAGGTCAAAACGTGTTTGACCTTCATGAATGAATCCACTAAAAAATATTTGTTTCACAAAAGTTCTCTTAAAAAGGTTGGTGTGAAGATATTTGTTGTAGGCTACCATTGCTACATAGCTAACGTTAGCATCAACAGCTGTTTTCAGAGAAATGTTGCAGATCAGACATCAGACATTACCAACAGCTGTCTCCAGAGGTGGAGAGCAACATAAGATGTGATTGTCTCAATATGCCTACTGAAGTTAGCATGCTAAGCTAACTTCCTTTGTCTCACAACTCTCTGTAGCTTCCAATCTGTGCTACTCAAAGGGCCGATCATAACCTCATGTGTTGTAAACCCAACAATGGACAAAGCCACCTGCTCCTGGCAAGAAACTATTGGCAGCAGAGAAAACTAACAAATAACTGCTTTGATGGTTCAACAATCCCAATGGTTTCTGGGGAATTTGAAATACTTTTTCTTTTATGTATAAGAGCTTCATTTAAATATGACAAATGTAACATAACACAGTGATTATATTCCCCGAACATTATCTGGTTGACTGATGGGACTCTGCTGCCAACAGAACTGCGGCTGCAACATTTCTCTCTGATATACTACATAATTGTCATGTCACCCGTTCTGATGTCTCTGTAAATAAGTGGACCAATTCACCAACTGCTCAACAACTTTTCTTTTAACTAACACAGAGAGAGTCTCAGTGGGTTGGAGCGAGCTGCTTGCTGTGTTTGTTTTTAGAAACAAGAACATTAGTTTAGGAGTTTAGGACCTGTTGGCAGAGACTAGAATGATGGCATAGTTGTTTAGTGTGTGTGTGTGTGTGTGTGTATGTGTGTGTGTGTGTGTGTGTGTGTGTGTGCGTCTGTCTTATGAGAGCAGGGTCCTTACATTTTTCCTAAGGGAAGATATTGGAAGCGTCTCCTCTCCCCCTAAAAAGCTGTTGAATAATTCACTATGCCCCAGTTTCTGCCCATTAGGTTGACACACTGCTGGAACTCTCTCGCCTGGAATAGTTGACAGCTTTTTTACACACACACACGCACACATGCACACACACAGATTTTCTCACACGCACAGACAAGGTCACACTCACACAAATACTTTCTCTCTTTATACACATACACACAGAGACAGTCACATTCACATAAAACCATTTCAGCTCTTTAAAAGAGACTTCTTTCTCCAGTTGTGTATAACGTCTGCTGATTCTGTCATAATGGTCTGCTTTCTCTTCTCCTGTGAGTCCACTTTCTTCCCCTTCTTCTTTTCACACTCTCTTGCATTTTTTATTCAGCACCACTTTCATTGTCTCTCATTTCCATTCCTGGTCTGTTGTCCTGTTTTTTCACCTTCCAAATTCTCTCTCATAGGTTTATGCATTACTTCCATCTTGATGTCCCTGTTTCAGAGTCATCGCTGAGGCCTTTCTCTCTGGGCTGGAAATGTCCTGACTTATTCATTTACGTTTAAACCGGCAGGAAGTCATTTTGACTTGGGGCTGTGTAAACAAGCTGTAACTTGATATGACAAAACCGCTAACTAACAATTACCTTCTCACACATCAGCTAAATTTGAAGTTGCTGAATATAGAAGTGGAATAGCAGACTCTCCTTCACTCCTTGATCTGGTGATATCCACTGTTACTGCTGGTAACAGCACAAGTGGTGAAATTCAGTTCTGGGGGAAGCACAACAATAATTATGATAATGCAGAAACGAGGCCTCCACGAGATCTCAATGTTCTGCAACTTAGTGATGAGACCAATTAGAGACAACTGAAGGAATTCATAGGCTATTTGTTTGTCTTTCTAGCTTGTCCACTTATACTGTAGAAGAAAGGAAAGACAAAGAGGAAGGAACTCCACACAGCAGTGAGACAAATGAACAAGCAATAGTCCATCAATTAGTGTTAAAAATTTCCAAGCCCAAACCGAGACATTAGCATCACCTTTGGGTTCCTGAACCAGCAGACAGCAGGATATTTACAGTGGCTTTTGGAGGAGAAAATTAAATCTGAACTTAAAAGCTTGTTGAGTTAGAGTTCATCACTAATGAAACACTTTGTGATGTTTGAAGCACTAGAATTAAAAAGCCTTTGTTAAGCTATAAATGAACTACACCACCAGTGCATGATGTCCAGCTTGTAGTTTGATTAAGCAGCCCCTATTCAACAAAATACTTCCCTTCACACCTTTAGTTATAGTTTGCAAGTGCACACTTATAAACACAGCAAGATGAGATGATTGTTTTTTGTTGAAGACAAGATCATGTTTAATGTCCCCAACAACTCTATAGTATCATTTAGCCTGATGTGAGCAACCAGCATTTTAAAAGGGGAACTATGCAAGTCTGTTACTTTTTCGCAGTTTTTTTTAAAAGTATATTTTGGGTGGCTTTTTTTGCCTTTAATGGACACGAATTTTGAGAGAGAGAGACAGGAAATGGAAGGCAGAGAGTGGGGGGATGACACGCAGGATAGCGCCTCTTGCTTTTTTTTCTTCATAAAAAGTCACTACCCTCCTCCCTCCCCGGTGGCCATGTGCATTTGTTTTCAACAAAGCCAGTGAGAAGGCAATCCAATGTGGTAACATTTCAGCCAAGAGACACGTGGAAGGCGCCTCTATTCTCCCCGTAACAAGCCAGTAAACCATCACAATTACTACGAAGCTGTTTAATTAAGGTAAAATAAAAAGTTCCTCTTTAAATAAATCACAATGGGTATGTACTGATGCGTTTTATGTTGAACCACAGACTTTATTTCAGGCATCTAACCAAAATCCATAAAATAAAATCAGATTTTGGGACAGGGTCTCTAAAATCCACATTTCATTCGTATTCCTGCAGCACTCTATTGCAGCAGCTTATATTGAGTCACAGTTGTTTTAAAGATGTTGACATGGGACTGGACAACTCTGTCTGCTGTGTTACATCAAACTTCAGACCTCTGTCGTCTCTGAAACCCTCTCTTCTCCCTCTTTGCCACTAATTGCAGCCTTTTCCATTTTTCATACACCACTTTTGTGCCTGGGAGACTGGGTGATGTTGTTTCAATAAACTCAATACTCTCTGAGAGCTAAAGTGAAACACAAGTGATGGAAGTCAATACAACTTCCATGTGGTTTCCTGGAATACACTGTTCAAATATTGAGCTCTGCTTAAATTTTCAAAAGTCCATCTTCCAGCTTTTTTCCCGATGCACGTTGAGATATTCAAACCCAGTAATTCATGTGTGCGGATATGAATGTTTCAGTTACGGTGGAGGAAATTAAACTGAATTAATCAAACTCCAGGCACTGTTGCTATTTTAGGCCCGGCAGGATGAGCTAAGCTAGATTGATACCAGAGCACATCTGTCAGTCCTGGAGTCTTGCTCGAACAGCTTGAAATCTTGGCTTTTTTTGGATTTTATTTAATTTCATTTTTCATAAATGCAAATGTCTGTGGTGTTCGGCTCATTTCTGCACAGAGAAACTAAATAAAAAATAAGTGGGACTTTCTGATTGGTCTGGTGAGCATAGCTAATTGTCACAGTTCCTTTTAATGAACTTCACATTGGGAAACTGCTTCTTGTCTCTTTCTACTCTAAAAACAAGGCTCTGAAATGCTGGAGAAGAATTCATTTATTTTTTATTTTGGATTTCACAATCATGCAGCTTCTAAGCATAATTCTCCCCTCGCCTTTGTATGCCAGTTTGCAGTAATCGATAATTAGGCTAGCTTTGGAAACGAATGGCTTCGTGCAGACGTGACAAGGTGCACCGTTAAAAACCTCCTTCTTCTACATTTTTTGCATATTTTTGTAGGTTTAAAATCCCAAGTGAACTGTCTTATCTTCATTATATTCCTCTATTGCTCGATCTCTCTATCCCTGGTGCTAATGATGCGCCTGAATATCCTCCCTCCTGAGTCCGTCGTCTCTTTTCTCCTCCTTTTTCTCTGTCTATCCATCTCCACCTCCCCCCTATGTCTGTGTCTGTGCTCCAGACTCTAATGATGGGGCGATGTATGTGTGGCTGCATGTGAGGTGTGGGTGTCTATGTGTGTGTGTGCTCAGGATATATCAAGGCTGAAGGGCTAACAATGAGCTGTCCACCTACAGTGCAGCCGAGCACCCAAGAAGGTGTTATTATGCAGTAAAAAAGGAAATTCACACATATTACCCAGTGTACAGAGACATGTTGCCACACACTGGGATTCTGAGAAAAAGAGCAAGTCCGCATTAGCATGATTGATCCTCTGATTAACATCAGAGGCCTACACACACTACCACAGGAGAGGGTGAGCTGGTAAATGCTTCTAATCATTGTAGACTTTTCTTTCTCCCTCTTTTTCTCTGAGCTCTGAAAAAATAGAATCTCTCTGGTGGTTGAGTTCAGGTTCATGAGTTTCATTACACCACTAGCAGGATTCAGGTGTCTGTATTTAAACTGGGGTCAAGGCCAGCGCATGCAGCCACAAGGTTTTTTTATTCTTTCTTCCTTTTTTCTGAAATATGACACAAAATGCTCAAAATGGCTTTACAACTAAAGGCCCAGCTGCAGCTGACCTTCAATTAAAGTCAAAATGGCCCTCATTTATCACAGCATCGCTGACACCATGGGAAAACCACGACCACCATAAAAAACTTGAGTCTCGGTGTGTAACGTGGCGAGGAGCAGCGGCGCGCGCTCATGGCTGTGTGCATAAATCGACACATTCATCATCACAGTCATGCAGATTTTTCAATTCGCGGATACAATTCAAACCTCTTGAAGGATGTGTGAGTCTCATGAAGAGGTAAGACCCTCTCACACAGCAGCCGGAGATGTGCCTGTTTCATATAAAAGAGCTTTCTTCCAGCAGGAAAGCCTCCAGTGCGCCAAGAGATGACGGAGCAGCAAATCTATTTCTTATAAAGGTTCTGTGATGTTTACACTCGGTGACTGGGGAGGTTGAGGAGGGAGTCTGACTTCATCCTGCTGTTGATGTGTATGAGGGCCGGTATCATGTTGAAACACAGGAACATGGCGAGGGAGGGAGTGGATGCAATGTTTACACCACAGGATGGAGTTGGTTGTGTGACATGACCTCAGCACCTCGCTCTCTGAGTGGTCACACAGAGCAATCCTCACATGCAAACACTCCCAGCACAACGCAGACAGACTGGAAGTTCTGGTTAGGTGCAGATGCTGAAGGACTCATATATGTAGTGCTTTCTCACCACATGCCTCCCCCTCAGCTCAACTCCACTTCGCTTTATTGGTTCTTGTCACCAGGTGCTTCTTTATAACCCAGGAATATGGCATTGTTACTACAGGCGTAATGCTCAAAGCTATATCGTTATTTTTTAATTTGCAATGTGGCACATCCATGAACAATAAAAGGATAAAAATCAAAAACATCTGCACCTCGTTGTTCTGGTTTCTAGTGTTCTAGTGTTTCTGGCAAAATCTAGTGGTAACAGTCACCCGGCTGTTAAAAATACCACATTTGTTCAGAATGTCTTATCTTGCTAAATGACCGCACAGTAGCGATGAGTAGCTAGAGATTGGAGAATGGAGAAGTTCGAGAGTTCGAGACCAATAGCAGGGGCCATCCTGACTAAAACCTTATTTCTTGCAGGACTTTCAGATTTTTGTGTCCTTTTTACAAATCTGTTCAATGCTGATATTTGCTGTTTGTTTCATCACTAAAGGACTTTACTCAATGTATGTGAGCTATTTAGCACTGCCAATTCTACAATAACATTTATTTTCTCATCTCAGTTGGTTATGCTCTTGAACGAGCTGGGCATAACAAGGTAAAATTAACATAAATGTTTTTCTTTTTTCTTTTTTAGAGGACAAAAACTATGGCTTAGGGTTTATTTGAATATTTCAAATCTAGATTTGATGATTCAGTAACTTACAGAAAAAAGTCTCACAATGAGCTGCGTCAGGCTCCAGAGAATGTCCTCTAACTCTGACTATGTAACATCACCTGCTCTATTATGGGATATTTCAATTATGTGTTGCGGTGAAGAGCCTCAAGCAGGAGAACAAGGCTATAGCGGAGCACAGGTCATCCAAAGCGACAGGGTAAACTCCAGAATATTGTCTCATTTATCTCGATGACAGGTTCCCATAATCACCTCCTATTCTGCGGATGTTCTTTTTCTGTCACAGCACCGTGCTGCTGTGATGACACGTCATTGGCACCAACTGATTGCTAAACATGTGATATTTTTAACTGCTGAGCTCCGACAGAAGAAGAGGAAGAACTGTGAAATTCTTCCGTGAACTTTTTGGTAACACTCTGATGAAGGCCATAACGAACTATTTACAAAGTCGAATTTGTGCAGGTTTTCACTAATTCAACTTTAATAACACTGTTCACATCTCTGTGTTTTTGTGGAGATGGTGTCACCAGCCAGTGTGATCACTGTTCCTCTTGGACATATGATGTCATCATTTTCTTGACTAATTTATTTAGGCTAGCAAGAAGACTAATGAAAACTTAATCAAACTTCATACTATAAAAGCCATTTATACATAATTGACTGTTTATACTGTATTTCCATTAAAGCCAAAGCAGACAGCGCTTGTGTTTCCAATTAAACCAACTCTTATGATAATGCTGATAAAGAAACACAGATAAGTTAACATTAAAGTTTATTTTAAAACCTGCTTCATTTCATCTCTAAATTGGCTGCTGCGCATGAAGCTGTTTCATCTTCGTGTTGCAGAATAATGAACAGTGTGTGTGTGTGTGGTGAAGCCTGTGTGTTCCTCTGGGTGATTGCTCATACATGATGATTTTTGCATAGCTTACAGTACGTGATGGCGCCTGCTTGTGCCCTGCAGGCAAACATTTTCTGCATTTTTGACTGGACATTCACGTCACGGCTTTATTCTAACACAAACAAACATTTGAATTTGGTGGTTTTGGTTCTGCTCCAGTGCTCCAGAAACATCTACGCATCCGAGCACAGCCATTGTCCCCCTACAGCCACCCACCCACCCTCACCCTCACGCCAGCAGAGTCTTAGGTACACAGCAATGAACAAGAACACATATAGAGAAACAGTTTGATTTCACCTAAATCTAAATGCTAATGCAGGAAGCAGCTGGGGAAAGAAAGTGAGTGTGTGTGTATGGGAGTTCACCTCTGCAGTGTAGTCACCAGAACCATTTATATTACATTGATCACCTTGTTGATAGATCATGTTCATATGGATGGTGAATTGAACACGTGTTCTGTATGTTAATGGCTTGGTCTGGTCTGTTTCATTCCAGCACTGTGCTCTATTTACAGATAAACATTTTAAAAAAGGACGGATACAATTTAAATATGCACCGAAAAAAAAGATGAGCTGGCCCAGTGGGTGGGGCTCCCATAGGCGTCAGAAAAATGAACATGAAAAATGAACCACAGATATCATTTTAGCTTTCAACACATCACATGTATGCAGTGCTGTGGTATTAACAACCTTTCAAACAGATCCAATCTAATATCTACACAGCTCCAGAAACCTGCTCGCCCAGCTCTTTAATGACAGGCTTAAACGAACCGCTGTAATTTATTATGACATGCAGATATTTAAGATCTACTCCTTTACATAAAAACTGACATTTTCTACAACTTTAGTTTTAATACCGTTGACCTTGAGCTTTCACATCACGTTACTTGATCCACTGTGTTCTGCAGCCCCTCCCCTGCTCTGGGCATGATAACCATAACGTCACTGATCAGTTTTCACCACAGCCAATCCCAGTTAAGCTCTCAGACAACAGATAATAAAAAAAAAACAACATGATTCATTGTTTTTGTTCATATTCATTACTACATCCAGGAATTTGACTTTAATATCTGTTTTCAGCTGTTGGTGCCAGAATCCATTTCTCCAAACTGTATCATATACCATACTGTAATCAATAAAAGGCCAGAGAAGGCAAAACAATACAGATCAATATGTTTCAGTGGGAAGATGTGATCAGTTGCTGGAGGAACCTTTTCTAGGTCCGGCCTGGTTTTCTTTAAGGATGGTATTATTCCCACAGACTTTAATTCAATAGATCTGGGGAAAATATTACAAACATCCCTGGGCATAATCTAATATAGAAGAAGAGCATCACAAACTACAGCTACAATGATTATTACGTTATGTTTCAACAGAATAGACAGGAAACCTTATCACCTCTGTCTTTATTGCAGAGACTGTATTATTTAAACCTAATAAACTGGTCACAAAAAAATGACAAGCTGTGATTTCACTATGAATAAGGATCAGTTTGGAGGAAAAATGAAGCTATCACTGAAGTGTCAAACACGGCCACTAGAAGTTGACTCTGGAAGAAGTCGATCATCATTGCGAAAGGTTTTCTTGTGTAAAAACGAGAGCAAACTTGTTATTACCTGCAAACAAATGTGCAAGCTTGTCCAATACCACCTCTGCCTATGAATTTGCAGTATGGGGTGTTTATGCAAAACACTGGGAGGAGAAAATGCAAAGAACTTGCAATGTGATTTATTAAGCTTGAGACTGTGACTGCGTCTGCATTCAGTACGTTTAAAAAGGAAGCTGCTAATCAGCCCAGCATTACGCACAATGGCTGCTGTTATTGCAGCCGGAGGGAGATGTAGTAGGCACAATGAAAGATTATGGGCAGAGATCAAGTTTTTCTTACTTGTGTTTATGTCATCGGAAGGACAGAAGAAATAATTCAGACATATCACCTAGCAGCCATGTCATTTTGGAGCTATTGGATAACCTAAAGGCTGATTTGGAGTCAGTCACAAGAAGGAGTTAGGCAATACCTGTCATTGCCAAGACAACAAATTATTGAATTTCTGCATTTTTTCATATTAGGGTCATTCAAGCTTCTGTAGCTGTTTTGTGCGTATGCTGTTCCAAGTGGGCGATGGCGTCTGTCTGACTTCCTATTTCTCCGACCTAACATTTCTATATGAACCCCCCCTAACCCTGACCCTAACTCTAACCCAGAAGTCGGAGAAATGGGTGGTTGGACTTTTGGGTGGTCAGACTGATGTATTCTCCCTGTTCCTAGTCTGGGTGGGTACAGAAGGTTTCTGCACTTGGGAAGCACTGAATGATCTCAAACAGGGTTTTTATGCATTTTTATGTTTCTGGTTTTCACAGGCTGCACTCTTCTCCTCCACTGTGTTCCTTTACTCCCTCTCCAGTATCTGGCTGTTCAGCTCTGGGACCACTGAGGTTGAAAGATCTCCCCTCTGCTTATACACCCCATCTACAGTATGTTTCCAGGTCCAGGGCATTTGGGGCCGTGAAGACCAGACACAGCACTGAACAGCTGCTGAGTGTCCCCATCTGAGCTCTCTGCCAGAAAAGACACAGCTCTCACCTCCTGTGCCATGGATGACAACCCATCCTCAGTGGCTGCAGACTGATTTCAATAGGGTGTCACACCCTGGTGTCCCAGTGACCTCATCACAGACGGTGAGCTGCACCTGCTGCTCAGCACTGGTCAGAGGTGTCTCTTCCTCTGTTTGTTGGGGTTTTACTACAAATCTGTTTTTTGTTTTCCCCCTTACAGGTACAGTATATCTCACCATCTTCTAACTTCATCATACTGCTTTTAATTTCTCACAGATAATCTCCCATGAAGCTTTTCTCCTTTGTTGTAGATTAACAATGTTTATTTTCCCCATCTTTATTGAATCACATTTCATTTTGTGCTTGTTGCCGTCCTGCCAAAACTCTCCATGGTGGGAACGATTACAACGCACCAACCACCTCATGTAAATGCTTATCTGCTTCATGAACCTTTTGACATTTACCCAGTTACTCATAGATCACCTGCAAAACACACACCAACCAAATGAGCGAGATGTTACCCCACACACGCAATTTAGTATTTAGGGTCCGGGCAGCTAAGCTGCCGGGAACCTATTGTATTCCTAGGAATTCTTCTTCTTCTTCTTCTTCTTTCTTCTTCCAAGGAAGTCATACTTCCCATGGGTGAAAACTCACCAAACTTTGCACAAAGGTCCAGTCCCATGCCAGATTCACTCAACTCCAAGGACATGTGCCCCCCCCTCCTAGGGGGGGCACAATAAGCGTTTAAATTTAAAAACTTAAAAAATTCCTACCAAACCAACGGTAGATGCTACAGTGTTGAAACTTCACCACAATGTAGCCTCAATACTGCTGAAACTTTTGTCCACTTAAACTTCTTACAAATTATTAAGTCCATCACTCTGTTTTTTTCCAATAACTGTAAAACTTTTAAAATGTATCTCCTCCTACAATTTTTGCTCAATTGACACCAAACTTGCTACAGAGCATCTCCAGACCGTCCTCCACAAAACTTGTTTCTCGGATTTTTGATTAAGCAAAAATTGAGCCTACAGTGCATGAAAACGTTTGACTGTAAACAGTATTCTTGCTAAATACATTTTCAATCTTCCTGAAAAAAATTGAGAATATTCTGGAGTCATGGTTGATGAAGTTTGGCAAATATCAGAATTTTATCTCAAAAACTGAATTTTTGAGAACATTTTGAATTCTGCTCTCATGGGAACAACTGCAGTCAATGTGAGAGTGGAATTTATAAACATCATATTTTCTCTTATGAAGCAAAACACTTATCATTAAAAACAAATCACCAACATTTCCATGCTGTCAAGATGCAATTTATGTTTTATCAGATTTTTGTTTAGATGACTGAATTTATGACATTTTGACCATTTCATCACAACAGCTGCCCGGGCACTGACTCACCTGAGTGGATAAATGAAGCTACACAGCAGGTCTCCCTACCAGCCAATTAGCTCAGTGAGTTAGGAGCTGGTTCTTGGTGTCAGAGGTTGTGAGTTCGAGACCCAGCAAGGGTGATGACGATGATGACAGATCAAAATCTCAGTTGTCCTCAACACGAAACACAAGACAATTGTCCTAATGGTGGCATCACAGCAAGCCTCTAAATTTAAAAATCCAAATATCTTGGACTGGACCATGTACGAAGGCTCCTAACATCTTAGACTCATAGTAGATGTTTGACAAATACATATCATTATTTTACCTCAAAAACTGATTTTTCTTTTTACTGTGGTTTCAAATCTGCCTACACGACAGTGAATGGCTTGCTCAACTTGTGAAGCCACTATGGAACTGTAACTTGTCAATTAGCTCAGTGCGATAGACAACGGTCTTTGGTTCCCGAGGTTGTGGGTTCAATCCTCAACTGATGCAAAATGAACATTATAAGGTCAACTGTCTTGTCTTCCTATTCTCCTGTTTGTTGCTCAGAATTGCCTAAATTTGCCCAAAAGTAGCCCGGACCCGACCCATCGCTGCGCAGCAGCTATAATCTTTATTTGGGATTTCAGCAAATCAGGCTCATGGGCTCAATATGTTAAAATATGCAACTTCACAGCAGAAATGTACATGTTAACAGCTGTGTGCAAAAAGCAGTTTGTTTCAATAGCTAATTTCTGCCTTCATCTCAACTATATGGTGATTCATTTTTATATAAACCACCTGTTTTTCAGCAATTACTGGAATTTTTTTTTGCATAATTGGAGGGCATGTTGCGTTGATTGACAGGTGGCTGAGCACAGGCCTGCCAGGACTACACAAGTCAAATCTCAGCTCTGCATACACCCCACCTCTTTTGGATTATCCAGGAGTTCCACAGAGTCAGGCTGTGCCAGGATGGAGCAGCCAACTCTAAGCTTCAAAACCGCTCATCAGAAACTTCTGAGTCCGTCTTTATTTACACTCTAAGTATCAAATATGGGACACATGAATAGTAAAAATATATAAGACTGCACAACTCCTGGTAAGCACCCACAATGCCCATGTTCTGGTGTTGTTAAATTAAAGGTATATTTCACCCAAAATCGATAATTCACCAATTTTCTAAACCAACCGTCATTCCAAGGAAGGGTTTGGAGAACTTTCAGAGTTATCAAAATGCTTTAGGAGTTCTAGGGGGGGTCCAGCTGGCAACGGATTTTCATATAATGGCGGCAGATAGAGCTCACTTTTGAATTGTCCAAAACACACACTATGAAACATCCAAATACCTCCATACTGCTTGCCAGTACTGACTTGAAGCCGCGACAGGGAAAAAAATAATTTGATCTCTGTTTTTAGCCTTGTAGTAGCTCCTAGTGGCTCTGTTGATGTTTGTAAACCATTGGATGTATGATGTAAAGCAAAGCATCACATCTTGCGCATACGCACAAACAGAACTCAAATTAATTTTTTCCCGACATCTTTTTCATGTTGCGGCTTCCGGACACTTGGGTCAGTACGGACGAGCAGTATGGAGGTATTTGGATGTTTCATAGTGTGTGTTTTGGACGATTCAAAAGTGGGCTCTATCCGTTGTTGCCAGCCGGAGCCCCCCTGGAACTCCAAAAGAGTTTTGATAACTCCAAAAGTTCTCCAAACCCTTCCTTGCCTGCATGACAGTGAGTAGAACATTGTTGAATTATTGATTTTGGGCGAAGTATCCCTTAAGTATTTAGCCTCATGTATGTGTTTGCAGCTTGGATTTCCTCTGAGAGGATTTTCCTCTAAAACTGTATGACCCTGTTCTACAAATCACTTCTTTAGCATTACTTTGGATTTCAGAAGTAAAAGATGGCATAGGAGCCAAAGCAATCCGATAAGAGAACACATTACAGTGCTTTATCAGTCAGATTGGACCAAAGCATGTTAAAGCTCTTTGGAAAACTATAAAGGGAGCCGTTTCTCAGGCGTCTTTTAAAGCTGACATGCTGCTAATTGCAATTTGGCTCCGTTGTGCCTTTGTGATGTCGTTCCTTCAGAATTAGCCCCCCCTACCCTTTTTTTTGTAACGTTTCCATTATTTTGTCCATCCATCGGATCCCTCCGAGCGGCGCACTAGTTCAAAGAGAATTGCAACATGTTTGTGGAGTCTGGCTATGACCGGTACTAATTTGCTGCTGCAAATCTAATTTCTCATATTATTAATGATGTTAATCTAAAGTTTCTGTCTTGCATTAGGAAAACAACAAGGACCGCAGCAGTGAAATCTTTGCCATGTGACACACTCTGTGATTTCACAAAATTGCAATTAAGTGCCAGGTTTCATTGTGTGAGATAAATACGGACGACTGCTGATCCTGCTGACCACTGAGAATACTCGCCATCCCGTCCAGATGTGAGATTGATCTATGTGGTGCAAACTTCGATCAAACTGATGAATGTTTTATTTTTCAGGGAAATTAGCACAGATTCATTTTGCGATCCAAATGGGTCACAGTCTCCCTTGATGAATGAGATCTTGCTTGATAAATGTGTTTGCTTGCCCCGCATTAATAAGAGAACTTGACTCGCGTTTGATCATTTTTTACCACTTGTTCCCGTTCGTTTTTTTCCAGCCGCACAAAGACATATGGCTCTCATCTGCATCTGTGGAGAAACAAAGCGACGAGGCAATGTGGGATGACTCCGCTTTGTGTCGGAGCTTCACCCCCTCGGTGCGCAACATCTGGATAAACACCCAGGTGCCACACTGTCCCCACTCGCTTTCCGCAGGGGCCCCCCTCGCTCACCACACAACAAGTGTGGCCTTACATGTAGCCGGCAAAGCGGAGAGCCGCCGCAGCGAGTGTCTTTTAACATTCATGTATTCACTCAGAAGTCAGTCAAAGCAGCAAAAGCTGTGAACAGAGCCAGCTGGGGATCTCAGCGAAACAGGTCTCGTCCCATTTCATCCTTTATGTATCAAAGCGTACTCCAGGACTTGGATTGAGAACAATGACCCCAGAATGGGACGCCATCCATCCACCCACCCACCCATCCATCCATCCTTCCCCTTCCCTTCCCTTCCCTCCATCCTTCCGCTCACTGCAAATGCGACGGCTGTGTTTTGTGGCGTGTGCAAGCCTCAAGTGCACGGCTCCAGCTCGTCTGCGTATTCGCATGTACACGGTTGGCAGCGGCAGCGGAGTCAAATGTGACTGCAAGGTGTCGACCCAGGAGCTCATTACGGCTGATAAGTTGTCGGAGTGAGGTGACGGTGGGGTGGGGGTTTGGAGGGGTGTGGTGGTGGTGGTGGGGGGGGGCTAGGTTAACGAGGGAAAGGCACCAGAGGAGCTGAAGCTTTGTCCTTCCACCCACACCCCTGGCTTCTCTCTCTCTCTCTCTCCTGGATTCCCAGCCATTGTTCTCTAATAAGCGGCGGCTTCTCGCTGTTGCTCACATGCCTGTTTGTGTGTGTAACATCCATCCATAACAACATCATTATCAGGTTTTGTTTGAAGCCACTCTTACCTCCCACCCCCAATCTCTCTCTCTCTCTCTCTCTCTCTCTCTCTCTCTCTCTCTCTCTACCTCACCTTCTCTACCTCATCTGCTCATCCTTGGCAGGCTCAGGTAAATCGACGCCGAGGAGAGGAAGCAGAGTGATGGGAGAAAGAAGGAGGGGGAAGATGTGGAGTGAAGAAACTCTGTGTTGGCTGCATTAGCATATCAGACACATGGTGAGGGCTGGAGATTGGGTACTGGAGCAGATGTCGATTTACATATTCAAACGTCGAGCCAGTGGTGCATGTGTACATAGGTGTGTGTGCATGTGTGCGTATGTGTCTGGGGGGGGGGGCTACAAAAAAATAAAGTAGTGGATGTCATCGTGTGTGGAAAAAGAGCCATGGGAGGAGAAGAGGTGGAGGGACCAGACCGGAATGAGGCTGGAATCACAATCAAGAGGAAACGTTCCCATCCCAGCCCGACCTGACCGACGGCGCTCGTTTCACTGCGAGCCAGTAAATGAATCTCTTTGTTTTAGGGATTGAGATTAGCATAAAAGGAAGCGATGGCTGTGATTGACGGGTGTGTTTTGCAGACTTTTTGGCAGGCTCAGGGAGCTGATCAAAGCCTGAAAAGCTGTCTGACAGTATTGATGTAGTTAATTAGAGTAAACACAGACCACTCACACGCCGCCTTGTTATCTGCTACTCTCTCTCACTCACACACACACATATATATACATGCGCTAATATGTTGTTTTTATCTCTCAATTCGGCAGCCTGAAACGTGAAACCTCTCTTATCTACCTCTGCCTGTTTCTGTTTTAGTCTTTTCAACATTTTTTTTTCTTCGTCCTTCTCTTGTAGTGTTCACTTTCTGCTTCATTTCCCTGCTCTTTAAAACCCAGCCAGGTCCCTGCATGTCTTTCTAACCCCCTGTCTGTCGTTTTCTGTGTGGCGTCCCGACTTTGTACTGGATTCAATTCAATATTCACTTTCTCTCAGCTTCTCTGTGTCTCTTTTATAGTCAGGTGAAGGGGACATGTGGTTGGAGGGAAGACAGACGGGCGAGGAGACGAAACCCACATGAATCACTCAAGTTGTTGTCGCTGGAGTAAGAGAGTTATTATTCTGCACATGCACATGTTGAACGTGTAGACTTCAATCTACTGTAGAACAACACAGAGTCCCACTGTGCAGCCCAATGAGGAAATGTAGCCTGGTCTACCCTTAAGAGTGTGTTATTCGTGCACACACACTCCAAAAACAAAAAAAACACCATCATCATAAGGAGAGAGGATAAAGATTCAAATCAGCACCATGACAACAGACACTGTGTAGACTGTCCTTTACCAAATAGTTATGTTGCTTCACTGCATGGAGGATATAAACAACTGGCCAGCTGTATTTTCTTTGGTTCATTTGATCAGAAAACTTTCTTTTCAACTATTACAATTTTATGCGTATACATCTCAGTGTATTTTTTGCCTTATAAAGCAGTGGTTCTCAAAAATTCTCAAAAATGGAAACTACAGGAGATTTCTGCAAAAAAGGGGAATAATGTACTTTTACTTTTCAATTCAATTCAATTCAATTCAATTCAATTCAAATGATTTGTGTGACATAGTGATAGAATGAATTGGTTTTGAAGAATTTTTGAAGAATTTTCTGTAATGAACATCTGAAAAGTTCCCAAAGAATAAAATAAAAAATAAATAAACATTTCATCAAATAGGCTCCATGGTCTAATACAGTACGTGTCCTTGATGTGAACCACTAATGTAAAGCGCCTCAGTTTGCTGAAAGGTGTTATATGTGTGATCCTTATTTAGTTTTATTATAACAACATGGCAATCGAGGAGTGGCATAGAAAACATGTTGAATTGGAAAAGAAAGCTGACCAAACATTTCTATTGTGCACATCCAGTAAGATCTGTTGGAGAAGATTTGATTACGGTCGACAGGGTATGTTATGTGTGTGTTTTGTTTTTTTCAGCCTATTAGGTTAAAATCCTTTCGTCTGACATGAAATCAAACCCCATTTTTGTTAATATTTATGGTCTTTTACGGTCACTGCATTTTTTTTTTCCGCGAAAGCCCCTAATGGTAATTACATTAAGTCCACCATCACCACGCTACACTAAGATTGGCTTCACATGCACGAAGGATTTAGAAGAAACGACGCATGGCATCTAATCTAATTTCATCTCATTGACACCAGCCTCACTGTTAGCTCTCTTTACATATCACAGCTCTAATAACTTACTGCTAATGCAAAACCAACATCTCCCACTGCTGCAGTCAAAACGCAGAGGGCTCTTACTCTGGCTTTCATTGTAAAGCAGCAAATGCAATGTGATTATAACTGCGGTAAACACAGTCACCTATTAGCATAAAGGTTAAAATTGTATTAAAGTATGAATCAGAAGTTGCAGATATTTTAATTAAAATCTATTTGGGGCAATAGCTTCGGGAACTAATGATCCCAGTATATGTATATATGGATACACATTTACACTCACATTTGCATGCTTATACTGTTGTGTGTAGAAATTAATTAATGCATAAACATGTGTGCGCAGACCTCAATTAATTATTACCATTAATTAGACATATAGCTCGTGCAGAACAATACATCTGCGCACAGGCAACACGCACTACCACACATGCACATATCTACACACTCACACACCAAACTGTGCAGTAAATGGTATACGATTTACTGTATACAGTGTTATCAGACACCTCCCTGGAGGGAAAATGTGTTTGTGCCCATGGCAAAAGGATATTCTCCCCCGACTGACCGTGTCTCAAACACAGCAGGAGGCGAGTTGTGTGTTTGCCTGTGGCACTGCTGTGGACTGATACCTGCAGGACAGCAGCCTCCTTCAGGGCTTTCCCCTCTAACCTCCATCACTACCTTTTTCAATTCTTCACCCATGGCTTGCAATCTCGTTTTCTCCGCGTCTCCATCCTCATGTCCCGATTCTATCTTCCATCTATCCTTTGCAATCGCTTTCTGTCCCCCGCTTTTTTTTTTTTTTTTGCCTCCGCAGTCCTCTTTCTTCCTTCCCTCCTTTCCATGCCCCCTGCATCAGAACTGCTCCGCTCTCGCACTCAATATTGTATTGATTGGTTTCCCTCTGTGTTCTCTGACCTTGCTGTAATAGTGCCAGAGAGGTCACGGCAGATAGATTTCTCTGAAAAAGACACTGTCATGTTCGGTAATCTGTGGTTGCACCGTGCCAATTAACGACAAATAGACCACAGACCTTCCTCATTTAGCTTTTTTTTTTACAGGCTAAATGCATTTTGGTACCTGAGGTGCAGCGGTTGGAGGAGGGGGGCTCTTTAGGTGGGTGAAAATGGACATGAGAGAGATCCCATGCTGCTGTGGAGGACACTGAACACTGAACAGAGCAAAGGGGTTTTATTAGAGTGCAATTGAAGTGTATTGTGGCACTGAAGGCCATGAATTAGATGGAGAAAGATCAGGGATACACATTTCTGTCTCCTTCTTGCTATGTTACTTACATTCCTGTCTGCTCTTCCCTGCTGAATACACTGTTGATATGTGAGTAACGCAAAAACACATCCTCTGGCCAGGCAGACAGACAGACTGCCTCGAGCCCCCGAACACACGGCGGCGCGCAAAAAACACACACCGAAACACACAGGCGCTCGGCATCAGCTGCCCCCCGAGGAATGCATCTTTCACAGATGGTGTGAGAAAATTCGATGCCTCCATAGTGACACCCTCATGAAACTTTCAGCCCCCTCCACCTCAACCCCCACCTCACCCCGAACACCTCTCCCTCCATCCTCCTCAATCTCAGGCGTTGTGTTCTCATCCTTCTCCCCGCTATTCCAACTCATCTCTGTTCCCTTTCGCTTTTTTTTTTTTTTTTCATCAACCACTTGTTTTTTCAGTCTCCTTATCGACAGACCACGGTGCTCCCCCCACCGCCAACCCCCAACCTTTGCCGTCAATACAACTCCCAAACTTGTCTCCTCTCGTTTGCCTGCCCTTCCCTCTCTCCAGCAGCTTTTTCCAGTCACTATCTCTTTTTTTTCTCTCTTTGCTTTAAGGTCAGACAACTCTACCCCCCCTCCCCCCATTTTGCCGGTCCCTTTCTCCCAGTTCCTCTTTCAGCACACAGTGCTGTCATTGAAGCATGACTCTCTAGGGGTGCTAATGTAGGAAACCGTTAGCAGACATGCCACTGCAACTTATTCTTTCTAATGGGACCAGGGACTCTTTCCCTCCTTCCACATAAACTCTCCTCCAGCTTTGCATTATACATCGCAGACAGCACCACTCACATAGCGGATGAATCAGAATGCGCAGAGCAGAGCGACGGGGTGCCACTGCAATTCATGTGCACTGGGTGACATCTTTAGTGCAGATAAAGGCCTCATCTGGTTGGGGCTTTTGGACTGAATGGAATGGATTTAACCTGGTTTCCAGAGCTTGTTGCCCAGAGATGTTCTGTGCCAGAAAGTGAACAGAACAGAATGAGATTGCAGCAGTTCTACAGGTTGTGAGTCGACTTGCAGGTACAACAAAAAACAATTTTTCCTATAATAACATGATAAATGTTGGAGGCTGTGGTGGGTGAGTGATTAGAGAACATGGGATCTGGCCCCCTGTGCAGGAGGTCACTGGTTCAACTCTCGACCAGTTCCCACATTCTCTCTCCCTGTTTCCTGTCATACCTCCACTGTCTCATCTAATGATGGCAAAATGCCAGAAAAAAATAACTTAAAAAAGGAAAAAAAAACAGAAAAGTAAATTGACAGTTTGTATAAAGTGCTTTTGAAAAATGAAAATTAAATCCCTCTTCAGTGGTACATAGATTATCTTCACTGACAGCATCCAACCTCAGGTGTGTCATTAACTAAAGAGCCGGAAGCAGGAAGGGATTAGCTTAGCTTAGCATATAGACAAATCAGGTGACAACTGCTGGCCTACACCCATCTCAAAAGTGCAGCTATCCTACCTAGCTAGCGTGAGGTAATACTGTCTATTCTGTGCAAAAACAGAAATTTTACGGAGAGCAACTTGTGGTTGTAGGTGTTGTGGAGTTACCTGCTGTAATGTTGAGGACACTTAAGGCAGGATCAGGTAGCTCTCAGTTAGCTCGCATCATGTGTGCAACGTAAGTCAATGGTTTTAAGGGGGAACACATTCGTTAATGCAGCCTACCTCATGTTCTCTCTGAAGAACATAGTCATACCGTCCTCTTCACCAGACCCAGGATCAGGTCCATGATCGTATTTTGTTCCTCTGTTCCTGAAAAAAAAAAAAAAAAGTGTCTGATCCTGGCCTTAGCTGGAGATATTCAGATGGTTGGGATAAACTGTTGCAAATGGTTTCCCAGCTCTGTTCCCACCAAACAGACATGAGAATGTTATCAAGCCTATTTAACATCCAACAAGCTACTGCAGTGGTGAAAACCAAAGATCGCTAAGCAACATTCAACTATGACAACAGCAACTTAACTCATTAAGGAGACCAAGGTCGCTCCGAATACTGCTGCAATGTGTCTCTTAAAGCGACCTGAGAGAAGTAAATATTTGCTTTGGAGAGTATTTAACTCTGACTATGAGACTGTGAGGAGTGTAAATCTGTTTGAGTTATTTCAGCACCACGGACAGCGTCACAGTTTCATCAATACACAGCATTGTGAGGCTGTACAGTAGCTAGAGAGGGAGGATGGATTGTTTGTGGTGACATGTCTATCACTTAGATTAGCAGGTTCCTTTGGCAAATACCCATAATCCATAAACCACTAGTACTTCACTGAATGTAAATGAAATGACAATGTGGAATATGACCCCCCAAAAAAAATCCTTTCTCCCAACAGCTGTGGTAAAATCTTTCAACATAGAATCTGTCTAAAATTCTTGTCTCTGTTTTGCCTGCTAGGTATCCATTAATACTGTATAAAGATCAGTCCAGTGATTAACCAGAAGTTATAAAGTTATCTTATCCGAACAAGACCAGGCCCCTGTCTGAATGAACAGGGGGATAGCGATATTTTCACTTTCAATAATCATAAAAACTACCAACCATCCATGTGGTTTCACACCATCAACCATCATAAACCTCAGCTCAGTGCTCGTGTCTGTGCTGCAACATGATTGGCTTGATATCGGCTCTCATACAGATAACGACCGGCTCTTTTGGTGGAGAGACAGGGTTCATGTCACATTACCACCATCTATGGCATTATGGGCTATTCAGGATTCTTTAATGGTACGTCTTCTGCATTGCAATGTCTCTGATTAAACTACTGGTATCCATAGTAACAGGGCTTATGTTTAACTCTCCCTAGTAAAACAACATAAGCGTGATATTAGCAGATATGGATGATAATGTGAGGACAGCATTGCATGGAAAATGGCCGTGGTATTGACATGCTTTATGATGGGCTCAGTGGAAGCAGACATAGTGTTTTGTCACTGTGTAGACAACTTGTGCACAACTGAACTATTCTGCAGTGGATGTAAAATGCATCAAAGAGCATGTTTATGAAATATATAGTTCTTGCAGTTGAGCTTTGACATGTGTGACACATTGTCTGTTTACAGTATGTGAAACTACTGACATGTTGACGTGTCTTTTTGTCAAAAACGTACACATTCTCTCCCCAATGTCTTTCTCCTTCGCTGTCTCTCTGAGCCTCCCGTGTCCCAGTGGGACTAAACACACCAGCAGCATGTCTCCTGGTTCCAATCCCCTAACCCTGCAGGCCAAATATAGCAACGAGGTGTGGGGGTGTGGGGGGTTTTGTGAAGTGAAAGTGCTCTATTTTATTCATACAGTCTCTCTGTCCAAATGGAGTCCTCTAAAGGAGTTACATTAGGACAGCTGGTGAGGGAGGCAACACATGCTACAGCCCAATGAACGTGGTGCCACGTTAACCAAGCACTGTGTGTGTGTGTGTGTGTGTGTGTGTGTGTGTGTGTGTGTGTGTGTGTGTGTGTGTGTGTGTGTGTGTGTGTGTGTGTGTGTGTGTGTGTGTGTGTGTGTGTGCTTGTGCGTGTGTGTCCGCATGAGCGCACTCACTACCGGGCGAACTGGAGATGGGGACATATTAGGCAAGGCTTAGACAAATCTTTCAGACCTAGATCCACACTTTATGACATTACAGAGAGAGGGGGAGATGGATGGGATCATTGTGGAGGTTCAGCGGGGAATACAACGTGGGCATTAAGGGGTTTGCAGCCATGTGGCTGTCAGCCCCATAATGCCATCTACTTTCTCTGCTTTCTCTCATGAGCCACATTCAGAGGATCAACAAAATGATTTTCCAGTGCATGTGCCAGTATCAGTAAGTCACACAGGTGTATGAATGAATGTATTAGGTCTAAGGCGACCGGCTGTGTGTCTGCTGAGCCTGTCTGACTGAGCGGGAGGCTAATTTTCTGCTGAAATAGATGGGGATGGAGTGGCTATCTTAATCTAAGCTCTTAGTGGAAAGGCTATTTAGTGTATGTATGTGCATGCATGCGTAAGTGCATGCTTACGTGTGCATGCGCTTCAGTATGTGTGTGTGTATCTTGATCTATTTAGTTTTTGTCCCATCTTAATCTTGGTGGAAGGCTGTTAATTAACCCTGCTGTCAAGCCGGCAGACGTCTAAACCAGCAGCCGTCACTTCTCCTGGGTCTTGTTACTGCTGTAATTAGTGGCGGATAAGAAATTACAAATGCCCCCACTCCCTCCCGTTAAGATTAGGACACCTTGCTGTTTCTCATTTTGATGCATGAATATACCAGGGAGACGTGTTTGTGTGTTGTTGTGTATGTGTTGCTTGCTACATGTGCTGGTGGGTGGAGGAGACTGGGGATCGTTATTCAGGGGAAAGGCAATAGTGTAGCAATATAGTGTGGGTAAAGACACTAGATTCATAAACCGCATCTCAACCCGTTCACACACCATGTGCCGACAAAATGCTAATTCTGTAACTGAAATGTATAGTAGGATTACTCATATGGAGGTGATAATCGCTACATGTTAAAAACACGTTGTGATGTGGTCTTGGTAAGGAATAGGAGGCGGCACATGCTCCAGATTACAACTGATACAACCGTCAGAGTGGTGGGGGAACACACAGTGCAAAGAGCCACCACCCACACAGACCTGGATTCATTCCATATAGCGATATCTCAGGCATATTTATAATTCCTGGGCGGGAGGCCACTGAGGGATCAGAGTCCTTGTCACTTTTAAATGAGAGATCCCTACTTCATACTTTGGTTGACAACAAAGTAGAGCATAAGCATTTAGAATTAGTCGATATGTGCTATTGCTTGAGGCTGACATGTTCTACAGATGTTCACAGTCCAAAGATAATGAATACAATCTCGATATTAATTTATTAAAGTGTGTTCCCTGATCGACCACTGCAGTCAGTTTTTTTTATTTTTTCTATTTTTTCTTTTTCTAAGTGTGCAGTACTTTTCACGATCAAATAGCAGCAATGATATTGAGAGGTCCTTTACCTTCAGCAGTACTTGTGGGTCAGCATGCTCCAATAATGTGTAAACATTTGATAGAAAAAAAATACCAACAGTAAGAGATTTCAGTTCTCAAATTTGAATATCTGCTGCTTTTTCTTTGTTTGATGGCAGGTGAAGCATATTTTATTCTGGCTGTCAGATGGACTAAACAAACAAATTCAAATGCATCATCTCTGGATGTGACCTCAGCAGATTAACTGATAATAATCATTGTTTAAAGTAGTGGGCTACATGATGATTAGTCCTGAATGAGATTTAAATCTACCTCCTTATAAATATCGTCAGATTAGATAATGGATGGACTGGGCAGGAGTATGATAGGCCACTTATCAGTATTGAGGATGACAGTCACTTGTATTAAAGGCATTTTCTGGGACGTGAGCCAGTTTTGATTTTCAGAAAGTTTTCAGCGTCATCAGTGAAGTTTCTTTTATCTACAGGGACGTGATTATGGAAACAAATACTGTAGAAACATGAGCACATGACGCCAGAGCGCAGTGCGAGTGGAGGGCCTGAGCGCTGTCCAAGGTCCTGATTGTGACTTATGGACAAACTTTCCTCTCATGCAACTCCTCCTCCGGCCTCAGACCTGCTGAAATATAAACCAGCGAATGATGCATTTCAATGCACATCAATAATTGATGTGAAGAAAACACATCAATAAGTCAGCATTTCTAAAATCAACTCAGCCTTTCCAACAGAAGTTTCTGGTGAGCTGAAAATATTCCCTGTGTTCCCCAAGTACAAGAGAACATTCCTAATCACAGACAATAAAATGAAAGGAGAAGAAGAAAAGAACATTTCGCTTGCAAGTCACCATTTTAATTAATCTCTTCTCAGTCTTGGTGGAATTAAATATTTCATTACGAAAAAAAAAAAAAAGAAATGATGAAGAGACATTCTTTAATTCACTTCAAACGGAATACAGTTAGTAAGTAAGCTCAGCTCCTAACTTGGCATCTGCCTCCATCCTTCCACATGGGGAGATAAAATAAACAAGAACTCCAATGGTTTCATGCTGTACCATCATGTGCCTCACCCAGTTTGATAGCTCTGTTGTGAAATACACAATAGAAGTTGAAAAACTTCCTGCCACTTGCGCAATCCTCTCTGATTAAAGTCCTTTATTGATAAGCAGGGCATGCGGAAAGCCGAGGTGTTTGAAGCTTACTGCATCAAAAAAAAAAATTCTTTTGAGCCCCGCTGAAGGACAAGACATGGATAGTCTACACACTTGAAGCAAACAGACATGTAGGTGCAATGAAGGAAAACACATCCGGACTGACGCTGTCTGTTACAGTAATTACATTTCCTATTGAGGAGTTTAATGAGCTTCATTTGCTATGATATTAGTTAGGAAATGAGTTGTTACTACTCTTTTGGTATCAAGCATAGCCTCTATCCACCGTTTCGTTTCGCATAATTAGTCTTTCTCAATGAAAGTCTTCCAAACACTTTGATTTTATCGAGAGACAGGATGACAAGAACATTGGACATCAACGCTGT
Organism: Trachurus trachurus; assembly: GCF_905171665.1. NCBI lineage: Eukaryota > Metazoa > Chordata > Actinopteri > Carangiformes > Carangidae > Trachurus > Trachurus trachurus. The sequence continues at coordinate 22,627,960 of NC_139904.1, read as the reverse complement.
TTGGTTCCCTTGATCACTCGCAGGCAGGGGAAAAAATTATACTGTTTTTATTTATTTATTTGTTTATATACATAGATTTATTTTCCGAGGTGAGTGCATGCAACCGACAGTTTTTACATAATGAAAAAACATAAGGAGGAATGGAAGAATGACTACTGGTGCCTTCATAGGAAAAGTAAAGGTTTATTTATTATCTAAGTCAAGCAAAAATAACAACCTGCTTGTAGCATTAGGGAAAAAGTTGGATGAGCCCCAAAATCAGAAGGATATGTCTCCTTGGGTTCATGAATATTATAAAATGTCATGAAAATCCATCCAACAACTTGTCAAGATATTTCTGTCTGCACCAAAGTGATGGATTGACCAACAGGTTAACGCTGCCAACCGTGAAGTCATGCCACAAGGTAAATAGCTAAAAAGAGAAATTCTACCTCTTCAACTGGAGAAAAAAACTCTTAAAGTCTTTTTATTTCTGGTGATGTGAGTAAAGGCTGGCAGACAAAAGAAACCGTGAATGCTGGAAAGGGCAACTGGTGTAGTTGTGTCAGCGGCGATGACGCTGGGGAGATAAAGGTTGAGGGTGGCACATTGATTTCTGCTCTGGTGTACGAACAGTTAGCCACGGCAAATTAATGTGATGCTGTGCAATCTGCCCCGCCTGTCTCCCATTACACAGGACTGGAGCCCTGACAAGCCACAGCTAATAGATAATGCATGTGAGGGAGTGAGATTGAGGGGAGGTGAAAAAGAAAAAAAAAGGAGGAAAAAAAAGAAGAATCCTGTGGGGAGAGGTATAGGGAGGAGATGAGTGAGTGAAATGAATTGCACAAGCAAAACTGGGAACACAAAATGCACAAAGCGTCGCGCAAATGAGAGGGAAGTGGAGAGAAGGAAAGTGGAATGAGAGCGGGAGAGGAAAAAACAATAAAGCCGTAGTGAGGATATGCAGGCTTTCTTTAAAGAGGGATGGAGATGGAAAAAGAGGCCTGAGGGCAGGAAGACAGGTCGATCAACATTTTACCACGGATATGAAGACGCGTTAAAGCCAAAAAAACACTCTGAGATGACTTTGGGAAAGGCACTATCTGACTTTTTGACCCCCTGTGCATATATACGAACTTACACAAATATATAGTAGGCCTATTTATACATACAGACACTAACACACACACACACATCTATATGTACCGTATAGGATGAAACTGTATTGTGCAAACACACGCACTCACAAGACATGGGATGCTGATGCTCAGCCAGTGTTTGCTTACACACATTGCCTCAGAATGATTAATGTGTCTTTGCTCCACACACTGACCCATGGGGCACAGCAGGCCAGTGGCTGAACACAATTTATTAAGTAGCGCAAGCCTGTACGTGTGTGTGTGTGTGTGTGTGTGTGTAGGCATGTGTGTGTGTGTGTGTGTGTGTGTGTGTGTATTCATTGTGGTTGGAAAGGGAGCAGTGTGTATGTAGATCTAACATGCAGAGGGCTCCCTGCAGGGGTCTGGACGGTCTGGTTTTCAGTCTTCTGTGGAAGGAGGGTATGCTATTGTGTGTGAGAGAGAAAGAGGCAGTGTGGTGTGTGTGTGTGTGTGTGTGTGCGTCTGTGAGAGTGTGTGTGTGTGAGAGAGAGAGAAAGAGAGGAGTCTGAATTTGTGTAGAGGTTAGATAGAGCAACGTTTCCATGAGGATGTGTCATCATTCCATCTGAGTGTACCATCCCATACAGAGTGATATAAAAAAAGCACAGCGGTCACCTGTTTCACCTGGAGCTGACAGCCAGAGGGAGACAGACACATCATAATGACAGACAGACATAAAGTGTGAGAGAGAGAGAGAACCACATCATATCCATGACATGTCTTGCTCGAGGCAGTGAACCCCGAAAATTGCTGGGCTTGGCAGCAACATGGCTGACCCTCCGCTCCAACACCTCTGACAAAATGCATATAAATGGGCAGCACTGAATGTGAATGTGTAACCAGGATGAGAGATGCAAATATGAGTCATTTCAGTTTTATTTGCATTGTGATAATGAACTGTCTTCTTTCATTGACTGCATAACCTTTTTTATTTAGAAAAACACATTTAAATACCATCTGATACTGTAAGCCCCATGTACTCTCAAAAACAACATTAAATTCTGTCAGAACTAATTTTAAGACAGAAAAAACAACACAAATTCAAAAATGAAAAAAAACAAAACAATGTATTTTAAAATCCATATAGACTGAAAGACACCAGCAAGCAAGCTAACAAGTTCAGTTAGAATGCTAACATGCTGAAAAGCTGTGTAATGTTTACAGTAAGTAGCCTACAGTATGTACCCAAACCCGAATGCGTTATTTGGAAGTACACAATTAATGCTTTAATCATTGTGTTTACAGTGTCATTTCCAGCCGATGCAGGCAACTGTTTTTTTCTTTTTTAAAGCTCTTAAAAGCCACTGTCAGTGTCCACCCTCTCAGCATCTAACAGCAGACAAAGGCCCAGTTAGCAGCTAGCTGGTGAACCGTGCTGGAGCATTCAGCAGCTACAGAGCAAGATTCTTTTCTTCAGAAATGGAGACCAAGATAAGAGCTCAAAGAGAGCGAGTAAATGCTAATGTTCTTCTGTAAGTACTGGACATGTAAATGTAACGGAGGTGCACTCACTCACCCATAAAGGACGTGCAAACTGTTTGCCAAGTGCTCATTGAGCTCTTGGCAAAACAGTTTGCATCGTCGCCTGCCGTCGAGGTTCGAACCACACCTGGGGCAGTCCGTACCAAGAAAACACAACGCAGAGGGCGCAGATATGACATCGGCTACATAAACAAGAAACTGTTTGCCATATTCACACTCAGCTACTAATGCAAAAATGTATGCAGATAAAGAAATATATAAAGGAAAAACATAATTGTTCAAAAAAAAACAAGCTGTTCAAACTACAGTATGTAAAAAAAAAAAAAAAAAAGTTCTGTCTACAGCATAACCATTTTCAATTCACCTCACTTACAGTTTTATTACCTCTGTGAGTGATGAGACAGAATGATAATAATCGTGTCTGAGATCTGTGACTATTACAGAGGCCTTGTTGAATGAGGGAGTGACACAAACTGTCTGGTAACTTTAAGTATAGTTTTTATACAAAAAAACAAAACAAAAAAACAATCAATTCATATTTAAATGAGTAGAAGGAGAAATGAAAAAAAGGGGCTACAAAAGATGATGATACAACAGGCAACAAAACAGTAATATGAGGTTAAACTCAAACTTCTGCTGCGATAATGAGACGATGTTCAAAGAGACCCTGAGGAGTTTGCTTTTGGTTGGTAAAGAGTCTCATATTAATGTGGATGAATCTACATTACCTACACTTGTTAATGGGTCCATTCTCGATATATATATTGTTTTGTCCTTATAGCTTTTTTTAAAATATATTATTATTTTGTGGTTGACTCGCCCATCCTAGTTTCGGTTTCCCGGATGCTGCCCGGCAGGTCATGGGTCAACGCCACCGGTTCGCTATCCATAGATCGTTTATGGTCGGAACTACGACGGTATCTGATCGTCTTCAAACCTCCAACTTTCGTTCTTGATTGATGAAAACATTCTTGGCAAATGCTTTCGCTTTTGTCTGTCTTGCGCCAGTCCAAGAATTTCTCCGTGCATGCAGAAGCTCATGGGAAATGTAGTGTTAAAACACTTCGCTTTCCGAAACTCATCGTACTTCCTTTAACCTTCCTTTTAAAACTTTGAGAGAAGCTGTAGCAATGTGCTATTATTTAAAAAAAATAAAAGTGTCGAGTGGCGCCGGAGGTTAAGCAGGTGCCCCATGTATAGAGGCTACACTCTCTGCCTCCCAATTTTCTGTCTCTCTCAACTGTTCTATCTAATAAAGGCATGAAAAAGCCAAAAATATATATAAAAATAAAATACTTTTCTTTTCTTTGCAAGTCAATGTGCTTGTCATCCAGGTAGCCTGAGCTGAATAATGTTTTAAGCTAACCAAACAGACATGGTCTGACAAGCTTGACTGCTTTTATCTCTGTTGTTGATTTAGCTAACACAGCCATCAAGCAAGGATTACAAAAAAGGGATTCCAGAAATGAGGAAGCCTGGTAATGGGAACTGGAGCCATGTCACATGAAGGTCTTTGCAGGACTCCTCATGACTCACCAAAACACTGAGCGAGGTGGAGAGAAAAGAAAAGATGAACAAGGTGGAGGGCAATGTTTTTTTTCTTTTTTTCTTAATGCTACTGCTCTGAAACCACTGACGGCACTGTCAAATCATTTCATCACCCTGGGAAAAAAGAAAATAAGTGTCATACAGGGTCTTGCAGCAGCAGGAGATAAGTGACAATACAGAGCAAGAGATGGGATCTGTGTCACTGTGGTCTGCAGCAGGGCCACGCTGAAGATGTAAGAAGTGAGCTTTTGAGCTCTGGATGAGGATCGTTGCTCAATAAAAATAGAATCATCAGGTCCTGTCACTAGAATGGAACAGAGCCATCTATATGTTATGATTGCAGCGGAAAAGAATGGTATTCATTTAGCCCCGGTGGTATATTTGATAAAAACTGGATTGTTTAATTAGGTATAAAAAAATATATAATGACAACTGAGATTACAATGTAGCTGTGATGATGTTTTTAATTAATTGAGCCACCATCGTTACCACCTTCGCAAGTCCACAAAGATTAAGTTCCCATATTTAAATGATCCTTTTATTACATTTAACACTTGTGCCTTCACACCAATGCAGTTTCTGAACAGAAATGTGGGGAAAAAATCATCTCAACTCAATGGATTTATACTTCAGCACATTTAATTTATGTAGATTAAAGAATGGCTAAAGATGTCTCACCTTTTATTTGAGTAGGTTAACATCAGTATTGAATGACCTCTGTGGGAGATACAACCCCTAGCAGCCAAATATATTGGACACGCAAAATTTTTCTTGGGAAGTTTCCTACGTCATTTCAGTGGTAGCCAACGAGCATGATCCACTGAGAGTTGAGAAGCCACTTAGACCAGAGCCATAGAGCAAGACCACACACAAGGTGAGAAGATATGAAGGCTCAAATATGTAAAAAATAGTTTTAAAAAATCACTTGGCAGAGCTGGTTAAAAAAAACAAAAAGTGAGTGTGTAGGGAAATATATGAAAATGTAAATGAGCTGGTTGTCTGAGGAGCACAAGACTTATGGATGAGCACATAATTATCACCCCCTTTATGGCTGCATGAGTCAAGAAGCCTCTCCAGGATGTAGGCGGACATGTCTCCTTGTCAACGATCAAGAGGGGACATCATGAATGTAACCTTGTGCAAACCCCTGGCAAACAGCAGAGAGGGAGCTCAGAAAAGCACACAGTGAAAGCATTATGGACTGGTCGGTGGTTCTTCTACAGCTTATAGGCACATATGTCTGACAGTGGAGCTGTCACTTAGCAATGATTTAGAGATGGAATCCTACCACATAGACGGACAAAGCTATAAATGCATCAGAGCTGCCAACTGACATGTGCGGCTTTAAAGAGGAACTATGCAGGATTTGTAGCTTAACTACATTTTTACCTTAATTAAACAGCTTTGGAATAATTGCGATGGTTTAATAAATGGCTTAACTTGTTACGAGGGAGAATGGAGGCTCTCTGCCTTTCACATACATGTCATTTACTGCGCCTCTTGGCTGAAAAATAACTTTGCAAGATCGGCCGCCCCGGTGTCCCAGCTGTCGTCTCTGCACGTAACCATAATCTGTTGTTTATGACAGATTACATGTCTTAACATAGTATATGATATATAACGTTACCTACTGATTGATTTCTCGACAGTTTTGTTGTAAACAAATGCACATAGCCAGGATGAGGGTTAGCAAAACGGCAGAAAAGCGACCAGACTTGCAAAGTTCCTCTTTAAATTTGGACAGTCACCTTATAACAATACGGTAGGTCATAAATGATAGAAGAAAGTCTCAATTTCCATGGCACACATTAAATATATAGTAATATCCGTAATGTAATATTTTGACAATGTCTTGGTCTTCTCACTGGGTATATAACTTGTGGGCTGTGGCAGTGTAACTGTTTGTAAACTAAGAAAAGCTGATGAGTTACCACAAGCAGTGAGTTTGCTAAATACTGGAAAACCAAGATCATCCACCGAAAATCCAACACATTGCAATCTGTGACACTGCAAATAAAATCACTGCACACACAAAAAGTGGCTGCAGAGCACCAAACAGAGTCTAATGACATATATAAATAATAAATGACTTAATAAAATAAATTCAAGGCTTGCCACTATTGGATCCAAGGTCTTTTCTCTTGTTATTGTGTTCCATTGAATTTCTCAACTGATTATAGTAATTGCAACATTGTAGAACAGACAGAGCAGTCATGGTTTTTAAATCAATATTGAGTTGTCTTAAACGTAGACAATATGTTTAATGAGTGAATAAACAGTTTAATACTGAACTGAAATTGAATTAAATTGAATAGAGTTGGAGCATAACAGTCTGCCAATAATGCCAGTCAGACTGTGACCGCGGCCCTCCTGAGGGTTTATCAGTGATGTCCATGTCTGAGCTGTACATCTGCCTGCATGTCCTCAGGCAAAAGCACAACATCACAATCGATGATTACCACAAAATGAACCATTGTCAAGAGGCAGCGGCGGAGACGTCCATTAACATTCTCCTGCCGTAGTCCGCACATCCAGCCTGTGAGACCACACACACACACATACAGTACGCAGTCTCCAACATGAGACTGATGCATAATTCATAGTAATAGAGCAAATGATGTATAGTGCCGAACGTGCCTCTGACAATGTGTAATAATGGAGCTACAGTCACTAACAAATCTGAACGCAAACAAATGATCGGGATTGTCATGAATTGAGTGCACGCCGCTGCAGGCGTCCTGACATCTGTACCATCGCAGATGTAAGAGATGATTTGGTGTGGGGCGTAATTGCATTGATGTCATAAAGAGAAAGATTGCTGCATACGACTGTGCGTGTAGCTGGATATGATGGTGGTTGTGGGGTCACAAATTTGAAATGAATTACACCTCATTTAATTCATGTTGATGAAATGGCATAATTGTAGCTCGAGGATTTTTTTTTTAACCCTTATGCAGCCAAGCAAATCCAGCCAAGAAATGCAGCCCTCTGTTGCTGCTGTGCTGGGAGAACACTCTGAATTCCTTATCCCTACCAAGACTTTCAAAGTTAGCCTTGGAAGATCACATATACACATCCATATTTTTTTTATGGTTTCTTAGATCTGGAGTCACAAGGCAGATTCTTTTTTTCAACCAAACAGTTCCAGGTTGTGAGGTCCACAAACACTACGCTTCTACTGGTGCATTTCTGTTTGTCTCTTCACCACCACATCTGATGAACTCTAAAGATAGCATCCTTGAGGTATCCTTGAGTATCCATGTGTTTAACTAGTTAGTTATGTTCAGTGCTGCAAGCCCAATCAAGATAGTTCCTGGGCCTTAACAAATTACTACCACAGAGCACAGACTCGTTTAGGACAAATGCCAAAGAACTGATCTGTGGTTCTGGGAAATACAGTACCACTGGTAAAAAAAAGTTAAGTTAAGTTTTAAAAATGACTCTTGCTTCTCACCCCAATCTACCCCCATCTCGTTTAAATAGGAACTATGCAAGTCTGGGTGCTTTTCCGCTGTTTTGCTAACCCCTACTGGCCATGTGCATTTGTTTAAAACAAAGCCGATGAAAAATCAATAAATGGAGCGGTGGATAACGTTATATAACTTATACGATGTTACGCCGTGTATATCTGTGTAGTCTTAACTGTCATAAACAAAAGATTATGGGTTACAGAGCGCGTTTGTGTCGCGGTGCGCAGAGACGAGAGCCGGGACACGGGGGCGGCAGCCAGGTAATACACTGATGTTGCAACATTGGTTTTCAGCCATGAGACGCCAGGTGGAAGACAGAAAGCCTCCATTCTCACTGTAACAAATCACAAGTCATGTAGTTAACTATCACAATTACTCCTTTTTAATTAAGGTAAAAATGTAGCATAGCCACGGGAAAAATCCCTTTAAATCTCCCTTTGATTGTGTGATCGTAATTACTTTGGTCACTTTCCAGAGTCCATTCAGGACTGTGAGGTTCAAGAGGTCCTTTGTCCCCACTGTCATCAGGCTGTACAGTAGGCTACCCCAGCCAAAAAATAGTGGCTCGTGATTAAGATTATTGATCTATTATTGTTTACTGTCAGTATTACTACCAATTAGCTGATAGACACCTCAAGTGCCCTGGCCCCTAGGGTAATTATTCCCAACCTTTTCCAATTAATGGTCCATTAAGAATCTCAGAAATGCTGGCAGCAAACATCCGATCGGACAGAGATACACTGGATGAACGATTATTTGCTGCTAATCAGCTTTCATTTGATCCTGCTGTTTGACCAAGGTAGCAAACAAGCATACTGGCTTGGAACAATTTTCTGTTATTGGTATATTATTATTAAGCCTTGCAATACAAAAAAAAAACAAAAAAAACAGCATTACCTATCTCTGTCTATGTAGGTCAGGGTTTGTCATGGTAACCCATTAACCTTAAGCTATACTTATACAACAAGGCCCCCAGTTGCTCAGTACATCAAATACATCATCAGCCAAAGTAGCCTGTTCACCTGTCTCCACATCTGGCTGCACTTTGAGACCCTATCCACAGTGGTCACAAACAGAATTGTTGACAAAAGCAATTGACCTTGCCCAACAGAAATGGTACAGCAGGAAAAAGAGAAGGAAAAAAAAACAGAACCCAAACTCAGCTTGTCCTTCTTCCCAAGTGGAGACTGCACCTGTTGTCCAGTCAACTATGGAGACTTATTTTAACCAATAACTAATAACCGACTTGACCAGACTTGACATGACATTCAATACCCACAGTTTAAGCAGGCTGTCTTTTAAAGGTAGCCAAGTAAAGATTGTGTTTCTTCTTATCATCACATAGTCATCTTGTAGAGGCTTGTACTATTGAGATGTGTCTGATAAAATGTATTTTTTTTATGGTCTGCTGGCATTCCTTTTTATTTTCAAGAAGATTTAAGACTATCAAAGGATTCAGCATATGAGTGTAAAATCTGAGACTGTCCTCCAGTAAAAAAAAACAAAAAAAAACAAACAAGTGCACTTGTTGTCTTTGCGGCTGTTATGACCAATAGTTACATTTAGCCAGAAGGCAACAATAGCTGAGGTACTGATGACATGAGCAAAGTCGAGTGATATTTAGAGTGAAACAGGCTGTCATTTGATGGATTTGGTGGATGATGAATTAATTAGGGCCCGACCGATTTATCGGCGAGCCGATTAAATCGGCCGATTATAGCCCGTTTGAAACTAATCGGTAATCGGCCAAAACTCGGCGATTGTCGCCGATATTTTCAGGAATAAAATGCAGGGAATAAAACTTGGTTTTACTTTGAAAAGATTCCCCCGCACCGGCGCCGACCTCATGACAAACTCCATCCACTACCACCCAGGGGCGGACTGGCCATCTGTACGTTCTGGAGAATACCAGAAGGGCCGGTACGGCAGGACGGCCGCCGCCGGCCGCTGCGCAGCCGTCAGTTTTTTTTTTCCTCTTGCTTATCATCTACTGTTGTTCCATGTCCAGACCAATAGGTGGCAACAACACGCCCGCAGGCCCATAGATGCGCAAGCTCACTCGTCACTCAGCCGTTGACAGTGAGCATGAGTGCAACGCGTAGCTCAACTGGTAGAGCACCTATCCTTCAAATCAGAACTCTTGCTCCTGTGTGCGATCGAATCCCTCCATAACTCTCTGAGTTTGGATAATGCATTTTCTTTCCCCATCATTATGATCACTCTGTCAAAGTTAACGCATTAACGCAAAATGCTTTTAACGCTTTTACCGCTTCGACTAGCAATTGTTTTTGTTTGTTTTTTTCCCCAATCACCTGTTCATTCAGCCTGGGGAGATGAGAGGGGGAGGGGGGGTGGCGCAGTCTTAATGTTACAGAAAACCTGCATGTTTTTTCTCCTCATGTTCCTAAAGAACCTGTTTTTCTCATCACCAAACGAGGCTGCTCTCCCTCTGGAAAGCAAACGTCCAGAAACGTCCAGATCTGGATGTTCCTTATGCTTTCCATTCATATTGCTGTTATTTCAAGCTATATATATATATATAACTTGAAATATATATATGAATATGTGGCCATATATATATGAATATGTGGCCTCTCTCTGTCAAAAATGCCAGGGCCTATTTTCTGTCCCAGTCCGCCACTGCTACCACCTCAGTCACAGCACACAGCAGAGTGACTGATCTGTCTCAAAACCAGTGTTGCCACTGGCTTTCTGTTTCCCTTTTTTTTTTTTTTTTTACCGCGGTCGGGTTGTGAATTAATTAATTAATGCTCGTCTCCGGCCGTGTTGGGTCCGAGATTCAACAAGCCGGTCGGGGTCGGGTTTTACCGTTATATACCGGCACGGCAGTATGCTCATTCATCACCAATAAACACAGTAGATGAGGGTGAGTGACTGAGCTGAGGCTGTGTGACGGGTGGGGCGGGGGGTCCGCGGTGTGGAGCATTGCGGGACTCTGACTGCAGCGGGGACTATCATGTCTCTGCTCCGTGACACTGCTGTGAGACTGACCGCCGGTGAGCGCTTTGACACGGTGCCGGGCACGGCAGCAACCGCTGACCGCTTTTGATTGAAAAGAGAGAGAGAGAGGGAGAGAGAGAGAGAGAGAGAGAAAGAGACGCCGTGCCGTGTAAAAAAAACAACAACAAAAAAGTATCACGTGTCATGACTTCCTGTATTTGGCCCTTCAAAATAAAAGCCCATATTGATTTTGACTTCATTTTGACAAGACAGGGCTTCAAATGTTTTTTTTTTTTCATGCAACCAATCGACCAATGAAATTTTAGTCGGCTAATGATTTTTTGGTCGACCAGGCAGCCCTAATTTATATATTATATAATATATAGATATATTATTATAGTAATACAATTTTAAAACGTAATTAAAAAAAAAAAATAATCGGCCGATTAATCGGTTATCGGGTTTTTTTCCCCCTAATAATCGTAATCGGCATCGGCCCCAAAAAATCCATATCGGTCGGGCCCTAGAATTAATGAAACATGTCACACAAGAGACTGGTGCTTGCAGCAGGTTCTCATCCGTTCTTATCCACGTCATTTCCGCCAAGTTAATACTGTTGTTATCATTGTAGCTATAAGGTCTTCTGACAAGGAAGTAAGTATTTTATTTAGTTTTAAAAACCAAGCCTATTTTCTAGGCCTGTTCTCGAAAAATTGCATATCCATAATAAAATGAGTATATCTCTGCAACCACAAGTTCTATTTGAATACTTTTGTGTCATATAGGGGGGGGGAAATGAGTAGAGTAAATGAAGATGACACAGCAAAAATTAAATACATTCAAAGTTCGCCCCCCCCCCAAAAAAAAAAAAAAAAAAAACATATTTTGGATGAGTGTCCTTCAGAATGATGCTGATAAAGCTCAAAACCTCTATCAAATGATGCTGAACATTATCTCTGCAGTGGTTGATTCTGATAAAGTGAAACAAAATGATTGAGATTTTACTACAAATCAGGTGAGCTTTCCAAAATGTCAATTTTTGGCACAGCTTGGAACCACCTGCCACTATAAACCATTGTTTAATCTTTATTTTCACACAATTTGCATAAACTAACTGAAAAAGAATCAACCGGGACTAAATAACAACTACTTTCTGGGCCCTCTGTGTCTGCACTGAGAGCTGCTTATTTGGGTGCAGTTACAGATGTAACACTGGTCAAAGTTCAAACTGGAAATATTGTGGATTTACTCATAAAACAAACTTTTCACGGCAAAACAGCAAAGGTAAGAGAAAATTTACAACCATGTTTTGGCCAAGCAGTGTCTGTGTTTGCTCGACTTTTTGGCTTCTCTCTCTGCCGTGCTTCTGTGTAGCGGCAGGTGCTATGTATAGTTCAATCTTTGTAGCCGGCTCTTTCTTATGAGCGGTAGCTGATGTGTTTTATACGAGCCAGAAATGTGGCGACTGGGTCCACACAGAGGTGCTTCATGAAGCTTGATGTTTAGTTGTTTATTTGAGTAGTGCTTGGGCTGTGTTTGGGTCATATAAACATGGTTTTACACGCTGTAGGCCAGCTTCTGCTGTTTAATTTGATGTAAAATATGACTATATTCTTTCACAATTAGTGCAGTAGAGGCTCTGTGGTTGTTCTGTATGTCTGCCTGAGAGACGGCCGGATGTCGGGTGCATTTGAAGGAGCCTTCGAATTGGGACAGGCCTTGTTGCAACGCTGTGACGTAATCGGCCTTTAAATTCGTCCTCCGAAAGATGCTGCCCCCAAATTGGGATAAAGCAATGATGTTCTCCTAAAGTAACCAAGCATTGAGCATTTATTTTAACCATGGTGATAAAAGTCCAGTCGGCATGCTGCCTTATGGGGCACTATTTCCGGACACTCCAGTGGGTTGCATCAAAGGGCTGAAAAAGATTGTTGGGGTTGGAGGATTTGTTTGAAAAATCTTCAAAATGTGCATCATCATTATTATAACTCCAGACTGTCCTTCATGATTTGAGAGCTTTGATCATTGTAATACATCCTACTCACTGTGATGCCGGTCTCAGTGCTTTTGCACTGTCAGAAATAATCCCAACATTCTGAGACACACTGGGGTAGTTAGGAGAGATTTGTCCTATGAGTTAGATCCCTTCCTGCACCAGTGTCCCCCCTCTTTGAAATCGGATAACTCCCGATTGCGATACCCTAATGATGACTTGTGTCCTCCAGTCCTCACTTTTTAGGCTAATACCCGCAGAGCGAATCTCTCCTCAATTGATGTGTGAGGGAGAGGATAACAAATGAATGTTATTAGAGGAGAGGGAGAGCAGGAGAGCTGTGGCTTTAGAGGACAGATTAGCAGTAATGCCAGGTCATTTCAGCATGTGGCTATTAGACTCTTGCTAGAACTCAGTGGGAAAATGAAAGTGCGGCATAATTACCTGAGTCACATCACTAAGAACTTCCAGCCTTACAGGCCACAATTAGTCTGGAGCGCAGAGGAGAGCTCAGTGTTCTATCTCGCTAATGACCATAATCAATCATTTATCATATACAGAATCAAAGACTGGGGATGGTTTGATTCTGTGGTAATTTAGCTTAAGAAGCTTTAGCCACCAGAAACAATTGGCACGGAGCTGATGCAGGGAAAACAGTGAGCCAAGAAACGGCTTACAGTTCCCTTTCAGCAAGGAAATCATTCTCATTCGCATAACTTTTAGTCACCATATGGTACAAATGGATATGCTTTATATGTAAAGTGTGTTGGCTGCACTCTGCCCCTGCTTGAGCATCATTTTGGGGATCGATTCTTTTTATTCTTTTCTTACTCATGCATATCTTCCCAAGGACAAGAGGGAATCCAATTTCCTTGTCATTTTGTAGAGACTCTACAATGATTTACAGATCACTGAGGGAAATCCTGATAACAGCAGAGGTGGTTGAGCTGAATCTGAGCAATTTAGAAAATATTGGATGAAACCACAGATAAATGTCATATTCTTAAACACTAACAAGCTAAATGTGCTCGTGTGACAGCACTTACGTTCTTAGATCTGCAGGACTCCAGACCCGTGTCAGGTATTTCAGGTCCCAGGAGTGATTTGATTTTCTGCTGAATGGGTTTTGCACACACACATACAAAGTTCATGACAGAAATCAATGTTTATTACTGTGCTTCATACACCCCACATGTCATATCTGGTGGAACCAGTGAGCTTGGTTGGAAGTGTGGCATGACGATAAGAGATTATCTCAGTCTCTCTCCGAGAAATTGATCTGACATAGCCTATAACTGATGTAGCAGACATGTTAATCCATTGTGTCAATTTAATTCCAAGATTATGTTTTTCTTTTTTTTTCAAATATTTTATGAAAATCTATTTCCTCACAGTGTAATTAAAGCAGAATTAAGATGCTTATGGTTATGTTTAGTCACTTAAAGCCCTTGGTTATGGTCAAATAGAAAGTAGAACTTTTTCTCTATGGCAGCAGGGTGACGGGGTCCAAAAAGTCTGAGACCACTTTAAATTCTGTAAGATTGTCATGTATAAACCTGGAAATAATGAGGAAGTTTGAGGACTCAAGAAACATTTAGAAAGTTGTGTACCATAAAATGAAGAGGGAATACTTAAAATTCTTAACAATTTCTAGGACAGCAGTGGAATTAAAACAGCCGTCCTCAAGGAGCGGTCCGTGAGTACATTTGTTAATTAAGATATCATGCTTTAAATTCAGTGTTTCTCAAACTGTCTGCAAGTGACCTCAAACCCTACTGGCTAGTAATGTAGATATCATCAATACTTAATCAACTCATGTAAATTCAAACATCATTATTAAGTGGCTGATTTGCTGTTTGGTTGGATGTGCGGTGGTTTAACTCACTGTTTTGTGATGCTGCTTAGAGTTTTGGTCTTGTGATTTATGTTAAAAACCATCAGTGTGACATTTGAAAAGACTTGATGATGAATGTTACTCTACAGTCATCCTGTCCTGGCATTGTGCTAAAGTTTATGAGTAAGCAGCCTATTAATTAGACACAGATAATCTCTTATCTATTAAATACAAAACACACATAATGGACAATAACACAGAAATCAAACATCTTCTGTACCGCTTATCCCGACTAAGGTCGTGGGGGAGCTGGAGCCCAGCTCAGCTGACTTCTGGGGTAAGAGGCGGGGTACTGGACGGGTCACCAGTCAGTCACAAGGCTAACATATCAAGACAAGACAACCATTCACACCTATGGGCAATTTGGAGTTGCAAATTAACCTAACCTCCATGACCTTGGTCTGAGGGAGGAAGCTGGAGTTCCTGCAGAGAACCCACACATGCAACATGCAAACTCAACTCAGAAAGGCCCCAGCCGGCCAGTGGGTTCAAACCCAGAACCCTCTTGCTGTGAGGCGACAGCGCTAACCACCACACTGCCATGCCGACCTCAAACAAAATAGACATGACATGACATAACCATACACATTAGTGGCAAATGTTAAGTTTTACAAGACATTTATAGTCATTGTGCACTCAATGACCTCTGGCTGTATTCTTATACGTGTGAATAGGACTTGTTGATGATCAGCATGTGAGGCGCAGGGGTTACTGAATAATTACTGAATATTTGCAGTAACCCCTGATCTGAGTGGTTAGAGTGCATACAAACTCATGCTGTTGCAGTTTGCCATTGCCCTTCTCCCCATCGACTGTCTTATATTATTCTGTGCCAGCTAACCACAGCCCTGCTGAGGTGCAAGGTCCTATTGGTTTTGGAGATGTTCGGGGAGTTAGGTAGTTGGTGAGTTTTATATTAATGGTTTATTAGTCCTTGGTCTGAAAAAGTTTGAGAAACACAGAATTTAAGAACATTCAGGGCAGTCAACAACTTTGCCTTAAAAATGTCCTTGGGTTGTCTCCCCTCCACTGGAGTGTACATCCACATGACACTCAAGCGGATTTGATCATCAGAGGTTTGTTCAAGCTCAGAGCCAGCGGCGTTCACCTGTTATAAATAAGGCTGTTTCAAGCTTTCAGCACATCACTGCTGACTAAGCAGCATTGTGATGGCAATAAAAATGGCATCAAAACTTAAAGTGTCAGAAGTCAGTTTTATACAAAGAAAAGAGGAACTTCCTGAGCATTAAAGCGTGGACACACAAAAGGTTTCCCATGGGCAGAGATCACTTTGCAGAAAGTGGATAAGTTGGAACCCTAAGCACGATCATGCAGATCAAAAGTGACCACGCACCATCAGAAGATCAATATTTTAAGTGTTGTTCCCTGAGTGATAGAAAAGCACCTTTATATACCACACATTCAGAATTTGCTAAAGAAAGAACAAGACTCCAATCAGCAAAGATAGTGTCAGAAGAAGGCTGTCTTGTAGTTGTCCCAGAGGACAAGGAGCAATTTCTAAACCACTTCTCAGGAGAGGACACAAGGTCAACCTCTTGGGGTTGGCTGAGAATTAGAAATGAGAAACATCAGCCTTTCACACTGGATGACTAGGGGAAAAATAGACCTAATTGATGATGAATCCAAGTGTGAGATTTATGTCAGAAACAGGAGGCTGTATGTACAGAGACAAACAGGAACACAGTGAAACTGTGCTGATGGTGGTCATATTGAACTCTGAGGGTATTTTGCCTTCTGAGGTTGAACACCTGCACCACCGCTCTATTCTATTCTACTGAAATACCACTCTATTCTTCAGGGACATGCTGCATCCTCAGTTTGCATCTCTGTGGTGACGGATTCATGCTGCAGGATAATGAGTCCATACAAAGCTTTACAAGAACTATAGATGAAGACCACAGAAGACCAAGGACTAACTGTCACTGACTGTGATTTATGGGGGCTCTTGAGTTCAGTTCAGTTCGTCTCATTAAAGCGAACAGGGACATACTGGTTGTTCCTCTGGTCCTGAAATTCATGAGAAAAAGATAATGTTAGCATAAGAAATAAAACATAATATCTTGACAAATGGAGTTTTCCCAGAATGTCTGTACATTGTATATACACTTTGTATATGTATATTTATTAAGCAAAATGAGGAACCATCATCAGCAACTTTAAAATCATCAACTTTATGTCTCAGCATCTCAGAGTGTCAGAAGCAATCGTAAATGACAAATGATGTTCGAAGTGACTCACACAGACAGATTAAATATTAAAAACAGCCACTCAGCTGTTATGGTGTTACTTTTAATACACAATCAAAATAAGACTGATCCCTAAATCATAAAATACTGTGATTGAGCGATCTATCCAGAATACAGAATACAGAACTTTATTGTTTACCAGAGCAGAAAATTGTCTCAGCTTTACAAAAAAAAACCCCACAAAAGCAGCAAAATAATATGTAACATCTAAAGTAAATGGAACAATTGTGGCATTTAAGATGAAAACTCAAGTAGGGGTAGAATACAGTTCACAAATACAGTCAGTCATGAAACATAAAGACATAGAATAAACAGATAATAAAGGATGAGAACAGTCTGTTCGAGCCTTAAGCTGTGTCTGCGGTCCTGGCAGCACACAGCTCACTCTCCGTCACTGTTACTTTGCCGGCGATGCCAACCATTGTAGCCACTTTACTTTTAAGCCTGTTAGGCCTCAATTATACTCCCCTGGGGGATGTGTTGTAGAGATGTAGTGCTTCTTATTATACTACGGTCTGGAACACTTGGACTGAACACAGTACCCCTGTAGGGTTTGTGGCATCACAACAGCGTCCTCACAGAGCCTCACGCATTCCCACTGATGATGAAATTTTCATCACTCAGACCCGAGCGGCCCATCACAGATTCAAGGAGGCGGAAGGCAAATCCTGCATCAGCTTCAGAGACACATTTATAACTATGTGTGTGCACCAAAAGGGGGTTGAAAGCAGCATTTGCCACCTCTCATGAAAAGAAGTCAGGATTTATATAATGAAAAAAACAACAGACAAACAGGCTGGCATAGTAAGTCTGACTTGTATAAATGTGTAAGACACTTTCTCTTTAGAACTACAGAACAAAATCATCTAGTTTGCTATAAATGATTCAGACGGTGTAATTACTTTTTCCCCTTTTTTAATTTTAAATCCAGTAAGAGTCACCTCATTAAACACTACTGTGCTGTCACAGGCACATGTGAATGCACTGGTCGCATTATTAGCTGCCACATGTTGTCTGCCTTCCACTTCGGCCTCAGGCCTCTCTTCACCTGCCTGCAGCCATCATGGTGGAAAAGAAAAACACTTATCGACTGTCTGTGTCTATACAGTAAATAATTGAGTTTGGTGTCCATGTCGTACTGATGTTATATACATCCATGTGGGATGCAATAAATGTGTTTTCCCCTTTGTGGTTTGCCTGTATATACCGAGCATTTACGAAAAACACTTAATTCTCTTTTCCTCTATACCTAACTGTAACTTCCTTGTTCCCTGTGGCCTTGTTTTCTTCCACTGTAGCGACATTTAAGCGCCAGGAAAACAGGAAAACAGTCAGTGTTTTATTTCTACCTGATTCATACAACTAAATTACACTGCAAATTGCCACAGAGATCAGGTCGAACGTTGTTTCTCGGACACAGATCGATCGGAAATAAACCCCCCGCCCATTAACCCCACACTCAATGAGTCTCAGTAAAAGAACACACATTCAGTTAGAAGCTGAACAAAACAACAACTTTGATGTTTCCTTTAAAGATGAGGGAGACGTTTGGCAATCTTAAAATCAGCAGCACATCATCTGTGCCTCTGTGTATTGTAGGAGGAAGCTGAAGTGGGTCTAAAGAGCCCGCACACAGAGAAGGTTAGATGAAGGTCAGACATGATGGCTGTTGGCTCAGAGTCATTCAGCTACAGTACTTTCGACTTTTGGGCACAGGCTTCATGATTGAGTTTCCTTGATTAAGACACTGTGCTTTAGCTTTAGAATAACCTTGTAAAGTCTCCTTTTATATTAACACTGATTTTAATATAATACAGTACAAGCAGTGATTGTCTAAGGTAGCTTGATTAAAAAAAAAAAAACAGACAACAACAACAAAAAAGCTACTTGTGCATGACTCAAAAAATACTGGGGCCACTAATTGTCTGTGAAAATGGCTTCATCGTGGTGTGTTCACACACAGCTGGTTGTCTCCATGGTCCAGAGACTACAGGACAGTCCTCTCCAAACAAAGACTGAAAAACAGGAACTTTGTGCCAAATATAACTCTTCCTTGGTTTGTCTGGAAAAAATAACAACATTTCAATTAGACAACTCTGGAATGAGAAAAAATCTTTTATTGAGCATAAGCATTAGCAACCTGAAGCACAACATGGATAGCAAGCATGGCTGCAGCAGGTTTGGCATCAGGCTCTGACTCATATTCGTTCCCTGCTTTGCCAGACATTGCAGGGAATGAAGCCGACCCCCACAGGGAATCAAGAGACAGAGCCCACAGGTGGATGCTGGGGAGGTGGTGGGTTTGCAAAACCTCATGGGCAGCAAGGCAGCAGCAGCAGCAGTAGTGAAAAGCAGAGCAGCAGCAGAGTAGCAGCAGAAGCATAGCTAGGGATGAGCAGGTAAACTGGGGGATTTAAATAACCCGCCCTATTTGGGCGAGGGGAGCATGTGACTGATCAGCTGGTCAGGATGGGCGCGGCTTGAGTTGTCTGCCTGAACTAGCTTCGCAGGTTTCGCATCATGTGTGGTAGTGCGTCTTCATATGGAAACAATGACTATCTGATCTAGAATGCGGTTCCCTTATATACTGTGTAGTCTGAACTGTGTTGTTATTATGGCATTTACGGTACTTGTGGTGTTACTTTTCAGAAAAAAAAAATACAAAGACAAAATTAAGTCTTGCAGTAAGTGCAAGTCAATGTGCGTGTGCGTGTGTTTGAACAGGCTGTTATGAGAACACGTTGGTTTGAAATGTCTCGTGTTTACACTCTAAAGTCTTTGTAAATAGACGCTGTATTCATTTAGTTTTACCACAGTCCAGGGGATACTGTAATGTGCAGCTGTTGAAAACCCAGACTGAAGATCAGAGTTACTGTTGAGAACATTTCACTCACCAGGGGGCTCATTTACAGTGTTGTAGATTCATGATAGGCACGACTTTAGCTTCCTTCTCACCTGGTTGACTGGTATTCAGATGCTCTGCACGCTATAGCAGTGTTGCAGTGAACATGATGTTTCGCAGGTGTACAGAGTACATCAGAGACACCACTGAAATACATAAGTTGTGTTTTTCCATCAAATTTCCATTTCCAGATGATATCCCACGGTGGGTGATGGGCTACCACTGATTGTCACAGTCTGTTTGGCAAGGTGTGAAGCAATCAGTCTGATTGCTGTAAACATACCAAGGTTGCATCGCTACAGGTTCAGGGACCACAGTGATTTTCTGGCCAACGATGATGATTGGCTAATGAGCTGTACTATATTCCCTGGAGCTGTGCTTTTGAATATACCTGCTGAACTGGGTCCAGCATCAGACAGAACCCCCAGATCCATGCCAGCCGGTGCAACACTGACCACAAAAGGAGGTTCTGGCATCCAGCTGTCAACACTAGGAATCAATTGACAGATAGGCATCAGATATGATTAACACTTTATCATTTGGAAACAACAGAATTCTGTTCAATTCTATCAAGGTCTAGGATACAGCAACCATCCTGTGTTTAGTTAGCCGTTAATTACTGCTGTTATGGAAGGGATTATTAAAATGAATTCACTCAATTCAACTGTGGGGCAACAGGCCAGGTCATTCCAATCTTTTTCTCTCTCTCTCTCTCTCTCACAGTCTTTAAAGGCAGAAAATGACAAAAATAAATAAATAAAATACTGTAGTAATATAATGTAATAGTAATTCTGAAATAACATGCAGGTGCCAGTGCCTGAAGCCCCTCAGGCACTGGCTGCTCACAACAGGAAATGTACCACAATGAAGCCCACATGTGTGTATGTGCCATCAGCCTCCTCCAACGCTGATAGTGATGTTTAGATCATGCAGCTTTTATACCTCCCCCCAAAAAAGTCAACCAGACTGTCAGGACAGCATGATCACCCTGACTTAGAGCTCTCTCCCCAACAGGAAGGCTATCAACCAGAGGCAAGGATTCATGAGGTTATATATGGCAGCCTTTTTGAAACAACACCACAAAGGTTCATTTTCCAACAAGATTTATTAATGTTGCTGAAATGTTTCATTGTTTTTCATTTTAGTTTACCAGCTATGACAGTAACGACGGTGTCTCTGTGTCAGGAGAATCAGTCAGGAACACCTCCTGGTGGAAAAGTCAGGCGATCAACAAAGGAATTAGAATAAATAATATGATAGTGAATATTTTCCCCTCTTGTTCAGTCCATCTAGTTTATGTTGGAATAATTCAGTGGATAAGTCAAAACTGCTGGAGGTAGGCTACTAAATAAAAAGTGAGGATCATCAAGAAGATTGGGATTATCTTCTGTGCTCCATGAATATATGTAATGAATATCTTCATCAAAAATAGAAATATTAAATCAGGTATTCTTAAATTGATAGTGTGATTATTAATTAGTTATTGTCACCAAATTAAATAAAATCATATTTGTATTTATTCATAAAAATAAAAAAAAAGCAATCTGATGGAAAATTGATCTCAAGCACAGACAGGGGCAGGCTGCTGAAATGAAGGCACTTGCTTTGATTAAGTGACAAGTACAAGGCCTACAGATAGGCACAGACTCAGGGTAACAGAAACTAGAGTTCACAGCATAAGCAGCACAATGGGAACCACATAGAGGCATTAGAAAAGCCACTGGGTCAGTGGGGCTGGTATAAATACAGGGGGGCAAATGAGGGAAATGAGGCCCAGGTGTGTAGGTAGGTGGGGAAGTTCCAGTGATTGGAAATGGAAAACAGGTGAGCAGGTGGATCTGGAAACAGGACATCTGGCGGATGGTGGAGTTATGGTTAGTGTCTGTTAGGAGACCAATAAACAGGGCTGAGACAAAAATCACAACATTTACATGTGAAAAAATAAATAAAGTAGGAGGCTTCACTCTAGCATGATACTAGAATTCAAATGTATCCTGTTGAAGTTAGGGGCCAAATCTGATAAGTAATATATGGAATGAATTAAGTACATTTTGAAATGCATTTATTGTTAAGTACAATAATTTATTTGAGAAGTTCAATGTAAAAGCGACCAGTGGTTTAGTATCCTCCCAGATGGCAGGAGGTATAAGATGCCGTAAGATGAGGAGGGTATGAAATTAATGGCAGGTAAGATGTGAAATTTTACTGGCCATAATGTTTTTAATGTTTTTGCCAACCACTGAACTGCTCACAACACAAGATTTCATCTCAACATAGAGTCTCCAAAAACATTTTAAAAAAGGCTTAGACTTAGAAAAAGGTGATGGAGTGATGGAGTGGCAGGCTAGTGGCGATAAATGATATGGTTTGAAGAAAGTAGTACGATTGACACCTGTTTGAAATGCTTTCTTACTAATGGAACTTAGAAATAAGCCAAATGGCCAACATTTCAATGATAAACTCTGATTGGTATTGAAATCATTTTTTACAGCTGCACTGACTTTCTTTCTATCACAACTCAGCAGGCTACTCTAGTGGCCGTATTGTCAGAGCTAAAATGTGTCAGAGAGACCACGAAAAAGGCTTTTGGAGGAACATGTGAAAACGTGAAGTTCTACTCCACTCTAACAGTACATAAGCTTCATCCAAACTTTTAAATTAATCTGTTAAAGGGATAGTTTGACATTTTGGCAAATTGGCCCATTGCGATAATCCCTATAGTTTTAGCAGTAGGTTTGTTACTGCTGATGCGCATTCCTGTCAGGGGCAGTTTTTCGGCAAGCAGTCTCTGCATTTGCCTCGAAAACAACTCTGTCTTGTAACGTTCCATTATTATCTCATAGCGTGGTGAATGTGCAGGTCACAACTTGTCCACGAGAGCGTTTTGGAGTTGTTGGATTGTGTATTTGATGAGTTTGATGAGGGAAACCAAGACATCCCATAGACTCCATAGCATAGCTCTGAGCAGCTCGCGGCTCTGCTCTGCCGTTCTAAAAATAGCTTGCACCGACAATTAAAGGTTACAGACCTACTCCTAAGACTAAGGCCCCGTTTATACATACCTGGTTATTTTTAAAAACGGAGACATTAACCATCGTTTGCACCCTCCGTTTACACGCAAACGGAGAAAACGCCCCTGAAAACGATGCTTTTTAAAAACTCCGACCAGGGTGGAGATTTTGGAAAACTCAGTTTTCACGTTTGCATGTAAACAGAGAAAAACGGAGATTTGGGTAGCCAACGTCAGACCCTGACATCTAACCGTAACCATATTACATAACTTAATAAAAGAAATAAATAATAATAATGATAAAATTTAATGCAGACTGATGTGTTCATTGTAAAACATTTATTTATTGATGTAACGTTAAATGGGGTGATTTCTGTACAGAGTCCCGAGGCTGGGCTGCTCTTCTGTCCAGTAACAGTTCACACACATGAAGCTTCACTTTTCATTCAAACAAACTGCTACTGCCACAATTGTTAGATTTCATCAATGTGACCAACATTTATCTCCTAAAAATAATTTAACCAGCTGGTGGTAAACCTCTTAAAACCTGCGTGTAAGTTAATTAGCGATAGTTTTGTCCCACGGGAGGACAACAGAGGCTGGCCGACCGAGCAGCATTGCAGAGCGGACACTGTCTCTGTGATGTCCCGGTCGTTGCTCCACAGGTGGAGCTTCACCTCTCCGAGAAACATCGGAGCAAACTTCTAAACAGCCGTCATTTGGATAAACTGGCCGTATATTTGGCATCTAAACAGTTACTTTCTCGCATGAAAAAATATTAAAACTTTACACACAAGGAGGGCAAGTGACGTTGTTGTTGTTGTTGCTGTTGCTATCAGGTTGCTATGCGGGATCATGTGCGGGATTCTGATTGGCTGACGTGGGCTTGAGATTCTCGCTACACTACCACTTACAGGTTTGGCATGCTCTTGACACGGGTTAGTGTAAACTAAACGTTTTCTGAAAACGGACTGGTGTGCACGCAGTGTTTTTTGTAAACGGAGAGGGTGAAATATCCGTTTATGAAAATAGCCGGGCACGTGTAAACGTAGTCTAAAGGGATTGTGGCAAATTTGCCAAAATGTTGAACTACCCAGCTAGCAGGGAACGTTCCCACAACTTTGGCTAACATTCCCTACAAGTTCTGTTTGTGTTTTAAAGAAAACATTTTCATCTAATGTTTAAATGACATTATAATGATGTTTATTATTTCAAACAATGTTCCTGTATTGTTAAATGTTAACAAAGATAGAACGTTTTAGATTAAACATTCTAAGGATGTTTTGGGGATGTTGGTGAGGTAAACAATTATAGAATGCTCCTCTATAAAACATTATCTAAATGTTCCATAATAACAAAGGAAAAACATTATCAGAAAAACATTTTAAAAACATTTTCAGGATGTTATTAAGGCCTCTGATTGCAATAGGTTATTTTAAAAACATTCTTACAACGTTATACAATAACAAAGAAGGAACATTCTTAAAGCAATATTTCAAAAATGTTTTCAGGATGTTATTGATACTTCAGATTACACAATGTTTTTTTCCAAAACATTTCTGCAATATGATATGTTAACAAACGTAGAACATTTGTCTAAAACATGCTTAGGATGTTCTGGGGATGTTGTTGAGTTAATGAATTATTGAATGTTCTTCTAGAGAACATTTCCCTGATATAACAGGAAAACCACAAAGGAACATTCTCAAAGCAACATCCAGAAAACATTTTAATTATGTTATTAAGGCCTCAGATTATATTATGTTATTTATAAAACATTCTTACAATGATATATGATGATAAACGAAGAATATGCACAAAGCAATATTTTGAAAATGTTTTCAGGATGTTATTGATGCCTCAGATCACAAATAGCATGTTTGTGTAATGTCATTTATAAACAAAGGAAGAACGTTTTACCTATAGCATTCTGAGGATATTTTAGGGACAATGTTTAGGTAACAGATTACAGAATGTTATTAATAAAATATTCCCACAATGTTAAATGATATCACATGAAGGACATTTTCAAAGTAATATTTTGAAAATGTTTTCAGGATGTTATTGATGCCTCAGATCACAAATAGCATGTTTGTGTAATGTCATTTATAAACAAAGGAAGAACGTTTTACCTATAGCATTCTGAGGATATTTTAGGGACAATGTTTAGGTAACAGATTACAAAATGTTATTAATAAAATATTCCCACAGTGTTAAATGATATCACATGAAGGACATTTTCAAAGTAATATTTGGAAAATGTTTTCAGGATGTTATTGATACTTCAGATTACACAATGTTCTTTTCCCAAACATTTCTGCAATGTGATATGTTAACAAACCTAGAACATTTGTCTAAAACATGCTTAGGATGTTCTGGGGATGTTGTTGAGTTAATGAATTATTGAATGTTCTTCTAGAGAACATTTCCCTGATATAACAGGAAAACTACAAAGGAACATTCTCAAAGCAATATCCAGAAAACATTTTAATTATGTTATTAAGGCCTCAGATTATATTATGTTATTTATAAAACATTCTTACAATGTTATATGATGATAAACGAAGAATATGCACAAAGCAATATTTTGAAAATGTTTGCAGGATGTTATTGATGCCTCAGATCACAAATAGCATGTTTGTGTAATGTCATTTATAAACAAAGGAAGAACATTTTACCCATAGCATTCTGAGGATATTTTAGGGACAACGTTTACGTAGAGATTACAGAATGTTATTTATAAAATGTTCCCATAATGTTACATTAAGAACATTTTCAAAGTAATATTTGGAAAATGTTTTCAGGATGTTATTGATGCCTCAGATCACAAATAGCATGTTTGTGTAATGTCATTTATAAACAAAGGAAGAACGTTTTACCCATAGCATTTTGAGGATATTTTGGGGACAATGTTTAGGTAACAGATTACAAAATGTTATTAATAAAATATTCCCACAATGTTAAGTGATATCACATGAGGAACATTTTCAAAGTAATATTTAAAAAATGTTTTCAGGATGTTATTGATACTTCAGATTACACAATGTTCTTTTCCCAAACATTTCTGTAATGGGATATGTTAACAAACGTAGAACATTTGTCTAAAACATGCTTAGGATGTTCTGGGGATGTTGTTGAGTTAATTGATTATTGAATGTTCTTCTAGAGAATATTTCCCTGATGTAACAGGAAAACCACAAAGGAACATTCTCAAAGCAACATCCAGAAAATATTTTCATTATGTTATTAAGGCCTCAGATTATATTATGTTATTTATAAAACATTCTTACAATGTTATATTATGATAAATGAAGAATATGCACAAAGCAATATTTTGAAAATGTTTGCCGGATGTTATTGATGCCTCAGATCACAATTTTTTTTTTTTTTTTTTTTTTACCAAATGTTCCTTTAATGTTTTATGTAAACAAAGGAAGAATGTTTTGCATGTAACATTATGAGAATATTTTAGGGACAATGTTTAGGTAACAGATTACAGCATGTTATTAAAGGGACAACGAGGAGTTTTGGAAAAGCGAAGCGTTTTCACACTACATTTATGAGCCTCCGCGCGCACCGTAAAATTATTTTGACCGGCGCAAGACGGACTCATGTTTTCATTCATCAAGAATTAAAGTCAGAGGTTCAAAGAGGTTCACATACCGTCGTAGTTCCGACCATAAACGGCGATTCAGCTGCGTTATTCTCATGATTCGTTGCGAAACCGAAAGTAAAAAACGCTGGTCGGCTCGACCAGCATCTCCGCCACCACTAATAATAACAAAATAACGATAGAGACAGAACGATATATTTATCGAAAATGGGCCCATTAACAAGTGTGGGTAGCGGAGATTCATCCACATTAACGTGAGACTTTTTTATAACCGAATAGAAACTCCTCGTTGTCCCTTTAATACAATGTTCCCTCAATGTTAAATAATATCACAATAAGAACATTTTCTAAGTAATATTTGGAAAATGTTTTCATGATGTTATTGATACTTCAGATTATGCAGTGTTCTTTTCCAAAACATTTTTGTAATGTGATATGTTAACAAACGTAGAATATTTGTCTAAAACATGCTTAGGGTGTCCTGGGGATGTTTTTGAGTAAATGGATTATTGAATGTTATTCTATAAAACATTTCCATGATGTTAGAGGAAAACAACAGAGGAACATTCTCAAAGCAACATTCAGAACAGGTTTTCAGTATGTTAACAAGGCCTCGATTACATTATAGCCTTTTTTATATATAAACCATCCTGCTCTATCACAATGATTGATGATGACTAGAGGACTGCTCAGTCAGTCATCACTATCAGCTAATAATTATTTTTTACTTATCAATATTTTACTCATCAATTATAAGGAAATATGCACTAGGTTGACTCATCTTCTCTCACGATATCAATGGGCACGTTTTGTATGACACTGATTACAGTATGGGGCAAAAGTTATTTTTCACATAGGCTACTTTAGAAAGTGTTCAAATCAGCAGCAGCTGAATTTTATGATATCTGTGATATGAACCCACCGAGCATTTTCCGGTCTAAAAGACGTCTAATAGACGTCTAAATGGTCCCTAGACGTCTAGGCTAAAATCGGTCTACCACTGGTATAAAAGTGAAAGTTTTTTAGACGTCTAAGTTTATACTAGCCGTCTAATAGACGTCTAAAAGACGACTACGTCTAGACATCTGGTCTAATCATAGACGTTTAAATAACCGCTAATATACGTCTATTTATAGACGTCTAAATTTAGACGTTTGCCAGACGTCTATTTATATACCACATGTATACGCCTCGTCTAATCTTAGACGTTTAAATAACCGCTAATATACGTCTATTTATAGACGACTAAATTTAGACGATTACTTTTATACCATATTTAAAGTCCATTACAAAATCTAGACATCAATTAAACATAGTATTATATGGATATTCTAATAAATCTAGATATTTAAGTCATGTAATTACAATCTATCAAATGATTAACAAGAACCCTATATTAAAAAGGACATTAAAGTTGTCAAAATGCATCATGACCAAATTTAACCTGTGATCCTTACCTTGATGTAGTTGCAGTATGTTATGACAATCTATTCACATTATGTGTTTTTTTGGTCTTTTAAATAGGTTTCAGTAACACTAATGTCATGCTTATTTTACCACTGGATATAAATATATCTCTTGATGGGAACATTAACCAAACTATCCTACTGTAATCTCAATCAACCTACATTTTTAAAACAAATTCCAACCATCACAAACATATGAAAGTGCAATATAAATATTTTTAATTCCTTTACAAAACAGAAAATACAAAACATGGAGGGAGGGAACAAGTGGATCAAGAAGAAGGAAGAAGAAGGAAGGATGAAGGGAAGGAAGGAAAGAACCAAGGATGGAGGAAGTGAACAGATTGGGTCAATTTGAGTCAGAACAGAACAGGAGGGTTAAAAACATTAGAAATTTGAAAAGAACACCCTGAAACTGTTAACAAAAAGGCAAACAAAAACAACAACTACACCAATGGCCTCTTGTAGCTCCCTCCACCGCTGCGAGCTGGGGCCTGCTCAAAATGTAGCCCCATTGCTGAGGCAATGAGGTCATCTGTGGCATCCTTAAAGGACTTTCGTACAGCTTCTGTAAACAAAGCAATAAAATAAATGAAGAGAAATTGCAAGTGTGGTTGCCTATTGTTTTACGTGATGTCACAGAGATACTATCCAATAACAAAAGGTAGATGGTTTCAAAGGACTTGACTCAATGGGCATTGGTCACCACCCATTTGAGACTTGGGGCTCTAGTTTCATAAACCAGGCGCAGTCGCGCCAACGGGGTGTGTCTAGGAGCACTTTACAAGTTCGGTGCACGGTGCAGCTCGGCACAGGCACTCCTCCCGTCCCTCTACTCCTACCGGCGCAAATGGCAAAGGAGAGGGTGCGAGTCCGTTCTTCACCAATCAAATGAGCTCCTCTCCTCACCTTTAAATGACCCACGAGTGATGCGCACTGCAATTTTGTCATTTCGACATGGACGAGGGAGACAGTGATGCCAGACAGCCAAACTTTTTACAGGAGGAAACTGATGTTTTGGTCCGGGAGGTCCAGGCTCACAGTGGCCAAAAACATGGCAACACGTACAGACCTCGACGGACTGAGCAGAAGTAGTCTGGGAGGAGGTTATTGTTAATCAGATTTGCCCTGCGTTGACCATGTGTGAAAAAACAAACCAACAAAAAACACACCCTTTTCCCACTAATAAAGACGCTAGTATCCTATATTTAAAGGAGCATTAACGCAAATCCGCGGCCACTAGATGGAGCCAGTGGCGGAGCATATCAGATATAAACAAGTGCAATCAGTTGTCAGAGAGAGAGCAGCCTCGTTTGGTGATAAGAAGAACAAGTTCTCTAGTGTAGGACATGAGGAGAAAAAATATGCACCCCCCCCCTCACCGTGCGATTGGGGAAAGGAAAAAAAAAAACTCCCTAGTCGACACGGCAGCTCTACGTCGCGCACAACAACAGCTACAACTTCCTCCTACAAATGCACGACGGAGTACGTGCAGACCGCAGTGGACGACTCCTCAGTCCATGAGTTTCATGTCTCAGACCAGATCATGTAAATCCAACTGCAGAAATATCCGGGGGACGGGAGCGTCGCCGTAACTGTAGTAACTCACACACACAGACGCATACACATGTCTGGAGAGGAGCAGCCTCTCTGTTTTCCAAAACTACAGAGTGGCCCGCGTTAATGTGCCGTTAAAATCATTTTTGTGTCAACACGTTAATAACGCTGAGAGGACAGCCGAAGAAAGACACAGGGGCGTGGAGAGAAGTGTTCTACCGAGCGATTCAGTGACTGTAAGCAGTCTAAAGCCCTATTCGCACGGGATTAGTTTTACCTGGGGACCTCTGGTAATTTGTAATAATTGCGGAGGACGTCTGTGATCTTAATCCCGTGCGAATGCGCCATGTCAGTAAAAAAGTAAGTAAAAATTCCCCCGCAAATTACCTACTATATTTCACCAAAGACCGACGTCCCGTGGTAAAACTAGTCCCGTGCGAATCTGCATCTCAGTAATTGAGGGGCATTTTTTGTTGTATCTGTGTTTTTAAGAGCCAAGTCACCACCACACACACCTTCACTGCTGCCGATAAAATAAAAGCCTATATTTTCCATCTTTGCTGAGCATAAGGTTTGTTCTAAATTAAATAAAAGCCTGTCCCATATAGACGCGTGTCTCTCTAGACGGGTCCGCTCGGCGGACCCGTCTAGACACACACCCTCCAAAAAAAAAAAAAAACCTAATGTCAGAAGTCCGGGCTGTGAGAACCGGCAGTCTAACTCTGGTATGGATAATCAGCGTGATGATCCAATGGATTTGATCGATCCCGGAAAATCTGTTGTTGTGATAGACTCATGTGTTTTCATAATGTTTCATAAACTGGATACAATCACCGCAACTCTGTCCGGAGCTTTGCTACTTTTATTTCCGTATCCTTGGTAAAAATAACCCCCGGTACAAGCCCCCCCCCCACTCTCCCCGCTTGACTTGAAGTTATGGCCCCCCCCTGTCCAGATGCGTTCCGCGGTCCATGCAGCAGCGGATGTTACGACGTGCACAGCTTTGTCGTCATATCGGAGCCTTAATGTCAGTAAATTCGAGTAAAAATACAGACTTCACTTATCCCGTGCGAATGCACCGCAAGAAACACAGACGTGGGGGGGTAATTTACAAATTACCAGACGTCCCCAGGTAATACTAATCCCGTGCGAATAGGGCATAACACTGCTACATTACAATTTTCTATTGCATTTTTCCGATTCGGAGTTTGGTTTTCCGCGTTCCGAGTGCAATTAAACGCAGCAAGCGCCGGGCCGGCTTGGATCATAACATAGACAAATTCTGCATTTGCCCCACGGACACTACACTGTTTGCTATTTTCTTTGTAAATTTATTTATGGCTCCCCCGACCTATCTTTTGCATATTTCAGCTTATTTTATGCTATTACTGCTGTATTTGCGATAATGCTCCTTTAAACCCCTGTAACCACTGTGCACAGATCACATCAACATAAAAAAAATAGTAATGGGGATGAAACCAGAAGCAGCTGTGCTTAAAGGACGCATCGCAGAGCGTCTCTCTCTCTTTTTTTCCGGAGATGAGCAATGCCGAATATATATTCACTCTCTGATGCTGTTTGTGGTTGGCTGAGAGAGATGTTAACTTGTTATTTTGCATCACGTTTTAATCTGTGTTAAATCAGGCAGGTTGAGTTCCATTACACATGCCAACCGCCTTTGATCTGACATCAGATGTGACGGGACAATCTATATAGATATAGATGTATGTGCTGATTAAGATGATTGCATTGAATAGTGACAATTGCAATTGCATTAAAATGTGCCTGAATCTGTGGAAACCTGCCTGTGAGGTCTTGGTGACGTGTGCACTCTGCGCCTGTCAGCCAAACTACCACTGCACTGCCTTGCGCCGAGAGTAGACCTGGTTTTAGTTGGCAAGCATTCAGCGCACCGTCGGCGCTGCTCTTTGGCACGAAACTGTCACTGCGCCAAGCTGAATGTGACTCCTCCCCCTGCTGCGCCGCCACACCCATCTCTGCACACCTCTGTCTACCAAACTGCAAACCAAGCGCGTGCTGCACTGCGCTGGACAAAACTTGCACTGCGCAGTAAGTCTGTAAAGATTAATAAATTAATAAATAAAGCCTGACTATAACTGTATTATGGTTCCCTTTCATGAAACAACACCAATTAAGTTTCATAATTGTCAGTATTACAGAGATTACCTAGTACAGTCCAGACAAATTGTTGTTTGTTAATGTCATGTCAGTCACACATGTTTAACATGAAGCAATTTCCAAATAACTAGCAGACAGTTTTTCTATTTACCTGTGACCACAGAGTAGAAGGCAGTCTGTGTGAAGGCCCTCTTCTTTTGCTTCCCACCTCCAACATATTAAATTGTGTCATGATGCTGTTCATGAAGAGTCTGCAACAGATAAAAAATGAAGACAATTGTTAACAGTAAACTTATATAACTTGTAACTTGTAACCACCCACTATTATGTTGTCTGTTCTACAGATATTAAACTTCTATGTGTAATCATACCTGTCCATGATTTTGTTTGTGCAGGTCTTCAAATCCTTTCCTCCAATATGAGACAGCTTTGCAATCTGTATGATATTACAAATTATCAACATTGTGAAAAACATGGAATTACTTAAGGAAACGCTTTTCAAAGTTGAATTCAGGGACTCTGTTCCTTTAGGTAAGGAAAATGTGACCCTTACAAGTCTGTAACTGGGAGTTTATGAAATCAAATAGACACTGGAAATAGTGCTGCTAGCTATATTTTAATCAATTTTGGGCTTATATTTTCAGGTAGTAAGAATTATGCATCATATGACTCAGGAAAATCTGCTATTGTATGTGCTACTGTGTAAAGTCTCATTTAAACCTTACTTTTGGCTGAGCATGCCATATTTCACAAACAAACAAATCGTTTTTGCAATGATGCTTGTACTAGCAGGCAAGCCATAGCTAGCGAGCTAGCAGGGCAGGCAAGCCATAGCTAGCATATCAAGCATATCGTCGGCATTTTGCAAACGGATTGATGACAATTAAATGAACAAACATTGCAGGAAAAAGCAGCATTTCAATAACGTAACCTTGACCACTCACCTATAGGAAGCTCTTCTTCTTTTCGCACACTCTTCTCCGCTCTCGACCGGTGTCGTGCATGGATGTGGTGTAGTGCTAGAAGCATAGACGGCCAGAAGTCGTTTTTCAACTTCCCGAAACTGATTTCCGGTTCACAAGACAACTTCCAGCGTGTTGCTGCCTCCTAGTGGGGAGGGGAGGGATCATAGAGGGATCTGCTGACAGTATCTCCATATCCATATCCTACTGTCCTGATCGCCTATAGTGCAAATTGCCATTTTATTTTACTGTTCACCAATAATTATTTTTTCAAAGGAATTATTTGCATTAATGCTCAATAAACTTAATTGCAAACTGCCTATATCTATATAGGTTAATAGTGATATCTAAATATTTCTAAACATGGTTGGCATAATCTTATGCTTAAAAAAGAAAGCAAGATGTAAACATAACATAAACAACATAAAAAAAAATAAAGATAACTTAATAGTTTAAACCTGGTCTAAATCTAGATGCTGATTAAACGTCTAAATCAAGGCTAAATCTAAACTTCACTGTATATTGATCAATGGTCATTCAGATGATTTTAGTACAATATCTGGACACCATTGTGCAACTTACAGTTATTTCTTTGGTCAGTATTCATTATTTAATGTATTTAATTCAATCGTCTAGATTTGGTCTAAAAATAGACGTTGATATGAGGTCTTGATTTAGATGTCTAAATCGAGTCTAAATCTAAACTACACTGTACATTGATCAATGACTGCTGTAAATGTTTTAATCCAACATTTGGCCATCATTTATACAAGTTACAGTTACTTTTTGGACGGTATTCATCATTTAATGCAATCGTCTAGATTTGGTCTTAAAATAGACGTTGATATGAGGTCTTGATTTAGACGTCTAAATCGAGTCTAAATCTAAACTACACTGTACATTGATCAATGACTGTTAAAAATGTTTTAATCCAGCATTTGGCCATCATTTATACAATTTACAGTTGTTTTCTTTGGTCAGTATTCATTATACAATTCAATTGTCTAGATTTGGTCTAAAAATAGACGTTTAAATGAGGTCTTGATTTAGACGTCTAAATCGAGTCTAAATCTAAACTACACTGCACTTTGATCAATGACTGTTATAAATGTTTTAATCCAACATTTGGCCATCATTAATACAATTTACAGTTACTTTTTGGACGGTATTCATCATTTAGTGCAATCATCTAGATTTGGTCTATAAATAGACGTTGATATGAGGTCCTGATTTAGACGTCTAAATCGAGTCTAAATCTAAACTACACTGTACATTGATAAATGACTGTTAAAAATGTATTAATCCAACATTTGGCCATCATTTATACAACTTACAGTTGTTTTTTTATTTAATATTTAATGATTAATGGATTAAATTCTATCGTCTAGATTTGGGCTAAAATATAGACCGATTATAGACGGGCGAATGTTGGTCTAAACTTAGACTAGACGTCTAATAGACGTCTAATGCTCAGTGGGAAGTTTGATATGAGAAAAGTCAGTAATTATCATGGGAACATGAGAAACCTGACAGAGATGGGCAGGCAATTATTTATCCATTGTCTACTCTACAGTCCATCTTTCCCCGAATGAGGACAACAACTCCTTTGCCACAATATAAAATACAGGCAGCTCTATGCAGCCCACTATATTTGTG
Organism: Trachurus trachurus; assembly: GCF_905171665.1. Taxonomy (NCBI): domain Eukaryota; kingdom Metazoa; phylum Chordata; class Actinopteri; order Carangiformes; family Carangidae; genus Trachurus; species Trachurus trachurus. The sequence continues at coordinate 22,593,898 of NC_139904.1, read as the reverse complement.
TGGGCTGTTTGAAATAAGTGGGTAACTTGGTTGTGTACATTAGGGGGAAGCTATATGGTGGCCTGAAAGCTTGCCAATTTGGATTTAATGGTTTTGGGGTATATTTACAGGATAATAAAATTAAAATATATATCTTTAAATCATCATGCTAATGTATTTTCACTGGATGATCTTAAAAAAAGAAAAGAAAATGGGGCTATGTGTGTTTTAGTGGCATATGTTGCCTTGCTCATTGTTGTGTGTGCGTTTTACACAACAGTTATTAAGGTGTCAGTGATCTATTCTAGCCTAGGCAGTTGATAAGATCATTGGCATGTAGTAGATTTACGGCCCAGCCAGTGGGCGTCTGACAAATTAAAATTCAAGACTTGCACCAATAGTGATTGACTGGTGGTTTGACCCCCAAGCCGGCGGGACACAACAGGAACCAGGAACCTGCTGCAACTTCAGACTACTTCACTCCCAAGTCCACATTGGAGGCACAGATTGTGACCGTGGATCATGGTAAGACTATAACTGTTTTGAATTGATTATTGATCCCCAGTAGAGAATTGGGTCCAGTTAGTTTACTAGTTATTCACATTATTTCCCCATTTGTTCATTAATCTGTCAATCAGAGTGATTTTGCACACACTTGATCCTCATTGGCTAGATCAGGCAGCGCAGATCAATGATTGGTCAGAGGGGAGTAAGTCCCGCCCCTTCCAGTTTGAATTCGTCAGTGCCGAGTCAGAGCGGTGAGGCTGCAGGGGTGAGATACAAAACAAGCAGAAATTAAGCACACAGTGGTTGTGAACGCGGTTATCACCACTGAATAATTATTTAAGGGACGCAACTTGAGTCCGAGCGGTGGTTTAGGAGCCGTGAGCCAGGACTATCACTACTTTTGGCGGTGTCATGGTGAGTTGGTGGAGTTAAGCTAGCGCATGCTAACTGTATGTGGTGAGTGGAACAGGAGAGGTGGAAAACCACAGAGGATACATGAACCTGACTTACCGTTTAGTGTTGTATGCTAAGTGTATTAAAGCAAGATTTAGAGCTGCATATTTCTGCACTGATAACCTAATAGAAAATGAGATATGCTATTTTGTTATGCTACCGTGTGTGTGTTTACTTTGTTCATAATGTGTAGTATGTTTAAAGAAACTGCTAGCCTAAATTCATTGTTCATTTATCACAAAATCAAAAGACTATTTTGACATTGAGAAGTGTAGCCTATAGGATGTGTGTTTTGCTGTTATTTAGTGAGAACAAAAACACGCACATCCCAAAAAACGTGAGGCTAGGTGCAGGTCCACAAAAGGAGACACAAGTAGAAAAAGAAGAAGACCGCACACCAGCAATTGCTCCCGTGACAATTATGAAGGGCTGAGCCCGAAACGTTACTTCTTGTGTGTGACAATAAATTGTCACGGGAGCAATTGCTGGTGTGCGGTCTTCTTCTTTTTCTACTTGCTGTTATTTAGTTCATCATTTTATGGCAATGTATGTAACAGACAAAAAAAGGGAAATTAATTATATTTAATAGGAAAAGAGCTATAATATGATAATTCATGACTTAAAATACTCCATTTCAGATTAGAAGAAAAGGATCATTTAATCACTGTTGTGTTATACTAGTGTTTTGTGTTGAATATGGCCATAGAGAGTTTCAAAATAACATATAGTAAGAGCATTGTCTTTACAGGCTAGGTTTTTTAGATCTGTCAGGAAACTCTGGATTCTCCCTAACAAGGGAGATGGCGAACCCCCAGTGAGAAGGCTACTCCTTCCCGAGGAGTGGGTCAACATCGACTGTGCCCAAGGAGGACACCAAACCCTCTTCGACACCTTCATCCACACTGTGGTAGGACCACCATAGACTCACGGCTACTTAAAGCAGAAGTGAGTGATCCGGTCGTTTTCGCTAATGCTGCGTTCCAGGCAGGCTTTTGAAATCATAAATTACAGCTTCAAGTCACAACTTACGACTTTGTAGCGTTCCCGGCAACCCACTCGTGTTTTTCCGACCTGTTTTACCGGTGAAAGTCACTGTAACGGCCACTCGTAACTTCCGACCCGTGAAATCGTACCAGTACGTCTTTTTGTACAGTCTATGTACCAGATCGAACTGGTATGACTTCACAGGTCGGAAAAAAACGAGTTTCCTTGAACGCACCATAACAGTCCTCGTCCCTACGTCGCCACATTCACGGCGTCCCTTGGCTGCACACACAGCCCTGCATGTCGTTCTCTCTCCTCATTGGATAAAAACTGTAGGATACGATAAATGTTTTCTCCTCGACTCAGAGCAGAACAGAGTGACTGACAGACCCGTGTTTCAGACCAAACACTCTATAGAAGTGATTGCTGTCGGAAGATATAACTATTTAAGACTTATATTAACACAAATATATCACTTACTTCTGCTTTAACTTAAAGTCTGTATAAAATTAAACTAGTTTTCTAAGTTAGTCACACCACAGATGTCTTAACCATCCTGTCAAATTTGATTTAATGCTAGAAAAATTAGTTTAGTAAATAAGGTTTTAAAATCATGACAAAATCAAGCAGTTCTCCTAGCTCTGGAAGCTGGAGTTGTGTCTGCTGCAGGCACTGAAGCCCTGCCCACTTGCTGAGCTTTGTCAAATTTGAACTTTCAATCAAGTACCACCAAATGACATTCATGCAAACTGTCACATCATACCCGGGCAGCTACAGGTTTGAACCTCTGAGTCCAGCTCTAATTCTGAATACTTCAGATAAACACATGCTGAGGGAAAAGACATACAGTCCAGGGGTCTCATTTATAAAACTGTGCGTGGGATTGTTACTAAAAGTGTACGTACGCCCAAAAGCCAGGTTTTGCGTGCGCCAGTAAATATTCAGACTTATAAAACCCTGCGTACGCACACTTGCAAGCAAACTTCCCTTTATAGATCACAGAGTTCCTACAAGTGTGCGCAGCTGAATCCGCTTCACGTTCCGCCCTGTACACGCCCTGTTTTAACCGTAGATGGTCAATGCAAACCACCACATGAATGCGATCTGCATGTCAATGAGTCTGACGTGCTCTTGTTCTGTCGCTGTTGTGAATTAGCTGCAGGTGTGAAAGTGGCGACGTGACGTGTTGCTGCAGCTGTTAACGGCGTCAGCGGCACAGAGCGCACGCGGTGTTGTTTCAGTGCGCTGCCTCTCACATGCTGGACCCGGTTCGGCACATAGTTACAACAATGACAACAGTTCTAATCTGAAACGAGTTATTAACCATTCATCATGGTCTCCCTCTCCCTCCTTTCTACTCCAGCGGTGCCGTAGTGCAGCATTACGCACAGGGCTCACCGCTGTATTCATACATTTACAGTAATTAGACTGATCGATAAAACTTTGAATAATTAGCGGAATCAGTTACATTCTGATGAATGATCAAACATGACACTTCTCTTGATAACAAGAAAACAGAATGTAACAATTGTGGGAACGATTACTGGATTTTTTTCTCCAGGGTTTGAGATTTAATTGACTCTCGATCATATGTTCACAGTATCATAGGAACATAATTTATTTACACCATGTATTTATCCCATGGAGCCGCGCGTCCTCTCCTCCTCCTGCGCTCTGGGAGTGGACAATATGACGGAGAGACTGTGATTAAATATAGAGAAGGAATTTTGATTTTGAATTTTAAGTTAGATTCTAAGAAGATGTTTCTGAAACACCAGTCCGATGCAAAATAAGGGCGCTGTTGAATTAAATCACCGTGGCAACATGGATCTAACGCATACGGGTTGAAATTAAATGTGTGACGGCCGATAATAAAAACATAATCGTTCTTCTCAATCATCATTTCCTGAGTCTGACTTCAGTTCACCACCACACCGTCTGTGTCGCCAATTCCCCTTTTCCTCCAAACCAGCGTACGCATGGGTCAGAGTTTGCTTAGGGCTGCGCACATTCTCCCGTCAAGTTTGTTTTTTATAGATCACAACCTTGGCGTAAAAAGTCACGTACGCCACTTTCAGCCCCGTTTTGTGCGTACGCAACGGTTATAAATGAGACCCCAGGTGAGGCGCTGGAGCGTCTGGCCCATAGCTCAGGGCTCCCATTGCCAGTGGTGGCCAGATATGAGTCCGATGCTTCAGCGTCTCACCTGGACTGAGAAATCCTTGTCCTCAAAAATAGTTTTACCCTCAGATCAGTGCTCCATAGTTATCGGTCTTTGCATGTGTTTTCAAGAACCATATTCTAACATATTTATCAAATCTCGGATGACACTTAACACAGACTTTAAGACTTTTAAACTACATCTGACTTGACTTTATTCCCTTTGGACTGAGCGTGCTGACTTGACCACAACAACGACATTAAAGGGACATTGAAACGAACATAACACTGGACACTTTCCATGTATTTTTTTATTTTATTTTCCATACAGGTCAATACAGCCAAGCTGACTGTATCCTGTGGCTCCATTTATGATAATGTGTCATTTTCTCTCTCTCTCTGTCACTTTAACCCTCCTGTTAGGAACCTGTGCCTGGTCCATATATCATACTACCCTGTGGCGCTTAGTGGGTTACACTTCACATGCCAATATGTCACGGCAGCTGCGGGGTCCTGCTGAAAACTGGAAAGCTGTGGAGAAGAGAGCTGGGGCTGGACCAGGGGGTCGAGCTGCCGTGTGCCGAGAGACAGCTGCTGAAAGCCTGCAGCTCTGAGAGCCAGGTAGCATGTTGCTGCTGGAGGAATCAACACACACCGGGCCACTGCACCAAGTTCTGCTCTGAGTCTGAGACCTTCTCGTGTGTACACATTTTGCGAAGCAGGTATGCAATTTGACATCAAAATACGCTGGTACAATTTGCCTTTCTAAACTACGCAAAAAGCTGCTGACATAGAGAATCATGCAACACTCATGTCTGACAACACGATGCAGCAGTGTGGTGAAGCAGTTTCAACCCATTGTGGAGTTGTGTAGAGTAGCAGAGAAAAAAGTCTACTGAACCTAACGCCGAAAATTGAAAATCACGCGCGAGACGGAGCCCTCCTGTCCTCGTCAGAACAGCGGTGTTTCGAAGTGGAGGTGTGTCGGAATGGAGAGCTGTCCCCGTAATGGGAGCAGGCAGATCTTACATTGTTTAGGCTGTTTACCTGTTTCCCTCAAAACCACATTTTCTTCCCCCACAGACAACGTCAGATGGCTATTCAAACATACACCGAGGGGCTTGTTTACTTAAAGCAGATATCAGTGGAATGTTTTTGTTAATATAAGTCCTAAATAGTCCTATTTTCCGTCAGCAATCACTTACATGAAGTATTTCAGCCTAAACACGAGTCTCTCCGTCACTCTGCTCTGCTGTAACCCGAGGAGAAAATTTTCCTTGTGGGATACAAGTGTTATCCAATGAGGAGAGAGAACGGCATGAAGGGCTGTGTGTGCAGCCAAGGGATGCGCGTGAATGTGGTGACGTAGCACGAGGACCAATTGATGCCTGACAAGGGCGGGGGCTGCTAACTCATGGTGCGTTCAAAGAAACTCGTACTTTGTGTTTTTCCTTCCTGTGAAGTCATACCAGTTCGATCTGGTACGAGTTCACGGGTCGGAAGTTACGAGTGGCCGTTATAGGGAACTTTCACAGACAACAGGATGGTAAAAACACGAGCTACGGGTTACCTGGAACGCTACCAAGTCGTAGTTGTGACTTGAAGCTGTAACTTACGGTTTCAAAAGCCTGCCTTGAACGCAGCATTAGCCGAAACGGCCGTGAAGCTGATATCTGCTTTAAAGAAAGCCGACAAGTTTGTAAACAGAGCTGTAATACAAATGGGGCCCTATAAAATCATTTTTTCCGTTTTAATTTTGGGGAATTTAGTTGTTTTTTTTTACCTTTCACTCTACTACAAAAAAGAGAGTGTTTTCAACGTTAATGACTAAGATATATACACAAATTAAATAGAAATTACTTTTTATTGAGGTAACAAATGTTAATGACTAAGATATACACAAATTAAATAGAAATTACTTTATTGAGGTAACAAACAAACAATACTTAATACGTAACGGCCTCTCCTTCGTGACATGTCCCGTTATGCCCAACGAAGTTGTGATGTGAAGTTACAACGTCAGAGCTCCGGACTTCTGTGAGCCGAGACGCTTTCACCAGATGTGAAAATGATCCATTCCATTGTTTCATTTTGCAGCTCGTAAGGTTCGCGTTTACACATGTTTGTTTTCACTCTGGTCCAAACAGATAGAGTATCTTTAGTAGATCCGTGACTGTCTCGTTTCCATGACGACTGGCTGTGTGTTACATTACTTGTACGTGACTTCAGATTGCAAAAACCTCTGAGGAAAAAAATAGAAATCTCTGATAAATAACACTAGACTTTAACAATAGAGACACCAGGCAGTTGTTTTTTAGTTTTTAGTGCAGACAGTTGATTTATTTAAATAGTATTTTTATTATTTATTTATTTTTGTGGTTGACTGAACAGCATTTCAAGAGTGCAATCTGTGAGACTGGCTATAGCTGGTGTTTAAATATGTTATATAAATGTCTTATAATAAGACATGATAATGGTAATATTTTCACATTTCTATTCAACTTTTAATATTGATCTTAAGCCCTTATGAAATCACGCCTTCTAAATTCTATTACTCCATTAATGTATCTGTTACCTATTGGGTCCTGCCATCAGTCAATGGTCAGGGTCAGTCCCCTGTCACAAAAAACACGCTTGGGCACCGGTGGGCTGCTGGTGGGCTGCTGGTGCCACCCTACCACCGGGCTTAAAGGGATAGTTAAACATTTTGGCAAACTGGCCCATCGCCATAATCCCTATAGTCATAGCAGTAGGTTTGTTACCTTTAATTGTCGGTGCAAGCTATTTTTAGAACGGAGGAGCAGAGCCGTGAGCTGCTCAGAGCTACGCTAAAGAGGCTCATGGGATTTCTTGGTTTCCCTCATCAAACTCATCAAATACACAATCCAACAACTCCAAAACGCTCTGGTGGACAAGTTGTGACCTGCACATTCACCACACTATGAGATAATAACACAGCGTTACCAGACAGAGTTGTTTTAGAGGTAAATGCAGAGACTGCTTGATGAAAAACTGTCCCTGAAGCCAATGTGCATCAGCGGTTTTGCATTAATTTACCTCTAAAACAACTGAATGTGCAGCTCACAACTTGTCCAGGAGAGCGTTTTGGAGTTGTTGGATTGTGTATTTGATGAATTTGATGAGGGAAACCAAGAAATCCCATGAGCCTCCGTAGCGTAGCTCCGAGCAGCTCACGGCTCTGCTCCGCCGTTCTAAAAATAGCTTGCACCGACAATTAAAGGCAACGAACCTACTGCTATGACTATAGGGGTTATGGCAATGGGCCAATTTGCCAATATGTTGAACTATCCCTTTAACAAGTTTTTTGGAATCCTGTATATAGTAGTAAATAGTATAGTAATTACTAGACATTGTATCACTACCACTATACCATACCTCACTTTTTATCTACTTTACTTATATTGCTGATATAACTGGTTATTTCCGGTATTAACTTCATTATTAATGGTCTGTAATTTACAGGATAACCAAAAGACATCTAATGAAGCCGAAACAATCATGATTTTATGATTTTTTTTGTCATAATGCAGGTGGTGATTTACGGCAACTGGACCATCTGTCACAGAGGAAGACTCCTGTCCTGCAGTGTGTGAGCCCCACACTGCTGTCAGAGGATTCTGACACATGAACAGTGAACACACACCTTTTCTTTGTATTTTTGGGTTAGGGTTTTTTCCTTGTGATTGATATTTTAAATGGTTCAAATCATACAGTAGATGACCTTGTACTTTTGCATTGCTTATTGAAGTAGATCAACAAATGTTTTAAATAAATGAATGTTGTCAAACATTAACATGGGCTTGTAGTCCAGTTCTATTATTAGGTAAATTCTCAGTGATCCTAGTGGTCTGTTAGGAAAGTGTAATCTTGAAATTGAATGTTATTGAGTCCCTAAGTATTGTCATTCTGGAAACATTAAAAACTTTCAGCTGTTACCCTTTGCAAGAATATTTGGGCATAATGTTGTAGCAATGTTTTCATTTGTAACATTGTAAGAAGGTTATCAAAAATCATTCTCGGGATGTTTTTAGAGAACGTTCCTCCAGAACGTTCTGTGAACTTAAAGAAAACTTCCCACTAAGAACATCATTAAAACAGTAGCGTATAATGTTATAGCAATGTTTTCATTCAACATTTTAAGAAGATTATCACAAAATATTTTTAGGATGTTTTTAGAAAACGTTCCTCCAGAACATTCTGGGAACTTAAAGAAAACTTACCGCTAAGAACATCATTAAAACGTTAGGGTATAATGTTATAGCAACATTTTCATTCAACATTTTAAGAAGGTTATCACAAAACATTTTTAGGATGTTTTTAGAGAACGTTCCTCCAGAACATTCTGGGAACTTAAAGAAAACTTACCGCTAAAAACAGAATTAAAACATTAGGGTATAATGTTATAGCAATGTTTTCTTTCAACATTTTAAGATGGTTATCACAAAACATTCTTAGGATGTTTTTAGAGAATGTTCCTCCAGAACATTCTGGGAACTTAAAGAAAACTTACCGCTAAAAACAGAATTTAAACATTAGGGTATAATGTTATAGCAATGTTTTCTTTCAACATTTTAAGATGGTTATCACAAAACATTCTTAGGATGTTTTTAGAGAATGTTCCTCCAGAACGTTCTGGGAACTTAAAGAAAACTTCCCGCTAAAAACATCATTTAAACATTAGGGTATAATGTTATAGCAATGTTTTCTTTAAACATTTTAAGAAGGTTATCACAAAATATTCTTAGGATGTTTTCAGAGAATGTTCCTCTAGAACGTTCTGGGAACTTAAAGAAAACTTCCCGCTAAAAACATTCTAACAACATTATAGGTAACATTGTCAGAATGTTTTTAGAACAAAAAATGGTTATCACAAAATATTCTTAGGATGTTTTTAGAGAATGTTCCTCCAGAACGTTCTGGGAACTTAAAGAAAACTTCCCGCTAAAAACATCATTTAAACATTAGGGTATAATGTTATAGCAATGTTTTCTTTCAACATTTTAAGAAGGTTATCACAAAATATTCTTAGGATGTTTTCAGAGAATGTTCCTCTAGAACGTTCTGGGAACTTAAAGAAAACTTCCCGCTAAAAACATTCTAACAACATTATAGGTAACATTGTCAGAATGTTTTTAGAACAAAAAATTTCTAGCTGGGTATCCCTTCAAATAATTGACCCTATTTGTTCATCTCAGCCTTTAGGGTTACACCGTCTGTTATGGTTTTTCCCTTGTTTTTCCTTGTCTTCCTGTGCGCTCCCTCCTCTGATTGCCTCATGTATCTCACCTGTGTGTGATTGGCTCACCTGTGTCTCAGCTTCTATGTAAATGAGAGAAATGTTCCCCTGAAGCTGCCGTACATCTAACAGACCAGCGTCCAGACCAATCCTGTCCCGTGTAGATTCAAAACTGGACAGCTCACATAATTTTTAAATAATGGGACTATTATGTACTTTAAGGGACAGGTTGCAATCTTAAACACAAGATCTGCTGTAGCTGTATGCTATGTCTGTTTCACCATTTGGCATTTATGATGAAAGTTTTACAGTGAAGCAGGCATATTCCAGCAGCCTGCAAATGGCGAGGGACCCAATTATTTTACTCTCCAATTTTTTTTTACACTCATTTGGCAAGTGACGGCTAATTTTAAACCCTGAGGGTGGGTGATGGGGGTCAGAAGGTCAGATTACTTTCGGTGCTGTCCATAAAAGTCCCTGGAGTTTTGGAGTGGGGCTGAGCCACTGTTGGCCTTTCTTAACGATGGCTGTGGTGTTGACTGATGGGGGTCAGGTCTTCAGCCAGGAACACCTCTCTGAAAACTTTGTGCTGCTGACCCTTAGTGCTGCTGTCGATGATCAGGGTCATGTTGCAAGCGGGCACTCCTGAAGTCAATTAACATCTCCTTGTCTGTATTGACATTGTGGTTCCTGAACCATGCTGTCGGCTACTCCACCTCCATCCTGCATGCTGCCTCATCTCCATTGCTGATGAGACTAACCACTGTGATATAATCAACATAATGATGTGACTGGATTTGAAGGTGGCGGTGCAGTTGTGCATTAGCGGGGTTGAACAGCAGGGAGCTCAGGACACAGTGACCAAGATGTGTGGCTACCAACCTTAGCTGTCTGCTGCTCCACTGTTCAGAAACCAAGGGCCCAGCTTTTAGCTTTACCATACATTGACCATCAGGTGTTGAGGTGTAATATCATCAAGTGTCGAAGTGAAGCCATAGATGATATACTGTATCTCCCAGGTGGTTCAGGAGGAGGTGGAGTGTGGTTTGGTTTGGTCTACATGTGCAGGTGCATCTCAATTAGTTAGAATATCATGGACAAGTTTATTTATGTCAGTAATTCAATTCAAAAAGTGAAACTAATTCATTATATAGATCCATTACACAGAGAATTAAACATTTCATGTCTTTATTTATTTAATTTATTTTAATTGTAATGGTTATGGCTTACATTTAATGAAGACCTATAAATTCTGTATAAAAAAAATAATACTACAGAAGACCAATTCATTTTTTTAAAATATAAAATTGTTGGCCTTTTGAATTATGTCTATCTATGTGCACTCAATATCTGACTGGAAATGGACTTCCCATGATATGATATTCTAATTTGTTGAGATGCACCTGTAAATTGAAGGGTGTAGGAAGATGGAAGGTACAATTGGTGTCATGACCACAGGTCGGAATATTATGGAAATATCACTTTTTGAAGGCTCTTTAACATTAATTGATAGTACAGTCGAGAGAGACAGGAAATAGGGAGGCAGAGAATGAGAATGAGAATGCATGCAGGATTCGAACCGGGGCCACCTGCAGTGAGGACTGTAGCCTCAACATTGGACAGCAGCTCTACTAAATGAGCTAAAGTGGATCAAGAGAGCTGTGATGTTTGATCCCTGAGGTTGACGAAAGCATGTCACAGGCACCTGGGAACTATTTTAATTTGTGGAAAAAGGGCATAATACTGTATGTCTACTTTAAACTTTGTGTTTATCCAGGTTATTCAGGAAAGATCACAACGATTAGCAAAATTGTTGTTTTGTCTGTCTATTTTTGGAAACCCTGCCACAAGTGCATTGTGTGCTTGCTTGTCCACACAGCTTCTTCTTCTATTTCTTTAGTAGAATAACCACCTCTCAATGCTGCTTGTGGATTTCTGGCAGGGAATGAACCTCATCAGTCAACGAGGGGTTGTGGGTGCATGGCTATTTTGATAACAGTTCCATCGTCAAGAGAGGTGTGACATGCAACACAAGTGTTTGCATCTGTCCCAGCTGGTGGTCATGTACACACTACCTTGTGTTCACTACATCTGATGCACATGAAGATAGAATAGATAAGCACTAGGAGAAGCCTCCTCCAGCACTGATCCTGCCGCTAATGTTATCCTCAGTAATCTTGGATCTCGATCTTGAATCTCTTATTTCTCTCTCTTTCCCGCTTCGCCTCTAATCCAGTTGACAACATCCAAAGGAATTTCTGTAGAATCACATTCTCACTTTTTCCCCCCCAGTCCTTAGAGTCACCTCACTCCGCCTTTGTCCTCTGTAACTGCTTAGCACCCATTTAAATCAACTAGCACTGTCCAACACCCCTAAAGATGGATAGTGTTGCTTATCAGCCTTTTGTTGGCAGTTTGTCTTGGTTGTAAGCAAACAAAGGGGATTGCCGCTTCTAATGACCTTGGTGGTAAAAACGATACTTGTATGTTGGTGCCCGTGTGCGTTTCTGCATATCTATGCATGCATGTAGTTTCATGTTCGTGTGCGCTCACAGTGCATGCAGGTATGGGAGGGTGCACTGTATGTGTGGACTCGACTGCATACTATATGCATCTGACCTCCTCTCATGGCTGATCTCTACTGCTGGGGATAAATCATGAGGATCTGTGGCAGGCTAACCCCGCTGGGGTGATTCATGGAGCTGCCTTCATGACCTTCCATTCAGGTACACAGCTGGGCCCACTTGCCCAGTGTGCCCATTCATTTTTACCAACACCACTTTTAAAGGCTGCATAAAATACTTATGTATTAGCAGAGTAAAAATGGCGACACATAATAGCTTCAATTAAAGGTACTTAACGTAGCATGTCTGAATATGAATACATCTGGGTTAATGGTTAATGGTAATATATGGTAAAAGCCTATGATATGAGCTAGACTGTGCAAATGATAACCTGTTCCACACATAAGATGTTGCTTTTGGGTGCAGACAGCACCGACAAATCATCTACTTACGGTAAGAACCATGCTGCACTCCAGTAGTGCAGGCACTCAGATGTGACAATATGAAGTGATAAGCAACACAAAACAGCAGTACATGCTGGGCTGCCCGATATGAGGCGAGGCTCCTCTCTGTGACACCAGTGGTTACTCGGTCCAGGGGTGTCAGTCCACCCATCTGTTTCCTGCAGACCCTGCCTTACATGTCTTCATCCATTACACAAGACATGTGCACACAAACATGCAAACCCTGATACAAGCATCCATTGTGTGGATATTTTTTTCTCTATTGTGAGAAGCCAAAATATTGAAATGAATGGGCTTTATGCACAGCTTCACTACTTCCTGAAATAAGCCAGCTCCTTTATTACATGTGTTACATTATTGGACCAACTAATTAATCCAGGTGTGCCTGACCATTGTTGTGAGGTCAGACACACCTGGATTAATCAGTTTGTCCAATAATGTAACACAGGTAATAAAGGAGCTGGCTTATTTCAGGAAGTAGTGGAGCTGTGCATAAAGCCCATTATGACAAGATGTGCTATTCGTGTGCAAATGTGGCACAGCATATTCACAGGCTTGGTCAACTGACTCACACTCACAGGAAATGGCTTTGTGTAAATTAAAATGTTAGCCTCATGGTTGTCACCACAACAAACTTTGCTGCTCTTTTTTTAGTTATACAGTCCTGTTTCATTTAATGAGGCATTTTTAAGCCTTAAAAACAATACACCAACACCCACCCTCCCCCCTTTTTTAATGCAGTGCCATTTTCTGAGTGAATGCCTGCTAATATGTAATGAGATCGATATCTATACACCCATTAGTCGAGGGCTCTTATGCTGCTCTTACATTTCCTTTTCTGCACTGTACAGCAAACTCTCACACTGTGTCGTAACTAGGGTTGGAGCGCTGGATTCTGGGAGAGAACAGACCCAGGGGAACACACAAGTTTAAAAGCAGTCTCCAGTCTTTTCTTACCTTAAAGGAACCCTGTGGCACATTTTTGTAAAGACACAAAAGTTATGATTAGATTCAGAGTTTCTCCCCAAAACACATTGTACTATGTATCCTTGAGGGTAAAGTGTTGAATGCCTTGCTTTCCTCCTGATATATTTGCATTTCTTATTTCTGGAGATTTAAAAAAGACTGTATTGTTTGCATGCTACCTTTGTTCTTGCCTCTCACCTTTGTAAGAGCATTGCTGCATCTCTAGGCATCATACATGCACATGTGCATCTTATGAGGGGCCTACAGGATCCATAGTGCTCATAGCGGTTTAAAAACTCCCCTGGGTACATTTAAGCTAACTTTGCTGATGTTTCCTAATGCTGCTTTTCTGGATTTCAGTGTTACACAGAGAAAATGATTTTGCTTTTGCTGCTATGACATTTTTTCATATTATATGGATTCTATTGAAAGCTATGACTTCATCTGAAACTAATATTAAAGCAAGCTGTGTGCAGGTCATGCCCTTGTGGCATTTCTTTAAGCTGGCAGCAGAGTGAAAATGATTAGCAGGCTTGCTGTGGTTCATCCACTGGCGATGGCCGTTTAATAACCAATGAATGATTCTTGTATTTCAGTGTGTTATATATTCGTGGGTATATGAAAAGCTTCCACTGCCCCTACCGTGCAACCTCCACCCCTCCCTCCACCCCTTTTCTCTCTGCATTTTCTTTATCTCCACCCTGCTTCTATGCCAACACAGCTGCCCTCCATCATGTTTCCAGGCCAACTGCAGTCAGTATCCCATTCTCTCCAATACAAACATTACCGTGGAGTGGCCTCAGTATGTTTTTATAAAAGCACCCAATGTTGTGTACTAGTTGCTAATCAACAGAAACTCTCTGCCAGAAGGTCTTCAGTCTGAAACGTTCATCTAACTGATTGTCTGGTTCTCTGTAGACAACACTGTGCATGAAGCAGCACGGCCTTGTTCGCGTAGTACATGTTATACCATGTTCAACAAACAAACCCCAGTATAAGAGCTTGCAGTATTGAAGCGTCAATATTATAATCAATGTAATAACACCTGAATCACTTTTGTGCCACTTAAAGCCATGTAGCCTCGCTGTTTGTGTACAAACTCTTTCCATTTGCTCTGTCGCTTTCAGCTTTTACCTCTGGGGCAAACAAAGAACTTGGAAAGAGGAAAAATAGAACCAAATTTGCAGTGACATAATGGCGAGAATCAATATGACTTTTCCTTCCTAAATAGAAGATAATGGTATCACAATGGAAGTGTGGAGAGCTTGTCTACTCAGCCAGGCCTGATTGATCTGTTACTGCAAGAGTCACTTTGGGACCCACAAGGTGTCTGGACACATTAGTCTCACCGTGGGCAAGCCAAAACACACACACACGTACACATGCTAGGTTCAAAGGAAATTCATCCTCAGATCTTCTCACAGCCATATATCATCATTATGTGTTACATAAATTCCATTACATGTATTCGAGGAGTTAAATTAGTATGCATATTGTGTGTATATGTGTATGTATGTGTATATGTGTATATATATGCTCCCTTCAGTTTGTGTAATATCCCATTTTTTTCCCCAACACCCAGACTCCATTTCATCCTTTCTTGGTTATCGATTATCCGCAGTCCTAATCAGAGTGCTGCATTAGCAGGCTGGAAAAAAGCATATCAGAAATAGTGCACTCAAATGCTTCTAATATTACCACTTAACATGTGAAAGCATCAGTCTGTAGAGTAGCTACAGCATATTGGTAAATTTAATTTCAATGCTAATGTAACCAGTGTCACTGGTTATTGATCAAAGTTCTTGAACAATATAATCAATGGCTACACTTACAGTGAAAAAGTAAAGTAACCACATTACTCAGGGGTAGCTACACATATCATATCTTCTGTGTATGTGCAACATTTATAGAAACAAGGCAAGACATTCTTGTTGTTGGACTGGACCACCTCAGGAGGCCTACTTTCTAAATGTTAGCTGACTAAAATGGGAGTAACTGGAATGCATGCCCTCACCTCCATCTTCTGTGCAGAGCTGAACACATATTTGCATTACCTTGTAAAAACAATAGGCATGTGCTGCATGTTGTGTTAGTGCAGTATTCTACACTCTGCACCCCCTACTCTCCTGTAGCACCACAGCTGCAGTGCTAATCTTGCTAACAGTATAACAGCCTAATGTTTTTGGGAAACTAGTAAGTTCTTTTAATTAATTAATTTGGTCAATCATTGAATCATCTGTAACAAAAATGTTTTTGAAGTCACTCAAGACTTTTCCAATAAATAATAATATATGCAGTCTTAAAGGGATAGTTCAACATTTTGGCAAATTGCCCCATTGCCATAATCCCTATAGTTTTAGCAGTAGGTTCGTTACCTTTAATTGTCGGTGCAAGCTATTTTTAGAATGTCGGAGCCGAGCCACAAGCTGCTCAGAGCTATACGCTACGGAGGCTCATTGGATTACTTGGTTTCCCACTCTCGTGGACAAGTTGTGACCTACACATTCACCACGCTATGAGATAATAACAGAATGTTACAAGAAGGAGTTGTTTTCAAGGCAAATGCAGAGACTGTTCGCTGAAAAACTGCCCCCAAGAGGAACACGCATCAGCGGTTTTGCATGAATTTACCTTGAAAACAACTCTGTCTCATAACCTTCCGCTATTATCTCATAGCGTGGTGAATGTGCAGGTCACAACTTGTCGACGAGTACATTTTGGAGTTGTTGGATTGTGTATTTGATGAGTTTGATGAGGGAAACCAATCTCATTAGCCTCCGTAGCGTAGCTCTGAGCAGCTTGTGGCTCTACTCCACCGTTCTAAAAGTAGCTTGCACCGACAAATAAAGGTAACGAACCTACTCCTAAAACTATAGGGACAATGGCAATCGGCCAATTTGCCAAAATATTGAACTATCTCTTTAACCTTATTGTAAAAGCCATCATGTGTGTTACAAAATGTCCAAATGATGCTAATACAGCACTGTGATGTGAACATGATGTTCAGAAGACAGGGTTGCTTTGCATAGAGCCCTTTAACGGTAGTAAGTACTTTCTGCCACCTTCCACCTTCATTTTGCCAAGTTCATTATTCTGTAGCAATGCTTCTATTTCTCAATAGGTGATTTATTGCCTTCACAAGTCTGAATACAATCTATGCTATGTGACTGCTGAAGTAGCATCTCCTTTTTCTGCCATAGCTGTAAAAAAAAAAAAAAAAGAGAGAGAGCACTTGCCCTTGAATTTTTCACTGTTTTTTTCACTGCCCATCTATTGGTTTTGGGTGTTTTCAGGGATCTGTGCTTTTTCACATGGCTTGCCTGACGAGTTGCTCTCATTACCTGCAGAAATCCAATCAACTGCACATTTTGAGCTGTACCCGCTGGTAGGAGCTTGTGTTCTCACCGGTAAATTGCAGTGTATGACGAATACACTTTTCTGCCTCAATGAAGCCACCATTAATAAAGGCCACTTCTCTGTTTCATTCTTTTTTTTTCTTTGCCTTGATTGACACTTTCATTCTTTTTACAGTGCATATACCCAGTCGTAATAACAAAATGGGCACATATTGATTGGTTCATAGGAACAGTTCTTGATGTATTTTCAAGAGAGAAGTCTGTTTCATGTCATATTGTGCAGGGTGTGGGGGGGATCTACACAGTCTTCTCTCAAATCTTTTATTTAAGTTGTAATAATATATGGCAGACTAAAGCATTTATCAAGAGGCAACTACTGCCAGCTCCCAACATCGTTTGGTGTGAAGTGATCATTCAAACTGTCTAAAGTCTCTTTGTAACACAGCTTATGGTTCATATCTGGAAAAAAAATGTATCAAGGTGGCTGTTGGATAAGACTTACACAAGTCAGAAAGCACAAACATTAGAAGAATAGTTTGATGCTCTAGTAAAAACTACAGTATCATAGTAGGCAGATAATGGCATATAAACATAAATCAGCTTGTCCCCTTTAAACTCTCAGTAGTTAACACGTTTGTTCAAAACGATGTCCGTCACTTTCCATGTGGATCAAATAATCACAATGAGAGAACATCAAAGTGATATCAAACCCTTGACAATTCCTAAAGTCTTGAACTGTTCCTTTAAGAATGCATTCAAATGAACCTGCTCCTCATAAAGAGTGTTCTGCTGCTGTAACGATAATCTTTCCTTAACGTCATTGCCGCCTTATAATTTATGGGAAAAATATTAGCATTAAGTTTTTAGTGTAGACATTTTAAAAAGTTATTATGGCATTTCAGGAAGTTGAACTCTTTTTCAGTTTCTTTTTGAATATTTGTGTTGTGATGTGTGACATTTCTGCATTTTCCTTAATATTGCTTTGATTCTTGTACGCTGTGACACCTTATTTATTCCTGTATTTCAAGTGGTTAGTAGTTTTCTGTGTGAGGATGTTTTGTCCTCAGAAGCTGCCTATGTTTCTTTTTAACTGCTCATCATTCACATACATGTATGACCAAGTCACTTACAAAGAGGAGCAGAGCTGGACTAAGACTTTTGGAATATGAATGACTGACTCTCACTGCTATAAACGTACATCTGTAATCAACTAGCTCATATCACAAGAGTGTACAAGTGTCTTTGATCATTTGATAACGATTCTGTTTAATGTACAACACGGGGACCCTTCAGAGCGCAACTCTTCGCCTCCTCGTCAACATCCGAAAGAAAAACAAGCTCAGAAAAAAATATCAACCTGCAGCTCTACCTTTTGTGTAGAAATGGAAGTTTCCGTTTAATGCATCACTTTGACCTTTTCCAAGTTCGAAATGAACTCATCGTCATTAGTCCGTGGTGCACATGCTGTATACATGCAAATGTGTACGCCTGCTCTTTTTATTTTTGTGTTTCATTACAAGAGTAACCTGCGAGGTGTAGTGAGGTGTTTTTGAATTCAGATGGCAAAGGTGTAGGATAAGGCGCTGATGAATAAATAAATAAATAAATAAGTGCATATGGCTCCATTTGTCCAACCTTGGTCTTTGAAGAAGCTTCTCTATTTTGTCTTCACCTCCATTAATTCACCAACTCCGATAAGTGAAGGAAGGAGTGAAACGAGAGGGAAAGGACATTGCTCACAGAGAACAGAGTAAGTGAGAGTCAACCCCCACCCCCCAACACCCCCATCTACCCTACAGTACACCGCAGAGCTGGAGGTAAACAACTTTCAACACATAAATATTTAAATGTTTCATTTGATGCTGTCTCGTGAGGAGACTAAGGAGAGCTTGGGGATTTAGCTCCAGCAGCATGGCGCAAAGTCAAACCCAGTCAAAGACAAATCCATTCTGTCAACAAGAACACGGAGCGTTAGGAGGCGGTGAATTATGTATATGAATATGTGAATAAATTATATATGTACACCTGGAAAGAGGTATCAATATGTATTAAAATATGTTTAACAAGTGATTGGTCGGACAGCTTGTGAAAATGGATGTGATAAAAAAAAAAGTAATGGCCTTATCAGGGCACAGTATGTGCTGTGTACATGTGTTAATATCACAATATGTGCAATATATTGTATATGTGCAAACCATGGTGTTAATGAAGTGAGATGTTGTCTCTGTGACGTTACCCATGGGTTTCTGAACAGCAGCACTTCTGAAGTTGAAAGCAGGAGACTCCATCACCGCCATCTTGCCCGGCCATGCCTAATTCTACTTCATAGCTGATCCAAAGATGGGGACAAAAGTTTGGCCATGTGTACAGCTGAGTCTGCAAAGAAAGAGCTCAGAGTGGCTACGCCTTCAATTATGCAACACTCTAAGTAACTGTAACATTAGGACAAAAAAAATAAAAAATAAAGCTGCTCGAGTCTGTCTTTTTTTTTTCTTCAGGGGTTTTTGGCAGCTCTTATGTTGCCATGTCAACTTGCCCTCTTTCCCCTGACCTATGCACTGAGAACAAATTGAATCCATTATTAGATAAAGTGTTATTGAAAATCCTTTAATCCTGTATTTAAAATAACACTTAAAAAAACATGTCCTCCAAAACAACCAAGGCAAGTGAGGTTTTAAGTGGTATTACAGATAATAATACAGGAACATAGCAATGAACCTGTAATCTCTGATTTTGGTAAGAGTTATCATTTTTCTATTACAAAAGTATCTTATTTTTAGAGGCTTGAAGAATAGTCACAAAAAAAATATTATTACACCACCACCCCCAACTGTAGTGTGGGAGATGTGTGCTCTAATTATGTTTATCCCAGTTGTTGATTTATTTTCAGTCTGGATTATTTTATTTTCTAGTATATTAAAAAGAATAAAGTGCATAACCCTAACATCAGGAGTTAAATATCATGAGTGTGTGTCTGTCAGCTGCAG
Organism: Trachurus trachurus; assembly: GCF_905171665.1. NCBI lineage: Eukaryota > Metazoa > Chordata > Actinopteri > Carangiformes > Carangidae > Trachurus > Trachurus trachurus. Next base: position 22,574,221 of record NC_139904.1, on the reverse strand, counting down.
AGTCTGAGTTGTCAGTGTTTCTGACCTGAGAGCAGTAAGATGACCACTGTGGTTTCTTCCATACTTCACTTCATTCAATTGTCATTGTTACTAAATTGCTATCATAATTATACATAATCACATAATTATCTTTGTCACCATCATTATCCCGGATCATAATGAAGTATCAGTTTGAACATCATTATTTAAATCTAGCAGACATCACCTAGAAAACTTTTCTTCAAAGTGACCAAAGTAAAAAATAAAAAAAGCATGTAAAACTCACCTGATGAGATACTTCTCTTTTCGACAACACTGCATGTGAGATTGCTTTCCCTGTCTCAATGCAAATTAAGGGATTTTGCATCGTCATGATGTGTATTTTACTGTCAAATAAGGGCTTGCCTACGTAATGAGGCGTGGCTGAAATCTGTTCAGAGGTGCAGGACAAAGGCAGCAGCATTAACTGTTAATGCTGGTAATGGCAGTGAGTTATAAACAAATGGTGTAAATAATGTTAGAAATAAGTCATTTATTTTAACAGGCCTGCCAGCTTGATGTTTAAAAGTACTTGGGTGATGTAGCCTAGTTATAATGAACAATACTTAAAGCAGAAGTGAGTGATATATTTGTGTTAAAGGGGACCTATTATGCTCCTTTTTGCACAAACTAAAATAGTTCCTGGGTGTCTGAAAGACATGTCTGTGACGTGCTTCGGTCAAAATACCCCAAAGATCAAACATCACAGCATTCTCAAAAACAGGGCTGTGCAAAACGGTCTGTTTCAGTGGCCCCTCCCTTTAAATGCAAATGAACCACTCCCTCAGCATTGTGTTACCATGACGATGTCTACTACTAGTACCTATACTGATTTGGCCAAAATGTAGTATGCAAACAAAAGCTAAATCTGCAGTAGGCAAATTGCCAGATCTCCAGTATGCATCCGACCAGTCTACATTGTGTAATGAAATGTACCCATGACCTAGTCTCACCCTAACCAAAGATGGTATAGAGTAGTCTTTGCCATGTAGGCTACTGTAACCATGTAACATGTAATATAAAAATGCAAAAATAAATATATAAAATAAATTAAAAACATATGCAGACTGGTCAGTTCATTGTAAAACAGTTATTTATTGATGTAAATGTGGTGATTTGTGCACATAGACTACAGAGCTCCGCAGCACTGCTCCTCCTCTCCTCCTCCTTCTCACAGCTTCACTTTTCATTCAAACTAATTCAACTGCCACAAGATTTCATCAATGAGACCAGCATTCTGCTAAATAGACTAACCACACGGCGGTAAACGTCTAAAAAACCTGCGGGTATGTTTATTAGTGAGGGTTTTCTCTACCGCGATGAGCACGGACGCCCGCCCGGCCAAGGAGGCCTGCAGACGGGCTCTGCCTGTGTGAGGAGCCGCTGCAGCTGCGGAGCTCCGGTGGTCCAGCGTTACGTCGGTCCGGCGAACAACGTCGCCCCGGCGGTACGTCGCTCCTCACACAGGTACAGCTTCACTTACATGAAACGTCGGCGTAAACTTCTAAATAAAACTTAGTTAAGTGACGCTACAGCGCTAAAACATGCAGGGAAAAAGCAGGAAGTAGTCCGCTCCGCTCTCCACTGTGACACCAGCCACAACAGAGCAGCATGGGAGGAGGCGGGGCCGGCTGGAGCAGAGACCTCGGCATGACCATGTAGGGGAGTCCGGCACGCATCGACGTAGACGCGAGCTCATGTAAAAAAAAACTCAGCGCAACCGAGTGTAACAGGTGTGCAGAGAAATCCCAATTATCTAGCAGGGTTTACCTCCAAATGCATTAACCTCAGGATATGACACTTCCACGGCCTCTAGAACCATTATCCAACATTTTAAACATATATAAAAGTCTGAAAAGCTGGAAAAGCATAATAGGTCCCCTTTAATATAAGTCTTAAATAGTTATATCTTCCGACAGCAATCACTTACATAGAGTGTTTGGACTGAAACACGGGTCTCTCAGTCCCTCTGCTCTGCTCTGAGCCGAAGAGAAAACATTTATCGTATCCTACAGTTTTTATCCAATGAGGAGAGAGAACGGCATGCAGGGCTGTGTGTGCAGCCAAGGAACGCCGTGAATGTGGCGACGTAGGGACGAGTGACTGTTATGGTGCGTTCAAGGAAACTCGTATTTTTCCGACCGTGAAGTCGTACCAGTTCAATCTGGTACGAGTTCACCGGTCGGAAGTTACGAGTGGCCGTTATAGTGACTTTCACCGGTAAAACAGGTCGGAAAAACACGAGTGGGTTGCCTGGAACGCTACAAAGTCGTAAATTGTGACTTGAAGCTGTAATTTACGATTTCAAAAGCCTGCCTGGAACGCAGCATTAGCGAAAACGACCGGACCACTCACTTCTGCTTTAAGTTTAATTGAAGCAACAGAAAAACTATTAGAAGTAAAAGTACTTACTGTAGTACACTGTGCTCCATTATTAGACATCACTTTTTCTTCAGCTGATGAATCCAATCTAAGCCTTTTTATGGTGGACCTTTGTTGAGTAAACAATCACAGCAGTGTAATCTATTAGCATCACACTTTGTATAGTTTGAATGTTAAAACCTATATTTTGCATGTTTTATATGTTTGCTCCCACACACAGGTGTTTTATTTTTATTTGACTGACACATTGTTGTTCCTGTTGGTCGTCATGTCCAGCATAGCTCCACCCAGATCACACCTGACTAAAGGTCTAAGTCAAGTAAAAGAAAGTGCAGTGTTTCGTCTCTGGGCCGGATTTACTAAAGGTTTGTGTGTATTATTAAAACGTGTGGAAATGTGATTGCACGCGCAAACACATGTGGAACCTGATCTACTAACCGGGCGCACCGAGGATTGCGTCTCTCAAACGGGCAAAATAGCAAGTGCGATCCATTTAGCGTGTTTGCCTTGATGAATATGTAAATATGGGCATTTCTGCCAGAACGCGCAAAATACTGGGGGGAGTAGATGCAAATTGATTTATTTAGCGCACGCAATGTGATTTACCAAACCAGGAAGAGATTGCGGTGGCTGTTTTTGCGTCTTTATTTACCACGTCTGAAAACCATGTACTAACTGATACAAACTTTGTGAAAACGTATGCGTTTATTGATTTGATGCCTACTAGAGTCCCATGATCTTACATCTCTGCATTTCCTCACGTCTGGGTAATTCTGTAACAGTTTTTCAGCCGTGTTAAAAGTCTTTTTAAAGATCCGTTGGCTCCTCTCCTCTCCTTTCTTCTCCAGTACCTGGCTGCTTAGCTCCGTCTCTCAGTCCCGGTCCCGGACTGAGACGTCACCGCTGCCTTCCCCCGTCTTTGATCCCTCTGGTCAGTGGTCAGAGCGTTTAGATCCGTGTGTCCCACCTGAGCTCTCTATTAATCCACTGGATCATGGGCGGCACACACACACACACACACACACACACACACACACACACACATATTATAGGTGTGTGATTGTCGCTGCAGCTGCTGCCTGCTCCTCACTATATGACGAGTTGGGCCCTGTAGCGATTTGTGTTTATTAATCTAAACAGAGCGCGAGAGAGATGAACACACATGCTGTCATTGTATACATCGGATCAAATGTCATTCTTTCCCTTCGTCCATCCAGCTCTCTGTCCACACTCTCCATGGCGGAAACGATTACCACGCGCAAAACCCTCATTTGAATACTGCGGTTTGCACGTGTTGTCATTTAGCGGGTTACTCTTAGTAGATCTGCTGTTTTGCGTGCACTAACCAAACACGCAATATTTTAGCGGGTGCAAACAATTTAGCGCCCGCTATCTGGGATATTAGTAAATCCGGCCCTAAAATGTGGTATAAAGGTGTAAACTCACATAATGTGGAAATATATAAGGTACAATAACTGTGCTGCAGAATTGTACTTAAGTACAGCCCCTTATGACCGTTTAGATCCACAGAATCTCCGAGAATTTCATGGAGATTCTTTAATATTCACCCTCTTGAGTGGACTCCGAGGGTGAATATTAGAGTGCAGTTATTCTGTCATCAGCACCTGCTTCACTCTATATTTGTATAAAGACACCTGCAGACATTTGATCCATTTCAAATATATTATTTCCTTGCTGCATGGAGCTGATGAAGATGTGAGATATGTCTCACATCTTTGTTGTTTTCGATGTGTGGTATTGTGTGTTTAATTGGGATGTTGTAGCAGACTAACACATGAGAATGTGTTCTGTGCTCCCGATGGGCAGTAGCTACACATTTCAACAGGTTTCAACAGCAGATGGTGATATGAGGGGAAACCATCAGCCTCTGTGAATAATGATAGAGAAGCAGTTATTAACATTTTCATTGTGTATTCGGAGCATTCACATGGATGGAAATTGATTAAAGCCAGACCAGTTCTGATAATAACCATATCTTATTTTATTTGATACGCACTGGACATAGTAAAAAGTTCTTCATACTGTATGTAATATGCAAAAATTTTGAATCCTGTATGCGTATGTAGGATCTATGAACCTTTGAATGGCACTATATATATATATACAGTATATATATATATTGTATATTTCTATCTACAGGTTTTTTTTTCACGTGATTTGTAACTTGATTTAACTCGGCCTTAGCAAAATGTAAATCATAGGGAAATTAGTTAATTCAAATCAGAACACAACTAGAGTGACAGTGATGAATGGATATGTATTTGAATATCATGATGTGTGAAGTTGATATTTGACCATTAAGATATAAGTATTACTGTATACTGTATACTAGCCTATATAGAAATAAATAATGTTATCACTATGCCATTATATCCTGCATTTGCCCAAATCTGCATTTATTTTAAATGGTTTAATAATTGTATGGCATTAAACAAATTAAATGCACATAATAATTACATAAATACACACTTTGTTAGTTATACTTTCTGAGATCACAACAACTCTGCCCTTTGACCTTTGACCACCAATTTCTAATTGGTTCATCCTTGTATGACTGCTGGCCTGAATCAAAAACAATAAACACCTTAAGGAAGGTGGGACCGGGTTCTGAGAGAACTGTCCCTGTGATGCTGGCTATGTTTGCGTCTGTGTTTCTGAAGTTTGCTGAGAATCCATTATGAGCAGTATCTGTTTTGACATGAAAACACAATAGTAAAAGAGGACAATAAATAAATCCAATCAGGAAATGGAAAGAGTGCAAACGGAAATCAGTTTTGTATAGTGTACATAAGCCACTTTCCACTCTGACATGAATTGATGTATTAGTGTTAACAGGCACAAGACAGGAAACAATATTTAGTGCCTCAGAGAGGAATTAAGTTTCCTCCAGAGAAAATTTTCCCTTCAGAGAACAAATGGAGAAAACCTCCCACAGGTCTGCACTACATCAATCCACAGGTAAGGCAGGTCTGCTCATAAAAATTAACATTCTGATTAGCAATAGATGGGTTGTGGGTGGGTTGAATAATATATAATGAAAAAGGAAAATATTAATTGCATTCCCTAAAATGTGAGCATGTCTGAGCTTCATTTTTCACGAGCGTAAGCTTCATTTTTGTGCAGCAGCCAGAATCTTAATGTCACATTGTGTTTGCGTAAAAACCTGTTGCCATTTTCATTTTACCGAAAGAGGAGAATGCTAAGTTTTACTGTAAATATTCATATTTTTTAGTCGTAATGAACCAGCCTACTTCAGTTATGGATGACATCACCTAGGGGCCAATCGGTGCATCATCACCACACAGCTATACTACAAATAACTCCCATCTCTGCGTAGACTCATGAAGACATTTAGCTCCATCTCTGGAGTCTGCACAGGTGTAATTCCAGCTTGATGTCACTTTGTCACCCTGATTTGAGAGGTCAGATATGAATAAAACATCATTCTTATTCGTATTATGTTATTTCAATCTATAAGTGGTTTGGACCATTTCTCATAAAGGTCACTGCTGTACCTTGGGGCCTGTGTTTCCGATACTGAGACCTTTGTGTAATATTAAGTGAATTACACCAAAAATAACAATTTGGAGACTAAAAGAAAACAAAAAAAACTAATACATACATAATATATTCCAGAGATTTAGAGATGAATGCATTTTGAGGTTTACTTGCTTTTCAATAAATGGGAATAAATCAGTTTTTAAGTGTTTAAATGAAGGGATTTACTGTGAAGCGACTGGCGCACATCACTGCCAGAAAAATTAGTGAAATTAAATTAACACCAAGTTATTGCCTACTAATTCAAATTCCATTTCTGACACAAACAGATATGCACAGGCATTCACGCATGATCAAGCGGGTAAAACAAAACATTAACATCATTTTGGGATAGATTAGTATGATTTTGTACTTATTAGCACTTGGCATGGATCAACTGAAGACAGAGAAGAGTCGAATAATGCACACACACACACACACACACACACACACTCGCCTGCATGTGCACACATACACGCAGAGACAAACAGCAAAACAAAGACAAACCTCCTGCAGACACAAAGAGCAAGCAGGCATGCAGGAATAAATCAGGGCTCCAGCCAGGCAGGTGAGGACGTATTTCACACTCAAGGAGTGGTCTGCTCTGCGCGGCACCCGCCGTCATTAATCTCTAAGAGACAAGCCCCCTGCCCCGGAGCTGGCACAGGTAGACCTGAGTCGGCTACGCCTGGGCCACAAGCCTACAACACTAATGGTCTCATTGTGTTATCAGTTGTCAGATAGTACAGAGCTGGTGCTGTTGACCTAGATGGGGGTGTACCCCAGCCAAGAGCCACAGGCCCCCGAGGAGCCACGGCAGCGCAGTTTGAGCTGGATCTGGGGCTAGACTGATGCTGGGTTGGATCTGGACAACAAGATAACACTGCGAGGGCAGAAGTTGGGGCTGCTGCCCGAGGGAGCAGTGTTGGGTTCATTATTCAAAAGAAGTCACATCAATTATTTATCAGTCATTACTCATTTAAAAAGTAATTTCTGGATTTCACTTGTTATTCCACAGGAGCATTAACTGCTCCAATTTCTCCCCAGAGTTTCCAGCTCCGTTCTCCCTGCACTTCAACATAACTCAAACTCCTGTGTGCTCGATCTGACGATCAACGGAGACCACTAACGTTGATTTGTAACTCTCTCATCGTCCTCTGGATCAGTAGCATCAGCTTAATGGGAACACTTCCACCTTCAGAGAGCAAACTTCACTTTCTTTTATAACTCTTAGCTCATTGAGGTTGAGCTAGTGTATCTAATGGCAGGCTAGTGTCAAATAAAAGCTAATTATGATGATAATGAATTAAACATGCACAGTGAAAGCAGTGCTCCAGCTACAACGACATAAAAATTGATGGATTTATTTCTAATGTACCAGAAAAGAAACAAGGAAACTAAGACATCAGACTGTTTCTGCGTAGTAAATTAAAGCAGAACCTTCAGACAGGAAGTTAAAAGTCGCAAAGTGGTCAAAAAAGTTAAAATTAACATTATACCTATTATCACTTTACTGCATAGCTATCCAACTGAAGCTGATGAGGCAACAACTTGTGTATTTATCCGAATGTTTCATATAGTAAGTTGTGCTACAGTTCTCTATAGCCTACAGGCAGAGCCCATATTTTAAAGGAGCTGTATGTAAGTTGTGCTGTTGCCACATAGCTAACGTTAGCATTACCCAGTCCAGTTATAGTGATAGTGATCTTTATAGATGTTTTATAAACTTCTGAACAATTAAAAACAGGGATGAAACCTGCTTGTTTCACTATGCACTGATTTTGAACAACGTTACACACAACTGATCATCGATCTGCCACATTATAGCCTAGTTCTACTTAAAGGAGATATCAGTGAAATGTTTTTGTTAATATAAGTCCTAATTAGTCATATTTTCCGTCAGCAATCACTTACATAGAGTGTTTCGACCGGAACACGAGTCTCTCCGTCACTCTGCTCTGCTGTAACCCGAGGAGAAAACATTTCTTCTGGGATACAAGTGTTATCCAATGAGGAGAGAGAACGGCATGAAGGGCTGTGTGTGCAGCCAAGGGATGCGCGTGAATGTGGTGACGTAGCACGAGGACCAATTGATGCCTGACAAGGGCGGGGGCTGCTAACTCATGGTGCGTTCAAGGAAACTCGTACTTTGTGTTTTTCCTTCCTGTGAAGTCATACCAGTTCGATCTGGTACGAGTTCACGGGTCAGAAGTTACGAGTGGCCGTTATAGGGAACTTTCACAGACAACAGGATGGTAAAAACACGAGCTACGGGTTACCTGGAACGCTACCAAGTCGTAGTTGTGACTTGAAGCTGTAACTTACGGTTTCAAAAGCCTGCCTTGAACGCAGCATTAGCCGAAACGGCCGTGAAGCTGATATCTGCTTTAAATCTTTTAAGAAAGAGACCATTGTCATGTTTGAAATCCGTGTCAACAAAGTAAACCAATTAATGTAAGCTACTGTGACCTTTTCAGCTGTTCTGCAAGGAACCCATCATGTAGATACAGTTTGATGCAAATGGCTCTGCTCTCTGGGGGGCTTTGTGGCTGCAGCCATTTCATGCAAACTTACGAAATTCAGACAAAGCAGTCTGATAGGAGGTCACGGAGGTGAAGGAAGTTGAAGCCGCGGAAATAGTCGGCATGAGGTGGCCGACAGTGCAACAGCAAGAGCTGACAGTTTATGTCAAAGTCATGGTTGGATGCGAGCCCTCAGCTGGTAGCCAACAGATGAATATGGGCCGCCGATCAGCTGATGTGTGCACGGGCATCTAAATGTAAATGGCTGTATGCTTGGTTTGACTGACAAATGGACAGATGAAGAACACCTTCAGCAGGAATAGACTTTGAGCTGCAACAGATGAGTGTCAGGTTAGGTGTGAGGTATCGAGCGTACATACTGTAGATGGAAACTGACTGGTTTGTTATACTGACATTCATCCTCTATCTCTTTCAGTTGTTGTCTGGTCTGTGTACAAGGACTCATAGACATAAGAAACAATAAATAATGATGTCTGACTTAACATATTAGAACAAAACATTTATGATGTCAGAAATCAGAATCAGAATCAGCTTTTCATGGCCAAGTATGTGCACACAAATTTGAGTCTGGTTTTGCATTAGGCCTACTCTTTGTATTTGCATAATAAAAACACATACAGAACAAAGACAACAACAACTGAACAATAAGTTAAAGAATACAAAATAGTAAATACAGTGACTAGTGGCAACTTTAGCATTATGTTAATCTTGGCTTTTCTTTAGATTGTAAAACACAAAATCAAGAATTTCACTGGCCACTGTGGCAAAGGTCTCAGCTGGCCAACCTCTCGTCAAAGACCTTGCTCAAACTGATCACGCTGACCTATAATACTGTTTAGTGACATTTTACCCATCAACACAAATGACAGAAATTCTGTGACAGCAGTGATAATGTAGAATGCAAAAAAAGAAAGGCAGGATCGAAATTTGTTTTTTGATTAAATATGGATTTTTTGGGGGGCAACTAAAGGATAAATCCCTCACTCTAGTTGCACCACCTTTCACTTTGTCTTCACCCTGTCGTGACCTTGGACCACACAACTTGTAGGACATTATTTGCTGTGAAGTTCAGGGGTGTGTTGTGATTTTAACATCTGGCATAATTTCCAAGTTAGTTTGCAGGTTTGGTGTCTGTCAAACCTGTCCAGACGCCTGCAGAATACAAAGTCAGGTGCTCACTGACTTCACCCGGCAACCAGAGGCAGCACATTAGTTGCTGGGTGGATGGATGGATGAACTGTTGTTAAGGCTTCCCACACCAGCTCCTTAACGTACAGGCTGAGGGTTGGGGGAAATAAGACAGCCATTACTCTTTGTGGGGACTAAAATGTAAACATAGAAGTCTTCTCTTGAGGCGAACAAACATAATATTTTACAAAAGCCAGGAGATGCCTAAATCTCTGGGATATTTGTACTTGTCCCTTATTTTATCAAAGTGTCTTCATCGGGTAACTGGGACATTGTCCTTGCATCCTGCTGTTATTTATGATCCACCTCTGAAATCTACCACTAAAACAACTGTCAGAGCCTTCATCATGTTCACTTCCCAAAGCCAGCTCACTAAATCCTATCTTGGAAAAGTATAGAGTATGTGCAGTGTTGGTGTGTGTGTGTGTGTGACAGAGAGATGAATGGTTTAGCCAGAAGAGTTTAGCCAGTGTAATACAGTTACCAAGCCCTTTAACAGTCCTCAGAGAGGTTAGAAAAATACCTCAGAATTAAGCTGTCCCCTGTTTGTATCAATAAACTTTTTAAAAGTTTAGAGGAAAAAAAACAAAAAAAACATGTGATTTTCAATAATTCACATGTAATGTAATTCACAGCCACATGCCAACCCCGAGAAGATATGTATGACACTTTCACACCAGTTTGCCCAGTCTCTCTTCTCTCCACTCCCTCCTCCTCCTCCTGCTGCACTCTCTTCCTCCTCCCCCTCCCTCCCCCTCCTGCCTCTATCACACTAAACAGATGGAGGTGTCAGTGGATTTCCACCTAAACACAAGCCAGGGTGGAGCTACCGGGCTCATTTGCATGTTTGGGAGCGCAGCGTTGTCTGTTTGGGTCACAGAGGTTTCTGCGCTGACCCAGCTGCGTGCTCTGTCTTGCACGGAGAGGTCAAGGGTAGGTGAGCAGTGACAGGGGCAGAAGCTTTGTGCTGCTTTTGTATCACTGCGACCTCTGGATGCACCTTTCGTCCTTGGTCTTCTCTTCTGAAGTTGTTAAAAATAAAGCCCTGCTCAAAGAAGCAGTTCATCCCGAAATATGAAACCGTGCCCTTATCCTGGTTGTAGTGCTGCTACCTCATTTCATTCCAAACCTGGTCCAGTTGGTGACAATTATTCAGTCATATTTGCTGGAACTGTCACTATACTCTAATAGTCGGACATTGAATGAGTAATTTAGGACAAAATCCAACTCCTCTGGCTCCACCTGCAGCCTGTAATCGTATTTGCTGAAATCCACCGCGACCGAAGATTCTCCACCAGTCAGGGAAGAGGGAGCAGGAGGAGCAGCCAATCGCAGCTCGTACACGTCGTAGTAAGCTAGTAAAGTCTGCGACTTGGTCAGAAATTTCAAGACAATAAACCGTCAGCTCCCTCTGTTAAAGGGACAACGAGGAGTTTCTCCATCGGCAGAACGAAAAATTCCGCGACAATAAAAAAGTCTCATATTAATGTGGATGAATCTACGTTAATGGGTCCATTTTCGATAAATATATCGTTTTGTCTCAATCGTTATTTTGTTATTATTAGTGGTGGCGGTAATGCTGGGCGAGCCGACCAGCGTTTCCTTACTTTCGGTTTCGCGGCGAGTCATGAGAATAACACAGCCGAATCGCCGTTTATGGTCGGGACTACGACAGTATCTGATCGTCTTCGAACCTCTGACTTTAATTCTTGATGAATGAAAACATGAGTCCGTCTTGCGCCGGTCAAAGCATTTCACGGTGCGCGTTGAGGCTCATAAATGTAGTGTGAAAACGCTTCGCTTTTCCAAAACTCCTCGTTGTCCCTTTAAAGGGATAGTTCAACATTTTGGCAAATTGGCCCATTGCCATAATCCCTATAGTCATAGCAGTAGGTTCGTTACCTTTATTTGTCGGTGTAAGCTATTTTTAGAACGGAGGCGCGGAGCGGCGAGCTGCTCGGAGCTACGCTACGCAGGCTAATGGGATTTCTTGGTTTCCCTCATCAAACTCATCAAATACACAACCCAACAACTCCAAAACGCTTTCGTGGACAAGTTGTGACCTGCACATTCACCACGTTATGAGATAATAATGGAACGTTATGAAACGGAGCCGTTGTCGAGGTAAATACAGGGTAAATACAGAGTCTGCATGCTGAAAAACTGTCCCTGAACGCAACGCGCATCAGCAGTTTTGCATGAATTTACCTCTAAAACAACTCTGTCTGGTAACGTTCCGTTATTATCTCATAGCGTGGTGACATGCAGCTCACAACTTGTCCACGACAGCCTTTTGGAGTTGTTGGATTGTGTATTTGATGAGTTTGATGAGGGAAACCAAGAAATTCCCTTAGCCTCCATAGCGTAGCTCTGAGCAACCTGCCGCTCTGCTCCGCCGTTCTAAAAATAGCTTACAATGACAATTAAAGGTAATTAACCTACTGCTATGACTATAGCGATTAAAGCAATGGGCCAATTTGCCAAAATGTTGAACTATCCCTTTAACCTCTGTCAACCCGCCTCCCTCCCTCCACACACGCAGACACACACGAGAAGAGTGTGTTTCATGGTGAGAGAGACATGAGATCGTTTTGGATTGTGTTTGCGCCTGCACGTGTGTGTGTGTGTGTGTGTGTGTGTGTGTGTGTGTGTGTGTGTGTGTGTGTGTGTGTGTGTGTGTGTGTGTGTGTGTGTGTGTGTGTGTGTGTGTTGACAGTTTAACTTGTATCAGGGACCTTTATTGTTTATCTATATAAAGCCATATATATAAAGCCATAGTTTCTGTTTTATCTAAGCTATAGTTTCTGTTTAAGCAACTGTTGTGTATTTACATTTTTAATGACTTTGTAACCCTGTGAGGATGAGAGTACAGGTCATTTGTAGAGTAGATGGCAATAGACAGCTTCAAAACTTCAAAAATAAAGTTAAGCCTTCTCTGACAAAATATTAATCAGAAACACCCCACTCCATAATTTAATGCTCTCGGTGGAGTGAAGGGCTGTAATGGAGGAAGTGGAGGTTTCTCTCCGTGCTCCGTGCTGCCTGTACCTGATTGAAAATACCAGGGCTGCAGAGAGGTGGAGGCAAAGACATCTTCGTGCAAAAGGGTCAGCCAAGTTGACATGCGACTCTGTTAGCCTCCAGCACTCAAGTGGGACTCCATCTGCGCTGAAGCTTACCTCAGACTCCATTTGCAGGCTGGTTGTGGATTTTCAAAAAAAGTGTGGTTAAGTTATTCATGTGCAGCTACAAGACTTGCTCCCCGATCATCAAGGCCATTTTTGGTTTGTAGCCACTGTCTTTTTCCTCCTGCTGTCTTTATGTCTTCCTCTCCTCTGGATCTATGTTTATCTCATTCAGGAGAGAAACAAGATGAGTCTCCTTCATCTGTCTTCAAGCCGTTCCTTCGCCTCAGTGTCTGCCAGTCTGTCACGAAGAGTTAACAGATGTGAGCTGGTGTAGAGATTCCTACAACTTTGCCAGAGGTACTGAAAAACGCAACAATTCAACATCAGTTAACAAGGACAAGTGTCCACAGAAATAACAGCCTTATAGTATGTTCATATTTCTTTTCCAATTTTTTGCCTATATCTTCAATTATACTTCTCCTCTGATGATACAGTACATAACCAAATATTCAATTAATTTCAGACTTTTAACTCCTTAAATGCCATAGGGTCCTATGACAAGAATTGGCTAAAAAAGCACACAAAAAGAGGTATATTTTCAATATACTGAATGCAAACTGGATTTGTTGGGTGGGGATTATTTCAGTCATTGATTAGTACATGTCTATTACCCCATTGACTGTTAATGAGGAAATAGTGACATAAAAATACATTTCATATATATAAATAAGGTGGCCGCATAAAGGAAGTGCAAAATGAAAAACAAATGACTCTCTGTGTTTTAGTATTTGTTGAAATAAATGAAGTGCAAAATATAACAAGCTTGACTGTTGATTCTCTCTGAGTTTCTTTCATAAGTGCAAAATAAAACAAAGCTTTAACCTTTAAGCTTAACTGTACGAAGGAGTATTAGGGCCAACCAAAAAAAAAAAAAAAAAGCCAGCCAAAAAAAAAAAAAAATCGGGGAAAAGGGGGAAAAAGCAGGCAAAAAAAAAAATCGGCCCAAGAAAAAAAAAATCAGCCAAAAAGAAAAAAAATCCGGCACAAAAAAAAAAGCCAGGCGAAGAAAAAAAAAATCCAGCACAAAAAAAAAAAAAAAACAGGCAAAAAAAAAAATCCAGCACACAAAAAAAAAAAAAACAGGCGAAAAAAAAAAAAAATGCAGAGGCTTGACCACGTACCACAACAAAGCGACAAGCGACCGACTGCTCTATGACAGCAGCAGAGTGACAGACAGGCTCTTGTAGTAGTATTTGTAAATACTACAAGTACTACAGGAGAGGAGGAGAGGAGATAGGCCTATCCTGTATAGTATTTGTATCTGTAAATACTACAGGAGGAGGCAGAGACCTGGATCACGGTGGTCTAGTCACGGAGGTGTCTCCAGTTAACGTTTAGTCACGCTAAACGTTAGCTCATATAACGTCATATGTAGCTAACTTATAAATGATTGTGTGTGTGTGTGTGTGTTTGTGCAACACGTTCTCACTCCCAGTGCGTCAACCCCCTGACGAACGGTCACTGTCCCTCCTCGTCACATGCCTGACTCATTAGGTACCCGTTTTTCGTCATGAGGTGACGAGCGGGGATTTCAATTCATTCCAATGCAACCCCCTTCGCGGCGATATGTGACCCTCAGAGTAAAGTGATCCAGCCGACCGGACGCGGCGCTGAACGACGCACTGAGCTGGAAAACTTTTTTTCCCCTTTGAAGCTTTATTGAACCTGGTGTGTCTGACATAGCTTTCATCCAAGCCGTCATTTTGGTTATTATTTATTTACTGATCTTGGCGTTGGTGCAGAATAATAAATAAACAAACAAACAAATAAATAAATAAATTACATCCTTGTCGGAAGACCAGACGGGGTGGGGGTGTGTAATAAATAAATAAAGAAATAAATATTTTTGTCCCGTGCGTAATTGTCAAGATCCGCATTTCGATTAAACTCGCCTTTCTTCTTTTGTACGAGTTGTTGGACGACTGCATTTTCATTTTATTTACTTATTTCCCTGTCCTAAGTCATGTTTATGGATACACAGTTGAACATATTGTCATTTTACCCTCGGCATTTTCCCCTCACTTTGCTGAATATCTGTTGATTCATGTCATAAACACGTTTTGTTCATTAAAAATATGTGGTGTTTATTAAAAATATGTTGTTCATTCAAATCGGTTGTTGTTCATTGCAGAACAATAGAATATTAATACGGTGATTTATATACAGATATTGATCGCGTAGTGTGACCACATCACTACGCACGGAGGCGTGAGGGACATTTGAAACTGCAGCGACTACTGACACTTCAACCTGTTTTGGCTCTAAACTTCAAAACTATGACATTGCATAGTTTAGGACCTGTTTGTGTACGAATTCATCTGTTGTTAGGTCATATTATTATTGCATGAAACACACAATACAACTTTTGATCACAAAAAAACTACCGCACGTAACATTTTACTTTCCGTAGTAAAAAAACAGGTTCGCGCTAATAACTCTTGAATGGCGTGACGTAATTTCACAAGCTTTCCCAGGATTGGTCGGTGTTGAGTGCTGAACTAGAGGATGTGACGTCATTGCAACGGCGCCACCGGTCGCGACCATAGACTGCGACACTGCCATCTACGGCGTCTGGACGGAACTACAACACCTTAACAGTGTGTTTGTGATCATGAGGAGTGGAAATTAAGCCATGTTGATTTAATTCAACAGCATGTGAATAAACAGTGAGGAATCAGAACAGTTAGACAGCTCTTTTTCAACAAAGTCCAAATAATTCAAGTAACTCAAGTCATATAGGCCTTTTTTTTTTAATTCCAGAAAACAACATTTCTCCCCCCTTCTCCCTCCTCCCGCCCAGGAACCTTAGTTTATAATATAGTGTAGAATGAACCCGTCTACTGTAGTAATGTTTATGCACAACTGCACCACTTTAGCCAGCTCCTTTATTTCTGGTTTTACATTGGACAAACTGATTAAGGCTCCATTTTCAGGAGACACAGCTATTCTTTAATAACTTCCACATTCGTTGGGTTACGTTCAGAGGTTTATCAGGGCAGGGCCTAGGGTCATCCAGTGTTAGCAATTACAGACCCATCTGACCTTCACAGGGGTCACAGGTCAACTTTTCATGTGAAATTTGACGATTTTTGCTATCAATTCAGGCATAAAACACCAATGCTTTGAGCTGGGAAGCTGAAATCTTTAGATTCTAGTCCAGACCTTGGAGCAGATTGAGCGTGCCACATATCAGGGCTGTGTTCCACTCAGAAGTGTCCAAAATGGCCAAAAAGCAGTGTTCATTTCTAATCCCCCATTGTGTACAAGACTAAATTCAACAGACAGGCCAAGTTTCAAGTGATTCGGTTGGTTTTTATGGAAACAGCGGCCTCCTGGAGACAGATTCAGAGCCTCTCAGACTTAATGCCTGAGAGACCTTCTGAGTCAGAAAAGCTGAAATGGATGAAATATATTTCTAAAAGTCGTACAGTTCTGAATTTGATATCAGTGGTTCCGGGGGCCCAAGACGAACGCGTTGATGTGCGTTCGGTCCTGATTGAGCCATTACTTTTCGAGAGGCGGGGCTTCAAACAGCCACATTCCTCTGTCTCCAGGAGGCCGCTGTTTCCATAAAAACCAACCGAATCACTTGAAACTTGGCCTGTGGACTCCTTGTGAGGCCCTTATCCATCACCCCGACACCCAAATCTGTGAGAGCATGGGAAAGCGAAGTGGCCCCCAGGGGCCCCCCGTGGCCCCCAGAGCAATGGGAATACAATATAATGATAGAGGACTCTCTGATATACAACTCATCTAAATTTCATGATGATTACTTAAAGCGTGTGTGTTTTGTTAGGATTAACTTTGATGTTCGACCCCTGTGACCTTTGACACTTACCATGGCCATTTTGGACACTTCTGAGTGGAGCACAGCTCTGATCTTCAATCTGCTCCAAGGTCTGGACTAGAATCTAAAGATTTCAGCTTCCCAGCTCAAAGCATTGGTGTTTTATGCCTGAATTGATAGCAAAAATCGTCAAATTTCACACTAAACCTTGACCTTTGACCCCTTCTGAATGTGGGATTGGTCTGAAATTGCAGATAATGGGTGGCCCTAGGCCCCTGACAAAACCCTGAAACTTTCAGACTTCCAGCTCAAAGCATGTGGAAGTTATTAAAGACTATCTGTTGAATTTAGTCTTGTACACAATGGGGGATTAGAAATGAACACTGCTTTTTGGCCATTTTGGACACTTCTGAGTGGAACACAGCCCTGATATGTGGCACGCTCAATCTGCTCCAAGGTCTGGACTAGAATCTAAAGATTTCAGCTTCCCAGCTCAAAGCATTGGTGTTTTATGCCTGAATTGATAGCAAAAATCGTCAAATTTCACATGAAAAGTTGACCTGTGACCCCTGTGAAGGTCAGATGGGTCTGTAATTGCTAACACTGGATGACCCTAGGCCCTGCCCTGATAAACCTCTGAACGTAACCCAACGAATGTGGAAGTTATTAAAGAATAGCTGTGTCTCCTGAAAATGGAGCCTTAATCAGTTTGTCCAATGTAAAACCAGAAATAAAGGAGCTGGCTAAAGTGGTGCAGTTGTGCATAAACATTACTACAGTAGACGGGTTCATTCTACACTATATTATAAACTAAGGTTCCTGGGCGGGAGGAGGGAGAAGGGGGGAGAAATGTTGTTTTCTGGAATTAAAAAAAAAAGGCCTATATGACTTGAGTTACTTGAATTATTTGGACTTTGTTGAAAAAGAGCTGTCTAACTGTTCTGATTCCTCACTGTTTATTCACATGCTGTTGAATTAAATCAACATGGCTTAATTTCCACTCCTCATGATCACAAACACACTGTTAAGGTGTTGTAGTTCCGTCCAGACGCCGTAGATGGCAGTGTCGCAGTCTATGGTCGCGACCGGTGGCGCCGTTGCAATGACGTCACATCCTCTAGCTCAGCACTCAACACCGACCAATCCTGGGAAAGCTTGTGAAATTACGTCACGCCATTCAAGAGTTATTAGCGCGAACCTGTTTTTTTACTACGGAAAGTAAAATGTTACGTGCGGTAGTTTTTTTGTGATCAAAAGTTGTATTGTGTGTTTCATGCAATAATAATATGACCTAACAACAGATGAATTCGTACACAAACAGGTCCTAAACTATGCAATGTCATAGTTTTGAAGTTTAGAGCCAAAACAGGTTGAAGTGTCAGTAGTCGCTGCAGTTTCAAATGTCCCTCACGCCTCCGTGCGTAGTGATGTGGTCACACTACGCGATCAATATCTGTATATAAATCACCGTATTAATATTCTATTGTTCTGCAATGAACAACAACCGATTTGAATGAACAACATATTTTTAATAAACACCACATATTTTTAATGAACAAAACGTGTTTATGACATGAATCAACAGATATTCAGCAAAGTGAGGGGAAAATGCCGAGGGTAAAATGACAATATGTTCAACTGTGTATCCATAAACATGACTTAGGACAGGGAAATAAGTAAATAAAATGAAAATGCAGTCGTCCAACAACTCGTACAAAAGAAGAAAGGCGAGTTTAATCGAAATGCGGATCTTGACAATTACGCACGGGACAAAAATATTTATTTCTTTATTTATTTATTACACACCCCCACCCCGTCTGGTCTTCCGACAAGGATGTAATTTATTTATTTATTTGTTTGTTTGTTTATTTATTATTCTGCACCAACGCCAAGATCAGTAAATAAATAATAACCAAAATGACGGCTTGGATGAAAGCTATGTCAGACACACCAGGTTCAATAAAGCTTCAAAGGGGAAAAAAAGTTTTCCAGCTCAGTGCGTCGTTCAGCGCCGCGTCCGGTCGGCTGGATCACTTTACTCTGAGGGTCACATATCGCCGCGAAGGGGGTTGCATTGGAATGAATTGAAATCCCCGCTCGTCACCTCATGACGAAAAACGGGTACCTAATGAGTCAGGCATGTGACGAGGAGGGACAGTGACCGTTCGTCAGGGGGTTGACGCACTGGGAGTGAGAACGTGTTGGTTTGTGTGGGGGGCAGCCATAGATATGGGGGACAGCAATGAAGAACATGCATTGCTGATTGCTGTACGTTAGCAGCAGGGGTTGGTCGATTCTGGCCTACCGCTTAAGTTTTCTTGTTTTCATTGTCATACTCCGGCATTGAGTCAAAGTTAATCGGCTTTATTGTTCACTTTTATGGCGCTGCAGAGTTTGGCAGCCTGTCTGTCACTCTGCTGCTGTCATAGAGCAGTCAGTCGCTTGTCGCTTTGTTGTGGTATGTGGTCATGCCTCTGCATTTTTTTTTTTTTTTCGCCTGGTTTTTTTTTTTTTTTGTGCTGGATTTTTTTTTTTTCGCCTGGTTTTTTTTTTTTGTGCTGGATTTCTTTTTTTTCGCCTGGTTTTTTTTTTTTTTTGGTGCTGGATTTTTTTTTTTTTGGCTGATTTTTTTTTTCTTGGGCCGATTTTTTTTTTTTTGCCTGCTTTTTCCCCCTTTTCCCCGATTTTTTTTTTTTTTTGGCTGGCTTTTTTTTTTTTTTTTGGTTGGCCCTAATACTCCTTCGTATAACTGTCTAGTCATCTGAAGGTGGCAGGTTCTTACTGATAAACAGAAGCATCTCTGCATTTTCAGCAGAAAGTCTGTTTCTTGTGTCATCAAGAGAGTGAGCTACTGAACTAAAGAGCTGTTCATTCTACACTACTGCATGGTGCTGAGAGGTATTTTCTGGGTAATTTGGCCAGAGAGGAAAATCTTCCTTTCTCTTGAGCCCAGTACTTGAGTGGATTGGCATCACGTTAAAGTAAGTTTTCTCCAAGGTATGTCTCCAGCTGCATTGCAGCAGCAATCACAGTGCTCCGTGATGATGATGCACAGCTCTCTGCTATTTCAACAAACATTCTGTTGAGACGGCTGCTGCTGGGCTGCTCCCTCCGTGGCCTCCGGGCATGTGGCTCCTCCTCATCTGTCTGTTAGGGATGCAAACAAATATAGGGTAAAAAAAAAAAAAGATACACAAAAAACGAGTGTGAAACTCACTAAAAAGTGGCATCTCTTACCTGTGGTTCTGCAAGATTGTCTTTCTGCAGCTCCTTCTTCAGCATCTCTTTGGCCTCCCCTGCTGTGTTTTCATCTGAGAAATAACAATCCTTATACCTACAAAAGAGAACAGAAAATAGGATAAAGAAAATATTTTTGCGTGCAATTATTGTCACATCGACATTAAGTAGTTAGTAATTAAATTAAAACTATTTCTAACATTTGGATTGAGTATTGCTGCAAAGCTGTAGAGTGAATTTTTCTCAATGTCAGCAAAGCGCCTCCTCGCAGCCTTAGTAGTAAGATGTTGGATCCTGGATCCGACCCCACGATCCACCTCATAGTCTTCCTCCAACACTCTCAGAAGAGCGGGAATAGCAGGGATCACATCTGCCGCTGATGAATCCACAGAGCTCACACCGGGTCGGCTCTTCAAATGATTCCAAAAGCTTGACTGCCTTCTTGACTAAACTCCACTGGTTCACACCGAGGCTGTCAGGAAGCTTGTTTTATGTCCCATAAACTCCAATGCTTGCTTTTGTTCGATGAGAGAGTGCATCATATGCAGTGTGCTGTTCCAGCAAGTTGGCACATTCTGTGCCAGTCTTTTTACTGGCTCGTGCATACTGTACCCGTCTGGATGTTCTGAAGCTTGGAGTAGGCCAACGGGGATGGCCAACTACTTTCCGTCCTATGGTCACGGCATCTGATACAGCTTTTTGAGCAAGCAGGCCTTCGTTCACAACCAGCTGGAGTGTGGGCAGCTTTGCCTCACCCATACCCGTGTGTGATCCACTAAACTCTTTGGCATGCAGCATGACGCACAAAAAAAAACTGTGATCATTCGGTTGATCAAATTTGTTTGGAGAGTATCTTATTGTTGCATAAAACATGTTGCTTGTAAGTTATATCTAAGCCAAACGTATAATGCTGTGTATTTTGTAATACACTGTGGCTTCTTTGATATTTCCAGGGTGTGTTCATTCAATGAATACATAATCATCCTCTGTCAACATGTTTCAAGCATTATTTGGACAAATGATAGGTGGAGATGCACCTTGCAAACACTCACCAGGCACACTGTGCCTCCAGCTGGGTGCACCTGCTCAATACATGCACCACATGAGTCTTTTGGCAGA
The DNA here is from genome assembly GCF_905171665.1 of Trachurus trachurus. Lineage (NCBI taxonomy): Eukaryota > Metazoa > Chordata > Actinopteri > Carangiformes > Carangidae > Trachurus > Trachurus trachurus. The sequence continues at coordinate 22,553,201 of NC_139904.1, read as the reverse complement.
AATCTGTCACATCTGCACCCACAAACAGCCAAAGTGAATCTGGTCTGATTTGGCATAAATGATTCATTAAACGATCTGTGTGACTTTTCCGGGTGAAAAGACACGTTTGTCTCTTCTTTGCAACGCAGAGTGCCCTTTTTGAATAGTAGACGCAGTGTTAGACGCAGTGTAATAGTACAAGCAAACCTCTGTTTCTTCTCTTTGCCATACTGTACATATGTTCCCTACTTTTTGTCATTCTCACTGACAACGTAAAGAAGGAAAAAGAAAAAAAAAACCTGTGTGTTAACATATGGAGATTCCCAGTTTTGTCAGCTTCAAGCGTTTAAAAAAAACCCCAAAAAAACTGTGTGATGTTCAGCTGATGAGACAGATGGTTCATTAGAGAATCACAAGTATCCCGCTAAGTCCTCCACTCACTTCAGGAACAGACCTCAGAGCCTGAGACCGCGGCTGCTGGGAGTTTGGTGTGATGTGTGTGCTGCTACCATCACAGCAGCTTGATGTGAACAGGAGATTGCAATCAGCTGTTTAAGCAAATGTCAGTTTTGAGCCATTTCTTGCAAAGTCACAGGGCGTTATGTGGATTTTATTGCCTAATAATATCCCACTGAAGCTCTTTTTGGCCATATGTTTGCTGCATTACTTTATTCACGTTTCTTATTGTATCTATCCACTTTTTCCCCCTCCATCTGGATAACTACCTAGTTTTGGTTTCCATGGTAATGTACAGTATTTTTGTTTCTCTCCAGTTAAAGCAGTGAAAACCCAGCAACTGTAGCTGCGACTGTACATTTCAGAAACATCTGGTTGTAGTTTACAGTATATACTTGTCTTTCCTTCCACGTAACTTCATTTCCTGGTTATCATGGGCAGTCATGCTACTAGAACATACATGTGCACAATGTGAAGATTAGGATAAGGTCTGGGGGGAAAAAATCAGGCTACCTTTTAATTCATGATTTTTAATTGATTATTTGAATGTATGTATGAATAGCAAATCTATCAGTCTCAAAAATATTATTAAATATGTAAAGTTATTCACATGTGTTAATTGTTTTTTTATTGTCATTATAAAAATGAAACCTTCCCTCTTTTAGATATAACAGTTTCTATATAAAGGGTTCAAGCTAAATTTTTCCTGGAAAATCGAATGGATGTGATGTCTGTGCTCGCTCCACAGTGCCTCGTTTTATTTTTTACTTTATTAGACCCGCTCTCTGTGCTGTTCCTTCCATGCACTCACTGTTACGTCACTGCCAGTCTCTCGTCTGCAGCGCCAATTAACCCGATTCAATAGTCCACAGAGTCTGGCATCAGTGGAAGCATAGACTGTTCTTTTTCTCCTGGTACTCCTTATATATATGGACACAATGAAAGTGGAGTGCGTGCATTTATTCCTTGGTCTGACTGCACAATAACTAATGACCATGACGCTTGCTTATGCCAACCTTTGTAATATTAGTATGCAAGCAAGGAATTGTGACTGTGGTTCATAGTAGTAGTATCATAATTACATTATAACATACATGTTTTGAATAGAGGTTATGTTATGTTATGTTATGTTTGCAGTGTTCACAGCGATGTGGAGACCAGTAAACTGGGTCACTTTGAGGCTGAAGAAAACAAATATCAAATATTTCACACTTTTCTAGTGTATTTCAGAGAGTCAATATCCATATTTTAAGAATCAAAAATTATTTCAATGTTGTTTTTTCAGGCTTCTCTCTGGAGCTCTAGTAACAACACGGTGCGTTGACTATTCGCTGACTCTGAGTGACCTATAGAATTTTAGAAAAACTCAGAGAGACCAAGCCCAGCATCAGTGCGACCAGGTGGGCGGGGCTTTGTTATGACATCACAAAGTTACAGAAATCCTGACTGCTGTTATTCTTTCTGGCATTGGCCCTTGATTTGAGGTTTTTATTTTATTTTATCTTTTTATAGAACATCATGAAGGTGTATTAAAACAAACAAAAAAACTTGGAGTGCCCCTTTAATGTGGATAATCCTGTTACCCCTGTGAACAACCACTCATTGTTGACAATAATCAGCAGGACAGAGGCACTACAGCACCAGCAGTTATCATACTCTCTACTTTTTCATGTATGGTGTAGGATAAAGATGGCGGCCAGCATTACTTACTGTGTCTACTGTAATCAATAGAGATTTAATTTCCCTCTTGAAATGACCCACCAGACAGTCTAAATAGGAGTGGGAGTCTGGCGCCTGTAGCCATTTTGCACATTTTTCCTGGTGGGCTGTTCTGTGCACAGCTCTGAGTAACACTTTGTTAACTGGTTCATTCACGGCAACAAGGAGACTCGATCACAGGTTTTCAGAGGTTTGTGTAAACAGATTAACCTCACCAATCTGAGGCCACCAGCCAGGTGTGTTTACAGTGTGAAATGCGGTCAATGAATCCATCACGGCACGTCAAACGGGCAGTTAAGGAATGAAAGGTGGAGGAGAGATGACTGTGAGTGACTGTTTTGGGTGAAAAGCTGCGTTTTCATGCTCACCGTGCCCTTCACACAAAACTCTGATGGCGCCAACATGGGTGATCACTTACACATGACAGTTCAGGCCATGCAATTCATCAAGAAGACACAGTGAAACATAAATAGCTGAGTCTCCCAAAAATAAATGTATATCCGAGGACCATTTACTCTTTCTGATAAGCATACCTTCACATCATAAATGCATATGTTTCTCTATGTGAAATATTAGTAACTCACACAGGCTGTCGCTTTAGGCCCTGCTCATACTGCTTTTAAAGGCTCTGATACTAATTTCCATTTTAAGGAAATACGCTCTCTTCAGTCCATTAATATGATAATATCAGCCATCCTACTGCTTTTACAATGGTCCTCATGCACAGAAAGTAATTGTCCATTTATTCACAATCCCTTCCCTGAGTAATATATTTAAATTGATTAAAGCCCGCAGTCGGCAGGCTGACAACTAATGTGTTGACATTCTTCAGACATTTTGGGGGAATTCACTGTCAATTATTTAATCATGAAAATTCATCAAAGGCCGTCACAGAATACAACCATTTGCACAAACAATAGAGAGATATTTCACATTTCACAAAGCGTAATTCTCCCTCAAGTCGTTACGGAAATCCTGATTCAATCAAGCCGCTGCTCATTTCAGCTACAGGAGGCTGATGGGGGAGAGAGCTGAAGATGAAGCTGAAATTGTGTGAAAATCTTTCAGTGTTTTACAGTACAATTAAAATTCCATTTTTTTCCACATATTGTTATGTTGCTGAAATTATTTTTCCCTAATCAAGCTATTTTTTAGTCAAAGTCAAAACCTTGTGTGTGGAGGTAGTAATATTCGTTAACACTTTACTTGAAGGTATCGTCATAAGAGTGACATGACACTGTCATAAGAGCGACATGACACAGCCATGAACGTGTCATAAACGTTATGTCAATGTCATAACGTTGTCATTAAGTGTCATTCAGTTAACCCTAACCCTAACCCTACAAAAACCGAATGACACTTAATGACAATGTTATGACATTGACATAATGTTTATGACACGTTCATGACTGTGTCATGTCGCTCTTATGACAGTGTCATGTCGCTCTTATGACAGTGTCATGTCACTCTTATGACGATACCTTCAAGTAAAGTGTAACCTAATATTCTATTCTATTCTGTATAGTACATGCATGTGTAAACTGTTGTAAAATATACTTTTAAAAGGTATAAATCCCACAGGAAAAATGTCATCAAATGTGACTAGGTGATTTAATATGCCAATCAGCATGTGGTGTCATCACGTCATTGTGTCTCATATCAGAGGACTGTCAATATATTGTCAGGTATTTCAGTTTTCATATTTAAACAGTTTTCCAAACTAGAATTATCGAGTTAAATCACATGCCTCTGCCAACCAGCTGTTAAAGGAAATATAGTGTTGGGTAATGGCCACAAGTGTTCTTATGAACATTATAATGCCATTTGAGTTACATTGTGTCATAATTAGTAGTGTGTTGTGGCCAAAAACATGTATTTGTTTAAGTCACATTGACCTTGACCTTTGACCTCCCAAAACTGAACCAGTTTATCCTTGAATCTGAACGAATGCTTGTGCGTTCAAAAAGAAAGAGACAGTCAGATATACAGATGGGAGGACAACCTGCAAACATATGCTTCCAGAACATTGCTGCAGCACAGAGGCACAAAAAGAAGTCTAATTCTGCTTTTGTTGAGTGTGGATTCATAAGGCTTTTGAATACTTTCTAAATGCAGCGTCATTATCAATTCAGCAATCTGAACTCAGGTGCCAGTGATATCACATACTCCTCGGTCTTGCAGGTCAACATGAATGACATGTGCAAAATGTGCTCAGAATAACAAACTTCACCTGCTGATAAAGACAGTGCTACACTAGAAACCTCTGAGGTAACACAGTAAGCAGACCTTGAGCTGAAATTGAATCTTTTATCAATATATTGAACTACAGTACAGCATGCCTCAAGTTAAGAGATCATCCTGGGCTAATATTCATGAAGGATCTTGTCCTCCCACTCAGAGTCCCCCTCAAGGGCTGGATTGTGGTCAACAGCAGTCATAAAACATGATGTCCAAAGATGTCAGGAATCAAAAGTGGCCACACTGGAGGGCTCTGTGAAAAGCCAGCCATCATGACTGTAAATAAACAACACTGGAAGGCAGAAAATTGAGCTGAACAAAAAACAGTGTAGAACTAAATTCTAAAGTAACACCACAAGTCAGCACACTGGCGGTGTTAATAATCCTTCATTGCAAAATAGAACTGTGTAAAAAAAACCAACTATGATACAAGTTTACATCTCACTTTCTGGGTCATGTTTTTAATATTTGCTTCTATTATCACTGCCAAAAATATTTTTGCTTTTTATTTTTCTTTGTAGCGTTGGAACACTCCCAGATCTCTACATCTCTGTCTTAGCATAATCATATTCTAAATTGTGCAAATAAGACCCAAGCGATAATGGAGCGACCTTTGATGACCTCATTTAATCTGAAAGACGCCAAAGCAGAGTATCATTAGCAGAGGAGATGAAGTGAGGCTCGATTTTTTAAAAAGCAGTTTCGTCTCCAACCGGTTGACAGCGTCTTTTTGAAAAAGTGACAACTCTTATCACAAGACCTGGAATCATTATCATAATATAGAGTAGGAAAATTACTATAAAGGAGTCACCTCTGGACCCGTGCGGAAGATTTTGGAAAAGATTTGAAGAGACTGACAGATAAGTCCTCTTTGCATATCTTGCTTGTTGGAATTAAACCATTTCAAAAGAAAGAGTGTGACAGCTGATCTCTCTCTACATCCTCTGCTTCGTGTGAAGTGACTCAGAGGCTTCAGGCGACGGTGAGGGAGATGTGAAGGATGGGACTGCGCCATAGCATCAGTGTTTAATCTGTACTGTACAAATAAGTGGCTGGTGAGACTTAACCCCGTGACGCCGTCGATCTTGGCGGGTCAGCGCCCATGAGGCTGTAGGGGCCGACTGCCACAGTGACCTCCTGAACCCTGGATGTCAGCGCCAGCTGCATATTAGCCTCCAGACGAATTTAGAGAATTCGCTCCTCTGCTTCCTCACGAGTGGAGCTGAGTGAAAAAAAAAAAAGTGTGAGCAAAGGGAGAAACAGAAGTGAGGAGTAGAGAGTGATAGATAGCACACTGTGACGTCTCTCGAGGGTTGAGGGGGAAAGTGAGAAAAAGAGGAGGAGAGAGGGAAGGAGGTGAGTAAGAGAGCTTCAATGTCAGCAGCTGGATCAAAGCAGAGAAAGAGGAGGCAGACTTTGGCAATGAAGGCACCTGAAATCCATTCAAATTAAAACATACGCTGACACAAAAGTCGGCGTATGAATACAAAGAGCGACTTAGCCATGTTTGTTTGTTGAGCCTGCAGAGACGGGAAGAGAGAAGAAAAAAAAAAAAGATCCCTTTTGTGGAGCACGTTGTATACATGTGAGTGTTTGTCTGGCTGTTTGCCTGCCTGCCCGTGTGGAAGTCCCATTGCTCAGCTGTGTATGTGTATGAATGAGTGTGGACATTTATTGTGTGTGTGTGTGTGTCTGTGTGTGCGCGTATGGCTGGAGGTATACGCGAGCATCAGGGAGCAGGGAGCTGGGGAGTTTTGGGAAAGGTCGTGAGGCGCAGTGGCTTGGCATGGTGGCATATTTCATTTATAAGCTCACTGGGGCATAGCTGTGCTGCAGGGAAGATTAAGCTGTAACTCTTCAGTTTGTACAGAAAATGCAGGGCATGTTCCGTTAGCGAGGAAAAATAAAACCTCCTTAGACCTAGAAGTAAATTAGTAATGTTGCTGTGGTTGATTTCACCAGCGCAAGGCATTTTTACATAATTTGTATATAGTTATTTATCTTATGTTGGATTGTGTTCGCTCAAACAGAAAAAGAGGCAGGGAAGAGGATACAGTGTGGGATAAAGACATTTAAACCTGGACTTATTGTATTGTATTGCATAAATGACTCAACCTAATATATGAACTCATCACTAGTAGAAACCAGGGAGACAATATGAAAATATATAACCCATTCTGCAAGAGTAAAGAACCAAACCAGAGCATCATCTTGGACACACCTTAGTCACAAGCTCTTTCCAGCTATCGCCAAGCTGCTACACCTGTTCAACTCTGACTTCCAATCCAATCATAACCTGACAAGTGTGCCTTCAGCCAATCACTTGTAAGCTCACAAACCGCTGTCGCTCAGCTGTCATTTGAGATGAAGATGTTTTGACCCAACTGTCTAATCTCCATCCAACCCTTCGATCAGAGGTTTCCCATGCTCCCATCCCGCAGCTCCATTCTTTATCAAAACCACCAGGTTTAAAGGGATAGATCAGCTTTTTTGAAGTGGGATTGTATGGCCATTAAGTATGATATCTGCAGTAGAAAGGTCTCTTTTTCAAAGATTCTCAATGGGGTTAAGGTCTGGACTCTGTGGTCACATTGGACCACGGTTCTTCCTTGAAGATGATGGTTCCACACTATCCGTCCAGTTTTTAATAATGCGTTGGCAGTTCTTAATCCAATTTTAATAGTATCAGCTATCTCCTTAGATGATTTATTTGCTTGATGCCAATAATTTGACCCTTCTGAAACAGATTAACATCTTTTCCACGACCATAGGATGTGTCTTCTGACATGGCTGTTCAAAAAATGAGTCTGCATCAGTTAGGGTTAAATAAATTGTAGCCAGCTGAAACATAATCATCCATGCAGTAATTATCCTATGGGTGGCTCTTACCTATTAGCTTTGTTAAATCCAAGTGGTGACTTTTCTTTTGGATGGGCATAATTGCATGAACAGAGCCTGGACATGAGGCCATGAGTTTGGCTCTCCATGGATTAGTGTGGAATTAAGTATTAGCTTTGTGCAGTGTATTCCTATTCAATACATCAGTAGCCTATTACACATCACTAATATCGCACCCGCAAACTTAAACCTTGTCTATATATACCAGTGTTATAACAAGGATCTAAGTTTGAAATGATTAGTATTGATTTATTTTCTGAGATTATTAAAAACTCCAAGTGGAGCCAAGATACACAGCCCCAAACCCAAAGTAAATGATGAGTCTAAGAAGAAAGCTGAATACCCAGGGAACCAGAAATACACTCACAAGCTTGTAGAAACCAAACCAGACCTACAAAGACAGATGACAGGAAACACAGCATCAACTGGAGGGAAGCTCAAAGAGCACAGACCTAAGGATGTACACCAGACTTCAGAGATAAAGATTCAAATTCATTGTAAACAATATCAATCTGCCCAAAAATGTGACATGTTCATCCCCGGTCCATGTTACATCTGTCCACTAAATTTGGACCAAAGTGGTTTAGCATTTTTGTGTGTAACACAGAAGAGTTGTACTGTGGAGGTAATAATATGCTTTTGTTGCTCTGCACCTGTTCAGTGCATGTGCAACACAGATTCACAATAACAACCAAATTTGTATGTGAGACACAATTTCATGTGGTATAGGCCAACAATCAGTTGCAACTCAGTGAGCTCTGAAATGAATGCTTTCTTTGAGAATCTTATATTTTTCTTCACTTTTTAGCTTTATATACTATGCACTCGTTATATGAGAATAACGAGTGTTAAATCAACAGCTATTTCACACAAGGTTCACAACGGCTGAACGTTATACTTGAAGGTCAGATCTGTTTCAATGCACTGAATTGAAACATTAGTTTTAGAGAAGTAGATGATCCACTCAGACATCGTAAACAGCATCTCATTTACAAATGATTATGTTGGTTAGTTTGTTGTTGAGATGGTGAGATGCGAGTTGCTCGGCTCTTCAGATCCACTCGAGAATATAAACAGGCATTCACTGAGGCATCACGCCTTCTTAGTATGCAAAAAGGAGCGGCAGAGGCTGTGCAGCTCCGTGAAGTTAAATGTTCCACGTGTTGATAGGAAGCTGATGGTGATGTTCTACACTACAGGATCAGGTGTGAAACTTTGTCAAAATATTGAGTTGATATTTGGAGTCCCAGGAGAGTGTATATCAATGACAAATACAATTAAAAATGTGCATGCTTTTTCAACTCTCCTTGCCCGGAGAAGAATCCTTCTGGAGTGGAAATCAGCACATCACCCAAAGCTTCCTCTTGGATGAAAGACTTGATTCTATTCCTTAAGTTAGAAAAGATAAAATATTACATTAGAGGGTCGACCCAAAAATTCCATGAAACATGGGCCCATTACTATCTTATTTTGAGAAGCTTGAAGTGCTCCCACAAAATTGAGAATTAGGCAGGAATAAACCTGTGTAGTGAGATTTACAGAAGGAAAATAGCCTACTTGCACTGTCTTGAATATCCACTTTTTTTCTTCTTTTTTATTTATTGTTTTTTATTTCATTTTTTAATCTATCTATTATTCTTATTTCTCATTTACTTATTATTATTTTAATATTGTATATTTTCATGCTTGCAACCTTTTTAGCGCAACATTTGAGGTGAGCTTTTCACTCACTGAGTTTATTTTCATTATATAATTTACTGACAGCATGGTAGGGTTGGGTGGGGGGAAAGAAAATAAGAAAAATGTTGTACGTTGAATAACTGTGATCTATGCTGATTTTCTCAAATAAAACATGTTAAAAAAAATATTGAGTTGACTCAAAATTAGCACTAAATCTTAAACCCATCATAACAAACCCAGATCAAGGAATTTTTGAGATGCAAGAGTTTCAGGAATTTAAGTGCAACAGGTTTTTTTTTATTCTGTGTGTAATACACAATAACCTGCACATAGGATCCCCAAACACCTATTCTTATTGTTACAGTTTTTCATGAATCTTTTATAATATTGTATATTTTGTTTTGTGTATTATATGGCACCACCACATCCATTATATATTTATTTGTCCTCATGTGTTTTTAATGTGTTCATGTTTCATGTTTTACGAAATGCGGCCTCGCTGCAAAAATTTCATCTTGTGGGAAATTAATGAACCGAATTAAACTGAGCTCAACAACACAAACATACAGAAATAATAATACATCACACAATAATACAATTCCAATGCTCACATGTGGCTATTAGATGCATTAATAATCCATTGTGTGTATTTGGCTCCCATACATCACTTGGAATATCTCATCCCACTCAAAGGCAGCTGGGTAAGCGGGAGGACAGCGTCACGCTGCTCCGTAGTTTATCATTGGCCGTATTTCGCGTTTCTTTCACCTTTTGCACTGCTCAATACCGTCTGACGGCTGACCTTTAGTGGGAGAATGAGATTGGCCTGTAACTGTAAGCACCCACTCACACACAGGCGAGAAGAAATAGGCAAGAGCACGCATTATTCTAAGGTCATAGCCCGAGGCAGTCAATAAGAGTGGTGAGCTTTTGTGTTTGCCAATACTTAGCAACAAACACTTTGACATGGCTATACTTTGGAGATAAACATGAGGAAGAGGAAGAGCTTCTCCAGTGTGTTGAGGCAAACACACACACACGCAAACACACACACAATACAATCTGTCTTAGATATAAATTTGACACTTCCTAACCTCCACTCTATGTGTTTATGCAAACCAGATTTGATGAGACCTTTGACACAGACATGGGGGTAAACAAAGGCAGAAACAGTCACATCAGCTGCACAGTCACACACAAACACAAACACACACACATGCTGGGACCTGTGTGGACACTGTGCTAAAATCCTGCAGAGAGGAACATTAAGTCATACAAACACCTTGAGTGTCAGCCTTGGCTGTGAGAGGGGGGAAGATGGATGGTCTTTAGCCTCGGCTGCTCAGGCAGTGATGAATGACCAGATAATTTCCAGGCCACACACACAAACAAGCACAGCAGCACACACACACACACACACACACACACACACACACACACACACACACACACACACACACACACACACACACACACACACACAAACACACACATGCACTAATGCATGCTTACACACCTCTGTATGGGGGCTTGCAAAAACACACAAAAAAATGCATACATTACTGTACTCCATATAATAATAATAATAATAAAAAACACACACACAGCTTACACACTATGCGTTAATGTGTCCTGCAGTCAATGTGGGCTCAGCTGGGATGTGTCTGTGTCCATGTCACACTCTGTCCATACGCCGCGTCTAACGCTGACCCCATGACCCCCCCAGCCATACATTTTCCATCCTCTGCCCACTGATGACTGACTGAGTGCTCACTGTAAAGACATCCCACAGGAATCCATCGCTGCTCCACTCTCTCAAAATAGACAGATGGAGGCAGAGGATATTGGTTCGATAATAAAAAAAAAAAAAATAGAGAGATGGACAATTACATAGAGCTTTTTTATGAGCTCTCTGGAGACGGGTGGACGGGGAAGAGAAAGAGATGAGCTCTACACTTAAGAAGCATTTTCACTTATATTTTATTGAACTGCAGCAAAATTAGTGGGCGAACAGGAAAGGTTACGATGATTAGCTTGGCCATTATCATTTTATGTCTGTGATTTCTGTTTCTTTTTTGAATGGACTACATGTGACATTTTAACATCAATAATCCATTATCATGACACACTGCAGTATAATTACTGTACATTGACGAGGCTATAATTTACAGGACTAGCAGAAACTGCACTGGATTAAACAGGGAATCTGCTGGATTACTTTATGGCACAAATGAGGAAAGTGTACCCCAATGTACATTACTCACAGTACTACAGTACTCAATGTAGAGAATTGCCTTTCTCACTATTTACATTACACTTACATGATGATGACAATCATGCTGAATCTTCAGCAATACAATATGTCATACCAATCATGTTTTAAAAATCTTTATGTTGTGAAGACAAAAGTTAGGATGGCTGAGGGTGGGTCATGTGACATAACAAACCAACTATCCCCATAGTCACACTCTGTCCGCAACCACTCTTTAGTGAGAATAATAACCATTTTTTCAAAAACCAGTGTTGAACAGTAGAATATCTTGTCACTGACTTTATTAAACCTGCTGCCACCTCAACCCAGACAAGAGGTGAAAAATAGATGGAAGGAATTGTACAGTAACAATCAGCTATAAGGTGCATTACTGTAACAGCATGCTTTATTTCTATACCAAATTACATGAATTATACACTGGACCTTTATAGTGATGATCAGTCAGGCTCTTGATGATGAGCATTCATTTGCAGTGATGCACTTTTCTGCACTTATAGTAAAAAAAAGGGTCATCCCCTTGATTATTAGATGTTTACTTGATGTATATTATTAGATGTTTACTTGATGTATTTACTGTGCAGTTATCCTTATGGTTAAATACTGTTAAATTTGCCAAATAATTATAATCAAGCTCTTTTTAAACTAGATCAATACAGTCATTTTTCTGAATGAACTGAACTGAGTTCATGTGCAAGTACCCTAAGTGCATACATTGCAGAGAAATAAAACAGTAGTGTAGCTGAGAGATTTATTGAGGTTTCGAAAATACTTTTTCAGTCATGTTGTTTATCACCAGTCTCCTGTGGAGGGGCTGATCTCTGTGAAAAATTGTTCTCAAACTTTTTCTCCTGGAATTCCTGCCAATTGAAAGTGAGTATTTGACACATTAAAAAAATATTGGTAACACTTCCTATGAAGACCACCTCTATAGTGCATTATGAGCACATTCATAGTGCATTATAATGCTCATCATAATCAGTCATAATGCACTATGACTACACTCATAAACACACATAAAGCTTTATGATGCACTATATCAACAGTTATAAATCTAGTTTATAATGACTTATAAATCCAAGGGCCTTACGAGTGCTCTTGACTGGTTATAAACTACAGACTGACTGATGGGGCTTATAATACATTATACCCCTCTATACACACACCTAACAATCAACTGTTATAAGGACTCATAGGGTGCTATAATATTCCATGAAGGATCATAAGTTATCAATGTATGCTTTAAGTAAAGTGAAGTTTATATGGATGTATCTATAATGCAGCATACCTCACCATAATGTTTCATTGTTGGTGTTAAGTAAAGTGTAACACATGTGCATGCATTTAAAAGAATCTATGATGCATCCTAAGTCATTATGTCAGATACCAAAGTATAGATAATTACATTAAGACTTGTCTGCTTAGGAATATGACATTAAAGCTGGGTTTCAACTTCCTTGAAATGACAATAAATCATCCAGAGATGAATATCAAAGCTTTTGCACTCTATACATTGATCATGAGATTATGGTAAATCTGTAAAAGAAATACAACAATTTATTCACAGTAACTTTTTTTATTATCACCTTTTTCAACGATAACAATCATGGTCTAAATACAAGTTATGTATTAATTGGGATATGAAAATAACTGCATAAAAAACTTAACTGCCATTTTATGTTCAACCTAAAAAGTTGGAGGTCAAATGTGAATATAGAATAATAAACAAACAGTTGGTCTAATCTCTCATCAGAGGAGGCTGGACAGGAGATGGTTTCCTGGTTTCATCATCATCATCATCATCATCATCATCACAGCTCCATACATGATGTCCTTCTTCTGTTGGCACCGGTCACTCAGTTTTCAGTGTGGCTCCTTAGAATTACAGTAAAACACAATAACTTAAGTTTAAACATGAATGGAGAGGCGCATGACTGTCAGCAGTAAATGACAACCCCCCACCTATATATTGTGCATCAGTACAGTATGATACCAGCAAGATAACAAGTTGATGGATAAACATGGGGAGTTTGCAGTATATTATATAGACCGATCCTACCGGTTGAATGTTCTGCTAACATGACGCTCTGGTCATTAGATGCTAAACCGTATATATCCCGGTCCGGTGCAAGCCTGAGACCAGAGCTACGGTTAGCATGGCTAACATGGAGCTAACACGAAGCTAACGGCCAGCTAGCCGTGTAGTGAATCAGTTATTCACGTTGACAAGTCTCATGTTCTTCGGTCAAAACACACAGGAGAACACGCAGAAGAGCAAGCAGTGCTATTCTGGAATATACAACAAATTAAATATGATTAAAACATATTCAGAAAAATAAAATTACTCACCGAATCGAGATATGCTGCTGCTCCGGTCGTTAGCATCGTCGGAAGAGTTGTAAACACAGGGAAATGGCAACGAGAGAACCTCCCGCTCCTTTTACGCAAACCGGACGTAGACTTCCGGTCTGAAACAACTCTTCCGACGGTGCTAACGACCGGAGCAGCTGATATCTCGATTCGGTGAGTAATTTTATTTTTCTGAATATGTTTTAATCATATTTAATTTGTTGTATATTCCAGAATAGCACCGATTGCTCTTCTGCGTGTTCTCCTGTGTGTTTTGACCGAAGAACATGAGACTTGTCAACTTGAATAACTGATTCACTACACGGCTAGCTAGCCGTTAGCTTCGTGTTAGCTCCATGTTAGCCATGCTGACCGTAGCTCTGGTCTCAGGCTTGCACCGGACCGGGATAAATATGGTTTAGCATCTAATGACCAGAGCGTCATGTTAGCAGAACATTCAACCGGTAGGATCGGTCTATATATAATATACTGCAAACTCCCCATGTTTATCCATCAACTTGTTATCTTGCTGGTATCATACTGTAGGCTACTGATGCACAATATATAGGTGGGGGGTTGTCATTTACTGCTGACAGTCATGCGCCTCTCCATTCATGTTTAAACTTAAGTTTTTGTGTTTTACTGTAATTCTAAGGAGCCACACTGAAAACGGAGTGACCGGTGCCAACAGAAGAAGTACATCATGTATGGAGCTGTGATGATGATGATGATGATGATGATGATGAAACCAGGAAACCATCTCCTGTCCAGCCTCCTCTGATGAGAGATTAGACCAACTGTTTGTTTATTATTCTATATTCACATTTGACCTCCAACTTTTTAGGTTGAACATAAAATGGCAGTTAAGTTTTTTATGCAGTTATTTTCATATTCCAATTAATACATAACTTGTATTTAGACCATGATTGTTATCGTTGAAAAAGGTGATAATAAAAAAAGTTACTGTGAATAAATTGTTGTATTTCTTTTACAGATTTACCATAATCTCATGATCAATGTATAGAGTGCAAAAGCTTTGATATTCATCTCTGGATGATTTATTGTCATTTCAAGGAGGTTGAAACCCAGCTTTAATGTCATATTCCTAAGCAGACAAGTCTTAATGTAATAATTATCTATACTTTGGTATCTGACATAATGACTTAGGATGCATCATAGATTCTTTTAAATGCATGCACATGTGTTACACTTTACTTAACACCAACAATGAAACATTATGGTGAGGTATGCTGCATTATAGATGCATCCATATAAACTTCACTTTACTTAAAGCATACATTGATAACTTATGATCCTTCATGGAATATTATAGCACCCTATGAGTCCTTATAACAGTTGATTGTTAGGTGTGTGTATAGAGGGGTATAATGTATTATAAGCCCCATCAGTCAATCTGTAGTTTATAACCAGTCAAGAGCACTCGTAAGGCCCTTGGATTTATAAGTCATTATAAACTAGATTTATAACTGTTGATATAGTGCATCATAAAGCTTTATGTGTGTTTATGAGTGTAGTCATAGTGCATTATGACTGATTATGATGAGCATTATAATGCGCTATGAATGCGCTCATAATGCACTATAGAGGTGGTCTTCATAGAAAGTGTTACCAAAATATTTTTGGGGTAAATAATTTATTTTACCTAAACTTCACCCAAACAAGTTCGGATTGAGGAAAGATTGGTTGAACCTCTGAAGCTGCACGGTGTGGTGCACGGCGCTGAACGATTTCCTATTCGCTGTACATTTGTTCTGAATGCAGAAAAGAATGACTGGGTTTTTCTGCGACACGCCTGAGTAGGAGGTTTTGATTACAGACTGTTACTGCCATACAGCCATAGAAGAAATCTTTCTGGTTTTAGGTTTGTTTAATAAGGAATAGGCAGACAAACTGTACTGTGGATAGTTAAAGGGACAGTTCAACATTTTGGAAAATTGGCCCATTGCCATAATCCCTGTAGTTTTAGGAGTAGGTTTGTTACCTTCAATTGTTGGTGCATGCTATTTCTAGAACGGTGGAGCAGAGTCGCGAGCTGCTCAGAGCTACGCTACGGAGGCTAATGGGATTTCTTGGTTTCCCTCATCAAACTCATCAAATACACAATCCAACAACTCCAAAACGCTCTGGTGGACAAGTTGTGAACTGCACATTCACTACGCTATGACATAATAACAGAACGTTATGAGAGTTGTTTTAGAGGTAAATTTGTGCAAAACCGCTGATGCGCGTTCCCGTCAGGGGAAGTTTTTCGGCAAGCAGTCTCTGCATTTGCCTCGAAAACAACTGTCTCACATTAGCCTCTGTAGCGTAGCTCTGAGCAGCTTGCGGCTCTGCTCCGCCGTTCTAAAAATAGTCAATTAAAGGTATAACAAACCTACTCCTAAAACTATTAGGGATTATGGTAATGCCCAAAATGTTGAACTATCCCTTTAACAGTGGCAGAGACAGGCATGTGGAGCTTTGCCTACAATCAACAGAGACCACACCCTGTGTGTGAGTGACAGGTAATCACGGTGAAGTGCGATGCAGAAACACCTCAGTAATGAGCACTTAGCACCTCAGATTCAGCCCCAAAAAATAATAAAAATAAAAAAATTCTTGGATTAGCACTTGAAAGACAGCCTGTGCTCCAGTCAGAAAATGTGAAGGAGATGGAATCGGTGAAGTGAGAGGAGTGCTAAGATGGCGGAGAGTGGTTAAGAGTATTCACATGGTTGGGCTTGTCACTTTCCTGTCAGGCCTCCCTGACCCCCCACCCCCCACCCCTTGTGTTTGCTTGTCTGCCTGGGATGATGGAGATGGGGAGCTAAAAGGGTGATCGCTCATTCTGTGTGTGTGTGTGTTTGATTGCATGTATGCCTACGCTTTCAAGTAAATCTCCCGTGCGTATGTATGTGCATCCGTCTGTTTAAATGTGCGTGTATGTGCATTTGTTTCATCTCTGTGTGTATATGTGCTTATAGTTCCCCTCTCTCTGTGTGTGTATCTATGTGTGTGTGTGGTTGTTTATCAGCAGCCTGTCACCAGTCTCGGGGTGCTGGAGACACCCGATCAGTAACAGGTGGATAGGCACTCCAGCGCACGCACGCACACACACACACACACACACACACACACACACACACACACACACACACACACACACACACACACACACACCCTTTAGAATGTAAAGCAGCTTGGCTTGCAGGGATCAGTCTACAGTGCCAGTCTCAATCATTATCTAGGTGTGTGTTGCATATGTGTGAGCCGGACGGGTGCATGTTTCTATCATAATGAGCGACCATGTACCATTTGCCTGTCATCACATACACAAAATGTGCACGTGTGTGATTTAGCATGCAAATAAATCATAACAGTGCTGTTTGTGAATTCAGCGCTGGTTTTTGTCTCTGTGTCAAGGTGCGGAGATCTGCCCACACTCATACAGATGCTCTCTCATACTCTGTCTTTCTCTCTCTCTCAAACACACACACACACACACAGGCAGCCAGGCTATGACTAGTTAGCGTAATGGCACATTGGAGAGCCATCAACTGTCCAGGAAGATAAACAGTAGTGACTGGAGGGCCCATTACTCCCAGTCATGCCTGAAGGAACACATTTTAGATGCTCCATCATTACCGACCATATTAAGCTACAGTAAAAACCAGGAACGGTGAAGCAATAGGCCACCTCTTGTCTCTGAGGAATACTTTAATGTTTTGGAAAGGTACACAGCCTGATTTGCTTGTATTTATTGCATATTTTCTGCAGCCCCGTACACTGTGTTATACAGTTAATCAGTGGTGAGTGGTAAATGTCAAAAAAGATGTTTACCTGAGATAGTTTATCTCAGGTAAACATTAGACTGTGCCAAAGCTGGTAGCACAAGTTGAGGGAATAATTTGACATTTTGAAAAAATATGGGTTATGGCATTTTTTGCCAGGGAGTTAGATGAGAAGATACAGACCACACACATGTCTGAACAGTGAATATCAAGCTACAGCCAGCAGCTGGTTAGCGCTACCCAATTTTCTACTGACATTACAGAGAATAAATGTGTTTTTTACACACTTATACTGTAAAACTACTGATAACACCCAATTAACCCCCTTTCCACTGGCAGTGGAGTTTGACTGACGACACACAAGTGCAACAGCAGCTCACGCACATACGGAGCACACACGCTGTGATGGAGAAAGAATGAGCCACTGTGCAAACCAGATGTGCCATGTTTCATACCAGGTTGGTTCTCATGTAAAACTGTCAGGGCCTCCATGTGAGACTTTCTTGTCTCTTGTGTTTTTAAAACTTATTTCTGGGCAGCAGTTCAGTCTTTTTTCACCGTGCACAGCAGTGCTGGACTCGTGACAGGTGGCTGACGACAGTGTCTGTGGTCTGATGGACATTAGAGCAGGAAAAGGGGTGAAAATTATAAATGAAAGGTTCACCTGGGTGTTGTGTTGTTTAATGCACATCTGAGCAGAAAAGTACCTGCATTTTCGATTCCATTTCATTTTCATTAACCTTTATTTGTAATAGAGGGACGATGTACATTACAGTAAATTGTAAATGCACCTGAATTTCCATTAGCAGTTCCTCTGCCAGAAGGAGCATGCAGTCAGATCTGGAGAAATCCAATTTTAGCTGGACTAACACGTTCACATGCACTTTAGTTGTCCAGTAATAGATGGATTAAGGCCATGATTTGTTTGTTTTTTTCAAGTGTCATGTAAACGTACTGACTGAAGACAGGTTAATACTGATGTGAACAGAGAGGACCATGCAATCATACTATGCAGGATATTGTCACAGTTCACAGTCGCCCAGCTGCCATTCAGTACTTTTCCATTGACCCCACCTCTGCTTCACTCAACCAACCAGCCCCTCCCATCTAATCTATTAACTCTGTTCACCTGTGCACACTGCTGCTTCTCATCTCCAACCAACAACAGTATATTTAAGCTTCTCTTGCTCAGTCTTTGCCAGCTTGTTCTTCATTTCTTCACAAAAGATTTTCCAGCACTCACCTTTGGACTGTTCTCTGACTTACCTGCCTCACCATCGCCTTAGCCTTCTGTCCCCAATTACTGCCTCGGCGTCCCTGGTTTCTGTCTGCCTCTTCCCAGGACTGATTGGTGTCCTTTGTCAGCGTCTCCAGAGTGTACGATTCTGTTTTAACTTCCGCTTCGTTCCACTGAAGCTGACAATAAAACTCAATACCAACTTTACCTGCCTGAGATTGTGCTGCATTTGTGTCCATAAGCACATCTGTTACAGATATACAATGAGCATAAGGGTTCCCCCCTTATGCTTAAGCTAGCAGGGGGAAATAGTAGCTACTGTAGCACTACACTAATGGAGTAAAAAATGATTGACTTAGGACATCTGCTCCAAAAAAGAAAGTGTGCACCTTGATTGCAACCCAGATGTTAGGCAAATAAAGTATTTCTTAGATGCAGTTTACCCGGATGCGGTTTTAATGTAGCTTCATAGCTCAAATAAGCTTGAAAGAGATGTTCCATGACTTGTAACTTACTGTTCCCAATAGATTCGTATTCAAAAAGGCTACATTACAACTCATACAGTATGCTTCTCACTCCGTAAGGTTTTGCATGATGGAGACTCTTAATTTCTACAGGGTGAATGAAGGAGTAAAAAGAGAGGAGGCAGAAAAAAGGGAGTAACTGCCTGAAACTGGTGGCAGCCAAGGAGTTCAGTGATGGAGACTCGGAGAGCAAAGTTTAACCAACCCTTGGATTAAGTGTATTTCCTAAGATATCCAACTGTTTCTGTGACAATTTTTTCTTCTTCGCCTGATATTTTTACTGGACTTGGTGAGAAATAACTCCCTCAGTTAGATCTTAGTCCTAAAGACACTGTGACCTACATGCACCAGCCTTTTATCTCCATTTTCTTGTTTTAAAAACACTGATGCCATTCTTTTCAAACACAGTTACAACTTATAACCTCTGATGTGTTACAGCCAAAAGCTTCTTCTACCATCCCTTCTTCTGCAGCTTTGTCTCTGAAATCACAAGCTCACGCTGTTTCCAACAATCTATTAAAAATAGCTTGCAGCAGAGATGTACACGTTGAATGAAGTGATACATCATGTTGAAAAGTAGACATATTGGAGATATGAGAGTTTTCAGCCAAAACTGATAATTTTATCACATAATTAATGTCTGATCCTCCAGTCTCATCCTAGTCTTGTGAATGAGTGTGCTTGTCTGTGTATACACAGGTAGGTTTTTGATGGTGTTGTCAGTAATATGTAAGGGTTGGTTTTATTGATGGGACAACAGATGCAGTCTCAGCACTTCTGCTGGCTCTAAAACCTGCAGTGGGACAGCTCTTATTCAGGCTGGACACTGGTGCTACTCAGCCACAGTGTCTGCACTGATTTTTATCTCCATAGCTCAAAAGTTTTTTTATTTATTCATTTATTTTTTTCCCCCCCGAACCAATGTTTGGGGAGTTTCTGGAGAAATTAAGAGAGGGAGGTATATAGTTTGCTTGTTGGCAAGAAAGGCAGAAATAGTACATGAGCATTGAGAGCATGGCTGAATGCGGGTTTGTAGTTAAAGTGAGTGTGAGCACTATCTGGAGTTGTGTCAGTCAGTAGGGTATTTAGGAACATCTTTGAACATACCTCTTGCATCAGAAGCCGCTGTCGGCTGCTAAAACAAACAGATCGAGGCTCAACTTTGTAAGAGGATTTGAGCGAAAACCAAAAACTTTTCTCCTTTTGTTTGGGTAAACCTCTCTGCTATCTGACAGCTTATGAATAATTATCTTCCTGAGCGGAAAACATAAAATCTCAACCAATGTCTTTCAAAGCAGCTTGAGTTCAAAATGAGCCTTTACTACATTTGAGGCTGCTACAGACTGTAATTACAGATATTTTGAGGTTTTTAGATTTAATTTACCAATTAAGGGCTCAAACATTTGTTGGATTTAAGCAATGAAGGAAGGCGTATGAATAAGAATTTGAATTTGTTTTTTTGTTGTTGTTTTTTTTGGGGGGGTGGCGGGGGGGTGGGGTGGAGTTTACTAGCAATGTAATTGTGATGTATTAAGATACTGCACTCTGTAAAAAGAATGCAAATAACAAAATTCATGCTCCAAGAGCTTAAAAACAACTACAAAGTGTTCCAAGTGCAACTTCAAAATCAGAGGAAAACGCTGGATTCCAGTATTTCAAATTCTACAGGAAATACTCTTTCACACAGCTGCATCCTCTTTAACAATTCAGCTGTTCACTCATCCACTAAATATAAAACGTAAAAGGTGTAATTCTCAACTTTCTGATGACTGTCACCTTCCAGCAGTGTGAGCTAACTAAATGATGTTAGAATTATAGCAGAGATGACAGCCCAGTGATGGGAAATTGTGCAGTGAACAATTATTTAAATACGATATTGCAAGATTTGAAAAGTGTAATAACACTTGTCTACATGCATGCGTATGATTTTGAAGTGTATGTAGATGTGATGTGAAATGTGTTCGTTTCATTGCACACCACATGTTTCAAACAGAGTAACCGAAACCGTAAACTAGGAGAGTCAAAGGGGAACATATTCCCTAAATGTTCTATAAATTCAATCTTAAACATTATTTAAAAAATCCTATAATAGTATAGTATATTACTGTTACGGTAATATTTATATACAGTAGCACCTTTCAAGAGCATATACGTCAAAGTGCTTTACAGAGGCAATAAATCAAAAATATACATAGTCAAATAATAAACAAAAATGTTAGTTTTACATTTCCTTATAATTGTCATTTGTTCAAACAAGGCTTTGCTACATTTGAGAAAAATAAGCTGTTAATTCTGTTTTGATATCATCTCTTACAAAACAATAAAGCTGACAAAATAACCAATTGCTACAGGCCTAGTCATGCCATTGAAACCTTAATGACACTGATACAGGCAGGCTCAGTCAATCCTAATCTTTTTCATTCTCTTTGCTCGTTTCTGCTGTTTGCCACTTCAAGATGTTGTGATTTGTAAGAGATGTCAAAATTAGCCAAATTATATGATGTATTGTGTTTGTGTTTAACTTTTGTTAATACCTCTTCTTGTGTTGACTAGAAAATTAACTTGTCTTAATTACTTAAAGGAGGCCTTTTGATTTTTTTTCTCTTGGTTACCAATTAGGCTACTTGTGGTAATGTGGCAAAATAAAAGGTTTGAAAAGGTGCTGGAATATTGTGTTAAGTGGCTCAGTGAAATGTCTTTCAGGAAATATGCTCCCCTGAATAGCGTAGCTGAATTATAGCCTTCGTCCTGAGAATAGTAAAGAGTCAAACCCACTCTGTACACATTGTAATGTTAGTTTCTCTTTTCTTTGTTTTGGTATGTGGTCTGGCAGTTAGTGCATAGAGCAGGAGTCCCTCCTGGCCAAAAGGCCTCTGAAAAAGACAGATGAGACCAGAGCACAAGCAGGCTGACTACAGGAACTCCTGGCTTTTTACCAGCTCCATCACCGTCATTCATGCAGTTGGCCTCAGGAAACGTTCAAGGCTGAATTCTTCTTCCATTCTGACTGTGAAGACAGGACTGGTCGGGCTCTACCCGATATGGAAAACTATGCTAAAGTAGCCTGTATAGTTGCTCTAGCTTTAGCAACTAGCATATTGGCATGGGCTAACTGTGCGTTCACACCAAAAGCATCCAAAGAAGTCATTCATTTTCAATGAGAGCCCGGCGACCTGAGCGACCAAAGTGTCAACTGCCGTCAGCCACGCTTCCAAATCGTCCAAAGATTCCAAAGCATCACCAGATAAGAAGTTGAGTCTCGGTTAACTTTATGGTAATTAGCTATGACGCGGTTTGGCGGCAACAAGCTCCTTTAAATGACCAGCGCGACTAAAATATATTGCCTCTTTGGAAGCTTTTGGTGTGAACGTACAGTAATGGTTGTAGCCAGCTGGTTTGCTCTTGTACACAGTAACTTAATTCATGTGTGCTTCTTGTATGTTTAGTGTTTCAGTATACTCCATAAGACCTTACTGAGAACATTTAGAAGCATGCGAGTGGTCAAACAGAGTACAGGCGTGGCCAACAAAGCTTTTGTTTTTCAGTCTGAGATGCTGCTGGTTTTTAAAAAAGGTTGGGCCTCCTTGCTTTAAGACAATTTTCAACATTTTTCGACATGTGTAAAACAGCAGCAGTTGTATCTCTGAGAACATCTTGCTCATTGATGTTGGTACTGGTTCTTTTCTGTATGTGCACCTGACTGAAGAGAGGCCATGCACTGCCATGTAGAGTCAGCTCTAACAGAACTCCAGCTGTTTATACTCTGTCACCAGAGATACCAGCAGGATGAAAAGGGCTTTAGTCTACATAAATGCTGTCTCTGTGAACATGGCAGCTTTATGAAGGGATGATGACAAAATTGTAGGTCTAAATTACATCACAACTAACTTTGGGATTGTTCACTGACTGATATTTAAATCAGCAAGACTGAAATTTACCTTTCTTTTTTATAATGCAGAGTGAGAGGAGACATCATCCTCATGGGTGTTTTTATTCATTCAACACGTGCATATTTGAATATCATTTACTGCCTTAGATGTAGATGTAATGTATATAATCAAGTTGTGTAATAGAACAAGAGCTGAAGGCACATTGGACAGTTTAATTACATCAACATTAGTAAGGGAATAAGGAGTTTTCCAAATATAACTACTGTGAAATATCACATTAGCCCTCTCCCTCAGACGTTTATCATCTTGAAGCTCAGGATATTAATGCGTATGTCTGTGAAAACTGGGTCAGTGCGGCTATATTTCCAAGGTGACAAGAGGTCATTGTCACTAACTTTATCAAAATCCATTTTGGCAGCAGAATTTATCAGCTTGTGTGTGTCAGGTTTTATGAACCAAAATGTTTTTCCTCCTTTTTAAGAGACATCATTTCAGCTATCGTCTGCAGAGGGCCACCAAGGAGCCGCAAGTTTTGATTAGAATGAGCTGCACGTGCAGATTTTCAATCCGTGCAGTCAACTTACTGATAAAAAGTAGTCTGATAGACGATAATATAAGGCAGGTTTCAATCATGAGGTATTTGAGCGGCAGAGCTGTGGATAAGAATGGATGAATTTGTTTACCATCTTCTAAACAATTTATAGGTGTTCGGCACCGGCAGAGAGGATGTTGAACAGCAGCGATCAGGATATATCACAGCCCTGACTGTGATAAACTATCACCCACATAAACGACGTCAACTCAAATACATTTATACACACATGCACATTTGAAAACAGCAGGGGTTGTACAGACGAGACAAGCTAAAAAAAAAAATCCTATTGTCATAGATGTTATTCAAGCAGGTGTATATTGATGTCTGTAAGTGAATTCCAAACCAAAGTGTGAGTCTGTCTGTACTTCTGTCTGTGGCTCAGACGATGCACATCCCATTCATTTAGTAACAGCTGGTCAATGTGTGTGTGTTTAAGTGCTACTCAAACAGAGGTAATGATACATTTGAATGCATTTTAATAATGCATAACCTTTTTAAATGCACAAGATAATAGAACCTGGACTGTAAGGATTACTTCATGCCTGTGGGTATTAAACATTGTGATGTGTGTGGCTCAGTGATGTGTTTCCCAAAGTTGGTCTATGATACACTGAGACATAAGATATATTTTTTAGATAGATCAACAAAACGTTGTTTCTAGTCATGTGGCTTGTGGATAAAATCAGGATTGATCAGCTGGAGAGAATGAAATCATCAGAATATGTAAGGTGTAGGCTAATCTGCATTATGGAAGACCAACATGTTTAATATCAAATTAATGAAAAATTATTATCAGGACCTATGAATATGTACAGTATAGTGTGTATATAGATTAACCATAATCCTATACTGCTGTAACAGTGTTATAGTGGTGTTTGGTTTGTGTGTGTTATGTAACTGCTCTGTCTTGGAAGCAGCTAGGAGCACACAACTTTAACTAAACTTGTGTCTTAAGCCAGGATCTCAGTGGGTGCGTGACAGCTGCAGAATGTTTTGTTTTCCATTTCAGCATCCATGTTAAAGGGATAGTTCAACATTTTGGCAAATTGGCCCATTGCCATAATCCCTATGGAGTAGGTGCGTTACCTTTAATTGTCGGTGCAAGCTATTTTTAGAACGGCGGAGCAGAGCCGCGAGCTGTTCAGAGCTACGCTATGCAGGCTAATGGAATTTCTTGGTTTCCCTCATCAAACTCATCAAATACACAATCCAACGACTCCAAAACGCTCTGGTTGGACAAGTTGTGACCTGCGCATTCACCACGCTAAGAGATAATAACGGAACGTTAAGTTTTTGAGGCAAATGCAGAGACTGCTTGCGGAAAAACAGCCTCCGACGGAAACGCGCATCATCTGTTTTGCATGAATCTGATTAGTCTCCAAAATATACATAGCTGCACTTGGAAACAATTTTCTATCAAAAACAAATGAGAAATTAATTTGTAATGACAAGAAATCTGAGCCTGCTGATGGCTATTATCCAAGGCCAACTGCGGAAAGTCAGAGCAGCGAAGCAGCAGCATGCAGTTGATAGAAACCTGCACACACAACATAGGCAGTGTGTCCCTAGTATTCATGAGGGCTTTCAAACTACACCGAGTTTGCCCAGTTCAGTCGTTTCCTTTTACAAATACTACGTGGGAGTGCAGTAAGGTGGCTCAGGATTCATAATGAGAGTTGCTTTTGTGCAGGTCTACTTTGCTAAACACGCTACATCCTGGCTAAAATGAAGAGCACAATAACAACACAGTGGACAGGGCATAAAAAGATGTGCACACAGAAGAGAATCTCTAGAGAAATCAGGTGATTATTTTTTTACGAAAGTGAAAATGAGTGTCTGCCCTATGTGTGTTTTTTGCCACATCTCCTCCAAAATTCACCACTTACACAGCCTCAAAGTTTGCAATTTGCATGGAATATTTATGAAATGGTAAGACAAGAAATTGAAAAGGTAAATCAGACACTCTGGAGTTAAGAGCAATAGAAAGGAACAAAAAACACAGGTTAAAAGTAAAAAAAAAAAAAAAGTCTCCCATGATTTACAGTGAAAGACACACAAAGAAAAACCCAAAGGAGCCAAAGGAAGCTTTGTTCTCCTCCAGCTTCATTCTCTCCACGCCCGCCTCTGGTTGAAGAAATGATTGAACTCAACTCATTATTACCCAATGTTTTTTTCATCGTTCAGTTTCATGGTAACTGAATTTCATTGCATATCATCTTTATTTCATTAGAAGAAAGAGATTTTTCCACGATTTATTCCCATGATTGTTTCATAATTGTTTATTTATGCTTTTAATATTGAACACTACACTCACATTTATGCATTCGTGACACAGAATAAAATGGGGACCGACTCACAAAAAAGAAAAACATGGATCTGCACAGGGTTATGAGCTTTAAAATTAAATTTTGGATTAATGGTTTTGGATTAATGGCTATAACTGGTCATTCACTGAATTATTACAGCTGATTACCATAATCTAATTCACCTCAGCTACACCTGGACGGCTTCACCCCCAATGTCCTCACAATTTGGAGTTAATCACATCATTCCAGCGTGCGCAGGTTGGAAATGGAATTTGTTTTACCATTTCATATCTATCACATTATTTATTTTTCCTTTCTAATCATAGTTTTCACTGATTAAAACAAGCTCTATTTTGGGTGCCACATACACATGATAAAGCCACTCCCTGAATCGACGAATTTGCATTAGCTCCAAATAACATTGACCTGACTTCACCTGCATAAACTCCACTCTCACTTTGGGGTGACCTGCAATTTAACAAGTTATTCTGCTGCTGATCTCTCTCTCTCTCTCTCTCTCTCTCTCTCTCTCTCTCTCTCTTTCCCTTTCTCAGTCTTTCAGTCACACAACAGTCCACTTCCCTTCCCTCTCCTTTCTCTAAATGGCTGTCATGAGTCATGCAGTACATTTAAATGTTAAATACTAAGGTGGAGGTCATGAGCCATTTCCCACCACATTACCGACTAATGGTTCATATCTTAATAACCTTACCAGTCTGGTCCTATTCTCCTGGGTGGATATTAAGACCACACAGTTTGAATGGAGAGCACTGGAGCTGTATGACTCAGGTTTTCACTGCTGAGATTGATCGTCAAATTGGAAGTTGTTTGTTGGGGGAGACAGATTAGCTCTGCTGGGGTGAGGAAAAAGCTTTTCTTTTGGGGGGAGGAAAAAAAAAATTTTCTGAGAAAAGAGAAGAACAATTGGTGGAAAGTTTCAGTCAGGTGTGTGGTGGTGCACACTCGCCACCTAGGGAGATGATAATTCACATCCCTGCATGAATTCTCCTTGGATTGTAGACGGCTTGGTTAGAAGATCAGCATCAAAACACTTTTTTTTATATGATTTTACGTGACCATGCACTTTTGTATTTTTACTGTCAATTTCTTTACTAATATTAGCATTTTATAATCATTCAGATTTATTTTCTATTGTGTTTGTTCTCCTTTTTGTTGCTGTTTGGTTTTTTTTATGGGCTGTGAAGCTGTTTGGATATAAAGCGCTATATAAATAAAGTCGAGCTGAGAGTTTTTATTATTATTATATAGTATAATATATAATAATATATGCTATGGGTGTCTGGGTTTGTGTGCATTATATCAGTATTTGTATAAATCAGTGTATGCACACAGTTTACATTGACATAAGTGTGTGTTTTTGTGTGTGTGTGTTCAGACAGGTTGTTGGGGGAAAAAAAGCATTATTGGAAATTCAGCATTGCCCGTCTCAGGCTCACCCACACTGCCTCAAGCCAGCCATCAATTTGCTGGCTTGTACTATGCAAGCTGTAGTGTGACAGCATGACTGTTACAGACTGCTCCAGTGCTTACTTAGGCTATTATAGATTAATCAATACATACATAAAAACCTCACAAAGTGATTCATTAAACTCACACTTCACGTTTACTCTAGATTTTCAGCATTATTGCCATAAAACAAAGCTCTAATATTTAATTAAGCTGACATGTTGGCTTTATTAACACGAACTCTTGTCGAACATAAGAGCAGATAATAACATTAACGATGGCTGCGTTCCAAGTGGGTGTTCCAGCGTCAAGGCCCTTACTGTTTATATTGGCTCCCAGGCATACCGTACCTGTATGAACTGAAACCACTGTAAATGCAATTAGATACACTTGTGCTTTCTCGTCATGGCAAGTAAACATTCCTGATGTCTGGATGGTGATATTTGTGTAAAATAGAATTATGTGAATGAACTTCAAGAAAATAGACACACATACACACACACCCCTTACATACTGCTTCAAGGAATGAATAATCAATAGATACATAACTCCGTGAGGCTGCATAATGTCCTCCACCCATAAGGTTATGTTTTCACTCATCCAACTATTTATTTGTCAGCAGGATTTTGCAAAAAATAAAAATAAAAATACATAAAAACTGAACCGATTTGCACTGGTTGAGGGACATGGAGTACACCAGGGACAAACCCGTTCAACTTTGAGGCAGCTCTGGATCACTCACTTGGAATTTATATTTTTCTCTCAAGTTTTTTTTTTTTTTTTTTTGACCCCGGTCTTTGACATTACTATGCGATGCTAACATGCTGCTGTTTGACACTGTAGACTATCGTCCAATAGTTTAGCACCAGCCATCTAATATAACCGACTTATATAACAAGTTATATAACTTATAACCAAAAAGCCATTCAAAAACCATGTACACTTAAAGGGATAGTTCAACATTTTTGGCAAATTCATCTACTGCCATCATCCCTATAGTCATAGAAGTAGGTTCATTACCTTTCATTATCGGTGCATGTTGTTTTGAGATCTGCGGGGCAGAGACGCGAGCTGCAAAGCAAACACAATGGAGGTGAATGGTACAGGTCCCCTTTCCCTCATCAAATACACAAACCAACAACTCCAAAACGCTCTTGTGGAGAAGTTGTAACCTGCATTTTCACCATGCTGTGACATTACGACACATGAAGCAAATACTTGGAACTACAGTACTTGCGCGTCGGAAATCACTCCACCCAGCAGCCATGTCTGAAATGTAGTTCCGGCTGCATTTGCCTCGAAAAACAACTCTGTCTTGTAATGTTACATGATTATTTCATAGCGTGGTGAATGTGCAGGTCACAACTTGTCCACGAGAGCATTTTGGCATTGTTGGATTGTGTATTTGATGAATTTTGAGGGACAGGGGACCTGTACCGTTCACCTCCACTGTGTTCACTGAGCAGCTCGAGTCTCAAAACAACATGCACCGGCAATAGGCAAGTTTGCCAAAATGTTGAACTATCCCTTTAAAGCTGGGGTCTGTAATGCTGGAAAACTAGCAAGAGAGCGAGCAAGATTTGAAAAAAGCACCTCCTAAAGTTCCTCCCCCCTGCTCCCCCTCCCGTCAGTGAGTCCGTCCAAGCCACGCCCCCACACACTAGCACGCGCACAGAAGCAGCACGGAGGAGAGGACAGCTACGAGCTAAGGGCTACGAGCTACGAGCTACGAGTAGTTTTGGACGACAACAAACAGTCATGTCTCACTTACCGTACCTGTAAGTAAACTATATTATTATTATTATTATTATTATTATTATTATTGTTTGTTTTATAGCACATCAGTCTGTGCAGACCCAGGGGCAGGTCGGGTCTGAAGGTCTGAATCTGCTGAATCTTCCCGAGGATCCGGCTGGATTCAGACCCATCAGCTAAATTACATTGTAGCCTGATTGTGATGTGTTTTTCACTGACAAACGTGTATTTAGTGTTTTTAATAGTCACATAGCATATCTGCCTAACTCAGTTTTTCATTGAAAATGATGCAGGGTGATGCAGAAGTGTTAGGAAAGTAAATTTAGGCCAATATCTCAATTTGGCTACATAAATTAGTTAGGCAGATATGCCAATAGGATAACGATATCTTTGTTGTTTGATAGTTTACACGATGACAGCACTGGCTCAGACCCCAGCTACAGTCTGAGCCCTTTTTTTTCTCTTGATCTCAACATAATCAAGAACTGTAAACAACTGTAAACAATGACATGCCATTTACTGTGAACACAACATTTCTGTTAGAGAATTCATTGTCATTCATAAACTGTAAAAGGAAAAATAATAAATGAAATTCCAGTAATATTAGTAATAATAAGGACAACATGATGAGAAAGTCTAATCTTCTTGATGAACTATTCTCTTTACAGGCTAGGAATGAACGACTTGAGCTTGGAAGAATCTCATCAACCCAAACCTCCTGTTTGATACCTGCAGATGTCAGCATCAGGAGATGCTCCTCCGCCAGGCCCTCCAGCTCCACATCTACCTAGTTCCTGTGTCTGGAAAATAAAGAGACCGCTACCCAGATCCTCATGGACAGTATAAAGGTTTTGTCCCTTGTAGAGTGTAAACACACTGTAAGATTTACTAGAGCCCTGCTGTTTATACTGTGTTCTACATTAGATTCCTGTCAAATTTGCACTGAAGTTTACAGTCTGTACATTCCAAAGTTATTTTATTATTCTTATTTAGGCCTATATTTTTGACTTATATTTAAATTGTGTCTTTTGTTATTTATATTGTTTTTAATAAAAATTTGAAAGTGATGAATGCCTTTCATTTTAGTATTTCTGCAAAAGAAGCTATACATTTTCTCACCACCACAACAAAAATAAGTGATTACAGAAAAATTACAACAAAGTTGGTATAACCCTTTATTGTTACATAAGTATCTGTACATTTTCAACATGAGTATATCTACACATTGGAGAAGGTGTTTACATGGAAAAGGTGTTTCCAGGGAAGGCAGACAGGTCAGGCTGTGTATGAGGAGTGTTTTGTCAGCTCTGTTGATCTGCAATGTAACTGTAGTCCATCTCCACCTTTTCTGTGGAAAGGCTCCACTTCTTCCACTTTTTATTGTACACCTTGCCGTATCTGTAATAAGAGAAAAGATAATAAGCTTTGTGTGATACATTCATATTAGCTTACAGTTTACTCGGGGTGGAGTTTTATGCGTCAAGGTCTGAAGCATAAAGCTCTGCCCCAGTTGAACAACGTCTGAAAGGAGCAACATCATAAGGAGCAGGAGGTAACTCCTGTCTAGTGTGGTGGCTGTGATACAACCTATAACCTACACCCTTATGAAAAACATACGTTCTTATCATTTAGGGACAAAAGTGTCCTCTTCAAAAATGCCAATAATATTTTTTGCCCCTTTTTTCCTGATTAAAAAGGATTGAAAAAGAACAAACTAAGCATGGCGTGTGTGGTCTGTAAGATCAGTAATGTAAGTGGGTGTATGGATGGAAGAGTATGTGTGTGTGTGGGGTGTTGTAGAGTGTAAAAACAGAACCAAAACATGAACCAAAGAGCAGGAGGTGTTGCAGGCAGGAGAGAGGGAGAGCAGCTGACTCCAGGAGGGGGTTGTAGACCACAGCCTCCCCAGAGCCCAGGTGCAACTTCGGCCACTGACCACCCTGCTACTGTGAGGAGAGAGAGAGCAAGGCAGCAGGGATGGTTGTCACAGTAACATACCTTGCATCCAATTGCTGAAGAGCTGTCTCCTCTGGGCAGCTAATGTCTGATTCCTGAACCCCAGCTACTGAGAAGTCATCATCTCTGTGAGGATTACAAAATTAGAGAATACTGTCAGTGCAGCATCAACATACATTTACCCTTCATTCATAGAGGACAAAACACAGAACTGTTTATATGTAGAAATAGAAGTCTTGGGTTTGGCAGTTGAAAGGAAGATGTTTTGACAGAACAAAAAGGCATACAGATTTATATAAACTGTTGAGAAGATCCTCAGTTTTCCCCTATCCTCTCTGCATAGCAGCTAACAGAGTATAGTCCATAGACAAGCTTGTAACATTATCAATTACTCCACCAACACCACACAAAGTTAGAGGTACCTATGGTAGCTGTGTTTTATTTTAGTGTTGGTGGTTGTTGTAGTTGATGTTAACAACTCTGTGTGGGCCGAGATATACTTGCTGTAAACTACGCGTACGCGAGCTGCCGCGCGTATCCTGCGTCGCGTCACCTCGCGTCGATATGTGCGTTCGGTCGCAGGATACGCATCAAACGGACGCAGGATACGCGCGGCAGCTCGCGTACGCGTACTTTACAGCAAGTATATCTCGGCCTAAGGTGAACGACAGGTTTTATCCTCAGGCCATCATATTTCTCAAAAGATAATCACTAACATTTACTCAATGTCTGTATAATGATACGGCAGATATCACTTCATATACTGTAGGCTATACTGTACGTGCAATAATAATTTTCTGAAGTACCTCAAATAGCACTTTGAGCCACATAAAACAGATAGGGCTAGATATGAAAGACAGATTTTTACACCACACCAAAGACAACGTTGGTCAAATTCATATTCATAGCAATAGCAGCAGCAGCAGCAGCAGCAAGTTGAACTCACCGTGGACAGAGACTTGGAAACAGTAGTTGAAGCTAGCGGGGCCTAAATCCGTGTTTAGACTGCGTCGAGGTTGATCGATCCTTCTCATGTCATGACTATGAAAACATAAATAAGCAACAGTTGTAAAACGTAAAAGCCAACATATGTGCGTCTTTTATCACAATAATAATGCAGACACTGACGACTATGGTAGAATCTATTCAATACTAGCGTCACCGACCAGTTTTAAACCCACAGAGAAGCTAATAGTAGCATTTGGCTAATACAAGCTACAATAGCTACGTTAGCAAAAGTTAGCCTACATATTTCATGAAAATAAGAAATCCTCCCCGAAGCAAAACAAATAATTACCTGTCCAGCAGAAGACAGCAACATCGGCATCACTTTTCAGGCCCAGATCCCTCCGTTGTTTCCACCGACCTGAAGCTACACCGATGTACTCTGGTTTAGCCTCTTGCCGTATCCAGAGCATAGACTGATCCCGAGCCGTTTTGTCAGCAGCCTTTTCTTCCTCCGGCTTTCTCTTCCTTGCCTTTTTCTCAGGGCGAGTCGTTACAAGTAACCGTGGAAGTGGTGATTTGGGCTGCGTTTTCTCAGCCATTGCTCAGAAATGAGCATGAAATCCGTTCTTCTGCAGAGCAGTGCTGACTTTTTCCAGCCGGGCAACAACAGCGAGACGTGAAGACTGTGCACGCGCGCGCAGGAGGGGGCGGGTGCAGAACGAGACACGGAGGCATCTGATTGGTTCTTTACTCTCCGAGCAAACTTCGACCAATCCGTGCCCTTCGGTCTGAAGGATACAGATTGGGCGGAGTTTTCTCAGTCCTGCAGCTGTCACAGAGCTCTGTTTTTCTCCGTTCCTTTTCCTGATGACATAATGCACTGATTCCTCTGAAATTAGACGGGCCATTTCCCCCAGTATAACGAAAAGTGCTTCTGAACAGGATTACAGACCCCAGCTTTAAGGGTGAAGGAAGGAACCATAGGTACAAACATGTTAACTTATTTCTCTCTTTTGCTGTACATAATGCAGCTCATCTCAGTGTAAACAGTCTGGTAGAAACATGTCCTCTGTTCTAATGTTTGCAAACCTCCAAAAGTTGTTTGAGCCAGCAGGACGGCGTCTCATCTGTTCCAACAGTGTTTGCGTTTGCATGAGAGTGTATGTCACACCCAAAGATCACTGCACAAGTTTCCCAGCATGCCTTGACAGCCGCGGCTCTAATGGATGGTGTCTTCAGATGTGAAAAGGTGAACAGAAGTCCAACTGGAGTTTCACTCTGCGGTTTGTCACTGCAAATTGGTGCGGTGTGTGTGTGTGTGTGTGTGTGTGTGTGTGTGTGTGTGTGTGTGTGTGTGTGTGTGTGTGTGTGTGTGTGTGTGTGTGTGTGTGTGCACACGTCAACACACAACAGCTTTGCTCAGCTTTACAGGCTGCTGTGTTACTGTAGCCTATGTTGTGACATATAATGTTTACTATGTGTGGTCTGTGTTTGTGCTGACAACACGACAGCCAGCGTGAATGCAGCCTCCAGTCGGGCTGGTGGCCTTTGAAGAAATGAAGTGTCGTCTTGCTTCTACTCACGCTGCGCTTTTTATCTATCGTCCCTAAAAATACGCACACCCACACACATACACTCAAACATTAAAGACATAGCTCTTAAAAAAAACATTTAAAGGAATGTTCAAAATAACCAAATGCCCAAATAATCACTGTCTCCTTAACAACTCTAATTTTCATCCAATAAACTTCTTAAATTAGCTACTTTCTGAAACTGTCAAAGGCGCCAGTGTCTGAGCTTCATAGAGAAAACTCTGTGCAGCTCCCTTTGGAAATGCTCAAGAAATGTCAGAGAGCGGAATCTTCTCACTGTAGGCAAAATCAAATGTCACTGTAATGTAGATACTGTAGAGAGATTTTTATACTTATAAAGAAGAATTATTTCTACCTATTTTCATAAAAAAAAACATTTCACCTGAAATGTACGTCCCCACGCTCCTAGAGGTTCTGTTGTACAGTTCAAAAAAGTTTCTCGACATACAGTCAAGAGAAAAATGCAGAGAGATGTGTAATGCCTCACAGGCTCTCCAAGTAATTCAAATTCAAATAATTCAATTTTTCCATTAAATTTGCAATTCCATCAAAATTATTCAATTTCCTTAATTACCCTACAGGGTTTTTTTGTAATAGTTAATGTCTAATGATATCAGTCCTATGAACCCTTCTCACTTGCTTTAATATAGGCTAATTCATACAAGACAATCTCAATAATATAATTTTATAGCAGCAGGGGCCATTGTTTTTTATCATGTGATATACATGTAAATGATATTATCAGGAGTATTAATGCTATAAATAATTGGCCTGGTTTACTGATGTTAGTTCCACTCCAGTGCATTAGATTATATTTATGTTAATGGTTGCATCGTGGAAAGCAGAGCTTATGCAAATGTGTGTGCATTTTTTGTGTGAAATTTTTAATAAGCAATGGACTTTTCTAACACTGAACAATTTGTGCTCGTTGTTAGCACTGTAGCTTCAGTCTAAGAAGGACTCAGTGAGATGTGCAGGGTTTGTGAAGCTATAGACTTCTTGAAGTAAGGGGCCCAAAAGTGTTTGGAACAGTGATGGGAACCTGGTCAAAGATAATTCTATCTGTGGCATAGAGAAATATTTCTCCAGGCAAGTGAGAACAGTGTCTTTTCAGCAATGCCCCCCAAAAAACACACACACAGAGAAACTCTGTCCTTCATTTCAAATAGTTGTGTGCTGTGCTGCCTGCCAAACTTGGAAACGGGAAACATTGAGGGATGTAGTGACGTCAATAGATCTAGAAAGCAATGAAAGTAAGTGTAACATTATGTGCTAATTATTAGCTACTTCATAGAGAGACTGTGTTCGAAAATAGTCTCTGAATTTAAATATTTCTTTGTGTTTATTCTACATTAATTAGCTAGATGATTTTGTTATAAGCTTCAGTCTTAAATAGAAAAATGCAATTGATTTATTGATATATTGAGCCCATATCATAAATTAATGAAGGCATTCCCTAAATGTATTACGTCCCTTCCTCTTTAATTCAGCCCCCGTCACACCTCCAACCCCAGCCAATGGCTTCCCCTCATTCCCATGTGGGAGACATGATGGCAGTTCACCTTTCTGGAGCAGTAGCCATGTCCGTGTCTCCTCAGCACCGAGCCTCTCTCTGACTTTGGAACAAAGTCTGCGGTTGGGTCGTGTTGATCCTCGTCCTGTGGATCATAAACCTGGGCCCACGCAGGACTGTTGGAGCTACACCAGGATCTAAAACACCTGAGAAGCAGCAACAGCAGCTAGCCACAGGCTTCAAGGTAACTACAGCAACTGTTGTTAGCAGAGATCCTCTATGCGTTTCTTTTGGGAAGAGGAGTTACTCGGGTGGGAAAATTATGCAAGTATGTTACCTGAGCCAAAGACTTTTTGTTGAAGGAGAGGGGTCACTTGGAGAGGTTTTAACAGACTAAGTTGAACTGAAGTTTTTGTTGACTGAATTGAACTGAAAACTTTTGTTATTATTGCTGGTGTGGGACATTTTGAACATTCTGCTTTGTGGCTATGCCTGAAAAAGGCATTTTTGTTTGAGATTTGTGCTTGGACGCTAGGCTACTGTGTCTAACTTGTCTCCTCATGTTGGTTCTTGGTGGTTTGATTGAAGAGCCACAGTTGCTGAATCAGATTTCTCAGTCTCGGTTCGAATTGTTTGAGGGGGCTCCGGCTGGCACCCCTAGAAATCACAGGTTATCTGCTACAACCTGTTGACATCACCTCCCCACTGTGTATGACACATGTGTTGTGGTCAGGTTCAATCATGTTTTATATTCACTGTGGTAAATGTGACCTACAGTTTTTCCATTTAGTTTTACTTGAACTGAGATTTATTCGTATAACAGCAAATTGTAATGCGGTCATTGTATCGGTCCGTCGTGGTGAAGAAGGAGCTGAGCCGAAAGGCAAAGCTCTCGATTTACCGGTCGGTCTACGTTCCCACCCTCACCTATGGTCATGAACTCTGGGTCATGACCGAAAGAACTGGATCCCGGATACAAGCGGCCGAAATGAGTTTCCTCCGCAGGGTGGCGGGGCGCTCCCTTAGAGATAGGGTGAAGAGCTCCGTCACCCGGGAGGAGCTCGGAGTAGAGCCACTGCTCCTCCACATCGAGAGGAGCCAGCTGAGGTGGCTTGGGCACCTGTATCAGATGCCCCCTGGACGCCTCCCTCGTGAGGTGTTCCGGGCATGTCCCACCGAGAGGAGGCCCCGAGGAAGACCCAGGACACTACGTCACTCGGCTGGCCTGGGAACGCCTTGGGGTCCCCCCGGAAGAGCTGGAGGAAGTGTCCGGGGAGAGGGAAGTCTGAGCATCCCTGCTCCGATTGCTGCACCCGCGACCCGACTCCGGATAATGCGGCGGACAATGGATGGATGGATGGACAGCACATTGCAGTGTAGGCTATTGTTACTGAAGAACAGAACAGAAGATGCTCACCGTCTCACACCGATGTTCATTCAGTCATGATGAGGTTAAGTAGAATGTTTTTACTAGGGCCTTAAGGATGTTTAAGTTCAGTTCAATCCTGTTTTTAATCTTCTCTCAGTCCTAAACAGTCATTATGTGAAATTGCACCGCTGCCCTTTAAGCACCACCCAGACCTGCAGTCCATATAGTGTTGGGCACTCTTGTCCTTCCCTAGGCCACATGATGAATGTACTTGATCTTTCTGACTGGTGGTGGTGTCGTATGTGCGTCTCTGGCCTGCTCTAATCTGCATTTAAAAGAAACCTGACGCACCGCACAGCAGATGGATAGACTGAGTGAGTCCACGGTCATGGCTTCAGGTGTGAGCTGCCAACAAATCAGCAGCATTTGACCCATTTAGCAGCAGCACTTTAAAGACTTTACCAGCTCTCTCCCTCTCCATCTCCTAACACCTAACTCTACTATTCCCCACAGTAAGTGTTGTGCTTACTCTGGAGGTTTTCGGTTTAAGTCTCAAAATGCCAGTTTAGACAGCCGGCGCGCAGGTAAATTTTAATCTGATTTAAATAACGCTGACCCTGTCATTTCTCTGATTTATTTCACAGATTAGCATTAATGAGAGTAAACCAAGAGAGTGAGACGGCAGGGAAGTTTTCCCTTTTTCACTTTGATTTCTGTTAGAGAGGGAAAAAATAATCAATATAAAATTGTTCTCCAGCGCCAGAGCATAAAATGGCAGTAATATACTTCATTATGCAGGATTTTTGCTCGAGTTGTTGATTAGTGATACTGACTCACCATTTAGGTCACTTACCAGACTGTTTCTGTTCCTTTGAAAGCTCACTTTGATCCCAGTTTTTCCATTATAAAATATTTAGCTGCACACCATATAGTTGTGGGAAGAGTTGCATGCCTTCATCCTTTAGTTTATTATCATTCATGATTATGATTATTTATCTTATTTTGTTCAATTCTACCATGTCTGCTTTAGGTTTCTATAGCTGTAGCTGAGGATGCTATTGGTTTGCATCAAAATGTGAATATTTCTGTCTTTACATTGAAAAATGCAACTATCTATATAGTGTTTTACCTGCAATAGATTTGCATGTGATTCCAGTTTAGAGAGGCAGCCAGTTCATAAACTGAGTGATTTGATTTGATTTATTTTATTTGGATCCCCATTAGCTGATGTAGCCTAATACACATCAACTATTCGTCCGATCAGTGAAACAAAAGTATTTACAAACACACATTATCCATAAATAGTCTACATAGACAACATGCAGTATGTAAAAGTAACAGCCTATAACCAATAATCTAAACATCTAATCAGATATAGAGACACACACAGTATCAAAATTGTGCTGTGGACATTCACTATAATATAGAAGTTCAATGGTTCACAATATGTTGGGCTGTTTGATGGCAAGATAAAGTGGTGAAAATATTCACCACTTCACCTGATGTTGGCTTCTTCCTCTGTGGGTATTTTTTTTCTAAGAGGCTAAAACATGTTGTCCTGCTGCCCCTGTCCACAGCTGCACATCGCTCCGCTTCTCTTCTCCTGCTGCTTCTCTAAACTGGAAGCACGCTGGTCTGAATCTACTGCAGGTAATACACTGACTCTAGCTGCCTCCCACAACCCTGTGTCAAATAACCTGAACTATCACTTTAAGCGTGTTCAGATGACTGCAAAAAAGTGCAGATATCAACAGAAATATTTTTTCTCCACAAGTTTGTCTTAATTAAAATGAATAGGGATGATAATTTAAAAAATGTTTTCAGAGTCTGAGAAGTAGAAGTAAAAGATTTGTGATTTAGAGATTATTAATTTTGAATTCCAACTAAGAAACAAAGTGACAGACAAACACTGCCTCTTAGGCGAACATAATTACCAAACCAAAACTGAGCTGGAAGCTTTATGTAACAATCAAGCTTGAACCTCGGCAACAGAAGTCTAACTCACGCCCACGGCACTCTCAAAATGTCAAGACTAAGCACCTCTAGACTCATACATTATTCCTTTATTGGAACAAAGACTCCCCCACCCACTGGAATTTTGAGATTCCCACCTCCACCCTCACCACTTTCAACTATTGTCTCTTACAGCTGCTGCGTGCCATTACAGTGACTGACACCACAACACATTTCCACTGCTGTGCCTTGTTATGTCTCATTCTCAAGCTCAAAGAACTCATCGCTAAATGTTTCTGTTGAGCCTCTTTACTAATGGATAAACTAAAAAAACACAGTTAGTCAGTGATGACTTTTGACATCAACATGTCTCCATACATTGCAGCAAAGAAAGGTTTATGAAGTTTTAAGGGTTCAAAGGCTTCAGGCAGACAGATAGAGACGTACCTGTGCATTTCTTCTGTGTGTTTATGTCATCCTGAAAATAGTGTGTTCTTATATGCAACCTAACAACAGCCAGCAGCCTGCAGTTTGTCACCATAAAGCATTGGTGAATAAGTCAAGAGAATACAGCAGCTATGAGGCGTGTATTTGTCTTTTTTTTGGCCGTGCAGTGTTGTAATGTGGCTAAAAGTCATTTGGGCTCTGCTGCTAAAGCTATTTGGAAAAAATGATTTAGATCCTCTTTTACAATGTTTGTAGTCAAGAACTGTGGTCTATCTTAAAGGGGAACTATGCAAGTCTGGTCTCTTTTCTGCTGTTCTGCTAACCCTCCTCTCGGCCATGTGCATTTGTGCTCAATGAAGCCAGCAAGAAAGCAATTAATGGAGCGTTGGATAACGTTATTTTTCATACACGCGTTACAATGTGTATATTTGTGTAGTCTTATCTGTCATAGATTGCGGAGTACGGTGTCACGGCGTATAGCTGAGAGCTGTGACTCCGGGTTGGAGGTGCTGATCCTACTACGTGGAAGGCAGAGAGCCTCTGTTGTCCCTGTAACAAGTCACAAGTCATTTATTCAACCATCACAATTACTCTGAAGCTGTTTAAAATGTAGCATAGTTAAGGTAAAAATCCTGCATAGTTCCTCTTTAAGTAATACACACACAAAGCCAGGCCAGCAGTTCCCCCATTTCCAGTACAGCTAAAATAATCTAAACCAAGATAAACTCTCTGTCTTTACTGATATCTTACAACATGATGCACTGTCCTCATATCTTACAGTATATCCACTTTCCTCTGAAAGCACACAACAATGTCTCACAGACCAAATCAAATTTCATTTCTGCACCGGTTAGCTACAGAGGATCACCTGTAAAGCAAATCCAGCTGGAACTGGTGGGGGATAATGGTCTTTTCAAGGCCACACAGCGGTAGTGGAGCACCCTCAGCAGTGACATTCGTGGCCACAGATCATAATTTGCTGCTTGTGCTGGTCTTGAAATCTCTACAGGGTGCAGTGCAAAGCGGGCCGGAGGTCCACTTCACGGACTTCACACCTATTTTCAATGTGCTGCTTTTGTCAGAGATCCAAGCTCCGGTATAGCTACTGTATATATACACTCCTGAGCTGCTGCCCCTCCAGGAAATCAAACTTGTGACATTATTGGAACTAGTCTGAGGGGATGTGCAGTAGTATATGGCAGGAGGAAACATTTGGGTCGTGCATGTCTTGAGAGCTGGCATATCCTGGAAGGATCTCGTGTCTGGTGTTTGGGATTCAGTGTGTGCACTTTAATATCCCCATGTCATTCAGGTTTAGCTATATCTGCTATTTGAGGATTAGCACCTCCTGACAACGGCAAACATTGTGTTTCCTCATTTTTAGCAGATCGCCCGTGGGAATACCAATAAGCTTTGTTTTGGTATCCAGAGAACGGATTCTACGGAGGAATAGTCGTGATGTCCCGCCGGCGTCTGCACCCATATCTCTTTACGCTTATTCCTGTCACCTCTCACAGCTTCTGACAAAAACTTGCAATAGAAAACAAATTTTAATCCTAAATCTATGAAGTCTAATCTTTTAATTTCCAGGGAAAGCAACTTTGATGGCATGGCCTAAACTGTTAGATATGCTGTTTAAATTACTTTTACACCGAGGATAGGATTGAAAAATCACTTGCATATCACCAGTTGAAGGATTTGTGTGCTAAAAGTGATATCCGCTATGAGTCAGTGGCCTGAGGCTATTGAGATTTTTTTTCCCCCTCTTTATGTGACTTTGTTTCGCGTCTGTGACTCAAAAGCACCGAGAGCTTTGTTGGCCTCTGTATGGGTCTGTTAGATGGCCAAAATAAAATCCTGTTTTCTCTCTGTGTGTCTCTGCAGCTCTTAATATTGGCGTTTGTCAGGGAATATTAGAGCAGCAGAACACACAGGGTCATCGCTGACAGAGACGGTGCCCCTGTCTTCTCCTCTCTGTTCTGGTTGCCAAAAGAGGCTCTAGACAATGTGTCTGCACAAACTGTCTGCTCTATTCTGTTCACGGGCAAGAGCTCAGCTGAGGTAAATGTAGAGGGGTGGAGGAGTGTGTTTGTGAGTTTTTTTCTAAACAAAAACCATCATTTCTAGCTGATTGAACTCAGTTGTTAGGTAATTAGCGTTTGGTTTAGAGTTAAACATTAGATAAGAATCAGCTGAAAGTGGCACAAGGAAATCCATCCATTTATACTGATGAAGCATTCGGGGGTGGAGACATGATAACGACTGTCAGGGCTAATTGGTAAAATGCTGTAGCTGGTGAGCTACTGTATCCCCATGCTCCTTTACTCTGAGCACTGTTCATTCATTCAGTAAAGAGGAAGGGGATGCTCTTCAAGCTAACCTTATTATTTAACTGGAGCTTGTCACTTTGGTTCATATGAGCTTCATGAACTGAGTTTACAAACTAGCAGATGTTCACCATGGAGGCTGAATACTGGCTTACAAAATGACCTATGTTTTAATTAGATTGCTAAAATATTGTTGCCAACAAAGGTAGGTTAGGTTGTATGGCTACAACAATATATTGGTAGGTTAATCCAGCCCTGCTCCATCAGAAATGTCAGAGGAGCAGGAGATTAATTGGGCCCAGAGCTCAGCTCTGTCTCATGGAGGTAATAGTATATCTTCACTAGCTAATTGTGTTTTTTATATATATCTCAGGAAATGTAATAGCATTTGAGTCCTGATGAGTTCTAATTCTCTAGAGAGATGGTGAACCAATGTTAAAAATATGAGCCTTAGCAGATTTTAATT
The DNA here is from genome assembly GCF_905171665.1 of Trachurus trachurus. Lineage (NCBI taxonomy): Eukaryota > Metazoa > Chordata > Actinopteri > Carangiformes > Carangidae > Trachurus > Trachurus trachurus. The sequence goes on along the minus strand of NC_139904.1, from coordinate 22,511,477 downwards.
CAATAAGGTTTGATGGTGTGTGTTTCCCCTCGTCATTGAAGAGATTCAACCTAAATTTGCTTTAAAAAACGGAAGAAATTGCCATTTCCAATGACCCTCTTGATTTGTTCACACACATTTTCATACAATTCTGTGCATTCAGTGATGGGGTTGCTGACACTTAAACATAAACAACAGCAACCAAAGAAAACTTTTTGACGTGTGATCTTAACAGTTATCCTGTGAATGCATTCAGCTGCACTACAGAACTGATATTTCCTTGAGTTTCATAAGCCCAGACACCTCAGTCTAATAGATGGCAAATGTATTTGTATTATTTATATATTTTTCTATCATTTTGTATTTTACCTTTACATAGGCCTATATTGAGAGCTGCTGAAGGCTCCTGTTCAATGCTACTGCCACATCAGTGACAATAACCTGCTGCAGACACATGCACGATTCTGTGCGCGAACCAAACCACGATGGTGAAAGAACATCAAAGTGGTGTCCTGTCTCCTGTTTGATAAAACTCACTGATGCAGGACAAACAGTGAAAGGAAGCAGCACACTCTGTGAGTGAGAAGCTGTTCGTCCTTGAGCCGGAGCCACATCTTAATTCTTATTCAGCTAATGAAGTCAGCATATGAATCTGGCTCACTGGGTGAAACTTTGCTGGAAAGGTCAGGACCAGTTTGAAATTGCGGCCCATGACTACAAACTGCATCCAGTATGCAGTTTGACACATAACAAACAACTCCAGTGGTGCCCTTGATGGTGCACAACCCAAGGAATCAATGAATAGACCTTGGCTCCATTCATTCTACCGTGGCTTTTGGCATGAAGCCTGCGGTATCTGGTTACTCTCCAGCTCCCAGTGCCTGAAAAGCTTCTCTATTAGCTGGACTTTATCAGAGTTGTATGCCTCTGAGTTCACTTTTCTTTTTCTTTTTTTTTTATAATCATCCTCAGTGTGACTCAAAAGCAGCGTTCAGAAGCAGCCAAATGTAAAACGCTGGTATTTTCACAGCTTTTCTCTTTTTGAAGCTAGGAGGTGCAGGGTGTGCAAATGAATGCAGGAGATAAGACACTTAACCACAAACAAGATTCTGAAAAGTTTTTTCTTGTCTTTTTTCTTTCTTTTTCGAATGCAATATGTGTGGGTGAAAGACAAATAATTCAGTGTGTGAGAGGGCGTTTTGTGAGAGAGAGGAGGAAGAAAACGTAATGTTGGTCAGTTTGTGTGCACTGTGGGCTGCAGCAGTGAAGAGAGCTCTCCAACTTAACCATAGGGCTTCCTAATGCTGCGAGATTACCCCATATTATCCCTTTCTCCGAGGAGAGAAATACACTAAATAAATAAATAAATAAAACTACAAAAAAAACACTGAGTAACCACATAATGAGAGCACACACACACACACACACACACACACACACACACACACACACACTGCAGCTGCTATTGCTGCATTTTGTATGTATGGGAGACAATAAGAAAACATGGCACCCTAGGAAGGCATCAAAGATGATCACTGATGCACATGAACGTGGCATGACATGCATTCTGATCGCACACACACACACACACACACATGCTGCATGTTCGTCCATGCACATGTGCACACACATACACGCACACACACACTCAAAAGTTGTCCACAGCTGCTAATGAGGAGCCAAAGGGGGCTCTCGCTCAGAAGCCAATTATCCTGTCCCTTCGGAGGAATAGTCTACGCCAGTGTGCGTGTGTGCGTGTCTGTGCGTGTGTGTGTATGTGTGTTCGCAGATGTTTCCAGCCACAGCCTGAGCCACTCTGTTTTTCCCTATGCCAATACGACAACAGTGTTATTTACATAATCTTTCAGCTCTAATTACGTCTATACATACCACTTATGAAATGTTTCCCGCTCTTATGCGAAAAACATGGACTGTTGAACCTCACTTACCAGAGCGAATCAGCATTGTGTTATGAACAAAAAAAAAAATTCTGAAAAAAAAAAACACACGCACACACAAAAAAAACCCTGTGAGCTATGAGGATGGCTCTTTATTTCAAGCCTGGTCCCTTATTTTGCATCATCGCTGTCATTGTTTGTTTACCTCCTGCAGCAGATCTGTCTATTTGATGACCACAACTGCATAAATTATGAACAGTCTGGGGCATAAATACAGAAAATAATGCAATAGGGAGGCTGTCAGAGCTACAAAAGGCTGAGTATTTCAGTCATGAACGTGCATTTTGCATCAGCAGTTTGTCACTATTGTATCATGCTGTAGCTGATGTGTTGACTTGATACAGTAACAGTCGATATTGTTCTATTCACACAGGTGTGTGCATGCGCGTGTATATATATAGTATGTGTGTGTGTGTGTGTGTGTGTGTGTGTGTGTGTGTGTGTGTGTGTGTGTGTGCTTTACCAACGATTCCCCAAACCTCTTATAGGATAATCACACTACAAAAGGATCATTCCTTCTTCCCCTCTGTTGCACTTCTCATCCACTTAAGCTCATTTAGCCAAAGTGTTCCATGGTGAGAGCCGTCAATTTGACAGGTCTAAATGGGAATCTGTGCGAATGTGGCTGTCAGTGTCTGAATGTGCGTGTGTATATGTGTGTTTGTGTGTATCTATATGAGTCGTAAGGCTATGTGATAAGTGTAATTGTGTCACTCTGAGCATAGCTGCCTGTTTAGAGGATGAGGTACTTCACATTAATGCTCCCCTCCTATCTAAATTGCTTCCAGCTGAATCATTAGCATATTCAAAGGCCAATTTAGGCCTGACACGGACTCCACTTCAGCAATGTGACAGTACAGTAATGTTTCCATTGTGTCTGTGTGTGCGAGTTAGAGAGAGTTTGCACTTGTGCCTCTGTTTGAATGTCTTGTGTGCGCCCATGTGTGTGCTGGTTATTTGTGTGTCCCCCTCCGGGCTTCATGAGCATGTCAATAAGAGTTAAAGGACTACACTAGAACAGATGATTCTCCGGGGTCCACAATGACCCTTCGAGCTGAAACACAAAGTGTGTTTGAGAGAGCCTTCACAAGCTATCAGTCAAGTGTGGGTACGTGGTTGTGTGTGCATTACAAACATGCACTTTGGCCAAAAATGGCATCTTTGTTTGCCCTCTTACAAGCGTGCGTGTGGTTCGTGAAATTTTAAAAGAGAGTGGGCCCTGGGTGCACGCAAGTGTATGAAAATGTCTGTTAAGCCATTGGTATTCCATCACCCCGAGCAAACTGTGGCCAAACAGATCCCATCATGTTTGTGTTAGGAGACCAGATAGGCTTCATTCCCTCCAGGCCCCGCTGCATGCTGATGCGCCTCTCAGCCAGCTCGAATTGGATTACACCATGCACTTTGTGCTCTGACCTGTGGTGGTGGTCCCTGCTCGAGGTGGGTGTTGTTTTGGAGGGTTTTTGTTTTGAAAATTTCACCCCAGAACTTATTTAGAAGTGGCCTTGTGTGTGCTTCAGTAGTTCAGGGGCAACTGGCTTCGCTGGCCTGAGAGCGGGATGTGATACTGTGAAGTCAGCTTTGACTGACAGGGTCTGGTTTTTCAGAAAAGAGACATCATATTCAAGCAAGGAAACATGGATGTAAATAATGCAAGATGTAGAATACTTGAAATACCAGCAAAACTAACAAGAAAATATATTTGACATGTGTTCGGCCTTAGGGACATGTATGCGTTGGTTTAAGGGTAAGTGTGGCTTACAACATGTGTTTATTTTGATTACAAGGGGCAGTGGTTTGTTTTCAGGGCAGCTTAATTAATTAAGAGTAAGAATTAATTTAAACCTATTGAGAAATGCAGAAGCTAAAGTGCTCGCAAGCAGAAAATCCAGGGAACCTTTAAGGTACTCCTGGGTATTAAAAGAAGACTGCTAAGTTCTCTCTGCGCCCCTGGAGGTCAGATGTAATTAGTCTGGTATATTAAAGGTTAAACGTTTGGTACGGTGGCCCTGAGAGCTCAACACTTCAACTCACACACACATGCAAACAAAACACTAACAAGTTCCGAAAACATCTTTGTTAGTGACAAAACATGCTGCAATGGTCAACACAACCAAATACACAAGTAAGAGGCAACAGTGACAATGTTTCCAGGGGTAGAGCTGTCGAAAAAAATCAATATTAACTGCCACATAAAAGACGTCCTGAAGCTGCTTTTGGAGTGCTCTGCAGATCTGCATGAGTATGTGTTTATGGTAAAAACACAGAGTTAGGTGTGTGTGTGGGGGGGGGGTGATGTAAACTGTTTTGAGACTGGACGTATGACACTAGCAGGGGAGGGACGCAGGTTCATCATCATGGGGGTTGAGGACCTAATAGTGCTATACAGTATGTGCTGTGTGAGTCTCACCTCTTTTTGCATTTTAACACTTATTTTTTATACATTTTTAATACAGTTCATAATGTAAACATGAGCGTTTTAGCTCAATAGCTTCTAGGTCATGTGACCTATTGACCCCAAACTAATGCGGGACAGTGGAGCTACACGATACGTGCTGTGTGAGACGCACCTCTTACATTTAAATTTTTTATGGCAAACTGATTTTGAGCCATTATGTCATGCGACCTGGAAGCTTTTGAGGAAAATAATACAAGTAGGCTACAATACCATATAAAGTGGGGTGTCTGATTCATCTACTCTGTAATCAACTTTAATTCCAGAACTTCAGAAGGTATTATGAATAACACTGGTTAGATGTTATTTTAATGGTAATTTGTTGATAGTCCCTAAATGAGATCATGGTAGTAAAGAGCGAGGTGTCGGAGACTGAGCAGACTGTGAACAAACAGAAGGTGTCCTGCTAATGTTCATTGAATATCCAACCTAAATCTTATTTCCTCGTGGTGTTAAAGGTACCCATCTCTAATCACCACCATGACGGAGCTGATGCTCCACAGAGTTAGCACTGGCTCATTGGCAGAACTAGCTTGTTAGCTTGTTAGCTTGTCAGCGGCAGCGAAGGTGACTGACAGGATTCATACTGCAGTGAAGGGACAAAAACATTCAGGGAACAATTTAATTAGACGCAAAATTAGGATGAGTCAGAGGAAGATAAGATTTGATATAATAAATGCTCATATAATAACTTTTCTGACATGACTCTAAACATCAAAAGATATGGATATAGGATTGAAGCTGGGAAAAGACATTTTTAATTTCATGGGGAGGCTTTCGCTACCAGTTTTAGCTGAAAATAAAAACGCAAAAGTGCCATTTAAAAAAAATGTGCATGCGAGACAAAGGAGCAGGGGAAAGCTTCAGTCTGAGCTGCATCTCAATTCAGAGGCTGTATCCTTTTAAGCAGAGGACATGGTCTACAAGTCTTTGTCCCTTGAAGACCACGTGGAACAGAGCATTGTTAAATGAGACGCTCTAGTCTACAGAGCAGCGCCCCGCTCTGTTTCCGGGCCGACCCCAAAGCACGGCTCTCGTCGCATAGCAACCTTACCAGCTGCAGCTCATTCAGCTGATTACTCACAAGGAATTCTCCGCAGATTAGACCATCACATTTACAAACGACTTAAATTAAAGCACGAAGAAACAAACACCAGGGACATGCAGATATAAAATGTTATTAAAATAATTTCATTTCTTTTTACGTTTTCCTCCGCCACCGCCATCTCCACGCTAAAATACAAGCGGATTGAAATGCATTGTGGGCCACGAAGGAGCCAACAGTTGGATCCTTTAAATTTGGGAGATGAAGGCTGCATTTTTTTTTTTTTTTGGCAGCATTTTAAAGGAGTCTTCAAAATAGGACGGTTTTGGCCGAGCTGCTGTGACACATCCAGTCAAATGCATTTAAATGCAGCCAAAAGAATGTAGCCCCTGAATTGAAAAACAGCTATAGTGTTGTCGTTGATGTTATTGTTTGTATTGTTCTAATCTTTATTTATATATATTTATATACCTTTGTCATCCCTCTCCTCCGCTTTGTATCAGAAAGATTATCGAGTATTGCGTATTTTCCTGTGCATCTAGAAATTCTAGTATTGGCACTAAACAATTAAAAGTATAATGAATCTGACTGGGACACACTTGTTGCTCAATGCTGTGTGACTTTTTAAGTTAAAAGCACTGATCAACAAGTGTCATAAGTGAATGCCAGGCAGGTTTATCACTTCAGTGACTTAGTGTCTGTGCTGCTTGCTGTTGTGTAAATAATGTTTTCTGAATTTGTGTCTACTTGCATTTGTTTGTTTTTTGATATTTTACAAATAAAACTTTTTTCTCTCTTGTATTAAGGCCTATTATGATGAATGTTCAATCATTATCATTGAAAATACAAGGTGCTCTGAGAATAATTTGGCCTCTGTATTGTTACCATCTACCACATTATAGAGATTTTGAAGTGGGCCGTGAGTTGGAAAAGGTTTGGGGCCACTGCTCTAAAGAAACACTTTTTGTGTTTTTAGAATTTAGTTAATAATAACTAATAAGAGAGCACTGTGTATTATTTTTTTTGTAGCAGAGTGAGCAAATGTGAATTTCCTGGCTGGTGTATTGAACTTCTCTATTCTCCTTTACTGATGAGACAAGCTGGCACTGACAGGAGCAGGGGGGAGATTATGACCTATAGACTGTGCCTTTTGGGTGAAATCTCTGGAGGAAAAAAAAAACTCCCCTCATATCCCCATTGTCACTGAGATCTATAAATGAAGACAGGCACCAAATGTGTGGCTCGTAAAGTACTTGACTGCTTTTTCGCAATGAGGTTTACTTTATAGGAGAGCTGTAAAGTGTTATAGCGCTGCCGCATCTGCAACAAGCAAGTCATAGTCCTGGTTAAATATTCAGGCCTGGAGTGATGTATTCACACTATCTTTTGTCAGTATGGAGAGAAGGAGCTGTCATACTGATCACCCCAAACAATCCTCCTTTGGCCGCTGTCATGTCTCATTGCCCACTGAAACGTTGCAGAGTCCGTGTGTGTCAGTGTGCATGGATGCAGTTTGCAGTTTTTGCAAAAAATAGATGGGAGGTCGAGTATCCCTCAAATGCTTTGTTGACCTTGTTAAGCTCTTTCCTCTGCTCTCCCTCTGACTCTGTCTCTGTCCTTTTGTCTCTCACTGTTCCACCACGCTGACGCAAAGAGGAAAAGACAGTTTCCACTGGGTGTTTTTTCCTCTAATGGACGTTGTGTCCTATCCCCGGAAGCTCTGTGGATTTACACTGGTAATAGTCTCCCGCTCTGCAGCCCACATTTCATTTCAGACTCCAGCTTTAATCCGACTGTCTACCTGGCCCTCGACTCGACTGCTCCGTCTTTTTCTTACGATAGCCGTTAGCTTTTTGGTTTTCAGTGCACACGGCAAGGGAGACTGGGATTTCTGTTTAACAAGTGTTTATTTGTGCTCACCGAGGAGCCCAGCTAGGAAAACAGAAGGCAGTGCACAGGCCTCCTGGGAGGAGCTGAGCTGAGCCAGATACAAGAATCACAAATCAGTGATGGAGGGGGATAATGTTGATGTCATAGATCTTCGTATAGGCTTCTTCTCCGGGCCAGAGGTCTGGAGTGTGCTTCATCTGGAAGGATAAGAAGTGAGCTTTGAAACACTCCTTGTGAAAATAAGTTAATGTGTTGGCTGTCCACCAAACAGATGCGGACTATTTGTGAATGAATCTTAGCGAGTAAAGGTGCTAAATATCCCTTTGGTTGGTAACCATGCTATAATGCAACATCTCAGCTCTGTTTATATTAAACTGACCTTTGTAAAACAATACGCACTGAAATATTATCGTATGTTGAATGTATATACTGTACACATGATATAAATGAACATACAAAAATTAAAAATATATATATGAAATCTATATACTTTGCCTCTACAAATCTTATGTATACTATATCTTGTGTGCACACAAGTGGCACATAATATAGGAAACAAAGAAATGTATATGTTTTAATTTACTGTATACATAAATTGAATCAATATAATCTTATACCAAATTATCAAATACACATTTGATACAAAAGTGTCTGTCATATGTAAATCTTTACACATCCATATTTCTATTTTTTTTTGTGATTTCATATTCATATTGTTTTACCATCCCTCGATAATTAAAAAAAAGTTTAAAAAAATAAAATAGATAAAAATTGTATATCCAGAGGAGTTATGGGATAGTATGATATATATGACAATATGGCTACATCACTCTCAGTATCTAGGGAGATATCTGCAGCTATACATCCACAGTGCTCCCTGACACAGGTATTGTGTATTATAACTGTTATTGGTGGTTGCTGTCAAGATGAGACGGAGCAATATCTGACAAGAGGAAAACCTGAGAGAGAAACTGCCTGCTCACCTGGTGACCTCACTGTCACTTAGCAACCAGGAACAAGTCCAAACCCTCTGTGCCACCATTGACCATGACCTCAACTTGAAGAGTCTCAGAGAGCTTCATTCAAAACAAGACCATTCAAAGCAGTGTCAGTGACACGTCTGTAACACCCTGTGTTCTATAACAGCTTAGTGCACACTATGACATTATGGTGGACAAACAAGGAACTGAGTTTAGTTTAGATAAGTGTCGCCTGTGCAGCCTCTCAGAGCATCACTGCCTCTGAGTTGGTGGACAGCCAAAATTAAGTCCTTAAATACACGGTGGACATTACAGACATCTTCACGACACATTGTCAGTATCAGAGGGGATTAGCGTTAAGGTATGAGTCCATCTAAAATACAGCAAAGTGTCGCTGCTTCACTTCATCTCCAGGAGAAGCACTGTGTTAGACTGAGCCACTGGGAGCCAGCTGATAATATTACAATTACGTGCAGCAGTTTCCCAGCATCCAGTCACTGTGCTGCACTGTGGACTGTGCAGAGGATGCTAACATAGTAAGAGGGAGTGCAAACTTTATTTAAAGATTAGCTGAGGAGAAACAGCATTTCCAACTCAGAAACGACAGCACTGTGTTTCAGTATGTGCATGCATTATGAAACAGCTGCTGTGGATGAACATGATAATGAATAATGGGGCTGGTGATGGAAAGTGCATACAAATACAGTATGTGGCTGTTTGGCGTAACAGACTGGTACATGAGGATGCTGTGGAACAGAGAAGGCGAATACAGATTTCACTTAAAGAAAGAAGTTTTTCAGATAAGTTTGTTACACTTGCATGGAAAGCACAGTGCACCGAATGTCCACATAATTAACAGTATAAAAGCTGCCAAGAATCAGAGGCCAGATAGTTGTAGTATGACTTCAAACACTTCAAAAAAAATAAAAGAATTGCCTAATGTGGTAAGGAGGGTCGGAAATCATGATAACACTCAGAGTTTACCTATTAACGCAGACAGAAAGCATGAGCAGACAGCAGTGTTGATGCTCTCTACCAGTGAAAGGCAACTGCATGAAATAGGACAGAAAAAAATACACCCGAGCTGTATGAGGTGTTTAGAGAGTCCCAGTTTTCTTATTTCCTAAAGTGTACCATCACTCCCTGCTGTGCTGAGCTCAGTGTTTCCCTGTGTGGGGGAGAGGTCAGAGCCTAGATGTCAAGTATCAACACATAGTTTCACACAAAATAAGGTTCACTGCACTGATGTAAGTGTAAATTCTTCCACCAGGAACACGCTGCCTGGCGCTGTGCACTGTGTGTGAACTGCTGGGACTCATGAGCGTGTGTGTTCATACATATCTCTGCATCTTCTAGTGCTGCCAGCTCGGTATAAGGATTTTTTCTTCTTTTTTTTTTCATTATAAATACATTTTTTTGTATTTAATGTTGGCAGAAAATGTCTCTAAAATGCCACAGTTTCTACATGCAGCTGCATTAATGGTTAAAAATGGATTTGTGTTTTTTCACGTCTGAGGCGTATTCAGATTCAGCCTACACACTGACAGCTATGGCAGGTCCTGTGTGTGTGTGTGTGTGTGTATTTTTGCTGGGATCAGCACTGGAAAAGAAGGCAAGACATCTAATCTCTAGATCAGGACACAACAGCGAGGCAATAAACATGTGTCACACAGGCCGTGTGGTCACTCTAACCCATTAACATGGACACCGATGTTCCACACACACACCGCAACCAGTGTGTTCCTTACCTTAAGTTTCTAGATGGGTCTGCATTAAACATTTCTTTGGTAAATATCTGGATAATGTCCTTTTACTCGTCTGATTATTTTATCAACCGTGTGTCGGTAAATCATTTTAATGATATGTCAGTGTGCATTATCATCTCTATCATTTTATTAAAAATAGAATGAGTTCTTGTTCATATTGAGAGAGGACTGATGTATAATGAGGTTTAAAGCAAAATAGCAGAAATAAGATGTTTAATGAGTAAGGGATAATGTATAGTTCGGAGGTTGTTATGGAGAAATAAACCCCGACAGGTTGTATGGAACAGAAATAACAGACCGCAGAACGCAGCGCTGGACCAATCAGAGAGCAGCATTCAATAGAGCCGTGTAATAATTCTATATAAATAGCCTAACATGGCATTAGCCAGGATCCTTCAGCACATACTTAATAGTATATACCTCACCAAATAATCAAGCAGTTTGGTGTACAATAATGATAAGTGAGCACCCAGGTTGGGTCCACACCAGGTGAGCAATAAGCTGATGCACAGAGGAGACAGTTCACTCCCAGGACTGAACTCTGTTTTGTTGCTTTGTTTTGGTTTATTTTTTTATTTACTTTTTTTTTTTTCTTATTGCAATAAAGCCCACATTGCATCCAATTCATGAGTCCACATGTTGCAGAAATCCTGAACTCATATGGCCTATAGCTGATTTCTTTTTCACACTCTCACTTATTAATGTTTAATTGTGAAGCTCTTACACCGAAATTCCTGAGGAATTGAACAACTGCTCTTTACAACCAGCCATACACACATAAGTATATACTGTATGTAGACCTACTGAATTTCCATAATATTTGTGCAAGTTATATAAGTTAGTTATCACTAACCTAGTTCACACTGTTATGTCCATAGTCAGGGATATGTTTGTTTATACATTATATTGTAAAAATGTTACATTCATCCCAAAACCCGTCTTTATGGAGTACGCATTTAGGCTCCACTTTAAAGGCTTCAAAGTATAAGAAAATTAGCATGTATAATTTTTGAATATATAATGTCATCAATTTAACAGATGAGCATTTTGACCATTGTACTCCCTCTTGTTCTGTTTGTGTTTTAGTGAAGGGGTAAGAGCAATAGTCACAGAAGTAGAGAGAGAGAGACAGCAGTGCCAACAATGCACAAGAAGAGTTTTTTGGATGACTATGGGAGTGAGTGTGAGAGAGGCTGTCAGTGGAGTGAATAACAGTCAAGTGGCAAAAGCAACCAGAACTTTATAATGGCCATTTAAAACAATTATGCAACACCTTCAACTTGATGTTCATGATGGGGTCATTTACCACATCCCACATAGAACAAACTGCAACATACAGTAGAGTATATTCAATGCTGAGTGTCCATCCCTACCTATATAGATGACATACAGTATTAGGCAACATCGTTCACCGTCGTGATATCAAACATTTCTTTGTAAGAAATTTCCCATGGAATTATTAAGAACCTAATTTGTACTTCACATCAGAGCCAAAGGACGTCCTCATCCTACCAGCAGTGAACCACTTATCATAACAGCAGATGTGGAAGTGTGTGGCAGACCTCTACTGGGAGTCATTTGGCCTGATAATTTCACCACATGATCATAATAAACAGCAAACACTACAGGCCCCAAGGATGTAAATACTTTTCCCTCGTAAATTTCCACACATTCCAAGATGATAATAGCTTGCTAGATGTTGTGCAACAAATTCAACAGTGGTTTCATGAACAGCAGGGGAAGTCAAATATCTCTCTATCCTCAATTATCTTAATCGAAAGTCAATTTACACAGGCTTCAACAGAGACGAGCAGACATTCTCTTCTCTCCAATGTTCAATATTCAACCAAATGTGTTACGGTAGAAGGAAATAATGATCTCAACTTTACGGGATGTGAAAAGGACAAAAAATCATCAGTTGTCACCAATAAATCTGAGACAAATCACAGAAACCACCTGTGTCTTTCACTGTACCTGCATAAATCAGTTTGGTACTCACATTTGGAACAGTTAATTAAACATTGTCTGTTTAATTTACTTGAAGTTGCATAAATTAAAAAGAAAAGTGCTGCAAGCTAGACCATGCCAGTCAGGTTAGAGTGACAGGTTCACTCAAAGTGTTCCTTTAAATGGTGTCTTGGTTGAAATCAGTGCTTCTTTAAAGTGTGTTTTTTGGCTTGAAGTTGTGTGAGGTAGCTTCCCTTTGTCTTTATTATATGCAACTTAGCAGATTAGCCTCGCAGTAAAAAGGTCCTGGGTTCAATCCCCAGGCCTGGGGCTTTTATATGTGGAGTTTGCATGTTCTTCCCGTACAGGGGCAGCGCTTCAGAGGGGCCTGAGAGGGCAGTGCCTCCCCCAGGCCCTGGGTCCACAGGGGCCCTTCACTATGATGAGGAATTTCTGCTCGCCACTTCACAATATTCCTTATAAAATGTAATTATGTTACAAGGAAGCAAGCTCCACCCCTGAAGTGCAAGGCTCGTTGACTGCCCTAATTCAAATTCAATTTGTACTTGTTCGTTAACTTATGGGTCGCTGTACCAATTTTACAAAACATTCTAAGTATTGATATAGTACTGCTGTAATTCGTTGAAATGGGATTTCAGAATGATGTGGTTGCTGTCCGTGGTGCTGAACTCATACAAATGCTGGTAGTTTTATTATGTTTTTGTGGTTTGTTGGGCTTTATGTCTGTGAATAAAAGTTGATTGATTGATTGTAATAACCTGATGCTTGTTAGCCCCATTAATTATCTAGCTATTGATAATTTACAGTTGAATTTTTCTCTTATTATCATAAGTGGGTTTCAAAATGACGTGGTCGCTATCCATGGTGCTGAACTATCAAATGCCTTGAATTATGAGTCAAAAATGTCATAATGCTTGTAAGTCCCACTGTTGTGGGCATGTGTATGTGTTGAAAAGCGATTTAATGTCAAGCTTTATTGGGTTTAATGGACTGGATCCTGTTCCCTGCCCCTCGGCCCAGCTTTGATTTGTTCCGCTGGTGTTCCCCATACCTGTGTGGATTCTCTCTTAGTACTCCAACTTTCTCAGTCCAAAGACACACCCACTAGGTGCACTGACAACTCTGGAAGTGCTCATAGATGTAAATTGGGCTTGTTAGTCTCTATACGACTGATCAGCTGTCCAGGGTATGCCCCACCCACCTTTGTCCTATGTCAGCTGTGATTGGCTCTTTTTTCACCAATATAGGAGTTGCGCTGACAGGTGGATAACTGCCCAATATTTTGTTTTTTACTTGTCTCTTATTGACATAATGTTTACATCAGAGTCAGTCACCAAACCAATTACTGAGGTATGGACAGAACTTTAGGTTCGTTAAAGCATCAACTACAACTTGTTCCATGAGAACAGTGATGACAACTATGTCTGTGAGTGTGATGGCAGTTATCCCCCCCCCCCCCCCCCCCTTTGTTACAGTGATGATAAGTCACCGCTCTCTTCCTGCAATGTTCAATTACATTGTTCTGTCACATTGGTGACAGTGTATGGTGTAGCTTCCATGACAAAACCCCACCCACACACTCCTTTGTTTCTGTCCTGAAAACTACACAGCAACATGAACACTGAGAACATGGACGCCACTATCAATTAAACTTTTATTTTTCTCCCCTATCTGACACACTGTTCTTTGTTCCACCACGTTCACTTTCACATGTTAAAGCGACCTGCTCCTCAGGATTTCTCCCTGTTTCATAGTTTGCTCTTCCTCCCTTTGTTTTTTTCATAACTGAACACAAAGACACACACTCATGCCATGTGCATGTGCACACACACACACACACACACATGCAATTTTCCTGGCTTTCACTTTATGCAGAGTGTAAAACAAGAGATGATGGCGGTATTTCATAAATAATGCATAAGAAAAGTCAGATGCCACTGTGTGTGTTTATTGTGTGTGTAGGTGTGTATGTGGTGTCCATATCATGCGTGAGTGAGACTGCCCTGTCAGCACTGACACTCCTCCTCCCCAGCAGCCCCCTGACATCGAAAAGAGACCCCAGGACAGAGGTTTAATCCCCTCTCTCCCCTCCCCTCTGTCTTTCATACTTACACACAAACACACTAACCCCCCCCCACACACACACACACACACACATACACACATGCATTGCTCAGACACCCTCCATCAGGTTTTAATCTCAGCAGCAGTGCTCTTGCTGTGTGCTCCTCCTTCCCCACTGGCTGAGAGAGAGGAAAAATATAGAGGAGACAAATGACTTCATTTTATTTAACTACACACTGCATCCTCCAGCATTCTCCTCACTGGCCTAACCATCGCCAAGAAGTCTATCCTTTTAAATTGGAAGACCAGAAATAACACTAACACCTTGCAGTGGAAGAATCTTTTACTTGACCACATTTCCCTTGAAAAAATGTCTGCCTCAATTCACAGTAATATCTCACTCTTCAATAAAATTTGGTCCTCTGTAATTGATAAATTAACAACCATGATTGCCTGATTTTCAACCCACAAATACATAATCCATTCTCTCTTTCTCTTGTTTCTTGAGGAATGGGGCGGGTTGGGCTATTAATGTTTGTTTGTTTAATTAATTAATTAATTATTATTATTATTATTATTATTATTATTATTATTATTATTATTATTATTATTATTATTATTATTATTATTATTATTATTATTATTATTATTTATTTTTTTTTCTCCCCTCTTTTTCTCTCTTTTCTTTCCTGAATCCCCTCTCTCTATTGTATGTGTATGCATGTATGTGTGTATGTATACTGTATGTATATATGTGTGTATGTATGTATGCGTATGCATGTGTATATGTATATATATACATATATATATTTATTTTTTCTTCTTTTACTTAATTTTGTTATGTTATCATTATTATCAATATGGATATTATCAACATAGTATTATAACTATTATTATTATTATTATTATTATTATTATTATTATTATTATTATTATTATTATTATTATTATTGTTGTTATTATTAGTTTCACTTTTATTATTAGTTTGTATATCAGACCATTCATACTTCCATGAATCATTTATAGACCATTTATTTTCATTATTGTTGCTGTTCTATTTTCTGTTTTTCATTATTATTATTATTATTATTATTATTATTATTATTATTATTATTATTATTATTATTATTATTATTATTATTATTATTATTATTTTTGTATTTATTTATTTTAGGAGGAGCAGGGATAGATAACAATTACTATTATTATTATTATTACTATTATTATTATTATTACTATATTTTTGTTATTACTACGATTACCTGGGCTCTGTCTTGGGTCCCTGCTGGGCCAAGCCGGTGGGCCATGGCCTGTGGCTCCCGCCCCCCCTCCTGACCTCCCCCATCTCCCCCAATTTTCTGCCCTGTACAATCTCCATGTGGCACACACCTTTTTTTTAATGCACTACACCCTTAGAAAGGGGGGGAAACATGAAATATGAAACATAAAACAAATCAAATCACACTACAGGACAACTCCCCCCCACTTTGTTTTTAATGCATCACATACACTATGATTTTAATGCACCACACCCCTTATCAGAATTAAGAGATTAAGAAAGAAATAATAATTACAGAAAATAAGGGAAAGTTGTTGTGCATACATTCTCGGGCTTGGGGGGGGGGGGGTGGGGTGGGATGGGGGGTGGGGGTGGGGCTGCGGGCTGGTCCCCCACAGGCTGATAAGGCCTGGCAGGGCCCCGGGGCATCCCAGAAACTAGAAGTACAGTAAATAAATAAATAAATTTCATATAAGATTTGCTTTTTAGATTCTCCCTCCTCCATCCTCTCTCCATATTGTTATCATCATTACTCTTCATTACTCTTCATCAGTATCATTAATATAGTAGTGTTGTTGTTATTAATATTACTATTGTTACGTCACTTTTTTTATTTATTTATTTATTTATTTTTGTTTTTTTTTGTTTTTTTATCCCCCCCCCCCCCCCCACTCCCTCATGTCTATTATTAATTACTTATCCATTTTATTTCCTTTTTACCTAATTGAAGTATTACTATTATTATTTACCAACCTGTATAGATATCACATGTGCGCACACACACACACTCACACCCACACCCACACATACTAACACAAATATTGTTGTTTGTTTCACAATTTCTTCTTGTTATCTTTGTCACATTTTGTTTTTGTCCACTGTACTGTATAATTTCACAATAAAAAAAATAAAAAAAAAGAAAAAAAAAAAAAAATAAAAAAATAAATAATGCATAAGAAAAGTCAGATGCCACTGTGTGTGTTTATTGTGTGTGTAGGTGTGTATGTGGTGTCCATATCATGCGTGAGTGAGACTGCCCTGTCAGCACTGACACTCCTCCTCCCCAGCAGCCCCCTGACATCGAAAAGAGACCCCAGGACAGAGGTTTAATCCCCTCTCTCCCCTCCCCTCTGTCTTTCATACTTACACACAAACACACTAACCCCCCCCCCCCCCCCCCCACACACACACACACACACACACACATACACACATGCATTGCTCAGACACCCTCCATCAGGTTTTAATCTCAGCAGCAGTGCTCTTGCTGTGTGCTCCTCCTTCCCCACTGGCTGAGAGAGAGGAAAAATATAGAGGAGACAAATGACTCATTTTATGGTGCAGGAAAATTACCGCCTAAGAGATATTACACGGTGTATGTATACATTTATTGTAGGTGGGGATGAGATTTAGAGCACATTTGTGTGAGAATAACAAATAATGGGAGAGGAGGAGAAAAAGTGTGCATGTGTGGCTGTTTTGCAAATCAGACATCTTGGCTATTGAACAGTTGTTGTTCAGAGTCTTGTACAGATGGCACGACATACAATGTGCAATGTATGGTCCACGCATGCCTCCAGGACACATTCTTGCTTGAACTGATGGAGAACGGAAGAGGAGGAGGATGAGGAGGAGGAGGAAGCAACATCTGAACATCTATTGCTTCATGCTTCGTATCTGCTCCCTCTGTGAGAAAAATGCACTTTAGCAGCTTCCTGCTTCATTGACTTGGCCCAGGAGGAGAGAGATCATATTATGGGGTGGTGATAGCCTATGGGACTTCTTCTTTTTTTTTTTTTGATCAAGTCTGTGCTCAATGTGTTTACTTGGGTCGACCCACACATTGCACAGATGCTTGGTAAAAGCAAAACAGAAATAAAGAATGATGCAATGGTCCAGTTAGGAAGAGGATGTTGTATTTAGTCCACAAGAAAAATAACTCATCCAAAAAACAAAATACATATTCATATATTTCAAAGCTTTTTTAATACCAGATAATAAGACTCATTTCCAGATGTGGGAGCCTCAAGTCTTAAACTTCATACTTACAGTAATGTGGATAGAATCAACCAACTCCAGTCCCTGCTGTGAGTTAAATAAGACAAGTCAAGTCCGAAGTCAAGTAAAATGAAAATTTGATGATTTCCACATTTAAATCAGTGAAATGTCACGAAAAAAATGATTTAACTTTCAGTTGGCTGCCCATGATTAATAAACTTTAAGCTTTATGAACATCTTCTGGCAACGTAGAGTCTGGATCTGAGTCGTATAATCATTACCTTCCTCGATATGGTCGCATCTCTGTCTTCAGAACTTAATCAGCTGGTTTGCACCAACCATGGTGGAGGAATGGAGCGCAAGTCAGGAGAGAACCTGTTCAATGTTGGTAAAGAGGAGGATTCTCTTTCTAATCTCTTTTTTTCTATAAAAAGATTGCAAACTTGTATTGTGCTATGCTCTCTCTCTTCTCATAGACAAATGAAAATATGAAAAAAGAGAAAAAAAAAAGTCACTTGTCAAGACAAGTCATGAATACCAAGTCAACAACAGTGCCAAGCAGGTAATAATAATAATAATAATAATAATTCATTAGACTTGTATAGTCTCAGTCAGAGGTGGATTTGAGGGGAAATGTCAGACTATGACCATTAGAAAAACTCCTTCTGAGCCTTTTTATGATTCACCACTACTGAACCTTCCTGGTCAAGGCTGACTGTAGGCAGCACAGACCAGGATCTAGGGTCATGCTCATTTTGCTGATAGACCACAGGAATTGAATTAAAAGGGAAGAAAATCACAGAGACAGAGTTTCCCCTGGTTTCAGCTCAGTCCTGAATCTGCCATTATCATTATCATTAAAATAAGAAAGTACTGTGAGAACATATCATTTGGTCTCTATATTATGAGGGGTCAGATGTGGGTGATTTGGAAACGGCTAGGAGCCACTGACCTATAGGGGCATTTAAGACAAAAAAAGGTTTCTGTGGTAATGGCAGTCTACTAGTTTAATCAGGTTTGAATTGCACGTTATTGCATTTGTCAGAGTTTGTAGACTTTCCTGTATCAGTGCAATCTCCAGATTTCTCTAAAGGCCTTGGAGGTCAAACTCTGTTGGTTTTTCACCATTAGAAAACAGTTGCAGTCTTGATGCATGTTGTTTCTGTTTTTAATAGGAAACAGCCAGGCCACTATCTGTTCAGTTTTTTTTTTGTTTTTATATGATCTATTTATTTCCTGCACTAGAACTCTGACTTCCAGTTTGTGCCGACTCTTCTGCACTATGGTCGTTAAGTTTACACCAGACAGCCATATCACTAAAATAGGTGACTGTTTATATTGCTGTATCTAATGGGGGTGTATCAGTGTTAATTCTGAGCCATCTTAACTTATTTGTTGTTTTTAGTTTCTGTTGTTTTTAGATCAGTCATTTTAGAACTGTTCACCTGTTTTACTATTACAGTTGATCAATGTATATTATCACTCACTCAGTCACATTGAAACATTCACTGTTAAAAAAAGGCTCCTGATTGATTTCTACATGACTACATGACACAATTTCCATTCTAAGAAAATAAATGAGATCAAGATTTGATTTGAGCAGATTTATGATCATATGGTAATGTGACTGCAGCAGTCGTTGGTGGCTGTCGCAGGCCGTCATGTTTCTACCTCAATATTTTGACGTACTGTTTTATAACACACACCAGTTCCTGTTGTAAGAGCATAAAAAATTCCTCTTAAAGCCATATTTTGCGCTGCGGTTTTCTGATGATTAATTTGACTCAGAAACCACACCAGCCTGCCTCAGCAGACACAGAGAGGAGCTCAAATGAACAGGTCCCGACCTCCCAATCTTCCAGTCGTGGAAAAAGAATGCGTTACAAGCTTCCTTTTGAATTCATTTATCTCTGTGACTTCCTGAGTTTTTCTTTTTGCAGAACTAAATGAAAAAAAGAAAAAAAAAAAGAAAAAGTCTGTGAAGAAATATATCTCTGAGCACAGAAGAAGCCTTTTGAAAAGTTTATTTCCAGAGCGAGTTGCTCCTGGTTTCATGTTTCTTGTTCTCAGTTCTTCAGCAGACACACTGGACTCCACTTGTACAAACAACGAGGCGGGTCGAGCTGCTCACGAGACGAATGTCACGGTCTGTGCAACTGAATGACAGGAAGGCTGCTTATCATGTTCCTCATCGCTAGACTACTGACATCTGTCACCTTAAGTCTTTCTCCTTCCCTTTTCCCCCACCCCTCCCTCTCTCCAACTCTCCAACACACACCCCCACACACTCATGCACACACTGTTCTGCTAACGCCGAGTCCCCACTTCCAAAGCATCTCTGCCACTTATCTCTCTCATCACTCAAACTGTTCGCAGTAGCACTCCTCCTTCCTCTGCGGCACAAGGGAATGAAAAGAAGGAGACGGCCGGGAAGAGAGGGGACGATACATTCATTCGGGAGGGCTCATATGTTCTGAAAGGTGCTGCTTTGGTAGCAAAAACTTTCCTCTGACACGTGTCCAATTGATACTTTGAAAGGGCTGCACACTCAGCAGAAGTGATGGGACTATTCCCCTCGTCTGCAGATTGGGAGATGAGAGTGTGATGTTAAGGAAGAGAGAGTGGAGGAAGTGCAGCCGCCGACTGGAAACTCAACATATCACCTGCAGCCGTTGTCGGCGGTTGTTTTATTGATTTTTATCCACTTCCTCCTCATCATTGTCAATGTCGCCCCGCACTGTCAGCCCCACCATCATCATCATTATTTACATGGGTGTCATTCATCATCATCATCATCATCATCATCATCATCATCATCATCATCATCATCATCATCATCATCATCATCATCATCATTATATCCTTCATAATCACTGCTCATCAACATTTGAAACAGAAATACTACAATCAATACAGATACAATGTGCATTCATAGCTGCTGTTTTCAAGGCCTGGATTACTGACAGGCTAATGCATATACAATAGTATGTGCAAGCTTATAATAGAGTAATTAAAGCAAATGTTTACATAAATGAGCAGAGGAACGTATTGCAATGTGCAGATGCTTCCATACAGGGAAAGGGGATCACTGA
Organism: Trachurus trachurus; assembly: GCF_905171665.1. Taxonomy (NCBI): domain Eukaryota; kingdom Metazoa; phylum Chordata; class Actinopteri; order Carangiformes; family Carangidae; genus Trachurus; species Trachurus trachurus. The sequence continues at coordinate 22,491,003 of NC_139904.1, read as the reverse complement.
ATGGTTTAATAAGAATGAATCCTTCAGTAATGACCTGTTACATAAGAGCTTAATATGTGAGTCCTTGTAAAAGCAACAGACATAAGAGCTCTCTGTATGGTTAAAGAAAAATAATTACACAACACTTCAAATTTCAATATACATCTACTCAGGTTAGGTTTAATATGGTCAAACTTAAGTTATTACACCTTGATCTAAACAGTATGCTCAGATTATGGATGGCTGTGAGTCACGGCAGTTACTGCAGCTGTGATGTTGAAGTTACAGTTATCTGTACAACTCAGCCCAACTAAGTGTTTAGCTCACTCTGTCTGTAGTGTAGTAAAGTTAACACATATGAGGGAGGCCAAATCAGTACACTGATCTCTACGTGTTGGATATTGCTCTGATGTTGAAATAATTAGGTTATTTTAAACATTATTTTGATTGTATTATCTGATATTAGATTTTGACAATGTGCAAACACGCCTTATTTTGGTCTGTGCTTGTCGTGTGTTCAGGTAGTTAACACTGTTAGCTGGTCGTCTGTCTGTGAAGACGTGTTGGCAGACTTTATTGACAGCCTTGTTAGTGATGCAGGTCATTCACTGCTTTTGCTTTTACTATCTTGCACAGTACGACCTAAAAATATGGTTTTAATTGCAGTTTTCCTGTATTTTGTCTCAAGTATGCTTTATTGAGCCAAATAAATTCAAACATCATTGCATCAGGACCTGTTTCCTTCATAGAAAAAGGTTTATAAAATCAAATTAAATATAAAAACATGTGTTGTTGTGGTAGAAACAGGGGCGTAGCACCAAATTCTGGGCCCTGTATGTCAGTGGGCCCCCATGCCAGTGCACGAAGCGCAGAGTTGTTTTTGAGGTAAATTTATACAAAGCCGTCAAAGCATGTTTCCGTCGGGGGCAGTTTTTCGGCAAGCAATCTCTTTTCGGCACTATACTGGCTTTGCATTTACCTCGAAAACAACTCGTAACGTTCTGTTATTATCTCATATCATATCTCCGCCAATCTAAAAATAGCTTGCACTGACAATTAAAGGTAACAAATCTACTCCTAAAACTATAGGGATTATGGCATTGGGCCAATTTTCCAAAAAGTTGAACTATCCCTTTAACAGTTGCTTCCCCTAATTCTTCCTTCTTTCTTTTTCTTTCCGCTTTTTCTTTTTCTGATACCCCGATTTATGTTTTTTGGGTGGCATGATGAAAGCTAGCCTCATTCAATCTGGGCTCACTGACCATTTTACGCCTCCCAATATGTTGGGAGGACTTTTGACACAGAGTTCATTCTCTCAGTTGATGTTATCAATATATTTGAAAAAATTATGACAATTCATTCAAAATAAAAACATCACACAAAAAAATAATCATTTCAGGATTTTCATGGGCCCTCTCCCTACTCGGGCCCTGAGTAGTCAAGTCCCCTTCCCCATGGGTAGAAAAAGAAACAACTTACCTTTTAGTTGTTGTTGTTTTTTTAATACAGGACAACTGATTAAGAAAAAAACTTAAATTACAATGGCAGCCAAGGACTAAGTTAAGCCTTAGGGGTTAAAAAAGACAACCACAAGTTACAATCATTACCACACAAGCAGCCAACAGAACATGGTTTGCAGTGTAGATATTAGTGAGTTGAGAAACAGCTACATACAGTGGAAATGTCCATAATAGAGTCCTTAATAGCTGACTTGGGGATATATTTGTGCAGGTTTAGTGCTGCAGCAGCCTGGAATGAGGACAGACCGAATTTAATATTTGTTTTGCCAACTTATATCCCTTTATCCATGGAGCTTAAAGGAAAACTTAATGTTTTAGGAAATACCACCAAAGGTCCTGTCTGTGCCTCTAATTATCTCTGAAACTACAACTACAGTACAGTAAATACTAGAACACCAAAATGTGTTTCCATTACTGCTATCTGCCTTATTCCGTTATCACTCAAGCTCCTAGAGCGGGTGCATTGATATGAATACACTTTCAAAAGATTTAGGCCACTGCAGCAGAGTCAAGCTACTAACACTGCTTTTCTGCGACGTTGTGCAATGTAAAATTCGCTGTGCACTATGGATTTGCATATCCGAAGTATTGTCTTTATTTATAGTTTTACCTGCATTTTTTTTACCCACCTTCCACCTTTTTACTGTAGTCATCTTTTAATATGGCAGCACAGGAAAAGCCTAAATTATTGTACTGTAGGTCATGAACGCACCGCACACGGATTAAAAAGCATGACTGTCACTTTGCTTGCTTTCTTAGCAGCAAACTCAGCAACAGGGGCTGTGTAATCCAGTGTGAATGCAGCGTGTTTTTAATGGATATGGGGAACCCATATATTTTCCCTGGAGGCACTGATGTGTGCAAATTGTTTTTTTATTATTTCAAACTTTGGTTTTCCTCTGCTGACATTTTAAACAGGATGACCTTAAGCCAAGAAGAATGTAAAGTATAGTTCTACATTAATAACTGGATAGACATTTTCATATGAGTTTAATTGTGCATAATAACAATGTGTGATTCAGCTGTTTTCTACATCAACAAGAAAAATGGACCAGACTAACACAGGGCTGGTCCCAGCTCATGATCTGGTGCTGTATGTCCCTGCGCTGTGAGAAGCTCTCCTGCATCTTGCTGCACACCTTTCTGCCCTCCTTCCTGACTGAAGAAGCATTAGGATTATTTTCTTTAAACTGCCAATAAAATCAAATATTTGAAATAGTTACCATTCACCTGTAGTCAACTAATTTCAAACCCAACTTCCCATCACTTAAACCTGTACAGCATGTAGCAAGAAAGACACAGGATCAGGAGAGAGTTAGTAGTAGATAAATAAACTGTACTGCTCAGCTACAACCGCAACTATACTGCTAACTTTTAAATCTGCTCTTTCTTTCTCTTAGAAAGCAGCTATTTTTAAGTTTTACTGTGCATTAACAAGAACTGTTGTTTTTACAGAAGGATATAACACACCCTCTGATCAGCATTATTTCTTCAGGCCTGACTGGACACAGTAACTCAGTACTGGGAAGTAATGAGACACCAAATTGGGTCGAAGCTATAGCTGATTAGCATGCAAAGTTTAACAGAACAAAAAGGAGTGATAAAAGTGGCCAAAATAGATACACTGCTGAATTTTTCTCCTGGAAAGTAAACAGCTGTTAATGTTAACACTTCTGGCCATGCAGCAAAGTTAAACTTTCCAATAGCTGTTTTCTACATTCAACAACCACTCACCACCACCGTTCTTTCAGATGGCAAATATGATCGTTTTAATTAGAGATGCATCATAATTTATTTTTATTTTTATTTATTTTTTATCACAGATACCGATAACTAATTAGCCTGACAAGCCAGACTATATCATTAAAATGTATAGTCTGGCAATGACCGGTAGACCTTGGCTCAATCCAGGGGGCGGGATGAAGGCTGTCTTTCAAACTGCCTCTGCACGCAATAGGGTAGCGCTACGACTAATCAGAGAAAAGAGCAGGATGACGTTATAGCCTGACAAGCCAATTAAAATGTATGTCGTCATCGCGTTAAGCCCGCCCAACGACTCTCTAAACAGATAGAGCGCTGTGATTGGTGAACACAATCGGTGTTCGAGACTCAAAAAGTTCCTATGGCTCGTTTCTAGACCCACCTACGGAGCAAATATATTTGCTGCCGCTAGGGTGCGTCTAGATTTCTAGGCTACTAATCACTTCCCATAACTGATGCCGATAGTTTATATACACCTGAGCACTGGTTAAGAAAGCCTAAGATGTAGTGAGTAGAGATGAATTTAACATTATAGCTCTGTATAACCAAATAATATAACCAACATCACTACTGTAAAAACAACAAAAACAAGAACAGTTACCAGACAACATTTATTGTATCAAATCAATTTAGGGGGCAAACAGACTGAAAATGAGCAAAATCAAGGCAATGTTGGCTAATTGTAACTGGCTTTAGCAATCGGCAAAAAATGTCAGACTTAACTGTGTATTTTGCCAATAATTATTGGCTGAAAATTATCAGCCAATATCAGGCCGATAGTTATCTGTACCGATAGTTATCGTACCCTAGTCTGCATCAAATGTTATAGTAATTCATCCAAGTTTAAATATTTCACTTTCGATTAAAGGAGATATGTGTATCCTTTGCTAATGCTACGTGGCAGGATTAGCATTAACAATGATGTGCTTGCAAGTAGGAAACATTTTGAGTTCAGCATCATTTCATTACTCTCCAAGAAACTGTTATTTCTTTCACATCTCTTCAGCTACTGAACTAAGCATAGGTCACTTTCCAATAGCGACTCACTGCAGCTTCCAGACGTACAGTAGCCCTGCACAGAGGACATATTATAAACTTGTGCAATGATGAAGTCTTGGCAAGAAACAATCCCCGCCACCTGCTCCCCACAAGAAAACATGTTTGATAGCAGTGAAAACCCCTGTGAAGAGGTGTAATGACCATCAGACCGCCCAACTCACAACAACATCCGCAAAGCCACTGTGTTAGTCTGGCTGGAAATAAGTGTTATTAGACCCTCAATGCCACTGTAAGGTTCCTATTCAGCCACAGCCAAGCTTGACGCCAACAACTGGAAGTTTTTACCAAGTTTAGAGAAGTGGCTTCTGATCATGTGCGACTGAGTTTGTAACTCAGTAGGCATTGATGAAAACTTTACTCCAGATAGGATACGAGGATCAGGGGGGCGTCACACTTCCTGATCAGCCAGGAGTAAAATACTCACCTCCTCTTTGGATAAAATGGAGTCACACATTTTGTGCCCTGGACTGTGGCCTCACTTCCCAAGGGAGCAGGAAATGTGCTGACTTTCATTTATTCGCTCACACCCTCCCCGGCACACACTCGTACACAGAAACAAACACATTGAACTCAATAAGAAGATTACGACGGCTCATTTTCCGTCTCAACTCAAGGGGACGATTACTAGATTCCCATAGCAAATTAGCTCAAATGAATGGTTCATTATCAGTGTGAAACATGGTGGTAGTAGGATGTGATCATTATGGCCACTCTTGGTTGGCTTGATTAATCATGTAATGACTGAGACGAGCACAGATTGCACTACATACCACAATGGCATTGAGGACAAGTTGTGATGTGAACCTGCTTTAACTAACCTGCTTCCAGAGGCCATATGCGATTTTAATGATTTGTTTGTTTCTTAATGTAAACAGCAAAATATATATATACTATATTAAAAAAAAAAACATTCTCCCATCTCTGCGTGGCTGTCAGCCGTCTTCGTCTGCTTCGTCCTGTCTCCGCTTCTCTCCATCTCATCTCTCCCAGGTGTTTATTTACAACACAAAGCCGCTGCTTTAATGATGCCTCAGGGTTGTCAATGTAATCAGAGAGCGATCCTCTTCGTCTACGCAAGCTGTCAGAAAACAAAGGCCTACAAGTTACAGTTACAGCGCCTGCAACGCGAACTGGCACCCACGCCGGAGCGCTCGTTCCACCGCGTTACCGGGACAAAGACGCAGACAAAAGCTCTGTCAACACAGTCTGACATTGTCTTTGGATAGATCCCACTGAGTGTAGCGTGTTTACATCTGCTAAGAGCCTTTTCTTTTCAAAAAAATCCTCTCCAAAGCAGCCCTAATGATCGCAGCTGATGACAGATTTCGGTGCATTATGGGAAATAGCTCGCAAAGATCATCCGACTGCGGTGTAAAAATAGATTCTTTATCCCTGATGCTATTTTGGGTTTTACAGTTGTGAATAATTAAAGCTTTGAGTTTGACAACGTGTGTGCGCACATGCATGCGTGTGAATCTCACAGTGTGCATGTGTGAGTGTGTGTTTGTAATTACTGGCATTTGCGTAATGGAGCATCTCTCATTACAGTGAAGAGGCTTGCAGAGAGCACAAGGTCAAGACTCAATTTATCATCCCTTGCTACTGAGGACAGAGTGTGTTCACAGGTGTTGTATAGCACAAGCGTAGAGACTTGGAATATGAAAATCTGTGCCTCCCACGCAAGGTAAAAACAAGACGGGAACTGCTTCATTTCATACTCCATCATGAGAGACTAACATACTTTGGTATTTATTTATTCACTTTGAATTAAAGTCAAACTGAGGTTTGAATTCTCCTCACTTTTTATGAGAGGAAATATAAACTCAAATGATCCTGCAAATGTTGCCCACAATTTTTGCTGAGAATAAAATTGAAACAGTGTCTAAGCTTCAGGCCTCTGGGTGGTGCTACCTTTTCCAGTGGTTCATTAACAATTGGTTGTTGCTGTTGTTGTTGTTGCTGTCGATTTCCATGGATAGTAACAGACTAGAGAACTTCATCATCTTCTAACCTGATTGAAGGCATCTGTTCCTTCATGGTGTTGTACATTGGCTGCTGCAACCAGTGTTCAGTTCATCCTGCATCACATTTCAATCTGAAAAGATTAATTTGTGTTAACAGACACACTTTATTGCTGTGTGCAAACAAGAAGAAAAGTGAAAGCCTTTTGTGACTGGACACCATTGTAAGGGGGTGAGGCTGTGCAAGGTGTAGAAAAAACTAGCCAGTGGGCATGGTCTGAAGATAGGAAGAGGAAAATCAGTTTGTGTTGATGAGCTCCACCTGAGTGAATATGTAGAGTGGAGGTGATGGAGAAGTGGAGGCCACTGCCGTACAGGACCACTCAAGCTGAAACACTATAGGAAGTGATGTCATGTTAGAGAAATAATGAGAATGAGAAATAATCTTGTATTTGGTCATTGTTCTGTTTAAAAGGCAAGTTTTTGAATTAATCAGGAATAATAATCAAAACCCACATGGATCAGCTGTCAACTGTTGCAAGAAAAAGAAAAAAAAAAAAGAAAAGGATAGCTCACCCCACCCCTCTGAAAGTTTTCTCCCCTCCAGTTGCCACATCTTCATTAATGACCAGATGCCTGCTGATGCATCCAGCACTGTTGTTCTGGGCAAACTTGAGCTCTCCAACACATCCCAGACCTCAGACCATCCATCAAATCAAAATCTGCAAGTTAAGACAAACATGTGACAGTATGCGATAATTGGAACTAATTGGATAACATTATACATTCAGATGTGCTGTTTACTTCCCATATCTTGACACATCAACAGCTTGTCATCTGAGCATTCTGTGCTGTCTGATATCGGTGCAAATGAGCTCTTTGCAGCTGTGTGTCAGCGACAAAAAAAATCGGGAGAACAGGCGAAAGAGAAGCCAAGATTGTGTTTCTGTTTTGCAACTATTCGAGAAAGTTCCCTAATTAGGCCTATCTAGGTGGTTAATAAATCAAGAGAGAGCAAAAGCAAAGGGCCCCCGTGTTGGAATTCTCAGATCTCCTATGAATAAATGATGAAATATGAGACAGACAGAGTAATTATTAGCTTTCTTAAACATCGTTTACACACCAAACAGGCTCTACATAATGCATGGGGCTGTTTTTAATGGTGCAGATCAAAGGGAATCAAAGCCCCAGTGGTGCCACTGTTAAACTGACTGCAATTAAATAAATCATAAACAAAGAACAGACATGTAGCAGTCCAGGGGCCCTCAGAGATTACCACCAATGAAAGACACCGATAATAAGTGTGTGATCCGATCTCCGGGGTACGGCAATTTGAGACTTGTAAATATTATGAAAACTCGTTTGTAGCAAAGATATATCATTAGATGATCGATCATGCCTTCATTGTCACGTTTATTGCATAAACATTCGAGACGGGGCCTGAATTCAATCACAGCCCGGCAGGAATTTTGTGCCAGCCAATCAAACAAGTAAATTGCTTGTATGGCAATCGGCTCCCGCTCACTCGCCTGCTGGTGGAGCGCTGACAGTGCCGCGATTACTCTCTCTGCTCATTCGTTTCTAATGCCTCATCGTTTTACTGTCAACGCTCTCACACCAATCACAGGAGATGCCAAAGATCAAGTGTGCGCGCGAGTGCACGTGCATGTGCATGTGCATGTCGGCTCATGATGAATCCCGGCTTTCTAAATTCAACACCTTTGACCCGTCATTCCACAACAGAGGTGATGCCGATAAGGAAACCAAACACCATCACTAAGCTGTCTTTTTCTGCAGCCTGTGTCTGTTTGTGTTTGTGTGTGTGTGTCTATGTGTGTGTGTAGGAGAGATAGCAGTTTGGGGATTTAGGGAACAGTGGGTGAGAGAAAGGAGCCAAGTTGTTCGCTTTCAGCTGTGTATGTGCACATCGGCACATGTGTGTGTTGGGCTTCCGATGTCAGGACAAGGACTGAGAGTGGATAGGGCTGGAGATTACAACAGAGCTTTCAATTTTCTATTTTCTAAAGCCCCCCCACTCCCCACTCACACACACACACACACAGACACCTCCAAGCAACCACCACCAACACCCCCCGCCCTGATTATTTTCCACTCTAACAACATGAGTCTTCACTGTATCACTCACAGCAGCAGACGGGTCACACCCACGGCCCCCGAGCACTCGTATGAAACATCTCAGACCACAAGAGTTTTCTGGAAGAGCAGCTTTTTTTTTTATTGAACGATTCAAAGGGTTGTGAAGAGAAAGACAGAACAAAAAGTCCAAACAAAAAAGAAACAAAAAAATAAAAACAAAAAAATACAATGCTCCCGATGAGTCTTCGACATTCAGCCTCTAAACATCATTATATTTTACAGCAGACTGTGACAAACGCTGTGTGACTGTGACAAACAAATCACAGTGGGCTTCGGGGAAAACATGTTGAACAAATGTGGAAAGTCAAAGAAAAGCACAGCAGTGGAAACAGAGTAGGGCCACATCCAGAACATAGTGTTTTTCTAATATTCACTGTACGGCCCATTACTCACATACAGCATAAATAACTGAAGCTGGGGTAGGGGGTTGTTACATATTAGAAGATACTTAAACATACATACATCCCAGCTACTTGGCGGTCATATGAAGCAGACTGTTCCCATGTAGAGATGCTGGTGTATATATATTTTTTTTATGGATGTTCCAGTTCTACTTATTTTCAGAGAGAACTCAGAGCTTTAAAGATTTAAACTCAGATTCACTCTCCTCATCAGCACATCACACAAACTACATGACTTTTTCTGAATAGGTTCTCTGCTATTTATAAATTCGACATTAATTTAGGAGTAGCGGGCCGCCATTCCAGAAAACTATCTTGCCCAGTATGTATGAGCTTTTTTTTTAGATGTTAAAACAATGTAAAGCAGGGTTTCCACTACCAGTTTACTTTGCACCCCTTTCCACTACACAGTTACAGCTCTACTCGACTCGGTTTAGGTCCTTTTCCATCACAGCTGTGAAGAGTCCTTCACAGTTCCTCCTTAGCGGGGGTGGGGTCATCATATCTCGGCGTCTACAGCCGCGTTGTCTGGCTCTCTTTTCTCTCTCCTCTCGTCAGCTCCAAACTCACTCGTGTGCGTACCGCTCTTTGTGAACTAATCACATGCACGGTCAGAGTCTTCAAGGCGTTACTACGCGGAAAAGACATTCGCCAGTGATCCAATGTACCACACTCCAGTCCGGTCGATGGCAATGTACCTCCAAGCTGGATGCTGGATGGTTAGATGTTTTCTTTCACGTTAATGAGCCATGGGAAAAAGTTGGCGGAAAGTTAGCGATGCTGTGCAGTGAAGCCCCGCTACACACAACAGTATGGAAAGCCCCATCGCTCTCGTTGGGATTACATTGGGTCTACCTTCACAGAGCGACCCAATGTGGAGCGATCCTGTGATCTGAAGGCGTGGTTTCGGAGGTCTGAGGAAAGGAGCTTGGACTTTTGAATTTTCCAAATATGGCCTGCCCAAACCATTTTTCCAAGATCCCCAACCCTATCTTTAAGGGGTCCCATTGTTTTTAGATATAAGGAGGAACCACCTCAAAGATCTTTCAACAACCCTTGTTTGTGGTTTCACCTTCACCAGACACTAGTAACTCTCCATGACTGCATGCACCGTACAAACTTTGCAGTTCAAAAGATCTTCAGATCAGGTCTTCTGCCTTCTCAAAACTCTATTAAGTCTTTACACCTTGCCCATTTCTCCCCACATTCAACACATTCGCTAGAAGAACTGACTGTTCACTTATCTCCTAACATGTCCCAGACCTTGACGCACGATGTTCTTACACTATAATCACTGCTTCATCTGTTAATGGTCCTGTTTCTGGCTCGTTTCTGTGAGTCTGCTTACCGACTGCAGTCCCGCGCTGTGTGTCCTGGTTTTAGAGAAATCCCAACCTAAATACAGAAAAGTTTGGAGAGATGAAGTTGATGTTTACTTGTGAAAGCCACAGTGACAAGACTGCGAAAGAGCTGAAAGTGAGTGAGAACAAGTGGATTTATGATGCTGCACTGTCATCTACACAGATAAATGTTCGCAGTCATCTGGAGTCAAACTGTCTGCTGACACTAACTGTAAAAGCTGATGTAATACAGTATGTCAGTGTTGAGTTCAGTGCTGAAAAACTGAAAATCAACAGCTTTAATATGACCTGGAGATAGCCTATACATTTGAAATGTTTTAAATATTTTATTTCCCTTATACTATTCACCACCGTGTGGTTTCAGGTCAGCAGCCAGAGAAAGTAGGAACTCAGAACTGAGTTTTTTTTTTTATCATATTCATGACTATTTTATTTCCTACAAACTCTGACAGAGTTAACTTTTACTTTAACCTTGAACCTTAACCTGTTCTGAATCTTCAACCTGCACTGAATCTTGTGCAACTGGAGACAAACTCCAAACTAAATTCAAACTCTGGTGAGTTTTCATCATCTTTCTGCTCCTGTGAGGACACTGGGAAAGCTAATAAGGACAAAGTTGTCCACACACAAATACACACACACACATACACACACACCTACCGTAGCCTGGAGCTCTGAAGGAAAAAAGAAAGAGCAATCAGGGGTGATACATTGGCAAATGTCAAACAAGGATTAATGGATTAATAACATTGTTAAGTATCCTCCAAGTACTGTCTCTGTTGAAGGTTCCTATTTTTTCCAGCCCTCCCTCTGTCCTCTCTCTTCTTCACTGCACTAATAGGGAGTGTGAAGGGAGCTGGGGACGTTAAGAACCAATCTCACAGACAAAAAACTCTCGGCAGAATTTAATCTCTCCGTCCTCTTTCTGTCTCTATCTGACAGCACTGCTCTCCAGCTTCTCACTGTGTGTGTGTGTGTGTGTGTGTGTGTGTGTGTGTGTGTGTGTGTGTGTGTGTGTGTGTGTGTGTGTGTGTGTGTGTGTGTGTGTGTGTGTGTGTGTGTGTGTGTGTTCTCCAGTCTGGGTTATTGGGGCTTCCATTAAACTACACTCAGTGTAATCAGCGGAGAATTATGGGCGCCAGGGGCAAAAAATACTCTGTAAGCCTTTTCTAGGTCTGTGTAAGTTTACTAATGTGAGTGTGTGCTCATACCGTGTGCTCATACCGTGTGTGTGTGTGTGTGTGTGTGTGTGTGTGTGTGTGTGTGTGTGTGTGTGTGTGTGTGTGTGTGTGTGTGTGTGTGTGTGTGTGTGTGTGTGTGTGTGTGTGTGGTTGGGTTTGCATGCATGCAGGTTTATAGAGATTGGTGCATCTGTGAGGTTGGCTACTGAGGTGAAAAAGAACATTTCTCTCTAAATTAGGAATTAATTTTCGAACACACACTTTTTACCCCGACCAATTAAAACGCGCGGCTGCCGCGGCTTGTCAAATGATTATCTGCAAAGTGCCTCGCTGAGTCACTTTCGACAAAATGCATGGGTGGCAATTCAGCAACGCCAAAGTGGCAGTCGCTTGTTAAACTCTCTGCAGCATCAGATACTGTATTACTTTTTTTTTTCTTTCTATCTGTTTTACGTACTTCTTTATTTTCACATTTTTATAGACACCACCCCCCCTCTCCAACTCCTCCAGATGCCATTTTATTCACTGACAGTGGAGAAATCTTATCAATTTAGAATTAAAAAAAGAATCTCTGCCAGGACCTTTCTCCACCTCACTTCTTGCCTTAAATCAGCTGTAATATTGCTGACAGGACATTCTGTGAGTGAATATGTGAGTGAGTTATTCCTCCCCTGAATTCTATTAGCAGCTCCCCTCTTAGAAAGGTCAGCCTTAATTTCCAGGGGGAGTGATAATTACACAGGATTTCAGCATCTCTTGTGGCCTCCTCAACACAAACAGCTGTCTCTATAGGGGCTGGGATCACTACATGCTTTTCACTTCATGCTAATCAGCTCTGGCTTTATTCTAAGGCAGAGCTGCCGCCCTGCTTTCAGTGGCCGCGTCCGCTGTCGCCATGTTTTTGATATTTATCCCGTTTAATATTCGAACTTTAAGAGAAGAGCCAGATGATGATTGGGGGCTCCGACTGCATGATGATTTCCAGATGATTACAGATACGCTATTTACATTCAGCGGCTCGCTCTTCAATGAAAGGATGACTCCACACCTCAATCACCAGAGCCGTATGCCCGTAATAAATACACGACAGGTCGTTAAGACAGAAAACCCAAGTCATTTCTTTTGCATACCAAACATGTTTAGGGGGTGGGGAGCTGTGAAGAAATGATACAGTGTAGTTTGGGGAGCTCATGCTGGTGTATAACTCAACTCTCTCCGCTCATCCACAGGGAAATTAACTGTGGCGAAGCAGCATTACATGAATTACCAGGGTAATCCTGTACTGACACTGCCCTAATCTGCACAGGGATATACGGGATCAAATCGCAGCCTGCATATTTCACCGTGTGTATAACAATACTGGCAGGTGGTTCAAGGAAATAGCAAAGCAATACACCCCAGAGTGTCAGGGAGGTGAAGAAGTCACAGCTCGGTGACACAAGGCAAAGAGTCAGGACGTGCTGGCTGCTGTGTGTTGGGAAAGCGGGGACCTAAACCCTAAATGCTAACGTGCTCACGATGACAATGTGAGGTTGAACGTTTTAGTTTAGCATATTGCTCTCGAGTTACCGGTCAATCTACATTCCTATCCTCACCTACGCTCATGAACTTTGGGTCATGACCGAAAGAACTAGATCTAGGATACAAATACAAGCTTTTAACACCTTTAATGGCTTTTAACACCTTGCCAGGAGGACTACAGTCTGAAACTAGCCGTTGGCTAACACTGGCACCTTTACATTTTATTATGTTCATCAATGTGCACTGTCCTCCTTAAATAAATACAAATAAATAAACAAGCGGCTGAAATGAGTTTCCTCTGCAGGGTGCATGGTGGGACGCTCCTTTAGAGATAGGGCGAGGAGCTGTGTGCCATCTGGGAGGAGCTCGGAGTAGGAGGTGGCTTGGGCATCTTTATCGGATGTCTCCTGGTGTCCAAGGAATCAAGCTCAATCACGCTCGACATAGTGATTTTTGTTTTATACCAACGAAAGAGCGATTTTTGTTTGCACCTTTTCCAATTAAAGACTGTTTATTTTGAAATTGAATCTCAGACTTGTGCTTTTGGTTTCTGAGATCGGTCTTCTTGTGTTTTTACCTGATGGCTGGAGAAGAAGTTGGATGTCACCAGTGTCTTAAGGATTCATCCTCTGGGAGCCAAGAACCATGAGTGAGAAGTTTGATCTGTTGATGAAAGGTCAGGGAATGGGTTCATCTGTTCCGTTTATTCAACTTTCATGGCAACCAATACATTTCAATAAGAACTAGAACCCAGTCGTATCGTTACAGAGATAGAGGCTCCTCCCAGAGTGGGAATCACTAAAATCAATAAGCTTCATCCTGTTGGGAGCATGACTGTCTGCAGCAAACACTGTGATTATCTGTCCAGTCATCGTTGAAAAGTTCAGAACAAAGTTCTGGACCTAACCAAATGACATTGCCATTCCCACAGAGAGACACATGTCGTGACTGTCCTGGCCGAAAATCCTCAGAGACGTTCACCTGACAGCGACATAATCACTTCAGTGCCAACAGAGCTGTGGGCCCACAACACAGATGGATGTGTTAATGATCGGCCTATCCCAGCTCCCTCAGAGAAGAGTCAAAAGCAAGAAAAAAAGGAAGCACTCCTTCAGCTTTCTGCCTCTCAGCTGATTGACATCTAATACCGCGCTAATAGCAACGTTAGCCCGCGGCGGCTGGCGGCTAAAGGGTGAGAGTTGTTGTGGAATCAATGAAATGCTAAAGTTTCGTCTGCCGCTGCCTATACTGAGGAGCGAGGATTTTAAGAGTATGTTACCATTTTGAGAAGAAGACGCTGATAGAATGGAATGGAGTAGAGAGACATGTGGGGAGATTATCTCATCTTACCACTGTAGGACTGATGCTGATTCAGATCCAGACATGGCGAGAGGAGGATTACTGCAGGCTTTTAGAAATATCTCTTGAGAAAGCTCTTCAAAGGAGGTATTATACAAAACATCCAGCAATATCTAAGTGCTCTTTGTAAAAGTCTTACCAGTGCCCTCCTCTTTGTAGCACTTTGTGTCTCACCTCTCTGTCTCTCTGTGTGCTCGCTGGGGGAAACTCTGCGAGCGGGGATTTGTGAAGGACATTTGCTAATTAGCATTGCCAAACACAAAAGCGAAGCAGAGGTGATGAAGCCAAGAGAGCCCGTGTGAAACAGGTGCCGCGCGGTTGCCGGTTTGCAAAGGGGCGCTGGCGAGGCCTTATCGCTGACACAGATGTGTTTGTGTGCTCTACGGCTGCGTGGTTAATGATGAATGATCTCCTCTCTGTCTAAACGCTTGTTGTCACATCGCTGTCAATGAGGCCACGAGTTACAGTCTTGTAGGAGTAATGGGGTTGGCGCGGGTCCAGCAGAGAGTGAAAACTGGCCCTGAAAATGACGTTCCCCAAAACACGTCAACAACAGGCAAGCCTCCCTGACGGCTGCATTTTTTTTTTTTTAATTAGCATGTTGCACAAATTGCAAAGCGATTTGCTCAACTTGAGCGTCTCTTTTTAATAACTCTGAGGAGATTGTAATTTACCTTTAACAAAACTGCTCCTCTCTGCTGAGAGACCTGGAGGTGCACCGAGCCCTGATAATCTTTTCTCTCCTGCTGCTAAAGCTCCACCACATTCATCTATACTTACTAGTTACTTTGAAGATTAAGATTTTTACATCAGCAGATATATGAACAGCTCATAAAATCTGATGCATTGTTACAGATTAATGTGCCTAATAGCTCCTAAAGGAGATCAAATTAGCTCATTGAGTGTTTTCATTCTAACTTTTCTGATTCATCTTAAGTGGGTGGTGATGGTAATATTTCCATAGTTGAATTATCATTTATTGACATGGAATTGTCTGGTTGTTTTCTACTGTTTATAGGGGATTGTCCATCACATCTGATCAAACTACACCTGCACAGCTCTGATGATGCGGGTTAATGCACAATTATACACTTTATATGTAAAACTACAAGTCACACTGTTAAAATGGGCGCAGTGTGGGTCAGTTTAGGTCTATATCAGAAACAACTCATTACCCCAATGATTGTGTTGATTTGTTGGGGGTAACATAGGCATTTGTATTGTTTTCTAAAATTCTTTAGCAGACTTCTGGATGATAATTTTCCATCAATGTGATAAATGTGACAGGGTCCTGCTCTTACATTATGAATATTATTGACACTTTTACTTTAAGTACGTGTTTGCACTTGCATAAGTCAGACTGTGAGTGCAAGGGTGAGAACACACTTGAGGTGTGTGTGTGGTGTGTGTGTGATGGCTGCAGAAGGTCAGGTCTCATGCCTCTTACCTGCATTAAGTGATTTACAAATTCAGCATATTGTATATACCGCCTCTTGTGAAGCCTCCCACTCATCACATTAACATCATACTGGTAACCAATACTGAATAAAACTCTCAGCTTTCACTATAGTGGGTGGCTGTGGCTCAAAAGCTAGAGCGGGTTGTTCCCTAGAAGGTCGGAGGTTCGATCCAGGCTCCTCCAGTCATGTCGAAGTGTCCTTGGGCAAGACACTTAACCCACACTTGCCCCCTGATGTGTGCATTGGGTATATAAATGCTACATATGGAGACATTTTCTCCCTTCTCATGTGGCGCACTTTTACACATGTGCACCATGATCACATGTTACCACATGTGTTACCATGTAGAGCACATGTGTAAAACATGTTACCACATGTGGAAAATTGATTCACATGGGACTCACATGTGATTCACATAAAATTGTGCCAAAACCACATGATTCCCATGTGCAAAATGTTTAGTTCAAGCTGTCAAAATTAAATCATAAATTAATTTATATTAAAAATCCAACATTTGAGTATAGCCTTTAAAACTCCTCATCAAAAGATAGAGCTGGCAGGAACAGTATTATTAAACCATTTGTTTTTTAATCTTTGTTTTCCACTCTGTTTCCCCTCTCCTGAGCATTTCCCTTTGTAGTTTGCTTCTGTATCAACAACCTCATCTTTAAGCAATACTGTAAGTACACTATCTATCTGCTCTTTTACTGCTGGCTACAGTGCATGGTGGTCAGTGTCCTGAGAATCGGCTGAAATATGGCCCTAAGGTGCATAATTGTGAACATAATCACAGCAAAGTAGAGAAGAAGCAAAAAAAAAAGGAAACACAACAAATCTGCAAATGAGGTTGACGATCTTTGTTAGTCCAGTTAGGATGTAAGACAACAAATCAAGGCCTCGCTGCAGTTTTAATATTGCAGGGAAATTGGCATCTTTTAGTGTGTTAAACGCTTTAGCTTTCTTCCCCTTTCCCTTTCTTGCCTCTGTTTCCTTCTTTTCATTCTCTCTGTCATTTTAGTGTCTCTTTAGCTGAATATTGGCTTGCATCCTGTTCCAGATGATGTGTTTCCATATTGGGTAGAAACATCACACAGATCTCAGTAGACCATCTCGGTTAAAGGGTTTTGGGTCCTATTCACATTGTTGCATCCACATCTCTTTCAACCCCCGCTGCTTTTCTACACACGTGAAAGAAACATCTAATATGCAATGTCTTGAGCAACACCCTCAATAACTGTATCACAGCAAGTTCTCCGTTAGCTGTTGCTGCTCACCAGTCCAATTTAGCTCAATGTCCAACAACTTTGCAATATGTGCATAATGCCCTTGAATGAGAATTACACCAAGATAATGAATAATACACAGCAGAGAAGACGAAACAAATAAATTCAGAATGCTCCTCCATCCGTCTCCATGCAATAACAGTAACGGGCGCAGTGTGCACTTCAACACGAAAAGGTAAACACAACATTCATTTGGGAGGTTATATTTCAATGTCGTTCGCAGCGCCATCCCAGGTTGAACATTAATATGAAAAATAATAATGAAACAAGGAGTTGGAGTGTCATTGAAAAGTAATAAGGCTGCATTTAAAACATACATGCAATCTCACACACCCACACGCAGAATGATCCTCTGAGGAAATATCACCGTCTCCTTCTGCAGCTGAAAAAAAAGAAAAAAAGAATGAATGAATTTCAGGGTTCTGGGTGGAAGTCACCTTGAGATTCTTGTGTGTGTATGTGTGTGTGTGTGTGTGTGTTTGGACACTTGAGATGAACAGGATCAGGTGGGACCGCAGATGGAGTCCTGTTGAACACCTTTTTTGTGCTGAAGACAGAAAAAAAAAGAAAAAGACATATTCAAATACCTCCCCGCGAGCCCTCGGCATCTTTAACGAGGACCATAAAAAATAACGAGCCATCTTAACCTTGAGGCCGACCCGGGAAGTGAACACTGAGTAGAGAATACTGAGCTGATCAAGGTGATCTTTTATTTCATAAGCCCCCTCCACGTACCCCCAACCCTACCTCCCCTCCTCCCCATCCCCTCCCTCTTTTCCCTCCTCTTCCATGTTTTCTTCTTCGTTCCTGCCTCGGAACAAAGAAAAACAATACGGGTCAGCTTCCTGTCTCTGGGTGTCATTCACCCAGAGATGAATAATACGAATACGCACTTTGCTTTGTCTCTGTTCCTGGTTTCGATGGTGATGGGTGAGAGCGGGAATGTAGGAATGTAGGAATGTTACAATGAGTGTGCTGCATGTAACGCTAAGCACTGACCCCGTGTCTTCTGCCTGCAGCGCAATCATTAAGCCTATAGCAGCTTGTGCAGCGTTGTTCTCCATCTTTTTTTCCCTGTGTTTTGTTCTCTCTATCTCTCTCTGTCTCTACCCTCTGTCTCATCTCTCCTTTTTTCCTCTCTTGACCATGTGTCTGCGTCCTTGTTTTCATTTTTCAAATGCTAATGATCAGTATCCCAGGGAGCGCGCGCTAAAGTCCATCCATCTCAGCACGCGCTGTGCTGCCCTCCTCAACATGACCCGCCGCTCCGGCATCCCTTTCAAGACAAATGACGAGCGGCGTAAAACAGAAATATACGGTTCAATTTCCTTGATTCTCTCTGAAATCCACATTTAACATCTGCACTTGATAGGGAATATTTTATCATGCGGGCTGGATTAATTATTAATAACAAAGAATTGATTATGGCTGCTGGCTCCCCGGAGTTAATCTCACCGCTGATGTGATTAGAAATAAAAGCGGGTTCCTGGGAGCCGACAAATTGACAGTTCGACAGCAAGGGGTAAAATTAAGTTTTTAAGTGATGAGAGTGAATAAATCCAGCCGGGCACCTTCAAAAATCTTTACAAAACAACTTCAAAACAAAAAGCGGGTGGTCACATACATACACAAACTTCTATTCTGTAAATCAGCATTCTGAGCAGACTCTTAATAATTGATGTTTGTCAAGGCGAGTGCACAGCTACATCCCCTCTAGCCCCCCCAAAGACAAGCATGGAGTGGAAACCCCAAATGAAAGCCAAAGCCCTCCATCTCCCAGACACATCTCACACACGTGCATAGTTATTCAGTAAAACACACAAACACATACGCACACACACAGCATCTGTTCTCTTGCACACACACAATAGGCGAGGCTGAGACACACATGCATTTGCATGCAAAAACAAACGTGTAAACACACAGACACACCTACTGATGCAGCAGCGTCTGCTCGGTCTCTCACGTGTGCACGAGAGCTGTCGACGTGCAAACCTTCACACATGCTCACCCTCACACGGATTAACAAATAAGCATCAGTGCCTGTTGTTTTGTTTTGTTTTTTGTCTCCCTGATTTGTTGCACGCACACACAGTCGTCTGGATGCAGGTCCAGCGTGTCCATTAATGTTTCTCTCCCTTGACCGACTTATGAGTGTCTGCTTCATTTATAATAGGGTTTGGATTCTGTTATTTGGATTTTAGCTTGTTGGACTTCAGACGCACAATAACACAAGCTGGAGGAGATGATTGCACAGATCATTCCCTCTGAAGTTCTCTTATTGAATGTGTTTCAAGGATTTCTTGGATTTCAAGTAGGTGTCAAACTGTTTTTAAATTAGATCCAACAAAAAATAAGCCTCCTGAAATCTGGTGAAAGAAGCACAGCGCGTCCTTCGCATGAAATTGGGAGAAATACATTTTCCTGAATGAAGAGATTATATGAGGAGGCTTGAATACAAACAAGCAGTAGTCTGGCAGTAACCCCAGTGTCCCTCAAGATCAAGTTTGTTGCACTGAAAGAAAAGAGGATGAAACAAAACGTGAGCGTCGCCAAGATGCATTTTCCTTTGAATCAAATACAAACACTCACCAGTTTATGTAGCTATACACTTTTCTCTGATGATGCTGATGATGGTGACTTCCAAAATGTTGATTCTAGCCTTTCCAGGCACAGACAATTGAAGTCTGTGAGGGTTCAGAAATGAGGGGTAAGTGGGACATAGATCATGTGACACAGTAGGAAAAGCACAGGTGTAAATAATGATATTATGGCTGGATTCCATTCAGCTGCTTCAGTCTCACTGTCCTGCTATTGTGTATGATGGCCCAGTGTCCCACTACAGCGGCTATGTGCAACAATTGAATAGAACAGAGGCACCATTAATGTTATTGTGCTTTTACCACTGATGGGTCAAAATGTCTGCTGTGAAAACGGTCTGTTGGACCTGGGCCATGACGGCTCTATTTTTCCTGCACCAGAGAGCATCTCTGACGCATTACAATTCACTTATGGAAAAACATTAAAAACATATTCTCCATGATTATTAAAGTATTCCAGAGGGTTGGAATCCTTAAACAAAAGCCCGTCAGCCTAGATCCTCAGGATCTGAAAAATGAAACTCATGTGGAAAAACTGCAGTTCCCCAAATATCCACTTGCCCATAGACTCCCATGTTAAAATGCTCAATTTTACAGCAAAAATGTATTTTACATTAAAGGGACAACGAGGAGTTTCTAATCGGTTATAAAAAAAGTCTCACGTTAATGTGGATGAATCTCCGCTACCCACACTTGTTAATGGGCCCATTTTCGATAAATATATCATTCTGTCTCTATCGTTATTTTGTTATTATTAGTGGTGGCGGAAGTGCTGGTCGAGCCGACCAGCGTTTCTTTACTTTCGGTTTCGCAACGAGTCATGAGAATAACGTAGCTGAATCGCCGTTTATGGTCGGAACTACGACAGTATGTGAACCTCTTTGAACCTCTGACTTTAATTATTGATGAATGAAAACATGAGTCCGTCTTGCGCCGGTCAAAAGAACTTTACGGTGCGCACGGAGGCTCATAAATGTAGTGTGAAAACGCTTCGCTTTTCCAAAACTCCTCGTTGTCCCTTTAAGTAATTTACATTTGATTTTATTAAAGAGGACATTACAGAAATATCACTTTTTGAAGGTTCTTTAACATATAGCTTATTTGGGTGTTTGACTTGCCTTACGGCCCCCAAAATGTGAGAATTAACATTGCTTTTTTCAAGTGGGATGCACTTTTGTGACTGATTGATCCAATTCGTATACCACCCAAGCTCAACTGGAGAAAGGTCTGGAGTACACCTTCCTCTTCTTTTTCTGACCTTTTTTCTATCATCATTACTTCTAGTTTCTTCTAGTCTCTTCAGTGTGTTGTGAACAAATCTGTACTCTTGTTTATTTACTCAGCTGTTTCTTTCTAGCTATTTCTGTGGTAGTTTTGTCAGAGGTATAAGATTTACTGGGAGTTACAAAAGAGCTGAAGTGAATAATGCAAACTGTGATTTGTTTTTTTTTATTTTTATTTTTGCTCTTAAGTTGTGACTCTTGCACATATTCTCAACCCTCTTTTCTTTTGGTAACATTTATTCTATATGGTCTGGTAACATCAATGTACGTATACCTAAAGGTAAATTGAGGAAAATGGAATAAATAAACCCCAAATCCATAAAACTCATACTGGTTTTTAAAGGGGACCTATATGCTTTTACAGCTTTACAGTTTTAGATGTTGGATACTTGTTCTAGAGGATGTGGAAGTGCCATATCATGAGATAGGCACGTGCTGAAGTAGTTTCAGGAGCTCTGAGCTGCTACAAACACTCAAGTTTGGAGAGTTTTTTCTAAAGTCTAATTTTGTAACATCACAGGTTGAGGGGAAGTTCTTTATATGGCAACTCGCCTGGCTCTGGCCTCAGTGCCCAATGGCAATGTGAGAGGGGGCGTGTCACTATGCAGCAGCCCCTCGATACAGAGTACACAGACAGCTTGTATACGATAGTTATGGGGTTTTTATTAATCGAAACTTCCAATAGTGCCTCACTGGAGTCCAATAATATAAACCCCATAGGCCCTTTAAAGGGATAGTTCAACATTTTTGAAAATTGGCCCATCGCCATGATCCCCCTAGTAATAGCAGTAGGTTCGTTACCTTTAATTGTTGGTCCAAGCTGCTTTTAGATCGGGGGAGAAGAATACCGAGCGGCGCAGCTACACTACGGAGGCTAATGGAATTTCTTGGTTTTGCTCATCAAACTCAGCAAATACACAACCAAAAAACTCAAAAACGCTGTGGTGGACAAGTTGTGACCTGCACATTTACCACGCTATGAGATAATAGCGGAAAGTTGCGAGATGGAGTTGTTTTAGAGGCAAAGTCGGACTTTACACTCTAGACGGCTGCTCGGCGGAGTGATTTCAAAAGCGCCTGTTTACTGCAGATACGTCCGTATACTACGGCACTGGCTGAGGTGCGCACACTGTGTCCCTCCGACCAGTGGTTCACTGAAGAAAGTAGTTCCGAGTATTTGCTTCACTTCTCTTAACTTTCCGCTATTATCTCATAGCGTGGTAAATGTGCAGGTCACAACTTGTCCACCACAGCGTTTTTGAGTTTTTTGGTTGTGTATTTGCTGAGTTTGATGAGCAAAACCAAGAAATTCCATTAGCCTCCGTAGTGTAGCTGCGCCGCTCGGTATTCTTCTCCCCCGATCTAAAAGCAGCTTGGACCAACAATTAAAGGTAACGAACCTACTGCTATTACTAGGGGGATCATGGCGATGGGCCAATTTTCAAAAATGTTGAACTATCCCTTTAAGAAAGGCACTGTAAGCAGCAACTTGAAGGTGCTTCCAAATGTTTGGCCTGTACTGAACCTGCTTCCAAACCTTTGGCCTGTCGTGTATGAACATCGCATGAAAAGTTTGGCTGCTGAAGAACACACTTTTTGAAGTTCTTCTGTTGCTGGAAGTAACTCCAGTTTACACTTGGAGACTGTTATTGTACATCACAGGAACATGACACAGACGCATCTATCAGACATACAGTCATAGTGGATGAGTGTTCATACTGAACCACATCATATTGAAATTTGTTCTCAGTAATGTGACTCTGTTTGGACATTTAAAAGATTGACTGAGAGTCTTTTCCAGATAGATGTGATAGTGAGAAACAGAAGGAAGACGGAGACAGAAATAGAGATGCAGCCGAGCTCTGAAAGTGATTAAGGCAGCCATTTTGGAGCTAGTCCAAAGCCCTCAGCTTTCTCTTTCATATGCAGATAAAAATCTCAAAAGGCATCTACACACAGGCAATAAAAACATAATCTCCCATCGCCCCTGTTGAAGCTCCTAACTGGACAGCGTCCATCAAGTCTATGGCTGCTGTAATGTCAAACAAATGCTCTCAGAAGGGCGTTAATGCCTGCAAGAGAGGATGCCGGCGCTTTCTCAAACTGCTCCAAGTCATCTCCTCCAAGGCTTTCCATTGTGCGCGAGGCGAGAAGTGGGTTATGGTTGCGGATTTAGCATCTCTCATTTTCCAGCGCAAAGACACCCATTCACGACTGCTCGGCCAAAATCTTCCCCGCAATGGTGGAGGATAAGCTGCTGCTGAAGACTAGTAATAGGCTTTTCACACCACGATGTTAGCGGGGCTGATGGGGGGGTGGGGGGGGGTGACATTGTGGGGTGAGGTGAGGTGTGGATTGTGGGGAGAGGGGAGAGGGGTGGGTCTAACATGCTCCAAAGATATGCATTCATTTGGTGCACACAGAAGGTGTTGAATGAATAATCTCGGGGTAATTAACGTGCATGCGCTTTGCAATTTCAGCCTTGATCCAGGGCACAGGCAGCTGGAGAGAGAATGGAGGGATATCTTATTTAAAAACGCTCGTGATTCAGGATGAATGACGTGGGCGCATTCCTCTCCTTCCCTCCATCCCTCCGTCCCTCCGTCTCTCCCTCCCCACCACTAAACTCTAAATCTCTCCTTTTCCAAGTTTCCCGGGCACTTCTCTCATCACCTGAATCCCCTTCCTGCCTGTGTAATCGCATCTCTTCTACCTCCATCCAGCTGTCATTACCCGCGGCTGCTGCTTTTTCTATCCCCCCTTTTTTCCCCCCAATTCCATCCCTCCCTCCTGTTCGCCTGCCCCCCATCCCCCACTCCCCCTCATCTCCCTCCTCCAGCACCCGCAATGTCCGCCTCGACTTTCCCTCCCATGTGATTACATTGCAAAATCCAACTCAAAAAAAACGTGCAATCTTCCTTTCCCCCGGCCTCACTTTAATTTTTTTTTCTCTTATACCTTCAACCCCCCTCACACACACACACACACACACACACACATGCACGCACTCACCTCACCTCTTCCAATCTCCATCTCTCTCTTTCAATTGCGGCTACAGGTGCCCCCACCCTTCTCCTCTTCCTCCTCCTCCTCCTCCCACAGTTTTAGGCCTTCACAAAAAACTGCTATCTCCTCTCCCATCCCAGTTGCGCTATAATGAAAATGCTCCTCCGGCGCGCCCCTGGCACCGACAACCTCACCCCACTCTCTCCCCTCATTCATTCTCCCATCACCACTCTTCTCCGCATGCCTGCAAACCAGGCAACCCTCCACAGACCCCACCTTTGTTGTCTCTTTTCATTTCCCCCTTCTACGCCCAATACCTCCTCCCCACTCCCTCTTCCTCCTCCTCGCTTTGCCTGCCTGCCTGCCTGCCTGTCTCCCCCCTGTTTTTACTCCATCCTCCACCACCTGACCTTCATTTCCTCTGACTGCCCCCTTTCCAACCCGAACGCCGCCGCCCATCACTTTAACTACTTCTCCATCCCAATTACCAGGTAACCCCCCGCTGCGAGCGGGCCCCTTACATCCTTGCCTTTTTACCTCGGTGACCTGGAAACGCCTCAGCTACCCCTGCCCCCTTCCTCCTCCCCCACCCATCCATCCTTTTTTATTAAGCAGAGGCTCATGGCAGCTGAGGGTGCCTGATGTTTGATAGCTTGTTAACTCGCATCCAACTGAGACTCTGATTAACTCTGGCATTTCAGAGGGAATTATTTTGTATTTTCCTCCATGTCCACTACTGGCTCTGATTCCCTCGAGTGTCTTGCAAATGGGGAAGGGGAGGGGGAAAAAAAGCCCTTGATGTTAACACGGGAAAGAGGAGGTTAGCGATGTAGGTATACTAACCTGCATGGGCAACCGGAGCGAACAGCCAGGAGTTCGGCCTTGCGGGTTAGACAAAGATCAGTCGGACTCAAGGATGTCTCTTCTCCGGAGAGGCTGCGGCATTTGAATATGAGAGATAACAAGGCTGGACGAAAGCAGCGAATTAGTGCCGTCTCTGCCGGTGCATGATGATGGAGGGGATGGCGAAGTGAGGCGCTGCGTTCTTGGACGCACGTTCCACTGTTCATTAAAAAGGCAGCCACCACTCTTTGTTTATTTCTTTGAGGAACCTTGGATGGCCTTTCGTCCAAACTTCTCAAGTGTTTAATATTTCAACAGGCAAAGAGGCTCCTCTTTATGTGTGATGCTGAAAAACAGGGTTGTTACATCTCCGCTAGCAGCACAGTATGATTATGTGTCGAATATGGAAATCAAGTCGGTGGTAGTTAAATGGAAACAAGTTTTTTAAAAAAGAAAAAAAAAATTCATATCCATCTCTTCTTAATATTATTATGCGCTGTAATTCGCTCGGGCTCCTCTGTTTCTATCATCCTTCTGCTTCCATCTCCAACATCCACCAAGGTTTATTCATCATTGTTTCATCTTTGGTCGACTTCCCAGTTGGTGGGGTGCAGAGGTTCACAAGCCTCGTGGGTAATATGTGTGCTAAACTAATTAGCGCCAGCCATGCTGTGAGGGAGCACAGGGGCTTTTTCAACCACTGATAAAAAGACAAGAAATCTCACAAAACTCTTTGGCAAAGCTGCCCCTTCTTAAATGTGTGTGAGAGAGTGAGGAGAGGCAGACTTGGCGCTCCTTGAAAATCCTGATCTGAGCGATGCTTGAACTGCCACTCTCCTCTCTCAGGCCTCCGACGTCACGATTGAAACGGGGGGAAGAAAACTTCATGATATTCTCTGTCATCCTGTTTTGAATCATGGGAACAAGTCATCAGGGAAAGCTTTTAATGACTTCTGTACCATCAGAGCTGTCTTTCTGTACTCCTGCCTCTGGTTATGTTCTATAAATGACCTGTGGATATTATCATAGATTGGATTTTGACCTGCAGTTTCCTCAGAGTGCACCAGCTGATAAATGATGCACATGTTTGGACAAGATAAAATCTTATTAGTGAATAGTATTGCTGACAACAGCAGCTCCTCTGAGCTCTGGGTTTGTATTATTACAGCTGCATTCGGTGTTGGTCCAGTTAGTGTAGTCAC
Organism: Trachurus trachurus; assembly: GCF_905171665.1. Taxonomy (NCBI): domain Eukaryota; kingdom Metazoa; phylum Chordata; class Actinopteri; order Carangiformes; family Carangidae; genus Trachurus; species Trachurus trachurus. The sequence continues at coordinate 22,465,066 of NC_139904.1, read as the reverse complement.
ATAAAACTTTGAAAACTTCAGTGATTATTTACATAACTCTTATTATTCATTCAGCTCCTAATGCAGGCTCTGCACGTCACATCATCTGTATTCAACACATCAGCCCATCAACAGCTTAACTGCACGGCCTCTCTGCAGGCACAACATGAGCAGCACATTAGAGCAGCACATTAGTGCAGCAGAAAGCTTCTGTGAGTACGTCTAAACAGGAGGCATTCGGGTACAGTAGTAGGTGTAGGTCACCTGTGTTTTGGTAGCACTTGATGGTCGCTGCACGTTCAGGGGTTACAGCCCATTTAAACAGAAGTAAAGAGGCAGAGTTAATATGGGGTTATTTTTGTCTCATTAATACCTGTAAACCTGCAGAGGGTGATCTACAATATTCCTTGGTTTGCACACATGTTTTGCCATCCACAAATACAAATTTCTAATTTGTAACTTGTATTTTGGTTTTGACAAATCCTTGTGTATTTGTAAATATATTGTGTATTTGTAAATATATAATTTTCCATTTGTAAAAACAAAAAAGCCATTTGTGAAACTGAAAATTCTGTTTGTGATTCAGCATTTGTGGATCACCAATCACACACACACGCATCTCTTTCCTCAATGACGTATTTTTGAGACGTTCTTGTCGAGATCCACACAGATCCACAAACAAATACGTAACTTGTGATTCACAAATGGCCCGCCCTCCTCACCAGAAGGTGGCAGTGTTGGCAAGTATCTGAAATGACAACAAATGAAGAAGATTGCTACTGGATTATCTCTGGATTATGTAAATTCCCACCGTTAATACGTCACTTTATTAAGTTTGAATATTTTTTCATGCGAGTATTGTTTAGATCCCCAATATGCGGTTATTTATCCAAATGACGCCTGTTTGGAAGTTTGCTCTGCCGTTTGCGGAGCAGTGTTAGGTATTAGTTAGTAGGTATTAATAAGACAAAAATAACCCCCATAATTTAACATTAGCAGTAGGGTCGGGTAGGTCTCTCATTTTCATATAGACATGCATGAAGCTACAACTATATACTAACTGGGTTCAAATTTGCTATATAATGTAGCCTACTGTATACGTCTGCTTGTATGCACCATTATCTACAGCTTTGTTATCACCATCTCTAATTAAGTTTAAATATTGTAGGCTACCTCACAACTTTACAACTTCCTTTCTATACATTTGCATAGGCTTTCCTTAAATGTGAAAATGTATAATAGCCTATGTCTGTAAATTATCTCTATGGATCTCAGTGAGGCTAGTTGTTAAAATAAAGGATTTAATAATAACTAAGATTCTAGTCTTTTCTCTTTCTTTTGTCCATCTTGGCTTGTTAATTTCCTCTTTCTCACTTGTATCTCCTACCTCCTGGTCCTCTGTGAATGTAGCCTGTGGTGTCACTAGTTATCCATGGCTTTCTATGTCATTACATTTAATAGGTTCAGGGGTCACACAGTTGGTTAAGTTAACCTACTGCTGAAAGCTGTCAATAAAAGCATACTCCCAGCAGTCGTCAGACTTTAATTAAAGAACCTCACATGGCCGCCTACGTGATTAAATTATTGTTATTTCCAACCCTGTGTCCTGCCCCTGCAGCGTGACAACACGCCCAGCACACCAGGAAACATCCCATCACTCCTGACTTAACACAAGCAGCCGATTCAGATGTATAGCTGGACTGATTCAAGTAGGAATGTACCTGCTCCATCATACACAGCTGAGATGGACAAAAATGAAATGTAATGAAATGAAATGTATCTTGGGTGTAGAAGCTTTCACCCACCATAGAGTAAACCTACCTGACTCATTCCCTGGTACATATATTAACTTCCATTTACTGTAAGTGATGGAGGACCACTGTTTCATTCCTAATATGTGTTCATCTGTGTTGTGCTCTGTGAATGTGGCTCTGGGTGTTTCCTCCTCCTCCCCCTCCCTCATATCATTGGCTGGTGGATCTGATAACCTGCAGCCAATCACAGAAATCTGATTATCAGAAATGTGACTCTGTTATTCTCAGCCTTTGTATATCCCCACATCGTTTCACTTTTGGTAGCCTTTCTTCTATCCTGTGTGCATGTTTTCTTATTTGTCTGTTTGATGAGTTCGTACATTCAAGATTGTGACATTTCTCTATGGGCAGTTTATTTATTATTGTGGTTTTCTTTCTGCTCAGGCTGTTTGCTTGTTGTTATGGACCGGACTGTCCCTAAAGTTGCATTCATGCTCCGGTATCGGGCAATAAAAGACTGAAATACAGACTCCTCATATTCGTCATCTAATTTTATGTTACTCTCCCTCTGCCTTGGACAGGCTGCAGGTTGTTACAGCTACAATAATGACACAGTGCAGTTTACAGCAGTATAAATAGAAATACCTAAAGCACGCTCTATTTTTAAACTGGATGGAAACATTTTCAGTGTACAACACTGAGTACATTCATCTTTTACAAAATAAATGACGTTTTTCCCCAATCACAGAAAGGCACGATAACAGTTCTTATGAAGTGTGGGCGAGCATGATTTGTTAATTGTGGTTGTTGCCACAGCAACAACAATATATTGAAAATGCCGATTAAGCTCAGCTGTGATGAAAACTCTCAACATTTCCCAGATCGTATTTGAGAGTTTGGGTTGAAATTCACCAAACTGCGTTAGGGCTGGATGTTTCAAATCAGTGGTGTATCAATGTGTGAAACTGCGGATCTACCTAAAAACTGTTACTGGTTACTGAACTGCTATGAACTGGCATCATTCATTTGTAGAGGTATATTCCTTTATTTTGTCTCTCACACAGAGCACAGCCTCAGTCTGGTAACAAGTAACAAATTGCTGCTGTCGCAAGGTGTTTTTTCTTTTTTTAGAAAGTCTCTAGCGACAAATGCACTAAGTTGACAACAGTGCAGCTGTGAACGCTCCTTAATAGAAAACAGTTTGAGCCAATTCATTTTGAAAGAATAAAGGCCAATGGGAAAACTGTAACGCTCTTATAGCATTCAGTCGACCAATGGTGCAACTTGATGACTCAACTCTATCACTCAGTCACTCAGTTGAGGACAGTTTTCTGTACAGAGCTGGTCCTGTTGTGGTTGTCAGATGTGTCTCTTTTTATGGTTAAAGAGGAACTATGCAGGATTTTTAGCTTAACTACGCTACAGTACATTTTTCCTTAATTTAACGGCTTCAGAGTAATTGTGATAGATAAGGGAGAATGGAGGCTCTCGGCCTTCCATGTAGTGTCTCTTGGCCATAAAAACAACCTTGCAAGATCAGCACCTCCGACCCGGTGTCCCAGCTCTCGTCTCTGCGCACTGCGACACAAACGCGCCCCATAACCTACAACACAAATATACACGTCGTAACACTGTAGATGTGTAATGTTATATACCGATCTACTGATTGCTTTCTTGCTGGCTTCACTGAAAACAAATGCACATGGCCAGGAGGAGGGTTAGCAGTGGAAGTGGAAAAGCGACCGGACTTCCCCTTTAAATGATCAGCAACAGCAAAGTGGTTTCACAGTAATGATTTGCTATCATTTCAAGAACGATGTCATCAGAGTGGCAATAGTTATAGTTGGCTGGTTTTTAATTTTTAAATCATTTTGAATGGTGCCAACTTTAAACCATTAATGGAAGTGATATTTTGACTTTCTTACCATGGTGTGAAAATGTTCTCAAAAAGTTCTCACTTCGGCAGAACTTTTTTTTTTTAATCAAGATTAAAATATTGATAACAACAAGCAGATCACTCTTGATCTGATGATATAATTTTAGCCTGGTCAGGACACTGGTTACTACTGAGGAACAAAACCCAGATTATATAGGACAACATTAAAGTTATTGAAGTTATACTGCTGCCCCCAGCCTCTCCTGTCTGATCTCTTAATAAGATAGCTAACCAAAACGAGTGTCAGACTAATCTGTAACTGTATAGTGTGTTATTGAGCAGCATGCTACACATCCAAGCAGCAGGCTGCAGCATCACATTCATATCTTCTGAAGCACTACTGGAGGTCTCCCTCAGATTGTCCTCTCAGCAAAAGAGCATCAAGCTCCATTATGCTACAGCAGGTACATTATCTAGCTCCATCTCAAGCCCATTGAGTCGCCCTCATTAGTAGTATTAATAAGTAATTCCGCTCCCTAACTTCTGTCTCCCCTTTCTCCTTGTTCTATAACTGTACACGCCCTGCCTTTGAATCTTCATCCTTTTCCGGCCTGCTAATTGCTTTCCTTCCTGCATAATTCCCTGCAGCTCCCAATATTGCCAGACACATTGTCACTGGTGGATGTGTTTGACACACTGCTGGTGAGAAGTTAAATGGGAAGGCTAAATGATGCTTCGTGGCCTGGGTGATGATTTGGATGGTAATGACCGCAATGATAAAGGACGCTTCTCCGGTCTAATAGCATTTGATTTCCCCGTTGGCCAGCGAGGGGAGAGATAGGAGGTATCAGGGTTGCTCATCCAGCGAGAATGACCTTTAATTTCACAACAAGGCCTTCGCTTATAGCAGGCGCATCCCTCTCTACGAAACCCTCATTAGATCGTAGAGCTGGGAGCAGAAGTGAAACTTTACTCGGCTGAGGGGTGGAAAAGTTTACAAGGTCAACTGCCATCACCAGGTTGCAAGTGTATGAATTTTCCAGGATACCTGTCTCTCCTGAAAACATTATCTCCCCAGACCAATCTGAGCAGAAACACTCACAGGTAGCGAGGACGTGGTCAGAAACCAGCTACAGCTGATACAGGCTGGTGACAAATGGAAAGGAAAAAAGTGAATGATGTGAATCAGCATGTTTTTCAACAGAGGCCACGCTGACTCACTCCGACAGCACTTTTTTTTTTTTTTTTGCATAGACACATATATACTTTCCTTCCATAGATGTAGATATGTCAGGGGCAGTTTGGGGATCAGCATCTTAACCAGTGACATTTCAAAATGTCACCTCATGTTCCTCACAGGATCTAGATCCCAGCCCAGTCTGGATATATGCGGGTATAGCCACAGTCACGAGGTACCAGTGAAAAGAAGTGACGACGTGTGGCGATTAGCGGTACAGAAGTTAAACTCACTCACCCATAAAAGACGTGCTGACCCACTTGCCAAGTGGTCATTGACCTCTTGGCAAAACAGTTAGCATCGTCACCTGCAGTGCGCGAGACCCGGGTTCGAAACCCACTCAGGGCAGGCCAGACAACATTGGTCACATGGGTTTTGGAACAACATGTTCAACACCAGTGGCTCTCAAACTGGAGCTCCTGCACGGCAAACTTCTGTATTCATGCTACAACTTTTGTATGTGTTGTCACTTTTGCATTTGTGTTGTTGCTATGTATATAATTCATGTTTTTTTGTATTGCGTTGACCCTTCTGATGAACTGTACATCCCTCACTCTTCTAACTGTCAAGAAGGAACATCTTCTGCGAGCCTAGTGTTCATCCCTCTAGCAGAGTTTCTCAGACTTCACGAATCTCTGTCAAAGGTCACACTGACTGAAGATGAAGTGATTTTTTTCTTGCATCTGTCACATCTGTGTGTCAGATATAAAAATCTGGACTAAAACATTCAGATCCGAAAACACTTACCTAGTTTTCCTTGGTCGGAGTCATTCTTCATCAGAGGTTTTGCATGCAGCTTCCATCCTCAGAGCTGCAGCATAAGGTTAATATTTTCCCCCTGGAAACGTTTCAGCTGTGACTTTAACTGGTGATGACAAGGTATGCCCGTGAAAACTAGGAAAATATAATTTTCTCCACAGTTTATTCAATTACAGAGAACCTCGGCACAAAAATAAATCTTCTTCCCCAATGTTTTACCCAAAGAAAATGTCAGTTATCATTCCAGAGAGCTGCTCTGAGAGTCTGAATCCTGCGAGGTGCCTGACAGAGACTATATGTGGGTTTGCTTTGCTCCACGGCACTGGAGCAGAGAATGAGGGCATAAAGCTTGTCCCCCCCATTCTCCCTTGGTTCCTCTCCTCTCTTGACAAAACCCAATAACCACCCAGTGTTCCAACAATAGGCTTCAGATAAGGGAAAAAAGAAGAGAGAATAATAACGCTCAAGTGCCATGGAGGGAATCTGTTTTTATCAACCCAGCACTCCAGAGGACAGCCTAAAAAACACTCCTCGGCGTGTGTGTGTGTGTATGTGTGTGTGTGCACCAACTCTGTGGCAATGAAAAATACAATTTTTTATCTGTTTCCCACAGCTGCCCCTGGTGACCCTCACTGCAGCTGAGAAACACCAAAAATACTCACCGATAAGCGAGGCCCTACAAGGGGAGAGTGAATTTTAATCACTTAAGAACATGTGTTGTGGCGATACTGTCATGTTCCCTCGGCAGAGGTAGTTAGTATAACAGCACAATAGTGGAAGGACTCCGCGGGGATGCCTATATAAATATGACAGTGTTGTTTATGCATGAGCTCCTCTTGGCAGGGAAGTGAATATCCAATGCTCCTGCTTCAACAACACAGGGAGCGTTGCCAGATATATTTGGACGCATGCTCTCCGTCTTGGATATGCTGTCAATTATCCGATTGTATTGGTTTCCTGGTTGTCTCCACTGTTTCTTTGACAATAGACGTCTGTGCTTCTGAGAAGACTGAACTCGGTAATGCAGTCACACCACGAGTGTAGACATCACACTGGCTTTTGGAAAGTGCTGTCAAAACTGAGACTGTCGTTTTTCGTTTAGCTTTTCTTCTTTCCCTTAATTAACCAACAGAAGTCTATTTCTCAGTTTTTATCCTCCACCTCCTTATATGTGGAATATGCAAATGAGACCATCCAGCAGCAGCACAGGACATCTCAATTAAATTAGCGCTCTCAAGAAGTCATCTGCTTCTTTTCGTTTTACAGGCGTATAGGATCCGGGGGCCCCCCGGACCCTGACAGAGAAATCAGCGCCTGGCAACTCCTGACATGATGCTCAAGCTCCTCCAAAGGCCCCATCAGTCACGGCGGAGACAGGAAGCAGATAGAAACAGGAAGCAGGACCACGGTGGAGACAAATGACAGACAAGCTTGTTGGGTAATCTGACACTGTCTGATTGGACTGCTCTCCCATCTCCCCCCCCTCACTCATGTCCTGATGGTTGATACGTATACAGCCGTGTCAGCCCAGATTCACCGCGTCCTCCTTCCTCCTATCTGATGGTTATGCTCATTGCTTAAAAATGCTGTAATTACGATCTCATACGAATCTATTTGTCCCTCCATTAGGGGGAACTCTCAGAAGACACACGAGAAAACAGAGACTGGATAATGAGAGCAGAGACCATTAAAAAGCTTGAGGCTCCTAACATGATAAATTATACAGTGCATGCAAGACATACTTAAATTCTGCTTGCTGCCCGCTCATCCCAGCCAATACACTTAGGCCTGTAATGCATGGGTAATAGGAGGACTGGGAATATCTTGAGAGGCAAGAAGTTATTTGAAAGTAGGCACTTCAAAACATGTGGTTGGAAATATGTGCTTTTAGCGCAGAAGAGGTCAGTGGCTCAGGGTTCATTTATCATGTGAAGCACATGGCAGAACGTCAATTTACAGCTTTTCTCACTTGTGCAGGAATCAGCCGACGGCTCAGTCAATGTGGCGCTAGCATTGTTCCGAGACTCAGAAACAAATGAAGAAGAATGAGGCTCTGATGTCAAATATTATCGGGCGCTTTATTGCTGGACCAAGGTTTTTGGGGAGAAACACACCGATTGTGCGATGGTACAGTACGGGCAGCACCTCAGTGTGTGTGTGTGTGTGTGTGTGTGTGTGTGTGTGTGTGTGTGTGTGTGTGTGTGTGTGTGTGTGTGTGTGTGTGTGTGTGTGTGTGTGTGTGTGTGTGTGTGTGTGTGTGTGTGTGTGTGTGAGAGTCCAATTCAATATCTCATTACTTTTGGTGTGAATAGGTTGAACGGAGACGATCGTCGGTGTGTCTCGACGATACGCCAGAGCACATACAGCGAAAGGCCAGAGATTCTTTCTGATATTAAGTATTGATTTGGAAAGATTGATCTAAACAGCAACTGTATTAAAAGAGCACTGAGAGAGAAGCAGTGAAGCAGATAGTGTAAAAATTAAAAAGAAAAAAAAGAGGCAGAGATCGAGAGAAAGTGGGGGAGAAAAAAAATAAAGGTAGATACCTGTGTGTATGTGTACGAGTGCGCCTGGAGCTAAAAAAGATGGGAATTAAAGTGGGAGAACAAAGAGAGGATTGCAGGAACGCGAGTCATGTAGAGGAACGCTGCAGACTCGAGGAGGTGACACTAATTGGGGTGTTGGCAGCGAAAGGCTTGAGAAGGAATCCTCGTCTTTTAGTGGAGCCGTATTGAGGAAACGTTTGCACGGTTGTGGCAGATGTCAGGAATGTTTGTTTTAGTGTCAAATCTTTGCCGTCCGCATGTAGGAGGGATGCTCTCATTGTTAACAAGAAAGGCAGAGCAGAGGAGATGGGGATGGTGAGGAGAAAGAGCAGCAGTCAGGAGGGTATTTTGTCAATACTGCTGTTTTCTTTTGAAATGACTTAGCTCTGTGCTCTCTCAGTGGGAACTGCACATTACTCTGCTTACTGCTGACCAATGAGTGGCTGCACTGGGGCCGTTGTAGAAGCAGACGCCTTGTTGATGGGCAATTAGGTGTTATTATTTATTCATCTGTTGATTGATTCAGTTTTATTTTTGCTTCCTTGCTTTGGAATAGCCCAGGTGCACCATAGCTCATGGTCACTGTGAAATTCCTTTGTAGTCTGGAGGCGTGACTGCATTTTCTTTCTTTTTTTTACCATCCATCTTAAAGTGGCTATATAATCAATTTCTACAATAATAATCAATCAAAAGGCTACATTTAGTACGAAACTGAAGTGAATCACAAGAGAATCACCGGACTCTATCAATCTCTGCTCTATGGAGCTATTGTCACATCTTTTAGCAAAGTTAACTTTACAAATTACCAGTTATTTTACTCTGGAAGAAGTTGAGGAGCAAAAGCAAAGGAGAAATCTGGTTTTGTAAACTGAAGCTATTTAAGTTACATGTGCTATGAAATTCACAGGCCAGTTTGTTAAACGATACATACATGTACACAGGTCATATATATATATATATATAATACATAAACCACAAAAATAAAATCCCTCACTGTTCATGGGAAAGTGGTGGCGTGTGTCATCTCTGGTTTTGTTTACAGTAGCTGCTCAAATTTGGTGATTCCTCCTCAGGCTGAGATTCAGGAGGTTCATCCGTGATGACAGTGTCACTGGGGACGCTGATTAACACCCGCCCCTGGCTGACAAATATGTTGCTGGGCACGTCTTCACAGCAGTCAACATAAAAGTAAAAAGAGGGCATGTCCGGTCAAGGGGGGGGGGGACTTAACAGTGGAGAGGCCATTTCAAAACCAAAATCGAAAGAAATATTCATTTTCTTTTAACCCCCAAAATAAGTAGCTATAATGGAGTTCAAAATGAATCAATACAGCTGCTTGAATCACTGCACAAATATAAATGTTTTTGTTGTCGTTTCATGGCCTGAAAGTGGAGGACAACATAGTGGAGTGTTTTGAAGCACTCCATTACCTGACTGATGTTGCATTGATGCGAGTTGATGACCATGCTGCGCTGCCAATCACATGAAGGACAGACAAGGACCATAGCTTTAGTTCAAGAGCCTGTGTGTGTGCGTGTGTGTTGAGGGGATTGAATAGAATATTAAAATAACAATGTTCTGGGAATTATTCTGTATAGCATAATTACATAGAATAATTTAATATGATATACATGCACACATATAAATGAACAATTAGGCAGAACTATAAAAGTCAGAGGTCATACTAAGTGAGGAGGTGTGTGGGAGTTGGAGGAGCTGAGTCTTATTGAGTTGGAATGTGAAGATGTTAATACAACAACAAGGACATGATCCCTCACCAGCTTCCCACACACACAAAAACAAGTTAGGGTGCTTGTTGCGGCGGTTATCAAGTGTTTTGTCTTCTGGACCACCTGCAGTGTGATAGTTTGGTGGAGGAGAACATTATTCATTTTAACCACCCACCCACACAACCCCATATACTAAACCAAAACCAGCAGCTGCCCTGTTGCCCTGTTTTTTTTTCTTCTTCATCTTGACACCAACAGACACTGATAATGAGAAAAACAAATAGACGAGACGCCCATCTACCTATGAGTTAGTTATCACATGTGCACATATAGCCTGCCTCAGGGACAGTATGATATATAGTAAAGCTTTTTAGCAGTTCGGTATTTTCTATCTATGCCTATAGATGATCCATGGAAGTGCTTTGTATGTATGTGTGTGTGTGAGTGAGTAGGGTGCGTACATGCCGTCCTTGGGGAATAGACCTAGCTATGCGGGTCAGGGTGGCTGTGATCTGAATGGAGAGCATTAATATTTAAACACAGGCTCCTGAGGGAAAGAGACTGTAAATGATTCATGATTTATACTGTGGGTTCTCGGCTGCAAAGGCTGTAGCTCCGTAAAGATTCACTGATTCCTCCCTGCTTATGTGCCCTGCTCTGTCCTCTTGTTCCTATATGGGATGCCTTTCATCTCGCATTCAGTCTCCAAGGGTAATGTCTTCTTCACTTGCTTGTCCTGATTTTTTTTTTTTTTTTGTTATTATTTTTTCTCACTAACTTCCCATCATACTTTCTTGTTGTCAACTTTCTGGCCCCAAACAGAAAAATGTTTTTCACTGTGGCATGTTGTCCACAGCTGTAAGGAGAGAAGAAAAAATATGCTGTAAAATATTGATTTTAAATTGGAGGCAGTCAAGTGTCATATGTGTATGTGGGGGGGGCTGCGCAATCATATGGGAAGCAATATTGTCCACTGTTGCATTATGGATGTTATTGATAGCCTCACAGGTAGAGAAAATCTCCTTATTAAGTGCACTTTCACACCTCATTAAAGTTATAATGATATTTGAATTCTCCTCACTTTTTGTATCAGGGAAAATAAATTGAACTATAATGACAGTGCAGCTGTTGTGAAATTTTTCCATTTTTCAAAGAAGGATGAAAGTGTCTTTAGATGCTTTTGCGATGTGTGAGTCCAAACTTTAAGCCTGCGTAGGCGTTTATCATGACAGTGATTGGCATGCGAGACCTGGCATTGCTCTGAGACCTGCTGGTGACTTCCCTTGTACATTATTACCCAGAGCACTTCATAGACTGTACAGCCCATGAATGTTAATGTAAAGCATTTTTCCTCCCCTTGTCAGCATGTCCACAAAGTGTTGAGTGTGCACCATGATTTAGGATGTCTGACCCTCTATAAACAATCAACTTTGGGGAGACCCTGTCATGCTGTTTAACTAGGGTGGCCATATTTTGATTTCCAGAAAAAAAGGACACTCGGCTCCACCTCAAGATGGTACTTGAAGTTTATACAAAGATGCCAACTCATATTTAAGTAGGCCTCGTATGTATGGATAGAAATTTCAGGTATATCAAAATAATATCTCTCTATAACCAAAGATAGGCCTCTCAGTGGTAAAAAATGATTCAAAATAAAATAAGTCATCTGGAATGAAATAATGATTGAAGCACTAATGTATTAGAAAGGTAAACCCACAAGTTGAGTCCAGGCCGGATTCAAACCTGTGCTGCTGCAGTTAAAAGTCAAACTTGGTGGAGTGTGATCTACCAGGTGAGCTATTGGGACAGCACAACACTTAGGCAGTTTGTGATGAGAGACAGTGCTGCCCTGGCGTTTTCTTACATCGAAGAACCGAAGTAAGCTCTATCAATTTAAGTAGCCTACATGCTAAACGGTCCTGTAAAAAACAATGAAACCCGGACATATTCCCAAATTCATAAGCCCCACCACCAACACTGGACGCTCCAGGTAGTACATGTCTAAGCAAAAGAGAATAGTCAGTCACCCTAGTTAAACCAGACTATTCAAAAACTGGAAGCTATATAGGCTATCAACTTTTACTCAAAAAAGTGGAAGCATAAGTTTGAGCAGCACTCACATCAAATGGATCATTTCATTGATATTTAACCACCTGCTAAGTCACATCAGCAGCTTTCAGAGTTTCTTTAGTGCCACGTTACACAACGATCTAGCTAGCCTGGCCCTGGCTGGGTGTTTTTGATGGACTGTACAACCAAGAGGAAACCTCCTGGGTTGAAAAATGAAGCCAACAGGGAAATGCTAAAAATTGCTGTGCCTCAAATGGCTACTTACTGCTGGTTCCAACAGTGAGTCAATCCCTGTAGACTTGTATGTTCAAATGTTCAGCTCTTACAGCAGAAATAAACATGTTTACAGCCTGCTCTGGTCTCTAAAGCTAATTTAGTCCTTCACGACAGCTGTATGGGGGATGAATTCTGACATAACTCACCAACTTAGATTTTGTCAAGGCTTAAAGTTTGAAATAGTTGAGGCTGTGGCCACTTTAGGTGATAGGTGGTGCTTGCCATAAGACTTAGCTCCACACACGTCCTCATCTTTGATTGTTTTTCAGATTAGCTGGTACTTATGCTGAGTTTGAGACAATTTGGAACTCAGAATTTCCCAGTTGAAAACTCTGATTTCCATTTTACAAGCATTTGAGATGCACCACACCAGAATAACCAAAAACATGGCGGTCCGGGACAAAATTTGCATTCAAAGAGAGAAATACAAATATAAATTTACTGTGTTTCACAACATCAGTATTAAATATTGTATATTTCATAACAGCTTAAGCCCGTGCCAGTGTATTTTGGTATTTAAAGGGACAACGAGGAGTTTCTATTCGGTTATAAAAAAGTCTCACGTTAATGTGGATGAATCTCCGCTACCCACACTTGTTAATGGGCCCATTTTCGATAAATATATCGTTCTGTCTCTATCGTTATTTTGTTATTATTAGTGGTGGCGGAGATGCTGGTCGAGCCGACCAGCGTTTTTTACTTTCGGTTTCGCAACGAGTCATGAGAATAACGCAGCTGAATCGCCGTTTATGGTCGGAACTCCGACGGTATGTGAACCTCTTTGAACCTCTGACTTTAATTATTGATGAATGAAAACATGAGTCCGTCTTGCGCCGGTCAAAAGAATTTTACGGTGTGCGCGGAGGCTCATAAATGTAGTGTGAAAACGCTTTGCTTTTCCAAAACTCCTCGTTGTCCCTTTAAAATGCATTTTAATCAATGCTTTACCATTGGAAGTGTGGTTCTGCACAGGTGCAGATTGTTGTGAGACATCAGACAACTGATACTCGGAGAAGTCGGGGTAGGTATATTTCTCCAACTTGCCCAAAACCCCCAAGAGTCATACAGAGGCCATACAGTCTAAAATCAAAACTCACAAAAACCTCAGAGTAGCTTACCAAAAGGAGAGCTCAAATCACAGATTGGATGTAACAGATAATAACTCTAGCTAACTGCCTGTGTGGATATTCAAGCTTAAAATCAATATCTTTTTTCTTTTTCTTTTTTATAATGCATCAACTTTACTCACATTATTTTCTGTCACAGCTGACAACTGTTTAGAGGACACAAACAGACAAGCTGTTTAACATTCAGTGGAGTAATTAGCAGCAGAAAGTATTAGACCAAAAAGTAGCAACCAAAAACAGCAATATGTGAGTGAATATTATTTACCAGATGCCCAGAAACACGACTCGAAGATAAGGTTGCTCCGTAACAGCTGGATGTGTAAACATGCAAATGTTTCCATGTTCTCAAAATGTTAGAAATGTCGACATTTTCACCATATTAAGTTGAGAGGTAATGATACAGTATGTTGTGGGTGTGCTCACAACCTTTAACTGATGCCTGAAGAGACAAAAAAAATCAATTAAACATAATAAAATATTTATTACTTGCATGTCTTTGAGCAATTTCTGATATTTTTTCATATCTATTCATTCATTTTATTTGATACAATAGGGCACACATAAAAAAATACACGTATTTGAGGAAGTTTTTCTCTTCACGTTGACACATGACAAAATACAATCTCTCTTCTGATAAAAATGAAGTCACAGGGAGGAGCAGTCCTCGTCCCCCGTGTGCAATAAATCAGATGTGGGCTATTTTTTAATCTTCCTGACATTCAACAATACTGTCCACAGCCTCTTTTATTAATAGCTGGCGAGCAAAATGTTTTAATGGCGTAAACCCCCCCCACCCCACCCCACCCAAACTCAACACCGCTGCTCCAGCCCCTTGCCAGTGCCGGCATGGTGGCGCCTGTCTGCTGGAGATGGATTGAGAAGGACAGAGGGAACTGTGTGCTAGAAAGAGAGGGAGGGAATAAGAAAGAGATGCATGGACAGACAGGTCTGAAGTGGCAGCAGTCAGCCCTGATGGAGACTGATGGGAGGATGAGGAGATAAGAGCGGAGAAGGTGGAGGAGAGGTTGCATTCGTGAGATGCCGTGCTTGCTGAAAAGCTGGCAAGATAGATGGAGAGGGGGACTACAGGAAAGTGAATCAGGGCTCGACAGAAATGATGAGCACCGAGCATGCCTCAGTTACAAAATGGAGGGGAGAAAAGAGAGGGGAGAGGAGAATGTGGCAAAGAGAGATTTATGGAAAGAGGAAATTAGAGAGTGGAGGAGGAGGAGGGTTGGAGAGGAGGGGGTGAATATGTAATGAAGGAGAGGAGGGTGCTCACTGCTCAGTGATTGTGCTGCATATGTGGAGCGAGGAGGGAGAAACAGGAGCTGGGTTAGGTTCCCCTTGTTCCTCCACAGCCACTTTACTGATCCACCACAGCCACTTAAGTCTATAGGAGCTCGGAGCCGCTCGGTGCGCCGCCGCCCGTTTCATTGTGTCCACAACAATTACCGTCCAGCCCTCACTCACATAATATCATCGACAAGCGCACAAGCCCCAGACGGATAAATGAGAGCAGAGGCACGGGGAAAAAAAGAAACACCACCGCTGTATAGACTCAGTTAATAGAATCATCACACTGTATCATGACAGTAATCTCAGCTGAGTTTTATCCCAATTTCGTTACATAAATCGTGATGCAGGGAGTGGGAATGACACTGTTGGTGGTGGGTATACGCTGAAATATCAATGCATGACAACTTAGGATGTGTCTCCAAGCTGTCACCCCACACACACACACACTGATGACAGGGATTCATTTGCAGGAGGTGCATTAGCATTGTGGCTCATCTTAGTGTTTCTTTAGCGCAGTCGTCACTAAAGCATCTTTTTCTCTGAATCATCTCCGCTCCTGGAAGATAGATGGTGATTGGGTTTTTTTTTTCTTCTTCTTCTTTTTTTTTTAACATGGTTTCATGTCATGACAGCCTATTTATTTTCTTCAAGCCACCTCATTTGCATTTAGGTTTGCTCGATATGAACTCGTCAGTTGGATGGAATTGAAACGAAGCTATTACTGCTCAGACGAGGCCTTTTAAACTTGTTTCTTTTCATTATTTTCAATGGTGGAGCTCACTCAGGGGGATCAGCTCTCTCTCTCCTCTGCCAAAGCAGGAGGCCTGTGTTTTGTTTTTGTTTTTTTGAATGTATCGTAACTGAGTGTTCCTCTCGTTCTATGCAGATCATCCTCCAGGAATACACACATTCAGAATTATATGGAGTTCACCATCAGGCTCATCATCACCTAAAGGGGCTACCACTGTGAGTGTTTATGATTAATTCAATTAATTTAATGATGCACTGATGATAATGATGATTTCAATAATTGCTTATCTCGTCAGTGTAAACACAGAGATGTGTGCGTGTGTGTGTGTGTAATCCCTACCTGCAGAAAACCTTTTTCAAGTTACCGCAGGCTTGTAATGTCCAGCCAATCTGTGTAGTTTAACTTGTTAAACAAGAAAACAATGACTTTGAAAATGTTCAGACAAATGCTCACATTTTAATACCACACATACTTTTTAATGTTGCTTGAAAATGCTTGTGGGCTTAATGCCTCCTTCGGGGTGAAACGAGGTTCATGTAATTGCTATAATTGATTGCACATTGTAGTTATTCTAAGTGGCTCCCAACATTTTGTTTTGTGACCTTTAAAAGCTAAGAAAAGTCTATTAACTTTTTGTCACAGGTTGTTTATGTCTGAGAGCAGTTCTCAGCCAGAGCTATAAACCAGTGTGTCACAGTCAGAAAGCAGAGAGCACAGGGAACGAATTGTCAACCAGAAAATAAAAACTTAATTAATATGCAGTCACAATATATATTTATATGACCCCAGCTAATCGCATATTATGATTAAAAGCACTTTGCTGTACTATTAAAGTGAGACCATGTAACCGTTGAAAGGAGAAATAACATATTAATTATCTTACAAGTGAAACTTGAAGCTGAACTCATAAGCATTAAAACACGTCCTTGCTCTATTTACCACCTCACAACACTTTTTTCCACTGGCACATTGTGGCTGATATTAGCTAATACTGATACTGATACAGTACTGACGTCACTAAGTCAATTCAGCAAATGTTTGTATTTTGACTGCCTTTACTTATCTTAGACAATCACTTCAGTGGTTCTTCAGTTCTTCAGTTTAATGAGAAAAGTAAAACTTAAACAAGTGAGAGCAAACGTTATGTGGTCTAAATCAGTGGTTCTCAGAGTGGGGTCTGGGGACCCCCAGGGGTCCTCGAGATGGTTCAAGGGTCCCCAACCGTTTCTTAAAATTCAATCACATTTTTTCCAGAAGTTTCTTGAAATTATTCCAAAAGGTCATGCCATTGGCAGTAATTTGAACACACATTGACTAAAAAAAAGTAACGTTTTTCTGTCTCAGAACAAATATTTGTGTATTTCTGGTGTTTGTTTCAAAATGTTGTCCAATGGGGGCTCCGTGGTCTAATTTGTGTCAGTTTAGGGGTCCGTGAAGTATAACAATTTGAGAAACACTGGTCTAACTTATGTAGTTTAACTTTGAGGGACTGTGTAGTAGCTGGTTTTGTAAAAAAAAAAAAAAAAAAAAAACCTGTTCAAGAGGCAAATTTGTTCAAGTTTCATGGGCGAATTCATGGAAACACCAAGCCTAGCTGTAAAGGACAGTGTTTTTTATGGAAACGAAGGAACTGCAGTTACAGTGAGTAGTTCCATTGCCTATTTTCAGATTAGCCAGGAGGTGGAGTCTGACACTGCTAAAATCGTGACAGTAGAGTAGATTGATTGTGAACTGCACATGCAACATGTTCCCTCGATGCAGAACTTTCGAAAGGTGCACAACAGCATTGAGGCACCATAGTTACAGCATGGAGTTAACGCAGAAGCATAAATCAGCCTTTTTCCTTTAGTTTTTTTTAACAAGAAGCATATTCACAATAGTTGGTGGTTATAAACAGAACAGTACAGATTTTGACACGTGACAAGCAGGACACAGATAATGGCACAGTGACATATTAGGTCAGCTTCAAGGCATTAAATCGAGGAAAGGCTTTACTGTCACCTGTAGCCTAAAAGGTGAAACTCTGAGCATCCTTGACACCTCAACACCTTTTATATTGCATCATTATGCTTCATTATATAAACCCCCTCATACATCTTTACCACCTTTCTCCTTGCTATTGAGTTTGAACCAAAAGTGAAAGTGCTTACATTTCCTGTTTCCTGTTGTTGTCTGGAGCACTTCTAAGTAACTAATATGAATTAATGTAGAGGAAGCTGCTGAATGACTTTGAAAATGTTAATTTCAGGAAATCCATCTGGACAGGCATTAAAGCCCCACAGGCTCCACAATGGTGTAGAATTCACCATGGTGCAATTGTCTGTCTGTCTAATGGTGTGAATAACACTGTGAGGAATGCTATCATAATGTAATGAGAGGCTGATCGATACGCTGTCAGCAGGACAAACATGCACAGCTGCAGTGTGTTTCTGGGTTTGTGCGTATGTGTTTGTGTCTTCATGTTCCCGTCTTCACAAAGACTCCGAATCACTGATGTGCAAAGCAGAGAGCATTTCAGAGAGGGGAATGTACATATGACATTCATAAACATATCCCAGCAAACATGCATATTTGGAGACGCGCTCTGTTGTGTTGAAGGCCCGTATTTTGTTCAGATGCTCCACAGATCAGCTCAGCTTCAAGTTTCAGAGAGAAAAAAGATTTACGCCTCCATCGTCGCTACAGGCTCTTTTGAATCTGCGGCTCGACACCCTCCTCTGTGACTAATGACTCTCTATGAATAGAACACACAGCGTTAAAACATTTGATTGATGCTTTGACGACTGCCAAGCCTCCCCGCATACATCATCCAAAGTTTTTCATTCTCCTTTTCCGACAGGTCAAAGCAGGGAAGAGAGAAGCCGGTGAGCAAGAACTACCTGAGGAGGAAAGCGTTGTGATGAAGACAAAACCTGTGTGAGTGACACGTGGTGTTTTCTAACTACGGCTGTATCAATAAGAAGTGGATAAACCTTTTTAAAAAACTGCACTCCATTCATTTCCTATGTAATTTGACCACTGGACAGAACCATAGACTGTAAATAAAGCTCTCCAGCCTGTGACTCAAAGCAGCATGCAGGACTTTATGCCTTAATAAAATCTGAACAAGTTAGTTATAAATTCATCCCACATAGATATTAATGAGGAAATTAGCTTTACAGATCAAAACACTTTTTTGTACTAGGCTGTAAACATGTTTATTTCTGCTGTAAACTCTATGGGAATTGATTCACTTTTGGAGCCACCCTCTAGTGGCCATTTATAATGCAAGTGCAGCTTTTGGTACTTTGGTGTTGGCTTTGTTTTGGAGGATGCCACTTAGGCAGAACTGACTTCTGCTAAAAAAAAACATGCAAAAAGAAATTCCCTTATCACAGTACGTTATGATAGAACAAAAAACAGCCTCAGCTTATGCACATATCTACGGAAGCCCTAAAGGGTCACATACATACATACATACATTTTATTTCCTCCGTTTTCTCGTGATAAGGAGATAATTAATTTGAGACATAATGAATGAAACGTGATAGGCGTGACATATCATGCTGATTGACGTCTCCTTAAACACCAATGTATATGGCGGTAACGTTAAGCCTAGTTCTCTGTTTGTTTGTGTTTAGTTTTGTGTTTTGTGCAAGGAATGAATGAATGTAATAGCTGTTTGTCAGCTCACTTGATAGCTCGCTAGTGAGAGAACTAGGCTTAACGTCTACACCAGAGACGTTCTATATTGTGGAAGAAGGACTTTGACTACACCTAACTAGCTGCTATACAATAAGAATTCTCCTTGTTTGTGTTTTTTACATAGGTGGTCAACTTGTGGATGTGCTTTTACAAGGGATTTTCAACTTCAGCCCCAGGCTTCTATCATCTTTGTAGCCATCAAGTCCACAAGACCCTGATTAAAGTGTTTTTTAATGAGTCAGATGGAAAAAGTGGAGAAAAAAAAGTTTAGACAAAAAAAGAAGCTTGATTAATTAACAGCTGGTGGCTAGAAATGTAAAACCTGCTTTTGTCTACCTCTGCCTGAAATCAGAGTTTCAAAAAGAATCTTGATGGTAAGGCTGCCATATACTCATGTTAAATACATGAAAAGAAAGAGGGCACGGCTCAGCATGGCTCTCACATTTATCCCCAAACGAGCTGACACCTTTCCTAGATGTTTTTATCTGGTTTATTCAAGCATGTTTGTTTGGTCTCTGATGGTCACCTGACCCAGCCTTACCAGTGAGTGTGTGTGTGTGTTTGCATGTGATGTTGTGTTGTGATGTGTTGTGGAGTATCTGCTCTCTGGCACCTGGTTCTATAATTGATGGGTTGGGGCCAGAGGACATGTCTGAGTCAGTCCACACAGTCAGAGTGTGACAAGGCCACAGCGAGTGACAGGGCAACATGTCGCTTCTTCACTGCATCTACATTTGCCACACAGTTCACATATTTCCGCCCCAGTGGGACGGGCGAGTGACACTGGGAAATGAAGGTACAGGAGAGAGGGAGCAGCAGGTGAAGCGGAAAAAGCTGAGCAAAATTATATTGTCTTTCATTTCCAGGATCCTAAAATAACTTGGCTCATTATGTTATGGCATGGGAGCATGTCTGTGTGTGTGTGTCATAGGGCACTTTTGGGGACCAATTACAGACTAACATTACAGTAACATTGTAGATATTTCATTTTCAACAGCTATAGACAAACACACCTCTGCCTTTCTTTAGTCCTCCTTCAGAAGCTTCTCCCACTAAATTTACAGGGACTCCCCAATGCAAGTCCATGTAATGTCCCCAAAGGTGTCCTACAACAACATGTGTGTATAAGAGAGAGTGTGTGAAGGGCAAATTGCACTAAAAAAACTACAAATTAATGGGGCATTGAATTTGCTCCCAGGACAGATGCATACGCACACAAAGATAGATAGATAGATAGATAGATGAATGAATGAATGAATGAATATTTTATTTTCGTGTCATGCCACCACTGTGGCCCATCCCATATGGGATTACAAGACACAATAACAAATACAAAAAAACAAAAACTAGACAGTCCTTCCTGTTGGTGTTACTTGCCACACAGGTGTGACATAAATAAACAATTTCAGATTACTTTCAGTACTCAACAATATATCGCTCTTCGTCTCATTGCCCAAGCCTCTTCAAGAAACAAAGAAAATGCAAAAATATTCAAATAAAAAAGAAGTTTTAGCTTCTCAGCATCGTCCAACCACACAAATTCATTATTTGGATCTACTTTACTAAATAATTTTTGTCTTATAGAGTCATAGAAAGGACAGTAGAACACAAAATGCATTTCATTCTCCACCTCTCGGATGTCACATAAGTTACAAATTCTATCATCTTCTGCTGTGCCAACATATCTGCCTGTCTCGATATGAAGACCAAGAATACCAGCTCTCAATTGAGCACACAGGGATCTTTTCTTTTTAGACAAATTATACAAAACATAGTTTTCTGGGCCAAATACCTGTTTTATTTCACAGTAAGCACGCAGCTTTGGTTTACCCCAGATATCTAATGCCCATCTATCTTTACTTTGTTGAAAAATAATTTCTTTTAATACGTTTATCTCAACTTTCTCTTTGTTATAATAATGGTCTTCATATCCAGCTCTCAGCAAGATGTCATATATGTCCCTATCCCAAGCCCCATTGGTCAGAGTGTCCCACTCAAAGATTTTTCTTGCAATCCTGTTACGATTTAATCCTAGTATCCTATTCCATAAACGCACCATATATACACTCCACCGTACCTCATTGGGTTCCCAGCCCATATCTCCCATAACGGCTAGTGTTGGTGTGAATTTATGTACGCCAAGAAAATACCGCATGGCTCTGTTTTGCACAGCCTCACATTTAGGGTACTGTTTGAATCCCCATACTCCTACTACATAATCTAACACTGGACACACACAACTCTGATATAATTTGGAGTAGGTGGAGTACCCAACATCCCTCAGAGTCTTTATTTTAGCTATAATATAAGATAGATAGATAGATAGATAGATAGATAGATAGATAGATAGATAGATAGATAGATAGATAGATAGATAGATAGATAGATAGATAGATAGATAGATAGATAGATAGATAGATAGATAGACTCTGCATACATACAGTAACTGCACCCTCACATTTAGAAAATCACAATCCACAGCGTAATCCTGATGATGAGGCTGTTTTCCAGCATCTCCCAGCTGTTATACTTGTGATAATGAGAACATGGCACCTGTTAGGCATTAAGAAGCACATCACTCTGTCTGGCCCATCTCCTGTTTACCTTCTCACAGTAATTTGGATGATGCTCCATGATGGAGCCAAAGAAAGCCCATTTTTTAGAACTCACTGTTACTGGCTGTTACCTCCAACTGCCTTTACTGGAGAGCACTTACGCATTTAGGGCCCTAATGATCTCAAAGGCGTAAGTGAGCTTGATAATAAAAAAAATAAAAAAAGAGAAATCGTTCTTGATTTTTAGCCACTCAGTCTTCATTCATCTCAGCGTGCTGGAATGAAAGGTGAGGGTACTTAACTGTAAATTTCCATCATGCACCTGATGGAGTGGAAAATAAGTCACTGCTTCCTGTTGACCACGGTGTGAAACAGCTGTTCCACGTGGAAATCAGATTGATTCAGCTATGATATGCAATAGAAAACTTAAAGATGAAAAACAGATGATAAAAAAGATACATGATTCTGCTTTCACTGTCTATTTTAACCAGTGGTCATCTAAGTTTTTAGAGTAAACATACATTCATTAAAAAAAATACTTTACAGAGTGAACTATTCACTCATTTAACCAATTAAAAATGTAATTTGGGGTGACGACATGTAAACTTTCTGGATATTTCTAAGCTGCTAAAATCCTGATTTTATAACCACAACATTGTCTACAGTAAGACAGAGTCTGTGATTTTGGCTCAGTAAGTTGTGTGTAGCCTATCTTCTCCCTGCTCCCTTCCAACCAAGGAATAAGAAAATGTTGTGATTTGCCATGATACTGTCAAATTGTGAAATTGCCTTGGCTGGAATAAATAAAAAGAAAGAAAGAAAGTTTAAAATGCTGAAGCCAGAAGCCCAGGTGTGTGGGGAGAGCCTGGCCTCATGCTCACAGGGTGACACTGGGGACGTTCTTCAGTAACCAAGCTGAGAACAGTTTAAATTTGTAATGCTTTTTGTTTGTTGGTAATCATTATGAAAGTGCAGCCACCAAAGGGGGAGATCCAGCAGTTACACCAGTGGGCTAACCACTGCTGTAAATCCATCTGCTTCCCTATTGAGGTGCAGCCAAAAAAGAAAATATCACACGACTGTTTTTTTCCCTAAAGAGTTTAGTTGTGCTGACATTTGTTCATTTTTCTTTGTCCTCCACCCCCTGTTCTGACAGTATGGATAAGGGAGGTAGGTGGGGGGGTCAGCAGTCCTCTGCAACTGTATAACGCAGCAACACCACAACTCAATCTCTCTCTCTAACAACCCGACCGGCTGAGGCAGATGGCCGCCCACCCTTCTGCCTCTTAAATCGAAGGTTTTCCTTGCCAGAATGCCAAGTGCTAGCTCATGGTGGGAATAGCTGGGTCTCTGTTATCAATATTTTAAAGAGTAGAGTCTAGACTTGCACTGTATGTCAAGTGCCCGAAGATACCTTCTGCTATGATTTAGCGTTATATAAACAAAAAACTAATTCTTTTACTTGACTTGAAAAATGCATCGTTGGATCTCATGGAAGGTTTAACTACAAATGTGTTCTCATCATCCATCACTCAAAGTACAAACTAACTGAGAAAACAGGCTTTTAGTGCCTTTAAGGGGAAGATAGCAGGTGTTCTTTTGACACGGTGGGGGGGTGTGAGGTCTTTTGTTGGAAAACCTGGTGCAATATAAATACCACCTTGGTGTCATCCACCCTCAAGTTCAATTTTAATCTTTCATGCCCCAATGGGCAATTAGTTTCACAGCTAGTATTAAAAGCATCATTACTCGTGAGCACAGGAAACAACAGATAGTTTGCTGCCAATGCTAGGTGTTAATGCTTTATTTCAACAAGGAGGTATGATGCAAATCAATTGCAATTGCACAATTATCACAAAATGTAATATGAAGACATCATCATGGCTGACAACCAATCACGGCCCATTCCCTCACCGTTTATTGACATTTCGGCGGCTCGGAGCAACAGAGGTAAAGAGCTCCTTTGACCTGTTTTTCTCAGCTGTTGCAAGACTCAAGAGCAGATGGGAGTACCTACGTTACACAGAGTGTGAGGAAGCGCAGCCTCAGACATGATGGCATTTGCTTTGTTCGCCACCTGTTTGTTGTGTAGACCCTATCACATACTGTACGCTGAGAGCTGAAAGTTGTTGGTGTGGATATAAATACACTTCTAAAACGTAAAGGTGAAATCCGGAAATCTGATTGGTGGAGATGTAATCGGTGCAGCATCGGGCATCCCATTTTTATGTATTTTCTATGTATCTGTGTTCTTTTGGCCACGTGTGTTTTTTTTTATTGTGTATGGCGGCAACTATTTATTGATTTTATGTATCTGTCTATATCTCTCGAATGCTGAAGACAAATTTCTCCACCTCAGGAGACAATAAAGGCTCATCTTATGTTATCTTATAACTGTGATATAATGAGCGTATAATCACAGCTACTATTCTAAAGCCTTATCACAGCATATCACTCCGCGTCAAGGAAGTATGTCATGTATCCATGACAACAAGCTGAAACTCTTGAAATGCTCATGGCTGGATTTTCCATTCCACACAAACATGGCAGTGCAAGATGGCGACACTCTCTGAGCAAGACCCTTGCTACATGTATGTAGCCTATATATAAAAGAGGAATTATAAGGCTGAAAACCGAACGGATTTTATTTTAAAGCGATTATACACTTTTGCAAACATATTCCTTGGTAGTATATTCAGATTTTGCCAATAAACCTTGGCAAATATTACTACACACTGGACCTTCAATGGATGAGTGGATTGAGCAGCGACTTTCTCCTGAAAAAAAAAAGCTGAGGAAAAGACAACATGCAGAGCTAACGTCCAGAGAGAGAGGTGGGACTATTCATTTATTTATTTACAGTGGGGCTATTTTATTAGATAATTTCTGATTAAATAAAAACGACATTAAATCGATTGTGTATTCCTCTTTCATATTGCCATTATTGGTAACCATTTTATAAAAGCAATACATCACTTCAGTCCATGATGTACACTAATTATACCACGCTAAGGAGTAATTGTTGTAGTCTTGACTGGAGAACTGAATTCCCTGCACAAACAGTCCGTATACATTTTACATCGGACGCTACCTAGTTTAAGTATATTTTTGGGGCTTTTTTTGCCTTTAATTGATTGGATTATTGAGAGAGACAGAAAAATGGGGAGGCAGAGAGGGGGGGGAACGACATGTAGCAAAGGGCCACAAGATTGGGGATTCAACACTCTGCATATGGGGCGCCTGCTCAGCTCACTGAGCTATAATGTGCCCTGAATGCAATCAAGTTTGATGATCCTAGAAATGAGGTAGAATTATTGTGTACATTTGGATTCTAGGAGCAGGTCAACACACAACATTGACATTCAGTTGATGGAATAGTTACAATTAAATTTTAATCATACAGTATGCCGTGTAATATACTATTCTCAAAGAATTCACAGAAGTGTCAGTTGAGTGACAGGTTCATGTGAGGTGGATCAGTCCCTCAGTGTACAGTATACTATAGTATATTCTGGGTTTGAACTGAGGTTGTTCCTGTACAGCTGCTGCTGCTGCTGCTTGGACAGCTGAGGCCTTTCTGTGTGGAGTTTGCTCGTTCTCTTTGTTGCTTTGTGGGTTCCCCATGGGATCCTCTGGGCTCTCAGTCCAAACACTTGCACATTTAGGTTAAATGGCGACTCTAAATTACCTGTAGGTGGGAATGGTTATTTGTCTTAGCCTCTATCATGGGACTGACTTCAGAAGACACATGGCAACCTCTCTAGGGTGTCCCTGCTCATGCCCAGTAATAGCTGGGACTGGCTCCAGCCCCTTCAGTGACCCTAAAATAATACACAGCATGGCTTGTGAATGAATGAATGAAACTCTAAACCCCACAAGGTTTCTGCTGTGACGTCCTGCCTGGGCCCTGGGTAGTAATTTTCTATTTTATTTCGAAATTACTTGTGTGTGTTTGTGTGTTACCAGTGTCTTGTTTATATTCTTGTCTTTTTCTCTTGCAGCTTCCAGTGTTATAACAGATTCCTGATTGCTTCATGTTTTTGTTCCCTGTATGTTGACTGCTTTACCTGTGTTCTGACACTGTGCCTGTTTTGGTGGATTTTTGATTTCTGACTTCTCTTCTTTAGATTTAATTGTCTTATTGGGACTTACCTCACTTTAGTCTCACTTTAGTCACTTTGGCTCACATTCTCATAAGCCTCATTTGAATTTGCCTAGTTGAATAAATGTCTGAATCCTGCTACCAACCCATCTCCCAGTCAGCTAGACACCACTCTGTTCTGGAGTCTGCTATAAGGTTATGGCTACTTCTCAATCAATTAGCCTGCTGCCTGCAGCTGACTAAGCTGTAGTCCCCATCTGGATCTGGAACAAGTTGGCTAACCTTTGGCCTGTTAGCCCCAGCATGTTTGTTATTGATATGCTAGCCCTAGGCCTACAATCTCGTTGATTAACGTCCTGTCAAATTGCAGGTCAGCCCGGTTAGTTAGTGAGTTCCAGCGACGTCAAAGCAACACCATGGAGACCAAGCTGCTGGTACAAACATTGATCATTATTGACTGGATGATAAATTGTACCATAGTAAAGTAATTGTAAATACAATATGATTTATTTGCCTCTTGATTATAGTTAAATAACTCTGTCAAACTAGTCATTCAGTCGCTCAAGAGCTCTTGTGCATTTTGAAGTGACAGTTAAAGTTTGATCAAAATTCAAAAAATGATTGACTTCATGTCAAACATAGGAAGTGGAAGTTCAATTCAATCATTCTGCTATGTGTGTTTTTAGTGAGCAACAATTGTCAGCTGAGGTGAAAAGTTACACTGTGACTGTGAAAAACAGTTACTTGCTTTTTTTTTCTCCCTTTTACTATCTAGATAAAAAATACACTGTATAAGTGTAAAAAGTGAAATGTCGCAGAATGACCTAAATTTCCCTTTTATCCCTACAGCCCTGCAGAACAAATGATAGGCTATCCAGTGAGTTTTGTGCCACAAGTGGGGTCGTAGTCTGCTTCTTTTTTTCTTTTTCTTTTTTGGAACAGAAAACTGTGAAACGTAATGGCATGTTTCACAGTATCATTGTTCCTCTGCACATCGAGGTAAATGAGAAGCATCAGCAGACCGCACACTGTGCTTTGCCCTCAATGTACCGCCTCTGGATAAAAGCAGGCAAATTAAAATCAGCTGGGAGGAGAGAAAACAGGCTTACGCAGCAGAACAACTCCCCCCATCGGCGAACAAGAGATCTCCCACAACGCAATTAGGAAGTCGTGCTGAGAAGAACGACTGATGGGGTGGGGGGCTGTTTCCTTAGAGAGAAGACAAAGAAGTCTGGGAGTTTTTCAATGGGGACACCTCATGTTGGTGTGTGTCTGTGAAAGGAGGATCAGGGAATGTGCATGTTGCTTAGTCATGTTAAATGAGCAAATGATGAGAACAGTATTGGAGCAAATAAGGGTGACATACTGTCTTTGACCAGGCCATTGGTGAATAAGACCTACACTTTAACAGTGTGTATTCAAACCCCTAACTGAATGTTTTAATATGCAACGTCATGGCTTCAAGCACTCTGTTAACCACTATCAGCCAAGAGAAGAGAGCGCGGGGGTGTGTTGTACGTGGACAGCCACAGGACCATGCTGGGCAGCAAACTCTGAAACACAATCAATCAGCAGGGGGCTTAATTACAAGAGCTGCAAGTATATCCACACTCACTTGGACACCTTCTCTCCCTGTCTTGCTTCTCTCCTCCTGCATGCGCCAGCGCTTGATGATAGTGTTCCCATGAGACGAACATAAGTGAGGCTCAATCTGTAGCCTATGTGTGTGTTTAAGCATTTTTTTTTTTTAGTTTTCGGGGCAGGGAAGAAAGGGGAGAGGATGAAAAGAGAGCTTTGGCTCCGTTTGCTAAATCTGTGAAGTTGAAGGTGGCCCAAGCTTGGTGCGTCAGTCTCAGTGGGTGCATCGTTACTGCAAACAGGCTTTGGCTTTGCTCGTCACTTTGACTGTCCAGAGGGATCATTTTCTCTGTTCCTTCTTGTCTCTTAACCTTCCTCTTGTTTCGGGTCACCGGTGACCCAATTTATGTGGTAGCCTACTTTTATGCATTAAAAACTTTTTAATGCATAAAAGTATCAAAGTTGTTTATTGCATCAAGGCTTTTTGACTTTGTCAGGAACCTCTATTTAAAAAAAATAAAACAAAAACATTTTTTTCACAAAATTCTAAAATGCTCTGGTTAAAATTATGACATTTGTGGTGTTAGGGTCGATTTTGTTATAACGATAAGAACAATAATGAGAGTTAAAACTGAAATCATAAAACCAACCTTTTCATAGATAAGAAGGCCTAACAATGTAACCAAGAGATGAGAAACAAATGGAATGATAAATAATTGTTTTTAGTGTGTTTTACAGTTGATTTAAAGAGGAACTATGCAAGTCGCTTTTTCACTGTTTGCTAACCCTCCTCCCTGCCATGTGCATTTGTTTTCAATGAACTCAAGGTGGATAACTTTATTTATCATATACAATGTTACAATGTGTATATTTTTGTTGTCTTATTTGTCATAAGCTGGGAGACCGGGTCGGAGCGTCTGATCTAACAAGATTGGTTTTCAGCCAAGAGATGATAGGTGGAAGGCAGAGAGCCTCCATTCTCCCTGGAACAAGTTAAAAGTCATTTATTTAACCGTCACAATAACTCCAAAGCTGTTTAATTAAGGTAAAAATGTAGCATAGTTAAGGTAAAAATCCTGCACAGTTCCTCTTTAAGACTCGGGTCAAAACTGACCCGAACACAAGAGATGGGAGCAGAAAGCTGGCAAGAGGAAGGTTAAATTGAAGCCAGGGGGTATACTGACATAAAAGGCCCAGGGGCCCATGCCAAAAGAAAATATTAAGACCAATATTTTTCATGGATAAGGAAGCCTAACAATGTAACCAAGAGATGAAAAACAAACTGGATGAAAAAAATTGTTTTCAGTTTATTTTATAGCTGATTTAAAACACAGGTCAAAACTGACCCTAACACAAGAAATGGTAGCAGAAAGCTAACACAAGTCAAAGGTTAAAGTCAGTTTGCACCTTGTCTTCCTCCTCGGTCCCGTCCTCCCATTGCTCCGGCGTAATCTTTCTCCAAGAAACCGTTCCAGGGCCCTTTTGTAAAAGCGGCGCAGCACATGAATTTTACATGGGTTGCACACAGTCTTCTGTCAATACTCCCACTGACCGCAGCATGCTCACTCTTCCCATAGAGCCTAACACACACACATACATATCCATCTACATGTGGCAAGTACACACAACCCAGCATGACCCCATAAGTCCATGAGAGCACAAACACTGAGGCACACACACACACACAGAAAAATATCCACAATTCTCCTCATAGACGAATATTGAATCACGCAGCATATTCAGAACCAGATGAAATGCCTCAGATCAAAGACGTTCTGATGGCTGCCTGATGTTTTATTGATCATAAACCATGTTTTCACCACTATTTTCGAGGGGGCAAATCTTAGCTGCAAATATTATTTATTTTCGGTGGAGTTTGAGGTGTTTTTTTGCGCTCAGCAGCAGCAGTGGGTCTGACAAGAGGAGATGATGCTCCTAATGTGACACATTAAAAGGAAAATCTACCCCCGAAGCAGAACTCCTACATGTTACCCTTATGATTTTGGACAGTTCCTGCTACAGTTTTGGTGCGTAAACAAGTCAAGGAACAAGAAAGGCGAGACGCTGAAAGACTTCTATTTGAGGGAGGAATCTTGGGCGCGCTTCCACTCTCTGTGTAGATGAGTGATAACAGCGAGCACGAAGGGAGTGACGGTATCCCGGCTGATTAAAAAGACAAGCGTATTTTCTGCTTTGTAACCACCGGCACTCTTCCATAAACCTAAATTGGATATAAAGGGTTGAATAAAGATCATATGGCGCGCAAAAGCCAGGCCTCATTATAGGTAATTTTTATGTGTTTGACATCACAGGCAGCGCCACGGGTTTCTGATTTCCAGCTATTTGAGAGAGCTGCTGACAAACACTGAGTGCACTGTCTGAGATCAACGGCAAATTACACATGAGATTTGTGCTTCTGCTTGGAACATGCTTTAAAGCTGCAAACAAATACGCTTTGTCGGGCAGGAAGAGCTGTTTTAAATCTGTTTTACTGCTGAGAAAGACGAGAAACATGAGGAAAAAATAGGGGCACACATAGAAATCCAGTCTGAGTTTAAAATGATCTCCATCCTGCTGTAACTGACCTGAACTGACCTCCTCAAACACCCTGGATATACCCCGTTGGCCAATCAAAAATCCTCTTTGCTCCGTTGCTATCTATTTGTGTTAGCTTGTAGATTGCTACAAGAGTGCTGGAAAAAAAAATAGGTTAAAAAAAAGTTAGAAAGTTGCTCATTTTATTGCAGAGAGGGAAAAAGTGATAACTCAGAAATTGAGGATGTACTCAGGGTTAATGTTGCAAACCTGAAAGCTGTAACAGGGTCAGACATTTTTCCAGGCCGGCAATTTATTTCTCTTCTCTCTCTCTCTCTCTCTCTCTCTCTCTCTCTCTCTCTCTCTCTCTCTCTCTCTCTCTCTCTCTCTCTCTCTCTCTCTCTCTCTCTCCAGCATTGACAAATTCTGAGCTGTACCTAAAATTGAGACAAGTTCTTGCAGAATAAAGGCCACTGGGGGAATTGGCTGAAAATGCACTGTGTTCAAAATTTGATGGGGATTCAATAATCAAAAAGACCAGGCAGAGAAATAATGGAGGACATTGTTTGGGTCAAAAAGGGGTTTGAGAAGTGTCACTTCTTTGAGTCTTTAAAGAGTAGGTTATATTTATTCATTATATGAATAACTATAAAATGTCCCATCAGACTGGGGGTGATGGGCTTGGATGCAGGAAGTTTTCAGTTGTCACTATTTTCCTTTTACTAGTAACAGGAACACCCTGGCTGTACTGCTGGTGCATCGCAGCTGCATCACAACTGCAGCATCTCAAATGTGTGTGTTCGTAAAGATATTTATATATTTCCATGTCTGTGACATTCAGATCCAGCCCGTGTGTTGAAATGATATTAAAGGGATAGTTCAACATTTTGGCAAATTGGCCCATTGCCATAATCCCTATAGTGTTAGGAGTACTGTAGGTTCATTACCTTTAATTGTCAGTGCAAGCTATTTTTAGAATGGCGGGAGCTACCCTATGGAGGCTCATGGGATGTCTTGGTTTCCTTTATCAAACTAATCAAATACACAATCCAACAACTCCAAAACGCTCTTGTGGACAAGTTGTGACCTGCACATTCACCACGCTATGAGATAATAACGGAACGTTACAAGACAGAGTTGTTTTAGAGGTAAATTCATGCAAAACCGCTGATGCGCGTTCTATTCCCATAGGAGTTTGATGAGGGAAACCAAGAAATCACATTAGCCTCCATAGCTCTAAGCAGCTCTCTGCTCCACCATTCTAAAAAATAGCTTGCACCGACAATTAAAGGTTACAAACCTACTTCTAAAACTATAGGGATTATGGCAAAAATGTTGAACTATCCCTTTAAGAGTTGTGTGTTTTATGTAATGCTGCTAATGTAATGTCCATTTGACAAAGCTGGGAGATGCCGGCAGTGACTGAACATGTGCACTGAAATGAAAACATTCAAGAGCAGCAACACACACACCTAACCACACAGTCAGTGTGTTCAGCCTAAAACACACTGCTGATGAGAAATCACACAACTCTTACTATTGGCAGGAACAGAAAATAAGGAAAACAAATAGAATACATCATTAGTGAATGAAGAAACTTAATCCAGTCCATATTACATTTCCTCCAAACAAATGTGGAACTTCACATTAGAAGTGTGTTGTCATCTTTCAGACGGGACTGGTTATTCATTGGAACTGAAAGCTGGTGCAGGAAATATGATAGAAACCTTCCTCTCTGCTCTGTGACTAGATTCTGCAGGTAACCTAACTGATATGATATGATATATTAGGATGTGATGTGTGACTCACACTGACGGCGTCTCTTTAACTTGACTTGCATTTGACTTAACATGCTTTTTTTCATGTGTCACTCTGAAGGAATCCGTCAATAACAAACACTTATTAGAGTCCATGCACGAGGTTCCATCTCAGCTTGTGCCTCATTTGATTCCTCTGGCTTTCATTTCATTTTCATAAAGGCAAATAGCTTTCTCCGTTCATTGCTCATTATCTCCACCTTATGTTTTCTCTCTCTGTCGGCCTGTCTCTGTTTTTCCTCCTTTATTGCCGCTTGTCTCCCTGATTCTCCGTTTTAGAGAATCCCATGGCCTTGCCTGAAGATTGAGGTGATATTTATGAGAATAAATAGCTGTCCAATACCCTATCTCTACCTTTCGTTCTCTGTCATTTCCTCAGATCTTCCTCCTTTATTACCCCCCCTCCCCATCCCCTGCGTCGCATCCTCCCATCCTGTACTCTCTTCTTTTTCCTCTATATTGCACCTGTCTGTCAAATGCTTTAGTTATCTCCAGAGTCCTCTTTATCCCCTCCCACCCCCCCCCCACCCATCGCCACTCTCTGTCTATCGCTATCTTGCCTCAGTCCCTCCCTTCTTCTTCTTTCTTCATTCCTGTCTTCTCTTGACAGAAGTGTATCACAGCAGAGGTGGCTCTCGATCCAGGCAAAGTCATTTTATCATGTAGCAATCTGCTGTGCATGTGGTGGAGCTGGTTTGGGATTGTTGCTACATTGTCAAATATACATACACAAGCAACCGCCACACGCACGTGATAAGACACACATGCAGATGGGACCTCGCAGTCAAACCAATCCCCAAGACATCCAAGTGCACAAACCCTCACTGTCTCATCAGTACTGTCCTCCACCACCACCACCACCACCACACCCCAACCCTCCTCTTTAAGACAGAGTGAGATTGCTGTACACACACAGCCTAGCACTACATCCCAAAGCTATTAGTTCCTGACAGCATCCTCCATTCAGCCCTGTCTGCCCCCCCTTCACCCCTCCCCGTGCGCACACACACACAACTCTCGGGGCTCGCCTCTTTGCACGCCACGCCGCACCCCTTTAATAGCTTTCCACGCCGCAATCTAGCCGCCCGCCCGTCGAGTCAATTGAGTGTATTATATTCGTAATTGGAGGCTATTGATTGACAGACTCCGAATGCGTCGCAGGACAAAAGCGTGGGAGCCTCCAACTATGTGCACAAAAAGCAAAGCACAAAGGATTTCTGGGGGTTTTTTCCCCCCATTTTTTTTTTTTTTTTAAAGCAGGAATCACAACAGGATAGTGTACCGTAGGTGTTCCTATGCTCACACAGACACCTACACACACTTGCTGACAGTTGCCAAAATGAAGCTTAAAAAATAGACAGGGTTCGCATACCAAGGTCATTCCATCAAGAGAGGATCAGAAATTGGATGTGAGACAGGAGGGAGATACGTTTCAGCAACTGTACAGGAAAAGGTGGTTTAGCACCAATCAGTATGCTGTGTTTGTTACAGAAATTTGTTGTGGATCAGACAATACCTGCTTCTCTTTGTGTGCCAGTTTGTGTATGCCAGTGTGTTTGTGTACTGTCTTTGCCAATTTTCAAAGCAGGCCTCATAAAAGTGTCATAACTTTACTTAAATGGCTCTGACATGTCGTCTTCCGCTCCCCCTGCTCCACTCCTTCCCCACACTTAATCAAGATCCATCGTTCCCATGAGTCTCACTGCGTCTTTGTGTGTGTGACAGTGTTTGAGTGTGTGTGAGCATGTGCATACTTGTGAGCGTTTCAGTTTGAATTAGTGCTGCCTTCAAATATGCCTGCTTTTCATCAACACTATGGCATTTTTCTGTAATTTCCATCACAAGGTCAGGCCTGGATGGAGGTCATGCAGACAGATGACTGGGTCTGAGAAAGAGGAGGAAATATGGCTGGATGATGTGAAAGTGAAAGGAAAATGGCCTTGGATTCATAGATTTGATTTGATGTAGGTACCTTATGAATATTTATTAATGCACAGAGCCTGATGTCCTGCAGCGCTATCTTGTATTGTTAACCTGAGGGTAGTCAGCATGCTAAATAAATCTATTACAAATGAGGTGAAGACTTTTAGAGGTGCAAAGTGAGGCAGCTTTATCAATGGGAGTTTAAAATGTAACATTTTCCAGATTTTGCAACTTTGACTTTACAGTTGTCTATAGAGGAAGAGACTGACAGAAAATACAATAACGGGTTCTGGTATAGGTCGGTCGATACATAGGCTGTGTTACTGTGATCTGTGTTGCAAGCTAGCAAGCTGGTTGGTTGCTAGCTAACTTAACTCTTTCACAGTAGGCAAGACCACCTAACCTGAGACCAAGTCAAAACCAAGGCAGGAGCATACCAAAACCAAAACTTTGAGGGGGTCAAGACCGAGTTCAGACCAAGATGGGGGGGGGGGGGGGGCAATTTTATAAAAAATCTAAACCATATTTTTATTGAAGATTGGATTGAACAGAGTAACACTGCACAGAACCTGCTGAAGTCTCCCACTGGTGACACTGGTGCAACCACTGTCTTTTTAGATGGTTACACAAGCAGATACTTTTGTAGAACAATTTTAATTAGCCTATCTTAAAGTTATTGAAAGTGAGCGAGTGACAGAGAGACATTTGCGGTTAAAAAAAAAAGATGTCATGGTAGTGGTCTTGACTGTCCTTGAGAAAAAAATCCTCTGACTGTCTTGTGTCTTTTGACCGAGTAAAAAATGTCAATTCTGAGACAAGGCAAGACCTTGAAAAGTGGTCTCAAGACCGAGAACTACAACACTAACATTTAGTAAGGGCATAAACAAGCGACAATTAGTCTATTTAAATGTGGTAAGCACTGCAAGGTTGCTATAGCACCTTTGTGGTTGGTCGCTACAGTAAAGATGTTGCATGGCTAGCTAGAACTAGTTTCTGCACCACTGTACAAATGGTACAAATATTAAACTGTTCGCTAGCTAACTACCCATAAGCGGTGTTCTGCTCCCTTGCTACAGCTAACCTCAATAAATCATATAGAGAGCCAAGGTCAGATTAGTGTCTGCTCAAATTGCTCCAGTTATTCAATGCAAGTTGTATTTCGACTTTCTTGTCATCTCTTTCCATGATCATTCATTTACTACAGCTGCAGTCCCACCTTTTCTCGTATGCTTCCTTGCATTTTCCATGAAAGGTTTCAGATGTGAACAATGAAATACATTCTTCATCTCCAGCATTTGCATTGGTTGACATTTAAATGTATCACTAACAGTGCAGGGATGCATGTGTGTCTATTTGGTTGTGTTGTTTGAATGACAGTGCTTTTCCATAGTCCGTAAAGTCCATAAAACTCACCGAACTTTGTAATTATAATCAATCTAAAAACTTCTGCAGCGGTCAGTTCTCGCGCCCACCATTATTGGTAAATGGGGTTCATTATAGGTAAATGATACCAAATAAAGTAGCCTATGGCTTAATTCCAAAGCTGTATCTGTAATGGCACATTAAAAATGTTAGTGCGGTTTTGAATGAAGTTATTCCTGGAACAGGACCTGGAAGTCAAGGTTCTCCCCTCTCTGCTGACATTGTTGCAGAGATGCAGCAGTCACAGTCTTGATAATGTGAAAAAATTACCTCCATATTCTGAAACACAACAGACAAAGTGGGCGAGTTGGCACGAGAAATATGTTGCACCCAGTATTTGATTTAAACCCCATCTAGATGGACAAAGTCAGGAAAGAGAGGACATGGCAGAGTAAATCTGACAGTTTGCACAAACATGAACAAATGGTATTTTTTAAACAGTTTGTTTTGGGGAATTTGTGGAATTTTACACGTGGGCTCCAACATGAACCCTGATATTCAGAGAAAAATATCTTCATGCTAAAAACAGTATGTTCCTCTCACACTAGCGTGTTTTTGTTCTTTCACGTCCCAGAATCGTCCTTGTGCCGCTGTTCTACAGTAAAATCCCCAGTTGCTTCCACTCTGCCATCTGAGTTTTCCTCTTCATCTATATTCAGAATGGCGTCCTGAGGTCACGATCCAACCAGAAACAGACTAAACCGAGAAAAAGAAAAAGAAAAGGGAGTGCAGGTAAGGTAAGGTGGGGAAGAAAAATACTGCTAACCATCACCACAGTAAGAGGGTCAGGGAGAGGTCAAGGGTGAGGAGCAGGGGCTGTTGGGTGTCTTTAGTGGTAGGACCAAATTAGCCAGGGGCCTCACAGAGGTGGCCTGGGTGACTCTGGCCCCAATTGATCCCACCCCCTCTTGGCCTGACACCTTGCCAGAAATTGCCTGTGTTAGCAATTCGGCCTCGGGGAGAGGGCTGCTAGTTATCTGCTTCAGGTGAAAAAGCAGCAGGAGCACAACATGAACAGAGACACAGTACTGCTGTTATCCTTTTTTTCCCATAAAGCCAAAAAACTAGCCAGTTGATTTGTATATTTCGAGGTAAGCATGAGGTATGTTTGGTTGATTGGTGTATCATAGTACACAAGTTGCAAGCTGTATGTACTATGTAGCTACAGTATAGTAACTTGATGCCTCTTACTATTCTTTAGGAATAAAAGTGTTAAAGGGATAGTTCAACATTTTGGCAAATTGGCCCATTGCCGTAATCCCTATGGGAATGGCTAGTGGCTACGTCATCACATTCTAAAACATCACTTCCGTGTCCAATTGCAGGATATTCAGTATAGAAACAACAGGCAGAGCCGGGTCAAAAACACCGCGGGAGCTTTCATTT
Organism: Trachurus trachurus; assembly: GCF_905171665.1. Taxonomy (NCBI): domain Eukaryota; kingdom Metazoa; phylum Chordata; class Actinopteri; order Carangiformes; family Carangidae; genus Trachurus; species Trachurus trachurus. The sequence continues at coordinate 22,428,660 of NC_139904.1, read as the reverse complement.
ATGAATAAATAATCGTATATATTCATGTATATGAATTCAATGCACAATATAGCATATATATATATATATGTATATTTTTTTGCCGTAAAAAAAAAAAAAAGAGAGAGAGAGAGAGAGAGAGAGAGAGAGAGAGAGAGAGAGAGAAGATGAACGTAACGTGGGACTAAAGTAACAAAGCGATTTTCTCCGAGCACATAGGCTATGTCTAACTTTGTCAGCATGTACATCATACAACCTAACAGAAAAAAATCTTGAGGTTACGTCTGACTTTGACCGAGTTACATTCAAGAACCAGCTGTTTTCAATGACTGAAAGTGATTTCAACTCGGTGATTTATTTCGATCGATCAGCTGTGTTTACCGTTTCGTGTCATAGATGGTTAGACAGATTAATTAGTCCAACACATCCTAAAGTTTGACTTGTCAGAGTTTTTCAGTATAAAAGCATCAGGTTTAAGTGTCGGGAGTCACTGTGGGGATGAATGAAACAGCTGTAAAGTTAACCTCGTCCCCCTCTTTTATACAGTCTATGGTCCCTCTGCACATTAATGATTCTGCCTGAGCCTGTCTGTCACCGTGCCGCACCGCGGTCACCGTGATTTGTTAACGTTACAGGATTAATTAAAACACACAACGTAAACAATGCGACCGTATACATGTGTAAATACTACCGGAGGAGGCCAGTGAACCAGTGGATCGCGGTGGTCCAGTCACGGAGGTAAATGTTAGTTAGCTGGTAGCTAGCGCTAAACGTTAGCTCATATAACGTCTCTATGTAACGTGTGTGTGTGTGTGTGTGTGTGCGTGCGTACGTGTGCGTGTTTTGGGGGGACAGCAATGAAGAACATGCATTGCTGTATACGTTAGCAGCAGGAGTTGGACACGGAAGTGACTCGTGACATCACACTAGCCATTCCCGTAGTCATAGCAGTAGGCTATGTCTGCATTTGCATTTGCAGTCTCTGCATTTGCCTCGAAAACAGCGCTGTCTCGTAACGTTCCGTTATTATTTCACAGGTGAATGTGCAGGTCACGACTTGTCCACCAGAGCGTTTTGGAGTTGTTGGATTGTGTATTTGATGAGTTTGATGAGGGAAACCAAAAAATCCCATTAGCCTCCGTAGCATAGCTCTAGTTCTAAATAATAGCTTGCACCGACAAACAAAGGTAACAAACCTACTGCTATGTCTATAGGGATTATGGCAATGGGCCAATTTGCCAAAATGTTGAACTATCCCTTTAAGTTTCCTCAGTTTCAGACTAAGAGCAAACATACTGGCCCACAGAAAGACATTATATCTGGATACATCCTCTTAGGCCTCTCAGCAACTTGTACTAGATCTGTGCTTGGCAGTTTAGCGAATAATGACCTGATGACTGGTAATATTGCAGCTTTAGCAAAAAAATAAAAAACATTAAAAAAATAAATCACAAAGAGAATCCAGTTCTGCTGTGGTTAATAACTTAATTTCTGTGCTGCGAGCTCCCCCAGCGCACTGTCTCTGTAGCCAACTACAACATGGTAGGAACAATTTCTCTGAGAGTGGCATATTAAGATAAACAGCTTTTAGCTGAATAGTTTTTTGCAGTCTAGCTTTGTCATTGCCCGCCTGTTCTTCCTTAACATAATTTCTCTCCATCAGCACTGACCTGCAGAGGCTTTCTCTCACCTTTCCAGCTATCTATACAAGAATAGATTTTCTGCACTTGTAAATCAAAACCCTGAGAAGCTAAACCTCCAGTGTGCCCTTTTTATTCTTTTTCCATCTCTTTTTGTCGGTGCTGTTGTTCTGCTCAGAAGACATGATGGAAACGTGTCAGTGACGAATCCTTTGCTTTAAATGTCAACTTGTTTTATGTAACAAATGAGAAGCCTGATTTCTTGACTGGGTTGCAACGTTTATGTACATGTGGAGAATGTAATTATCATTAAGGCACTTATGTAAGTTCCATATCCTGCTCCAAAAGTTAAGTGATGAATGTTTTCACCTGCATGTGTTATGAAAGGTGTGCAGGCTGTGCAGCACAAATTTCTGTAAGGACAATAAAGGTCTTTAAATTGAATTTAAGGTGAAAACTGAAGGTTCGGATATTGTTAGTACACTGTCAAACTGTGAAGAGCTGATGTAAGAAATCAGAGTCAGGAAAGCTGAAGTTGATATGTATTTAATGAATATGTGCAGTTGCCAAGGACACGGTTTGTAAGGATTGTAGTTCTTAGCGATGCTAATAATACAGAGACATATATGGCGATGTCAGTTCATCACTTTAGTCCAGCTAACAACTTACTTTGCTACACATATTCAAGTTACCTTCGACCCATTCACTGAAATAGACTATACAACCACTATTGTCCTCAGACTTTACTTCGAGTGCCAATAGCACACTGATGTTTTTTTCTTTCTTTTTTCTTTTTTAGTTGCACTGCCATGACATTTGGTTGAGATATTCAAAGTCCCCGCAGAATGAAATGCAATGACTTTCGATTGCATTCTGTTCCAGCAGCATCAACAGGTCAAGATCTCATGGTGCACTATTTTATTTTGTTTTGACAATTAACCTGCAAAACAGCATCAGCAGGAGCCTACTGTGTGTTTAGTGCCAATTAGCAACTTTTAGCCAAGAGCAGCCTCAGGCCTCAAAAGAGATTTTCTTTTTGTATTATGTATTTATACTGTTACATGTATCCTCATCATCACTCTAAATGAAATACTAGGGGGATTGTTCTGTGTTTGTGTTCACAGCTTTATTTGCTAGACTCAAGAAATGTATCAAGATGATGATGAGAAGAGGTATGTTGAGCATCTTTATAGTTTTATTGTAAATGTATGATTTAGATTGGAACAGTGTTGTTTTGTTCTGTGTTACATAATGTATGCTTATTTTGATATTTACATGTGAATTATGAGTTCTCTGACTTTTAATATTTGAATATCATATAATTCAAGAGAATTCCCATCACACAAACTTGATCATTATTGGAGGTTGTCAAATTATTGTATTAGTAGCTGCAAGCAGTGTGCTGCTGTGCTGTGGCCAATGACTGGTCCAGCAGTGACAGCATAGGACGCTTTTTGCATACTTAAACTGTAGTTCACAGGCGAAATTAATGTTCAATTGTTGTGTTTGCGGTGAATGATAGAAAGACAGGGGTGAGACAGTCTGTTTCATCAACATTTCACATGAAAGCTGTGGATGTAATGAGATGACGGTTGCTCTTTGAAACCTCCCAACAGCCGCCCCGCTTTGATGTGCGCGGGGCCGTCTGCAGGAGTGATGTATTTCATCGGTGATCGTTCACCACACACTTCAACCCTTCCTATAAGCCCATCTGAAGAGGAAAAAAAATCCTGAAGAGTCTCACCTTTCTTCTTCTACCTATTCACCACTCAGGGGCTTAAGACCTCACATTACTCAAACCACTTCTGAATGAGTAGTTTAGCCAGCTAATGCACACTGTACACGCACATTGCCATTTCCCTAAAAAGCCTTTTGAACTTCAGTAATATGCTAATGCGTTTTTTTACAAAAGTGCATATGGGTAGTGAGGAAACACTCAGCTGTATCATTCAGACAGTAAATGAGCACTCATGGGAAAATCAAATCCCCCCAACTTGAATTGTGTGTCAGCCATTAAACAAGAAATACTCAAGAGCGGGTTTCAGGCCTCCGCTGTGAGCCGCAGGGATGTAAAGTAGTCAAGGGGTTAAGTTAGAAAAAGGTTTTCTGACAGTAACTTATCCTACATGATCTTTGCCGGTGTCCTTTTGGGTTCATCTGGGATAAGCTAGCCTACACTCCGACTCTCATTGCTATTCTGGATCGAGACTTGACATTTCTCTCATTCGTTCCAAATGTGACCGTATCTGATCCAGCCGGTCTGTCGGAGCCACAGCTGTAATGTCCCTGTCAAATTGGGGGGTTTGCTGAAACAAAATCTCCCTTTCTCATCTCAGGCACACGAACAAACAATTTTGCCACAAATGCATACAGTACACTTTTTTTTTTCTTTTTTTTTTTTTTTACAATTTTTAACAGGAAAAGGCCTCATGAATCACTGGATGACTGCTTTACCCTGCCTGTCCAAATTAATGCACATGAAAAAGTAGAAAACAAAACACATAAAGTTGTGAGTTTGAAAGTGCAGGTTGCCTCGTATATGATCAGTGGAAGCTTGATACCTGTTGGCATCCTGACCTTTCTGACATAAGATCAGCCAGATTGCCGTACATCTGTTGGCATTTTAATTGTCAAAACACCATGTCAATGCTGACATTTCTTCCTGCAATGACAATAGATTACCCACATTCATCAGGTCAGGTAAGTTTTACCTTGTGTTATCTGGTCATCAAGTGAGACCTATTCACAACAAAGAAATACAGCGTTCATAACACCATACATAACCACACAAATCCACTAAACACAGCAGTTCACATTTAAAGCTCCATGTTTTCAAGTGTTTTGACTGTTGATATCCACAAAAGATATATTTGTGGTTTTAAGTTACAACATGTAGTTTTATAGCTCTGCTCTCTGGAGCTCCAGTAACAACAGGTCATGAACCAATCAGAAGCGAGGAGACTCTGGGTATCTCCTTGTAATGTAGAGGAAGAAGTGTTTCCAGTAAAGGAGCCTTTGAGTGAAATGTGAATGTTTAGAGCAACTTTTTTCCGTTGAAACACAATGGTGAGAGAGGAGGTTACCACCTGTGATACAGCTCAGTGTGCTCTTAAGCACAAGGTCATGAAGCTTTAAAGGTGCCCTGTAGAGTTATGTTGTAAAGAAAAAGAAGTTTGTGTTTACATGCAATGTTACTCAGCAAAACACAACCTGTATGTGTGTATTGGGGTTAAGTGTTGAGTGCATTTCTGTCCTTATAAAATTTCTACAAAGGCAAGTCAACTTATCTATCATTCTTCATCGTCATCATTGTAGATGTGCATGAATGAGGGAGACTGAGGACCGTTACGGTGAAACACCCGTTAGCTTTATTAGCCCATAATGAACAACCACAACAACCACGCGTACCCAGCATTCCCCGTGCCCCTGACGTCATCACGCTGTAGCAGTAACATAGCAACTGTCAACACAGTCTACATCCCCCTTCTTAAGTTTTTTTTTTTTTTTTTTTTTTTTTTTTTTTTTTTTAAGTATATTTTTTTGGCTTTTTGCCTTTATTTGATAGTGATGGTAGAGATAGACAGGAAATGGGGAGGCAGAGAGAGGGGGAATGACACGCAGGAAAGGTCTGCCCGACGCGGGATTCGAACCGGGGACGCCTGCGGCGAGGACTGTAGCCTCTACATGGGGCGGCCGCTCTACCCACTGCGCCACGCACCGCCCCCCCCCTTCTTAAGTTATATGTCAACGAGCACATAATAGAAAATAGCACAGGCTTGCATATAAAGAAACCCCAAGCATTATAGAATGAACATGGGTTATGCATATAATGTGTAAATGCAAAACATGTAACATATCTGTCTTTTTTTTTTTTTTTTTTAGAGCGTCCAACAGTCCATTCAGCCAGAACAGGCTGCAACATGAGGGGGGGTCAAATGTCAGTGTGCCTGCACATCACAGAGCTGGTCTGTGACAAAGTCCTTGTAGAGAGAGCTGGGCCTTGACGCTCTCCCTGAGTGAGTAACAATCATAGGCCGCTGTCCCTGTGACAGTGCTGGTCCCACACTGTCATGTTGTGGGCTTTGTGGATGTGCGATTGCGGCAACAGCAGGTGGATCCCCTGCCGTGGAGTTAGACACATAGGTTTCAGGTGTCTGAAGTAGGTGGCGTCTGTTCCTGATATATGTAGCATCTCCAGCCTTGACCTGGTAACTATTGGGTTGTGGTGCTGTTCCTAGCACTGTTGCCAGCCTGTCATGTCCTCTCTGTGTCTGCATTCTCACTGTCTGCCCAGCCCGCAGTGGAGCCAGCGGCCTAGCTGACTTGTCGTAGTAGGCTTTTCCTCTCTGTCTCGCTTGTGTCAGGGCCATTTGGACCTGTGTTTCTACTCTGGGTGAGTACCTGGCTTTGGTCATGGGAATGAAAGCCCTGGTGCGCCGAGAAAGCAGGCATTGGAGCTGGCGATGGCAGCTTGTCCCTGGGCATGTTGCGTAGGCTGAGGAGAGCTGCATCTATGTCCGTTCCATCTCGTGCACATTTCTCCAGCAGGTGCTTTGCTGAGCGCACAGCCCTCTCAGCAAGCCCGTTGGACTGAGGGTACAGGGGACTGCTGGTGACATGACAGAAGTCCCACTTGCGAGCAAATTCCTGGAACTCCCTACTTGTGAAGTAAGCAGCATTGTCTGTCATGAGTTGCTGTGGCACTCCGTGAGTAGCAAAGTGGCGTTTAAGCTTGGCTACAAGTGTGGCACTGGTTGTTCCTGGGAGACGGTCTATCTCGAACCAGCCAGAGTAAGAGTCAACAAGCACAAGATGCTCCTTTCCCTCCCAGTCAAAAACATCTGCTGCAGTGAGGGACCACGGTAGGTCAGGGATGTCATGCAGCTGAAGGGGCTCTTTAGGCTGGTGTGGCTTAAGAGCATTACAGGGGGCACACCTGGAAACTTCTCTTTCAACATCACTGTAGATGGTCGGCCAGAACAGTGTCTCCTTGGCCCTGCGCTTTGTGGCCTCGAGACCAGGGTGGCCCTGGTGCAGCTGTTGCATGTAGTAACGCTGGAGGGAGTGTGGAATGATGAACCGTTGTCCACGGAGGAGCAAGCCACTGTCGGTCGTGAGTTCCTCTCTCATGGCGTAGAATGGCCTCAGGTCACGTGGAACCTCCCTATATGTGTCAGGCCAGCCTGCAGCAACGACCTCAGAGAGACGCCGGCACACCGGATCAGCCAACGTCTCACGCTTCAGTTCCTCAACCCTGTGTGAGGAGAGGATGTCCACCACCATGACCTCGTACTCCTCCATTTCCTCAGCCTGGTCAGTGGAGGGCAGATGTGCACGGGAGAGAGCATCAGCGACGTAGAGCTCCCTGCCCCTCTTGTAGATGACGTCGAGGTTGTAACGCTGCAGGCGGAGCATCATCCTTTGGATGCGTGCAGAGGCTGTGTGAAGTGGCTTTTTTAGTATGGTAATGAGCGGCTGATGGTCAGTCTCGACAGTCACAGCCCGTCCATATATGTAGTGATGGAATTTTGTGCAAGCGTAGACAAGGGCCAGGAGCTCTTTCTCGATCTGAGCGTAGCGTGACTCAGTCTCTGTGAGGGCCCTTGAAGCGAAAGCCACCGGCCTGTCGTTTTGGAGGCAGACAGCACCCAGTCCGTGCTGCGAGGCGTCAGCTGACAGTACAACAGGTTGGTGCACATCAAAGTACCGCAGCACTGGGGGACCTGCGATGAGTTCTTTGAGTTTGGTGAAAGCCGCTGTGTGGTGCTCCAGCCAGCACCAGTCTACATCCTGGCGCAACAGCTCGCGCAGGGGCGCTGTGGTCTCACTGTAGTCTGGTATGAACTTGGCCAAGTAGTTGGTCATGCCTAGGAACCTTTGGAGACTGCGCTTGTCCTCCGGCGGGGAAATCAGGCGGACGGCAGCGGTCTTGGCAGGGTCGGGTTTAACACCCTGGTTGGTGAGCAAGTGACCGACATAAGCAACCTCCGTGACCCTGAAACGGCACTTCTCAGGGTTCAGTCTGAGATTGACAGTCCGTATCCTGTCCATGACTTGGCGGAGACGTAGATCATGTTCCTCCCTCGAGCGGCCCCACACCAAGATGTCATCGATCACAATTGCACACGGCTGTCCTTCGAAAAGCTGCTCCATGCACCTTTGGAAAACCTCACTCCCCGTGGTGATGCCATAAGGCATTCGCAGGAAAGCATAGCGGCCCACAGGAGTCATGAAGGTGGTGAGTTTTGAGGACTCTTTGCTGAGCGGCACCTGCCAGAAACCACACTTAGCATCTAGAATGCTGAACATTTTGGCATCAGGCATGTCAGCGATCACCTCTTCCACAGTTTTCAACGGGTGGTGTGGTCTGAGGAGGGCTTTGTTGAGGTTGACGGGGTCGATGCATAGTCTGATGCTACCATCTCGTTTGCTCGCAGCCACCATGGCTGAAACCCATTCAGTGGGCTCCTGAACCGGTGTGATGACTCCCAGTCGGGCCATCCTATGCAGTTCTGCCACAATCCTGTCCTTCATGGCCAGTGGCACCCGTCTCGGAGCGCATATAGTGGGGTGCACGGTGTCATCCAGGCGCATGTGATACACCACAGGCAGCTTACCGATGGTGCTGGTGTCAAATAAGTCCTTGTACTCTGTCAGCTCTGGCGCTTCCTGCTGGACGACAGCATGCACCTCTGGTCCAAAAGTCACGTAGCCGAGTCTGACACTGTCTCTGAGACCCATCAATGGCTTGACGTTTCTGTCCACAACTTGGAATCGCAGCAAACCGCAGCTAAAGTTCATGTCTGCCGCACCAAGAGTCTGGATTATGTGACCTCCGTAGGCTACAAGATTTGCTCTTTTGCTGAGGTTGATGTGAGCAGTAGGATCAATGTGCTGAAGAAGAGCCCTGGATATGACGTTGCATTTGGCCCCAGTGTCAATCTTTACAGTCAGTTGTCTGCCAGTGTTGCAAACAGACAGTTCAGCAAACCTTTCATCTTGCTCATGCACATCCTTTGGCTTGTCTATGCTCTCACAGTAAAACATTTCTACAGTCTCGCAGCGAAACACATCAGTTGGCTCTTGCGTTGGCTGCGTGTCAAGTTCACTCACGTGTGTGTATCTGCCCCGGCGTGCAGTGGGGGGCGGAACCTGCCCTGGCCTGTTTGCGGCAAACGATTTGCCCGATCTGCAGCATCTTGAGAAATGGTTCATTTTTCCACATGTGTTGCAGCGCTTGTTGAGAGCTGGACACTTGTTTCGGTCAGGTGCGTGTTGACCGCCGCAGTTTGTGCATGGGTTGAATTGCACTGTGCACACCTCTGCTTCCCTCTTTAGCTCTCTGTTGCCCTTCTCAGATTGTTCATGTAGCATGCAGATTTCAATGGCCGAATTTAGTGTCAGTTTCTTTTCCTTCAACAGCTGTGCACGGACAGCGTCACTTTGAATACCACAGACCAGCCGGTCTCTTATCAGTTCATCATGCAGTGTCCCGAAGTCACATTTCTTGGCCATTATTTTCAGCGTGGAAACATATGACTGGACTGACTCGTGCTGTTTCTGGTCAGTAGTGTTGAATGCATGTCTGTCCATAATTACGTTTTTTACTGGCAGGCATAGTTCCTCAAATTTCTTTACCAGCACGGCAGGGTCCTCGCGATCTTCGTCGTCCGCAAAATCAAACGTGTCGAATTTATCCAGTGCCTCCGGACCGGCGAGGTTGAGAAATGTGTAGGCTTTCACTTTCTTACTAGCCGTTGCTAGCCCGGCGTTGCTGTAGACGTGCCATTCCCGCTTGAACTTCTCCCAGTTGTGAGCGATATCCTCGTTAAAGACGAGCGGGTCAATCCGGCGGAGTCCTTGTGCCATCTTAGATTAAGTTCGGCTCACTTCTTACACCATGTAGATGTGCATGAATGAGGGAGACTGAGGACCGTTACGGTGAAACACCCGTTAGCTTTATTAGCCCATAATGAACAACCACAACAACCACGCGTACCCAGCATTCCCCGTGCCCCTGACGTCATCACGCTGTAGCAGTAACATAGCAACTGTCAACACAGTCTACAATCATCATCATCATTGAGCAAAACTAGTGGTCAACTCATGGATATGCAGACACATTTTACTCGTGTGTATAAAAGAAAAGCTTTGGGTTTGTTGTATTTGACTGAACAATAATGAGAAAGTCAAAACAGTGAAGAAATGAAAGGAGGGTGTATTTTATCAAATTTTACCACTTTACCACTTATTTATTGTGTGATCTCTTCCTGTCATTCTGCTCACATACATCTTGTCACACAGCAATGACATCTCTCAGTGATAGTTAACTCATGTAGCAAAACAGTACTGTTATCATTCATGTAACAAAAGAGAAACAAGATTATGTCACACCTTATGCAATAATAGGGAAATGGCAATGTTGCAGTGAAGCAATGAAATAAAAGTGAATTGGTTATTTGGCCAGATTCCATTCCGATTACAGACATATTTGTTTATTTAAGTGCACCATAAAAATCAAGGACAATTAACAACAGAAATGAAACAAGAGGAGTAAGTACGGGAGAGGGTAAATATATGGACGATATAGGCTTATACAAAATACCCCCCCCCCCCCCCCCCCCCCCCCCCCAAAAAAAAAAAAAAAAAAAAAAACACAAAGATTCAAGAAAAATTCAGTAACAACAACAACGAAAAGAAAGCAATACAAGTGCCTTATTATAACAAGAAGTGTCAAAATAAAATTTTATGTGTGAAATGATTGTGTTTGAGTGGATTTGCCTGGAGTATGACCCTATGATAACTACGCTAGGTAAGGGATATTACTATTGGGAGTCTTGATATATCAGACAGGCCTTCATTCTGGACTTTAAATTAATCAGAGATGAAGATATTTTTGCTATATGAAAATGGGAATTCATAAGCTGACCATTGCAAACCGGATTGCAATGGCCAGCTTATGAATAAAGCCATATGCATAAGAATGTAGAGGATAGGAGTGGCTGGGATGAACTGATTCATGGTGAACAGAAGTTGACCAAGAACAAAGCCTTGTGGGACACCTTAACCTTCCCTCTTGCTTGAGTATTACCAGCGAATATAAAAATTATATGGTTTTAGATTTTCATTTAGATTTCATCCGATGCTTTGGAGAGCTCTATAAAAAAAAGCACACCACAGTGTTTGTCATAAGGCATTAACAATATTATTCATGATAAGAGAGGCTGAATGTTAAACCTGTATCATAAAAGAGACCATGCCAAATAATTCTTTGTGAAAATGTAAAAACTTGGAATTGAGTTAAGACGTCACAGTGAAATAACAAATAAATAAATTTCATCGTTGTTGACTTGGTATCTGACTGGCAGTGATTTAGTCCACACTGCTGCAGATGCCAAAGCTCATAAAACAGTGGCCCCAGACAGCACACATACACCGACTCAGGCCCAGAAAATGTGGTAAAAACCTGCACTGGAGTCTCTAAATTTCTTTTAGTGATGTGTGGAGAGGGGGGAGAGAAGGTCCCAGAAAGCCATTACATTGTGTTGTCCTTTCAGTGATAAAAATCTATTTTTGAATTATTTTTGTCTTTTCTGCTGTTAGAGGAAAATCTATTGCGACACCAACACTTTTCTGGGCACAATTTTTGAGAACAGGAGGCATGACACGTTCACCGGAAAGGTATTGGTTTTGAAAAGAAATGCACGGACGAACACACTTTAATTTATTTTTCGCTCAGAGGGTGCGATGCGCTTTTGATTGGCCATCAGTCTGGACGATTACTGCCAAATCAAGACGGGGGTAAATTGATGTCTCTCTGTGCAGGGCAAAAAGCACGGGGTTTGTTTTCTTGCCGTCGCTGCATAGACATCAGGGATACAGTGTTCGTTTCACACCAGCGAGGGTGACTTTGACAGCACACCAGAGGGCTCTCAGAAGAAGCAGAGAAGAAATGAGAAAATGTGATGGAGGTAAAAGAGAGAAAAGCCTAGAGAGGTGGCAGAGGCCAAGAACTAGACAAGAAAATCTGTGAATAGCGAAAAACTGTACGGAGGAGTAAATATAAAGAGCTTTCCTCTGAGGCTCTTCATGCAATCGTCCCTGTCAAATTCTGCAAAGCTCTGCTCGCCTGTCACAAAAACAAGGTTAGCTGTTTTCCAAGCTTAGTGGCCCCCCTTTTGTGGCAGATACAAAATGTTTTATTAAAACCTGTCTGTTAGGAAAATGTCATGTCTTGCTGCGAAAAGGGGAACTAAAGATAGATGAAAAATAACACCGCGGGCTGACAAGCCATGAGTGACGAGAAGTTCCGGCGCTGAAATTAATTCTAAACAACAGGTTCCCGCAGAAATGACCCGCATTCATGAGACAGATCTGTCACCTTGATATTTTTCACAATGAGTGCACCCTGCTGCATTTTTCCAGCGAGGTCTTGTTGGGTTTAGATCCAATCTGCCAGTCTGTTTATAAAAGAAAGTGCCCCAGTTCCATGGAAAAACAGCAAAAGATGTCAGAGCGAGATGTGATCTGATAGCGGATATGGGGAATCTTAGATGAAACCGTGTTAAAATCTAGTTATCTGTCAAATGTCTTTGAGCGAAGGCTTTGGATTTATAGCACCAGCTGACTTGTTGCTGCGTGGCCAATATAGATTTCCTATTGAAAGTCAGCGCCCTCCATATATATATATATATATATATATATATATATATATATATATATATATATATATATATATATATATATATATATATATTTATATACACAAATTAAAATTCTGCAAGTGCTCTGAATTGACCCAGTTAAGTTCTGGAGTATACATTCGACACTTGGCGTCCCAATTTCTGAATACACCAGATGTTTGGTTGCGACGCACCAGGGGACAGGAAGGAACAAGATCAAACTGGGAAGCTGTCAATTATTTGCACATTTCGGAGGAAATAATCCATCTGTCAAGGAATAAAAGTTTGCCTCTGGAATAGATAATGCACTTATGTAAGAAAATATTTAACATTTCAAAGTACCTGTTCCCCCCTCAGGCTCTAATTCTGCAATAATTGCGACGGAGACCTCCCAGAGGGGCCGAGGACTCGCGCGCGGGTATGTATATGAGGGCCTTGACAGCGCGCACACCCACCAGACCATCCACCGACACACTAGAGGAGCGTCTCTCTGGAGAGAAGCAGCAGAGTGCATGCAGCTCGACGCCCACAGAGTCTGCCGCAGCCGAGGCGCTCTCTCTGTTTAGCCAGACGGAGCGGAGAGCTGAGAGTTCCTCCAGCAGAGACTCAACCTTGTTATCCAGTGGGCAAAAAAAGTCAGATCTACAGCACAGCAGCAGCAACAACAGCAGCAGCAGCAGCAGGCGAGTAACATCTAGTTATGCCCCTGAGGACCTGCACAAAGAGGAGACACACAACACACAACCCAAGCCTCATCTCATTTGCTGGGTCAATGTATCGGGGAAGGGTGGGGGGGGGTGATATAACCCAGGCAGACAGCCCAGAGAAGGCTAGGGACCAGAGCGTCAAGCATGTCCCAGAATTGGCAGTCCTGGTGGGGCCAAAGAGGCTGCACACACACACATACACACACAGCGCTGTAAAGCTGTGGAGGAGAATATGACGGGCATGAGAGATAGAGGGAGGATATTATGAAAGCTTTGTGGAGTAATATCAGGAAAGGGTGCCCCATTCAATCACAGAGATCCAGAGGCTAAGCCTGTCATGTAATTAGATGCTCTTTCATTCTCGCTTCCCTCTGTCTCATCTTTTTTTTTCAACTCTTGCATACTGAATAAAACGCACACACACACCCGCACATCCGCACACACACCACCATACAAATCTGTACTCTCGAATGAAAGGGTGTACATTAATGAGAACGCCTCCACCAAACACACATTAATAGGACCTTTGTTCCCTGGGTTGCGCACCCCCCCCCCCCCCTCTGTGTAACGTGACAGGCGTGACTGTTGAAATGTCACATGGATCACAGCGGGGATGAACACTGACACGGAAGGGATGGAGGAGGAGATTTAAGGAAATGAGACAGAGGATAGCGACAGAGGGCGAAAAGATGCCGAAGATTGGAGTGGGGCATCAGGGGTCGTAAGAAGAGGAGGGAAGGATGGAGGGGGGAGAGGTGTGTGGGGGTCGGACAGCGGGGATTACAAAGTGAGGGAAGGAAAAATTTGAAAGGGTGAGGTAGTTTCCAGAGTGGGAAGACAAGAGGGGAGGAGAGGTCAGAGGTGAGCAGGGTTGATATAATGATATGGGAGAAGGATGGAGGGGATGGTCAAGGGTGTGGAAAGGTAACGCTCTGTATGCATATGCACAGTAATTGGCCGAGGAAGTCAATAAATTCACATCATGCCACAGTGTGTCTATATCATAGCGTGAGAAGCATGGGGTGTATCTAAGTCTATCTGTAAAAAAGGATGAGATCCGTCGGGGTGATAAAAGCTGGAAAGCTGATTATTTCCCTCTGGGAGATAGACGGCGTTCTGGTGGCGGAGGTGAGAGAGGAGCAGTGTGTGCTGCGCTCGCCTATGTGTTAGGCATCATACAGTCATCTTTTTCTATGTGTGTATGTGTGTGTGTGCAGATAGTCTGGCCTTTGTGGTCGTCTGATTCACCGTAGCAGGTCTTTTAAGCTTCAGGGGGAGTGCTCCGCCGTCCCTCCTGCATGGTCCTCCCCCGCTAAAATGACCATGTATTTCAGTGAAGATGCTGGGTTAATAACAGTGGAGGTTCTGGCAAAATGGTTTCGGGTTATTATTTATTTTCTTTTTCTTTTTTTTTTCTTCTGTCTGTGCGCTCTGCAGCAGGCTAAGGTTTATGGAGGCTGGCTGCCCCTTGTTTTGACTTCTTTGTGTGTCTCCCCGTGGTTGGTTCTACCCTGCTGCTCAAAGATGCAGCGCCGCCATATGTGAGTGGGTGTGCGAATATCTCCAGGCAGCGCCGCACTAGTAACTTGAAATCATAATCAATCAGTCATTAGGTGTTAATAATTGAGTCATTAATCACTCAATATAAAAGTAGTCCCAAGGGCGCGTTAAACTACCACCTCCGAAAGCCCCCACACACTTTATTCTGTATTTAACAGGTGCAATGGGAAACATTGCTGTTTTAACAGCCAGCCTACGGTTTGGTGGTGTTTACTGACATCAATAGTCTAACCTTAGCCTCAGTCTCACCATTACATTCAAGTCACAGAGTGAGGAATCCGTTTGACGAATTTAGGCTACTTCTGGATTCCTCAAAGAGTTCTCTAACTATCCCAATGAATAAACATCTTATGTACAAAAAAAAAAGGTTTAAAGGTGTTAGCTAAGGTTAATTCCTCCCGGCCAGTAGGCCTACGTGTTGCACTCACACTCGCCCGCTCTCACTATAACAGACGCCTATAGGGAGTGGCTAGTAGCTAAAGCTAATCTAACGCTAACCGTATTTACAGTAATGAGCAGCAGCTCCGGTGTTGACAGCAGACTGGAAACACATCTGAATCATGTCACACGAACTCACCTGCACGACGAACCCGACAAACCTGCAGCATCACGCCTGCACCAGAAACACACAGTACCGGCTGGCCATTAGTTAGCATTAGCATTAGCACGATGCCATTTTCTCCACAGCGCTATCACGATCTGGCTCCCCCTGAGCGCCGCCTCACGTGACATCAATGTACTAATGCTGTTGCCGCAGAGATCATTTCATGTCGACATTGCCAACGTAACCAGATATATTTTGGACCCGTCAAAATATAGGCCTATAAAACAATTATATAGGCTACTATTTAAAAAAAATTCTGTAAAACTAATACTTTTATTCTGCACTCCTCTAGACGTTCTGTGGATGTAGCCTATTATTTTTGAAAAATGTATCATTTTGATGAAAAAATTGTAGCTATGACCTCTAATCTGTTTTAAAGAGAATAACCTGAACATCTGCGTGTGTGCTCTTTCTTTTGCATTTATTTTCTTAGAAATTACACAAACAACCTGTGTCTGTCTGTCTGTGTGTGTGTGTGTGTGTGTGTGTGTGTGTGTGTGTGTGTGTGTGTGTGTGTGTGTGTGTGTGTGTGTATGGTGTGTGTGTGTGTGTGTGTGTGTGTGTGTGTGTGTGTGTGTGTGTGTGTGTGTGTGTGTGTGTGTGTGTGTGTGTGTGTGTGTGTGTGTGTGTGTATGGTGTGTGTGCACTCCATACAGCGCATGTGCAAACCAGGAGAACACCGTCACGCTGAGCAATTGTATCCTTGCACTGAGTGGGAGGCGGTGGCAGCAGTTGTTCTCTGTCAGCTAACTGTTAGACTCTGTCCTGCTGAGACTAACTAAAGGTGAGACCTCTTCCTGCACAGGTTTATCCAGACCCATGCAGTCTGGGTCTGACAGTCCCACTAATACTGCCACAGCACTAGGGGGGGTGGTAGCACTGGAGAGGGCAGACACACACACACACACACACACACACACACACTGACACAAACAAAAGCACTCAGGGTAAAAAGTTTTTCTCAACTTCCCTTGTTAAGGATTATGATGGTTCTGTGTCTCATCCCTTTTTCTCTCTCTTTTCCCTCTCCTTTGCTCTCAGAGGGGGAGCAGAGCAGCTCGGAGGCAGGCGTGGCAGATAGTAAATTTAGTTTAAGTCTCTAGAGTATTTTTCTAATACCTTGCTACCTCTCTCTGTGCTCGAAAACATACTAAATCAGCAATTTTATAAATGTGCTTCGGCAGGCCTTGATGCTGCTCTCCTGGAATAAGAACCCTTCAGTGTTGGAGCATAAACACAGACCTTGAGTATTTAAAGGCAACAGAAAGAAAAGAACAGGTTTCCCCTTGAAGAAAGAATAACGAAATATCCAGTGCATTATTTGCCTTTGTGTTTCCCAATTTACAACATGCTCATCCACTTTCTTTTAAATGCAAGAAGCTGTCTTTAAAATTGGCTTCAAGTACTGGAAACGTTCACACATGTATATGCAGCCAAGCTTTGTTCAAACCCACAGGAATATATTTTAAATTATAATCATTCTCACAATGATTCAAAAATGTAAATGCCAGATTCAATGAAAATGCTCGGCACAACACATAAGAAATATGCTGTCTGAAGTTAATGGGGCAGCAAGAGAAAAGTATCAATTTTGAAAGTGTGTACTTCAGTGAGGCTCAGGAACAAGCAGACACAGAGAGAGTCGAGTGCAAATTGGGAGGGGAAAAAAAGTTTGCTCTAGTTTTGCAGCTATTAAAGGGAGAACTGAAGGGGAACACTGAGAACATTTGAGTTCAATCGGTTTAAAGGGAACACAGTGAACTCTATGGTCTTTTCTGTGCATTTCAAATTGAGCGGGACAGATTGTAATATTGTCATACAGTCTTTTTTCCCACCTCAGTCATGTCTTCACATCGATGTTCCTACTTTTCTCCTTCATTAATGAAAGCTTTCCTTAATTTCTGACGCTACACTTACACTGCATTCAGAAAGTACTCATACACTTCATCAAACTTTTTTTTCTGTTATGTTGCAGCTTCATTTAAGCTCTTCCCCGGAGATTATGAGTCATATATTTGTAAGACGTCATAAATATATTCAGAAAAAAAAAAGTCTAACTCAGAAACTCGGAGGAACTTAAGTAACCCTAAGTTTGCAGCCTGAGATGGCTTCATGCCTCATGCAGAAGCTGTTGTCTTGTTTTTGTGTCATTAAATTGGTCGCGCTGAGAGTATTGTGTAACTTGTACCTGTATACATGTTATTATGTCGCTTTCACACGCAAATTATCACATAGTGTGTTGTTATCAGCCGGTATTTGCTCACCTCGGAAGTGGTGTCATTCCCAGCTCTATTCCAAATTCAGAGGGAAATTGAACACAGCAAAAGTTGGCCTGTGACAGAGTTAAGAGCCTCAGGATGGTTAGAGGAGGAAACATCAGCCACATGTTTGACCCTCAGACTCAGATGAGAAGTCTGGATCCGAACAGTTAGCAATCATCTTTTATCTTTCATCATTCAAACCCTCTCTGTTCAATAAAAAGCTGGAGGCAGCAGCAGTGAAAACACCGTAGTTTAACATAAATACTGGAAGAAGGAGAAAAACAGCTTCATAGTGTGGCTGTGGATCTGGGAGACCTTTTTCAAGTCTGAGAAAATAACCTTGACGATGGCATCATGCTCATCTGGGCATGAAAAACATGTGGAATTACCAGGCGAGAAAGGTCTAAGGAAAATAGTGTTGGTTGCATCATGGGCAACGTAGGCTCTGGTGTTTTTCTCAAGCATGGTTCGTATACTTGGGATTAAAATTCAGTTAATCACATGCCTCTGTTGCTTCAATTTAGTCCATTCTTTAAAAATATATATTGTAAGGTCTTTTAAGTCTCAGGGAAATAACTGCAGGATTACTCTTTTAAAGCTGCAGTGCCGGAATTCTTGAATGAACGCCTGTCACATTGTAGTCCTTGCCAAACGAGTTCACACACTGATTAAACCTGTCAGTGCCAGGTAAGGCTCTGAGTGTTACTCAGGAGGATACCAGAGTTTGGAAACCGCTTTGGTGAATTTCCCACGATGTTCCAATGTTAAGTGGTTTGCCAGAAGAACAGCCATGAGTGGTGGAAACAGAGCACAGCACCCATGAGTATGATGTGCTCCAGTTAAAGGGACTACGAGGACTTTCGGAAAAAGGAAGTGAAAGCAAAAGCAAAAGCATTGTTGTCATTAATCAAGAACGAAAGTCGGAGGTTGGAAGACGATCAGATACCGTCGTAGTTCCGACCATAAATGATGCCAACTAGTGATCCGGCAACGTTATTCCCATGACATCAAAATAAATATAAAGACAAAACAATACATTTATCGAAAAGGGACCAAGTGTGGGTAACGTAGATTCATCCACATTAATATGAGACTCTTTTATAACCAAAAGCAAACTTCCCGGGGCCTCTTTAAAAAAGAAACTCTTAGGAATTTAGAAAAAGCATCTCAGTCTAAAACAGAAACTGACGGCAAAACTAACAAGTTTTACCAATGTCTATTTGTGTAATTACTCTTGCTGCCAGAAGGGGGAGTGGAAAGTCTCCGCACTGCAGGTTTAAACAAATGGAGAGAAGAAAACAATCCTGGTTTAGAATGAAAGTAATTTATTGTTTTTTCTACTTTCATCTCTGCTGACAGTGAAACATGTAAACATGTCTGGTGCTTTCACTGGAAAAGATGAAATGCATCTTTATTTTAATTCCATCTCAGCAACACCTCATGAAAAATATACAGCATGAACAACATCTGCTGAGAGAGTTGTCTCCAGTGTTTTGACAATGACAGGAGACGGGGGAGTCCTTCTTTAGAATTGTGTGAAAATGTTGTTGAAGAGAAGGATGCATATTTCAAATACATCTTTGTCATTATTTACTGGCTGTTCATATGGTTCTGTTGCAAAAAATGTGTTTTTGACTGTCAACGACTACTTTCATATATCCATTATTTATAGGCTGTAGTTTACAGTTAGTTTACAAGTGATTTATTTTTCTATTGAGTCAATTTAGACTGTTAGAATAAATTGGAAACATAACCGAATATAATTGCACTTTTTTCAGATGCACTTCCAGAACTTTTTGTTTTGTTTTGTGGAGTCATTTCTCATCTCCTTTGTCTTTTTTTTAATTAATTCTTGAAGCTTCTGGCATTTCTAGAGATAAATAAAGCAAACTCTTTACTGAGCATGTTCATACACAAGTGGGCTGCCATTTCCGAGACAGATACAAAGCTCTTTCTGAGCTGACAATGTGTGTGTGCGTGTATTCTACACTGTATTTGAGGGGTCCAGGCTTGGTGGTGACCAAGATACTGCAAACTAGAAGTTTAATTGGCTGTTATAGGGTTACAGTTAGACTTGGGTTTAGGATAAGTCAATGTCAGGTCCCCATGAATGTGGCAAGGCATGAATGTGCATCCATGGCAATATTAGGTGCCACCATGGCAATATTAGGTCCTGGACACATGGTTCCAATGAGTGGGAAATATGGGCAAGGCTGTTTTTCTTACCACCAAGGAGTGTTTTGGGTGAAAAACTCTACTCAGAATCAAGGCCGTAGCTACCATTGAGGACACCGAGGTCATGACCTCGGTATTTTTTTCGGCCTAATGAATGAAAAAAAAAAAAAGTGCAAAGTATTAGGGAGGACAGATGGAAGGTGACTGAGTGACTCCTCTCTTGTCCAAACAACAATTCCGGTAGGCCTATAATGCTCTTGTTTATTGACGCCCTCACGTACGCTGGTGTTTGTTTACTGGTCGCGGGAAAAAAGGCGATTCATTCGCGGAGCCTGCGTGCATGGAGGAGAAGGCTACTGAGTGAGTTGGCTCTAGATAAACTGCTCTTTCCAACCAGTTGTTACACTGTAAAAGTTTCGTACATACGTGCACTTGAAGCGCTGTATTATTTCGGGACGGAACCTCATGTATGCGGAGAAAACAGCTGTTTAATAGGGTCAGTTCAGCGCCGTTTACTGTCTGTGTCCTGCACTATGCACTAGTTGAGCTAAGTGGGGGAGAGCAGAGACCTCTTTCCTGCAGATACTATACTGAGGGGGCATCTGCACTGTCCATTCTTCCATCAACTTTATGTGAAAAGCACAGTGACATGATAAATTTTATGTTTACAGACAGGGGCGTCACTAAGTTTTAAGGACAGGGGGGGCTTAGCCCCCAGGAGATGCACAAGATGTGAGCATATGTGGTGCACAAGCACAAATATTTCACAAACAAAGACTGTGAAATTGTTTCTAAAAAATCTTGGACAGATTTAACAAAGAGCATACGGTGTAAAGTTTAGGCAACCATTAGTTTTATTTCAGTCTTTTTTATTTATTTATTTAAAGAAAGCTAAGACCTGTGAGATTACTACAGAAATGTCTGGAGTACAGTAGAAAATGTAAATTTTTCATCTCTGCCTAGTAAGAATACTAACAAAAATCACATTAGAGTAAAATCTACCTTTGAATCATGGGATATCAGGCAAATGAATAAGTAATGTGTAGGCTAACTGTGTAAAAGTAGATGCTAAAAAAATGAACCTGAGCAATCTTGCAGCTGTTTTATTATCAGAGATACGTATGTCCAGGTGGAATTTGACCTTTGGAAAACTAATTAGGCTATATTTCACTAATAGCCTGTCATAATATTCACTCCATCCAAATACAACTGTTTTTGGCTCATTTTGATTTCACCTAGACCTCTTCATATTTTCCCATTCAAAGAAGACCATACAACCGAAATGAAGTTTGACACCAATATTTTACTAATAAAAAATATGCATAGAAATGTGAAATACTACATAGCTAAACAACGTGAATAACCAATTATAACACAAACCAAAATTTGCTGCAACAAGGAGCAGTCAGATGTATGTTTGTGGTAACTATAAGGAAAAGCAAACAAACTTCCTGGGCCTGTTTCAAAGTGAGGAACACAGCTGACGCTCCAGAAGGAAGTCACCCAAAAATAGTAGGCTATAGCTATGGTAAAAAAAGAGTGCACACTTCACCCTAGAAACCTGTTCATCTTTATGTTAACAACCAGGACCATCACATTGCATTTCAGACTTTTTTTTTTCGAGCTGGAATTAAACTTTATAATATAATATTTTTGCTACTCTGTGGCTGCTACGAATGTGAGGAGCTAGTCTACTGTTTGTAATAGGTGGTGTGTTCTCATCAGAATTCAGTGAAGTTGGGTCTTCTCTGGATGATCACTAGTGATGATAATATCATAAAAAATGGCATTAATCTAATATGATGTGTGTAGTTTTTATCTGTCAAAGTGCACCAGATTGAAGCCTTTTAATATAAAATTGCCCCAAATTTCTGACGCCACCCCCCCGCGCACCACGACTATGACCTCGGTATTTCAAAAATCCTGGCTACGGCCCTGCTCAGAATCATACAAAAGAAACTAGTTTGACCCCTCACAATTTACTTAAGGCCAAATTAAACATTTCAGAATTTTTCAACCAACAATGGGACATACTAGACATATTTTCATCAACAGCTTACAAAGTATAGAATATATAGTATATATACATAGAACTCAAACCCTCAAATCAGAATAAATCAAATAGAACACACAAGAAACAAGCTTGAAAACATAGAGAAAAAAAATTGTTAGGAAAGCGAAACACTTCATAACATATTGTGTCATTTTGTCACCACAACAATGCTGAAGACAGAGCCCCAAAAATGTACTTTACATTAGTAGTTGATCTCAAAATGAAGATGGGTGTGGTCATCTGACCCATGAGGACTGAGTGTTCATGCAATAAGTTTGTAATAACTTGAGTATTAGGCCAGAACGTCAACATGTTGACTGGTGTCACAGCTAGCTACAATCCCGTCTCTAGTTTCATCTCTCTCTAATCAGACCCAGGAGGAAGACGACAATCATGTTGTTACTTTACTTTTTTACCGAGTACCTTATACACATACAGCTGGCCTTGTGCAGACATTGCATAAAAATGTAAAAATGTTGACATTGAACAACCGTGGTTTATGAACTGCTCAATATTGAACATCTTGTTTTTGTATTTCAGGGGCTTTGGGATCCATTAAAGTTGAGTTCATATTCCCATAGATTGTATTACATGAGCTGTTGAAGTTGGATATAAACTCTCCCAGCTGATTCATCAGTACAAAAGATGAACAATAGAAACCTTCTCCTTCTTTGATGAAAAGTCAGGGATGCAAGCTTATGTAGCTACTACAACTCCCAAAGTGCATTTTAACAACAAACATTAAACCACATCAATTTACTAATGTATTCTGGGTAGATTTTCTTAATTTAAATTCAGCAACCAAGGTGCTCCTCCTCATAGCAACAGCTGCTGAGGCTCATGGGTACTACGGTATTTTGGGCCGTCCTCCATCATGTGAAAGAATCAACAAAATTTCTCAGAGCTGAAGTTACATAACATCGACCTGTAGACTACATCATCCAAGAAAGTCTTGTGTTTTCATGTTATGTAACACTGACAAGACTGATTAGAAGAGAAAAACTTAAAATAAAGACGCAGGATGGAGAAAAAAACACCAGCTGTGGTTTCATCTTTCTTCAGATGCAAAATAAGAAAATGAGAAATATTCTCAAACATTGTCTGGAAGAATACATTTCTATCCCCAGTACTCCATTTTTTTCACACTCTATCAATTATTTATTAAAACAGAGGCAGGAATTTGATGCCTGATGTTATGAAATAATCAGAAAACTCAAAATTATAAAGCCTGCGGTCTTACTTACCCAGTCTGCCATATCTAAATCCACATCCGTGTCAGGAGATAACCTAAGTGGTCCATCAGCTACCAGGCAGCGTGTGGTTAATCCCAGAGGTTTCCAGTCAGGCCTCAATAACAAACCCTCTCTGTAACAGAGTGATTGAATCTGTGTGATCAAACCCAACTTCACTAATCACCAACTTCTTCATATCAAAGTTTGCTTCAGCATCGACTTTCTTAACTTCCAGCTGAGTTCATTTTACCAATGTTTGACAAAGTCCCGTTGGAGAAACACATCGTTTTGGACTTCTTTGGCTTCAAGGGAAGTTTTCCGGTTGAGTATTGTTTGACCTTGCAGACAATGTCAGAGCACACTGAAACACACACCATTTTGGTCCATGCCTTGCTATATACCATATGGCTCCAAATGATCAAAGATCCTATATTTGACTTTGAGATTTCTCCAGAGGAAAGCGGCTCTGCGTCAAGAAGGAATTCACATTAAAAAGTCTCTAGCTGAATCTAATTGCTCCCCAGCTCCCCTCATTTCTCCATGATGGAGCTCCTGCCATGCTGTGTGTGGGAATGTGTGTGTGTGTGTGTGTGGGGGGGGGGGGGGGGGGGGTGGTTGAGGAATATTTGCCCTATGGTATGGTGGATATTACATCCCTTAATAAAAGGCTGATTCCACAGGCACACGAGAGGGGGGGTGCCGGAGAAATGGAAAGAGAGGGAACATTTTCTTCATTTTTTGGATGACTTTGTCTGCTATCATCTGCAAGATAGACCTGCCTAATAAAATAATTAAATAAGAGCTGGCGACAACATCAGACATTGAACTGGAGTCTTTGATGGTGAAATTATTAATTAATTGATTATGGAACAAACCGGTGCAAAGATAAGACAGAGTTTCTAATAAAAAGAAATGCTGTTATTTCCCACCAAGGGGCAACTACAAGATGATTTTCATCTTCAGAATCATAACAGCGACTGACAAGTTGAGATAATGAATTCAATAATCTTGCAAATGAAACAGCGCTGGCCCCTGACTTATTGTAGGCTTCGGACTGAAAGTGGTGATGTCTTTCTTTGCATTGACATAACAATTATCCCAAACCAGGGCAGAGGAACATCTGAGGAAAAGGCGTTATCATCTCGGGGGGGATGAGTCATTTGATTTTTAGAAGAACGCAAAACCACTTCGGTGTGCTGATAGCTGGCATTACGGTTTGATCAGTTTTTCAAACCAAATGGCTTGCATCTGTGTTCTTCTTTCAACAACAAGGAAAAAAAGCCATGTGGGTATTTTTGCAGAGAGCCAGCGAAGATGGAAAATTGCAGGAAGTGTTGAAAGGGAGTTATATTTTCGGTATGAACCTCGGGGAGGGCAAAAAAAAACTTCTGCAAAGAGCCAGAATGAAAATGATCAATGCATGTTTGATCATCTTACATCGGTGTGTGCGATTATCGTTGTGTCTGCAAGGAGTATAAACACAAAAACATCCGCCATCAAACAAGAAGATGGAGATAAATATTCATTTAGATCAATCAATCACACATTCATCATTTTAGTTTGATTTATTATGTTGAGTTAAAGGTTGTTGTTTTAATCTGAGAGACGCTGTCATCACATCTAAATTGAAATTTTTCCGCTTCCTGCAAAACTAATGAAACCAGCCTCAGATGTGCTTTTTCTTTAGTGCCAGAAAATATTAGCATAATAACTACAGACTGCACATAATCGCAGCCCATGTCTGGAGCCAAGACATTGGTGCAAGACAATTTGGTGCAATCAGGCATCCAATTTTTGGCCATGGCCACAGGTATGCAGAATTTTAAGCCTTGATAATATTAAAGGGATTCATTGTGTAAATTCATCACAGCTTTAGGGAGAAAGACATCTTTTGTCCAAGGCCGTGAACATGTTTATTTCTGCAGTAAAGTTGGGCTTTTTATCATGAGAGTCTATTGGGATTAAAGGGATACTTCACCCAAAATCGATAATTCACTAATTTTTTACTCACCATCATGCCAAGGAAGGGTTTGAAGAACTTTCGTGCATGTGCACAAACATCAACAGAGCCACTGGGAGCTACTAGGCTAAAAACAGAGATCAGATTAATTTTGGGTGAAGTATCCCTTTAACTTGCTATTGGAGCCAGCCTCTAGTGGCCATTTGAGGAACTGCAGATTTGGCACTTTCATGTTGGCTTGTTTGCTCTGCTAACTCTGGAAATGAAAGGCTGAGCTTGTAATACATAATAACCATACAACATAAATGAATATAAATCTTGCCCTTTGACTAATCTGCATTTCCTGATAACCTATAAATGAAAGTCAGGGCCTGAGTTTTTAAATCCGCTCACACACTTCTCTGCCTCTCCAAGATTATTATAGCTAATTAAGTTTTGATGAATGATTGTAAATATCTGAAATATGTTACAAGAATATTGTGCTTGCTGTAATCACAATCTATTGTCAAGAATGTAATGAGGCAGAACTGCAGGTAACAAATGCTCACATGATACACACACAATCAGACAGACACACACACACACACAGAAGCATGCTGCAGATAAAAGGGAAGAAAAAAAAAAAACACCATTGAGAATCCTGTGTGTCGAGCCTGCCAAGTGCTCACCCATAATTAGGTGGTGATGTAGTGGCTTTTGTTCTCTCTGATTAATTATCAGCAGCTTTCAGAGTATATGGAAACAGCCAATTAACTTTATCCAGGTTCTCATTCAGTTACTCAGATGCTACATGCGAAAGGTCAGCAGAGGTTGAAGGGAGTCAAAAGTATGGGGAAAAAAGAAAGGCACTTTTCAGGCCTGTGAAAGGGCACACAGGCAATTTGCTAATCCACTTAACACTCCGTGCTGTTTCTTTTCCTTTTTTTTTCCATTTTCCACTCAATCTGCCTGCTACATCAATAATGGAGCATTTGAAAAACAAGCAGAGGCAGCCGCGGCTTCACGCACAGTATGAGGGTACATCCACTTAGGTGACGTGCCGCCCGTCAAAGAGCATTCACTCCTGGTTTTCTGAAGTCAACTTAAAAGCCATTTTGTCCGCCTTGAACTAAATGGTTTTCAGCGGCCATCAATTCCACAAATATGGCACTCTTGAAAACAACAATTAATGCTGTAGAGAGAAAAAAAAAATCAAAAACAGCAGGTGAAAAGGCTTTTTTCATTTTAATTCGGTTAATTTTGTGTCCTGTCAGAAACGATTACGCTGCGGAACCCTCTGATTGACTGGAGGTGAGACTGCTCGGTTTCGGCTGCAGAGTTAATTAGATAGATTTACTGGAGGAAGGTGATTGTGGCAGACCAAAATGATCAGACTGCTGTCAGGGTCAGTGGTGGTGTTATTTACGGAGAAATGTGTGTGTGTGTGTGTGTGTGTGTGTGTGTGTGTGTGTGTGTGTGTGTGTGTGTGTGTGTGTGTGTGTGTGTGTGTGTGTGTGTGTGTGTGTGTGTGTGTGTGTGGCCCTGTAGCACACCAGGCCCTTCATTACCTCCTCTCTCCAATCAGAGGGTGGATTTATGGTCGCCGTGGAGAAGCTGTGAAAGCCCTGTAGTGAGGTAGTTAGGTGCTCCAGCACATCCACAGGCAAACACATCACCTTTATGGTCACTCGCTGTCTTATTCTTGCGCCGGAGCCCAGGCCATGGTGGGACTAAAAAAAAAAACAGCCTTAATTAAAGCATCCCAGGCAGGAATCTGAATAATTTAAGGCCTATCTTTATGTCTGTGTTACGTTTTTCTGCAGAGGAGCCATGATAAGAAGTTGATTTGAGAGCGAGCTAGTATTTCAAGGATTATTATACACCACAGTAGAGAGTCATGTTAATCTGAAAGAGCTGAACATGCTGTGTTGTAAATAGAAAAGGAAAAAAAAAAAGACACAGTGGAAGCGGGCTTGATAATCGTGGACTTTAGAGCACTGTTCTGCTCTGTGTGTTGCTAATAGCCGAGCCCGAGAATAAAGACACAAACACCCTCCATTACCAGTGGCGATCCAGGTAAATAAAAGCACTTTCAGTTAATAGGGCTTATTGAGCCACTTTGATTGGGCTGAAATTGGCTTGTAAGGTTAAAAGAGTCAGGAGGAAGTCGTCCCAAAGCCACGTGTTCATCAATTACAGTGAGTGTACAATAATTGTGCCATATTGATCTCTTTGCTTCATCTACTCGGCTGGCATCCCTAAGTGTTTTCTGATGCAACACCCCCCCCCCCCATCCCTCTCTCTCTCTCTCTCTCTCTCTCTCTCTCTACGTGACTACGTCTCTTGCGCGCTTTGGTGTGTGTGACAGTTGCATTACATGCTGTGACTCCAGATCATGCTGTGACATTGTTGTGCCATTTGACAGGATAATTTGTCTCAATTGATGAGTGCATCCAGCAGGCACACATGGTGCAAAGTGCTGGAAAAAGCACAGGAGGATGGTTTTTACAAAGGAATTTAGGGTCCCCAAAGAGTGCTGCTGGGTCTGTAGTGGAGGTGCACAAATCCAACACACTGGATTGATATTGGTGCTGGTAATATTTGGTGGATTATGATTTGACCTATTGATATTATAGTTTCTTTGTCAGTTTCAGTTTGAAATTGTGTGTTCTTGCTCTGTGTTACATTTATTCAGACACTGCGCAGACCCAGTTTAGACCTATACTGTAGCATCCTTGGCCTTACCTTACATAAAAATGACTGCGGCTGTACACGGTGAGCTTTAGATTTGGAGAGTATAAATAATGCATTTGGTCGGTGTAGGAACCATTCACTCAAGATTCAAACTATCAAAGAACAGGAATAACATGACTAACTGTACTTACAAGACACAGCAGAAGTTTTATAGTGAGAAAAACTACAAGTTGTGCAAAGGTATAGGTCATTGGTTCTCAAAGTGGGGTCCAGGGACCCCCAGGGGTCCTTGAGAGGGTTCAAGGGGGTCCCCAACTTTTTTCTTGAAATTTTACCACTTTTTTCTTTTACTTTTTTTTTGGGATAACTTTTTCTTTTTTTAGAAATGTTTAAATGTTTTTGGAGTATTGTACCACTTTTTACTTTTTTTTCCAGAAATTTCTCTACAATATTTCCAAAAATTCACGTCACTGGCCCTAATTTGAACGTATACATTGACTAAAAAAAATAGTCTCAGAACAAATATGTGTGTATTTCTTGCTTCAAAATCTTGTCCAATGGGGGTCCGTGGTCTTATTTGTGTCGATGTAGGCTACACTCTAGAGCCAGTCAATCAGAGGACATATAAGCAGCCATTGATGTTCACATTCATATACCTACCTATATGGTAAATTCCGAGCCTCCAATCTTCTCTCTGTAATTCATGAACCAGTTAATGAGAGGAAACCGGAGCGTCAGGAGAAAACCCACGCAGACACAAGAAGAACATACAGGCACCAACCCAGAAACCTGTGTGAGGCAACAGTGTTACGCACTGTTCCACCATGCTACCTTATTAATTCCTGGTTTTATTGTTCAATTATACTGTATATCAGTGGATGTAATGGTTTATGACAATTTCCATAACCCAGAGTTGTGGTATTGGAAAAAGCTGGACTGTTGTGTCCTCAATGTGCGCAGCTGCTTTGAGTCTGTGGGTTCATTACTGATTTTCCCAAGAGCATGGAGTCATATAGATAAAGACATATTCAGGTCAGTCAATAAGAATATCATTACCACAGTGTAGAAACACTTTTTCACTTTAAGTTTTCTTAGTATCATCATTAAAATGTGCTTAAACTAAAGCTGATGCTTCCAAGTCGCATGTTACTGTTGCAGTTGCTAACTTTTTATAACAGACAAAATCTTTTGTGTAAATTCATGTCAAGAATATGATATATTTTCAATTTATAAAATAGGAACACAAGTTAAAAATAGCTGTTCCACCTCCACTTTAAGATATTATTTATGTAACACATTTCATTCTAGGTAAATACATTTATTTGAAATGAAAAGGCATAAAGTTACATGGAGGAAAAATAAAATGAAACAAAATTCAGAGCGAGCAAGTGTTTTACTTTTTGGATGTGAAGAGAGAAAGAATGAGTAAAAGCATCCTGACCAGATCCTGTCTGAGTTCACCCCTTAACTCTGGTTCAGTGAAAGGTTCACTGTGTTTGAAATGAACCAGTTTGTACAAAGTGCTGATCAAAGGCACCAAACAAAAGCCTTAAAACGCTCACAGAATGGCCTCACTCAAAGGCAGGGGCAAAAGGTTTTAGGCTTACACTTTTTAGACAGTCTATCCTTACAAGCTTCATACTGCAGTAGGAACAAAAAGTGATGAGAGAAGTTGTGTAAAAAATAGAGAAAAAAAGAGGTGTTTTTTTTGCTTTACAAATTGCCACTTTTGGAAATTGCCGTATTTGGCTGTCTCTCCAGATCACAGTGTCAGTGAGGTGCATTTCATGCACTTAGATTCAACTTCAGTAAACTGCCTCTTGATGTCCTGAGAGGTCTGACTGAGCCGTAGTTTAACAAAGATTATCAAACCAGTTTGCCGTTAAATCGCACATAGCTCCGCTCCTCTTGTATGAAAAGTGGCTGCCATATTTGCTCAATGACAGTGTCATTTTTTTGTCTAAGTCCCCCTCCTTTCGATCCACAGCTGCAGATTTGTCTCTCCAAGTCTTTTATCCTGCGAGGTAAAATCAGACATTAGTATTCAAATGGTTCCCACAAATCTCCTTCTCTCGCACGCGAGGAATGATCAAATGATCCACAAGAATATTCCAAAAATCACCTACTCAGCGGCTTACATATCGGCTTCAGCACCTGGTAGATATCAGAAAGTGAGAGGGAGACAGGGGGACGGCGAGACAGAGAGAGAAAGAGAGAGAGAGAGAAGGGGGGCCCCTGTCGTCAGATAAAAAAGTAAGGAATGGACAGTGCTGAATGGATTTTCAACACTATATTATGAAGACATATCTACTCTTTTCCATTCACGCCCCACATGCACTGACACACTGCTCTCTCCACACACTATCCTCCCCATGGCGTTATCTCTCTCACCCTTTATTACTCTCACACAAAGCGTTGAGCGCTGAGCCTTGCAGATGTTCTCTCTCTCCCACATGCAAGGCGGCCCGACCACACTCTCACATTTCAGCAGACTATAGCCTTATTATCATATTGGGTGTAATTGAATTATGGACCGGGTATATTTGTGCAATCAAATAAGTGCAATCAAAACTAAAGCGGTTCTGACGCATCATAATTGAGTTTTTTACTCTGTAAACATGCTCCTTGATGCAATTAGCCTCTTTATGTGGTGCGTGTTATTTTTATCTAAGTGTGCAAATGGCTTTTTTTTTTTCCCCCTCTTGTTGTGGCATCTACCTGCAGAGAGCTGAATGCTGCTTGATGTTCCAGCATGAATAGACTGCCAGGGAAAAGATGCAAAACAGAGCAGACGTTTGCCTGTGAAGCCTCGTTGCTGGATATACTACAATCTCCCTGCAAATGGTCAACAGTCAAAAAAAAAAAAAAAAAAAAAGGCATTCAGCATACAGAGATGTGTGGATCTGTGGAGAGAGTTCTCCAACTGCTTCAAAGTCTGGTCACAAAAACAGCCCCTGATGGCCAAAATGCAATTAGCGCAAACGCCGTATCTTCTTTTCAGGCTCAACTAAAAACTCATCTTGATGAAATTGCACTTAATCAACATCTCGTTGTTGCTCTCGTTGTGCTGTAGCAGCTGTATTGTTAATGTGCTCGTATAAGACAGGCAGTGTGGTTTCTCGATATTGCTGATTCAGCCTGGATGGGCAATGGCCGCTAATGAGGTCGACAAGAGGGGTCTTCCTGTTTGTTAATTTGGATCCTTTCTCTCTTTTTTAATTTACTGCAGTTTGAATTGGGATAAGGGGGGAAGAAAAAAAAAAGAGGGCATTGATTGCAGGGGTTCGTTATATCTACATTCATAGCCGGTGGTGAGTGGGAGGCTACAGCCGACGTGACCCTTCCCCGGTGAACATCGGTTTAAAACCCCCTTCGGTCATACGCCTTGCTTTGCTCTTATGATTCCATTACAGAGGCAGTCTTTACTGTATGGCATTGACTAATGGATAGCCTTTGCTGCTCTGCAAAGTGTAGGCTGCTGTATGATGTGCTCCAGCAGGCTTAGAAATGAGAAAGGTAAAGAACTCACAAAGGAGGGCCCTGTGAATTCAGACACCATGAGTCCGAGCCACAGCTCTTCGGCCTGGATCTGAGCGAGCATTTGAATGCGTCCCTCTGTAGCACAGATTGGCGCTGTGTGTGTTTGTGTTATTTGATACCGGTGGAGAACTAACTATCCGGCGAGCGGTGGCTTCTGATTTATCTCTGCACCAGCACACCTGCTGAAGGCTGTGAATTCTCAGCCAAGATGTAAGGGCTGAGTGAAGCTCTGTGGCTACTCTGTGAGGGCATGAAATCCACCAAACAATATTTATTCTTGCCTGCTAAGAAATTGTAATCATGGGAAAGTATCTCAGCCATGCTACAGCTGACTTGACCTCCCATGCTCTCTCTAACAGGGGGAAAGAGCCAGCCATGACAGCAGCGAATGCCCCATTACTCTCTCATTTTATTTGTACAACATTGCCCCCTAAAGTTTTTTTCTGGTCTGTCTCTCTGGGCCCCCGCGGAGGTCTGTGTCAGAGGACAATGCTGCATCACAATATAGTGCAGTAATTTTCCACTACCTGCTCCCGGCAAATTGACCACAGATGCACCTCACCTGTATTACTCTGTCACATTCAATTTGAGAAAAACACTGGGGATCCTTGGCTGTTCCACATACACACACACACAGCATTTGAAAACCACAGGGAGCTATGCAGATCTAAGACATAGAGGTGCATGAACCATGCTGCAGGGTGAACAGAATGAGAGGAGAGGTGAGCAATTATGACTTTGGAGGAGCAGTAACGTAAATCATGTGTCCTTTTGCACTCCCCTACAGTAGCAGGTCTGGTAGCCACTTGAATGAATAAATGAGCATTGTAAATGGAACAGTGTGTGCACCCGGGAATTAAATAAATCCAGACAAAATGTAGTAGCCTACAGCAGCCTAGATAGATAGATAGATAGATAGATAGATAGATAGATAGATAGATAGATAGATAGATAGATAGATAGATAGATAGATAGATAGATAGAAGAAAAATACAAAGACACGGATAATCATGTTATAAAAACGTAATGCAATAGTTAAGCATTATAGCCTATATGTTAATTCAGTTACTAACTCAGTTAGTGTTTGGGGAAAGTAACTAACTAGCCTATAAGTAATTACTTTAAAAATAATTACTTTATTTTTAAAGTGAGATATCCCCAACACTGCAGACAATACAACAAATTACATTAAACCTGTACTAGTTGATGTTGTATGGGGAATAGCTGTATCCTTTAGTGAGGGTGGCGGTCTGATTTGTGAGGCTGCTGCGCCCTCTGGTGGCAGGAAGTCGTCTGTATATTTTGACATTTCCGTCTCCGGGAGACATATTGCTTACAGGAGCAAATTCTGGAGAGCCAAGAGGAGGAAAGGATTAAAAAAAATCATCTAAATCATCGCGACTTGTACCACTTACACCACATAGGAAACGATGGGTAAGCTCGTTGACCACTCGTGAGTACAGATATACAGTGTGGTGCTAAAATACTGAGCTGTGTCTCCGGGGACAACGGTTATGAAATCATGACCACCTCACTGTTGTTTAGCTCGTTAGCTAACTCATTAGCCAGGCGGCTCGTTGCTACGTAGTAGCGCAGCACGAGTTGCTGTTTTTTCGCAAGTTCACTCGCTCTTTATCAAACTTGACACCCAACTCTACAACCACAGGGCGACGTTTAAGATGTTGAATATGTGTTATTTGCCACACATGCTGTTCTACCTTCATTACAACCCGAATAACCAAACAATACCATATGTTAACCAAGTTAGGGAAACTTGGCTAATCGCTAACTGCATTAGCACGGCGCTATAGTTAGCATCAACTCTTGATCAGACAGGAGAGGAAGACACCTTTACAGTTTAGATATAGTGTTATTATCAGTGATGTTAGGATATAAGTCTTCTTATGGTCAACTGCGGCGTAATATTAGCCAGTCACTCTGACTGTAGTCGCTATCATAACGCAGATGTTGGTAGCGTACCGTTAGCAACATTAGCTGGGTGTTGGGGTTCAAATGCTGCTCTGGTGGATATTTCTAAATATCTGAAGCCGATTGCTGATAAGAAACAAGACAAAGTATTTATTAGACACTTTATGTGATGACCCAATTTAACACTTATACTGTCGAGCACAGATTTGTGTGCGGCCATCGGCTCGTGGTGATGTTAGCATAGCCGTGTTAGCCCTGTCATTTAGCCATACTTTTTTAACGTATAAATTAAAGCTGGAATAAAATGGTTTTATATTACTTATTATTCTTATTGTTTTTAAGCAGTTTGACAGTCAAGTGGAAACCAATGAGCTGGTAGATTTTAAACATACGGAGCCCATGACAGACTTTTGACAGCACGCTAGCAGTGTGTCTGGCAGCAGCCTTGTGAAGCAGCGTGTACATGTGACACCAGGGCTGCCCGTGTTTTCCAGACTATTCCCGTTACAGTATTACACCCGTTTCCCCTCCTCAACAATATAAAAATGACAATAACATTACTGGCAAGTTGTATGCGTGACATTTAAATGAAAACATTTTTCAGTAGACAAACTGTCTAAACACCATACTGGATATATAACACGTCAAAGTCCAGCTGGTCCAGTTTTATTATTGTAACTGGACTCCTGTCCTGCCGCTCAGGCTCCATGATGTTTTAGTACTGGGGAAGTGGCCTTGGGTAAAACCGCTCATGGTTGCTTGTCCTGTCACCAGAGCATGCTGCTGTGCTTAATCAGACTAAATGAAGGTATCAGGTCCACCAACTTGAAACACACAAGACTGTATTGCAAGTAGGCCTGACATAAAGTTTCAGATTCATTTGGACTGCTTTTGAGATTCCAGCAGAGGGTTTCTAATCAGAATAAAAACACAACTAAAACTTGGTATAAATAGGATTTTTTTTCTCCCTTTTTTGAGTCAGCAAACTCTTTAACACCTCCCTGCTATTCTGCTCTTCCCTTGCTATAGGTAGGGTCTCTACTGAAATGCCAGGGTAAACATGTGTTCTCAGCAGGGCTATTTCTGTACCATCCAGCGCAAACGGCAAATCTAATCTGGCTAATACGGTGCAGAAACAAGAGCATCCAGCTGCAACCTGTGCGCCGTCCACCGTCCACGCCCTGTGGCTTTGCCATCTGGACACATTACACACATGCATGAGCTTTTTTATGAGGCTGGTTGTGCTAATGCCCCCAAGTCATAACATGACCTCAATTTCAGCCACTTGTTCCGATATTTAACCTCGGAACCCCCCCCCCACACCTCCTCTATTACGATCCGGGGCGCTTTGGCACAGAAGGCTGGCACCGGTCTGAGCTGCTGCCAGATTTTTAAACATCGTTCCCACCTCTTTCTCTCCCCTGTCGCCCCCCCCCCGGGTGACTCAGGGATCTGCCCAGTGCCCTGTTCTGGTGGCACGACTGCACAAATGCTGAGAATGGGCAGTTTGTCCTGTGTGGGCACCAGTTTATGCTAACTCTGCGATTTAAGTCGACTGAATAAATGCGTTTGTTCTGCCCGCCAGCTGACTGGTTGATGAATAGCTTAGCTCTCTCTCTCTGTCTCTGTGTCTCTCTCTCTCTGTATGTGTGTGTCTGTGTATTTTTAGGCTGTGTTGTGTAGTTTCTATGAGCTTGTTTATAGGAGACTTTTTATATATTTAGACCCTTGCACATGCAGTTTCATCACCATGTCCTATAATTAGAGATGTCAGTGGAAACAAACTTTTTTTCTCTCTCGTAGACTCACTTATTCTTCCTGAACACATGCTGTCCTTGTTAACCTCAACTTGGATGAGGCAAAATTCTGAGCAACCGTTTCCTCCTTTTTGTCTAAAAAAAATCACAATGTTTTCCCATGTGTGTGGCCCATCAGAGCCGTCAGCCAGTCCGGCCAAGGATAACTACAGGATGAACCGCTACAAGAACAAAGCACTGAACCCAGAGGAGATGAGGCGCAGGAGAGAGGAGGAGGGCATCCAACTCAGGAAACAGAAACGAGAACAACAGGTATCACCCTCAGACCCGTCCTTTTATCTCCCTGTGTTGAGATTGCATCGCTATGCAGTCGTCGTGCTTGAGATGAGTTTGGTGCGAGTGTGACACTTTGTCACTTCTGACAATTTGTTTTTGTAATCGCAGCTTTTCAAGAGGAGGAACGTGGACATTCTGAATGAAGAGGAAGCTATGTTTGAGAGCCCACTGGTGGACTCCTACCTGAGCTCTCCAGTCACAGTGAGTGTCTATTGTCCTAATGCCATTCTCTTGACTTCCACAAGCCAGACAAAGAGAGGCCCGCACAGAATCCCACTGGAGGTTTATTTTACATCCCATTTCAGTTTTGTTATTCATTGTTGTCTGTCAGAGCGGCGGAATCTGCTGAGCAGATCAAGTGTTGAGTATGTGTGTGGTGTCGTTGTTGTAGGAAGGAGTCATTACCAGAGACATGGTTGAGATGCTTTTCTCAGAGGACCCGGAGCTTCAGCTCGCCACAACACAGAAATTCAGAAAACTACTTTCCAAAGGTACAAACAGACAAGTGCACACACACTTCCCTTATATCACAGCCATGATGACGCCACAGACCAAACCAAGATACTCACGTCCAGTTCTGTTTTTAATTCACCTCAGAGCCCAACCCACCTATTGATGAAGTTATAAACACACCTGGAGTCGTGGAGAGGTTTGTGGAGTTCCTGAAGAAGAGTGTCAACTGCACACTACAGGTCTGTTTGTTAAAACATTCACTGTCTGCTTGTAGGATGTACTCATACCAAACTGAATAGATGGTAAATTGATATTTGCATGATCATTTGTTTAGCTACCTCCCTCGGTATTCTAATCATTTTAAAGTTTGTTTTCATCATGTAAAAACTTGAAGGCTCTGTGGTTAAAAGTTTTAAACATCACTCTCCTCTCAATGATGTTTTGTGTCATTGCAGTTTGAAGCCGCTTGGGCACTGACCAACATAGCATCAGGCACATCCATACAGACAAAGACGGTGATCGAGGCTGGAGCAGTACCAATCTTCATAGAATTACTGAACTCTGACTTTGAGGATGTCCAAGAACAGGTAACATACAATGTGACCGGCATGATATTTTATGTATAAAGCAGTGTGATTTCCAGAATAAAAATCGGAATCACATTTATTTGCCAAGTGTGTGCGGTATATCGTCACTCGCTTGTACACACATACATATAAAAAGACATACAGAATGAGGACAGCAACAACTGAGCAATAAAACAATACAACAGAGAACACATACAAGTACAAATATAATTTGGCTTGCATTGTTCCACACTTGTTTAACCACTGTTTTTCCCCCCCACAGGCTGTGTGGGCTTTGGGTAATATTGCAGGGGATAGTGCAGTTTGCAGGGACTATGTGCTAAACTGCAACATTCTTCCACCACTGTTGACGTGAGTTCATACTTTTTTTTCTATTTAGAGCCGTTATTTATTTAAGCCTCCTGCTTCTTAAACTATAACGGATTTTTGCTCTTCTTTGAAATTTCAGGCTTCTGACCAAATCCACTAGATTGACCATGACTAGGAATGCAGTCTGGGCTCTGTCTAATCTCTGCAGAGGAAAAAACCCTCCACCTGCTTTTGAAAAGGTATTTCCTCATACTATAAAAAACCAAAACAATGTAACAATATATCAGGACTTGGAGCAACTACAAAGAACTTTTTTTAACTGGATAAAACGATTTACAGCACTCAGACCGGAGATAAGGGTCTTCATGTCTAAATCTGAAGTTTGATAGTTATCGTTGGTAAACGTAAGAAGAATGAAATCACTTCATATATTTTCAATTTTCTGCTTAGCTATTCTAACAGCATCAACACTGGGGAGTAAATGTACAGGCAGTGCAGGAAGAGTATTTTTATGCATATTAATTGGGGGGGATGCCTTTCTTCTTCAGTAATTCAGACATATCAAAAACATAAAATCTTCTCTGACACTTTTTGAATTGCTTATACTGATCCATCTTATATTTTTGAAAGTATCTATACTCTCATATCCAGAAGTGTGTAGATTCCAGCACTCTCTTGCCTGCATTCCAGTCGACGCTTCTTGAAACTAGTGTTGAAACACAATGAATAAGAATGGTGGCGTTTGTGAGCATGGTTGTCTACAACAGTGGATCTGTGTGATGTTGAACAAACTTCTTTCTCCGGGTTCATATTTTTTAAACCTTGCAGGAATCAGATGTTACCAGGCCACACTGCTTTTCCCTTCAACTGCCTGTCAGCTGAAAAGCCTAGCATTGATTTTTTTTCTGTGTGATTCGTAGGTGTCGTTGGGTTCATGTTGTCTCTGAAAATAAATAAGCATTATGTTTTGATGCGTCTAGGTGTCACCCTGTCTGCCAGTGCTGTCCAGACTTTTATTTAGCAGTGACCCAGACTTGCTGGCAGATGCCTGCTGGGCTCTGTCCTACCTCTCAGACGGCCCCAATGACAAGATCCAGGCTGTCATTGACTCTGGCGTCTGTAGGCGCCTCGTAGAACTACTCATGTAAGTCCAGCAAAGCTCTCTGGTATCTTTATCACTGTAAATGTGGCCTGTAAATTCTTAAGATTCTGTCTCTATTCACGGCCCTGTTCTCTAGGCACACTGACTATAAGGTGGCCTCTCCCGCCCTGAGAGCTGTAGGAAACATCGTCACTGGAGATGATATTCAGACACAGGTGGGTGAGAGTATGTAAAACGTAACTTTTCCTCCTGCTAACTGCTCATAAATTACTAAAACAAAAACTATTCTCCCTCTGTATAGGTGGTGTTGAACTGCTCAGCCCTGCCCTGTCTGCTGCACCTTCTCAGCAGCGGTAAGGAGTCCATTCGCAAGGAGGCTTGCTGGACCATTTCGAACATCACAGCAGGAAACAGAGCACAGATACAGGTGAGGCACAGTGTGGCCAGAGTCAGATATGTATTGTTCTGTTCATCCACTCCTACGTACAAATCAAATTTGGCACAAACGTTCACCAGGACTCAAAGATGCACTGATTAGATTTTGACTCAAGGTCAAGGTCACAGTGACATCAGAAAATGTAATTTTGACCTTGTGAACACAGTAAATCCAGAACTCCTCATGGTAATCCCTTCAGATTTTACATACCGGTACATGTCTTATTGGGTTCAAGTAAAGACTGATTACTTTGGTCAAATGTCACGGTGAGCTCCACTTTTTGGCTGCAACTCAAGACTTCACACAGCGATTATAAAAATATGTCACACAAATGGTTAATAGTGTACATGAATCTGGATTAACCGGGATGTAACTTTAAA
This sequence comes from Trachurus trachurus, assembly GCF_905171665.1. Lineage (NCBI taxonomy): Eukaryota > Metazoa > Chordata > Actinopteri > Carangiformes > Carangidae > Trachurus > Trachurus trachurus. The sequence goes on along the minus strand of NC_139904.1, from coordinate 22,390,305 downwards.
AAAAACTAGTCTGAGAGCTGTAGACACAGCGAGGCAGTAATTCCAGTTGTCATGTGTGGATATGTGGATACACTTATGAGTAATAGACATGAGTAAACAACATGGTTCCAGTCAATAATGATATTCCAAAATGTGAAGACCTTATAGATCATGTTTTATTGAGACACAGTAAACAAAGGCTGATCAGACCATCTGTCATGGCGCCAGCAGGTCCCTCAAGTTTGCCTCTGAAAAGCTCAACCACAGTAAATCAGGATTTCACAACGTCATGTCTTGTTCTGTCCCACAGACCGTTATTGATGCCAACATCTTCCCAGTGCTGATCGACATTCTACAGAAAGCTGAGTTCAGGACCAGGAAAGAGGCGGCCTGGGCCATCACTAATGCCACCTCTGGAGGAACACCAGAGCAGATCAGGTCAGACTTAATGGTAGACAGACAACTGTCTCTGAAAACCCCTGGGATCCCAGCAGCTAATTACAAGATTGATTTGGATGAGATTGCCTCTGATTTAATGTCTTTCCTGCCCGAAGTTAACTTCATAGAGGCATTACCATTAAATATCTGCCACTGAGATGATTATTTTTTAGTTTGAAGAAGCTTTAAAGACCACATGTAGGTGATAACAGGCATGAACCGTGAAGAATTATGAACATAGATTAAATGAATTAGTTTAGTTGCGGTATTTTAAACAAATTGGTGCCTAAGTAAAAGTCTGTATTATAATCGTCTCATTACTAAGAACACTATGTTGTAGATGGAGTTGTTAAAAAATGTGTTTGTCTGTTTGCATGTAGATATCTGGTGAACCTGGGCTGCATTAAGCCGCTGTGTGATCTGCTGACGGTGATGGACTCGAAGATCGTTCAGGTTGCTCTCAATGGGCTTGAGAACATCCTGAGGCTCGGGGAGCAGGAGGCCAAGCAGGAGAACAACGGCGCTGGGGTCAACCCTTACTGCAGCCTCATCGAGGAGGCCTATGGTACTGTACAGGAAGTGCATGCATACTGAAAACTCATATGAAAGGGCTTCGGTATATTGTAATAATACAAGTTTGTTGGAAATTAAGCGAGTGACGGTAGATTTAATAGGTAAAAAATCCTTTTTTTAGACAACCGAGATCATCATATAATTATTAAAACCTGTATTGAAAACAAATACAAGCATGATTTAAAAACTGTCATTTATTGGCAGGTAGAATCCCAGTGGGAATGTGTTGAATTAGACTTTTCTCTCATTATGAAGAGATGTGATGAAAAGTTGTTAGTTTTCATCTAATTATAGATTCAATCTTTCAGTTAAGTCAACAAAAATGGCTTTTATTTCCATCATTTTACTGTGATTTTCTTTTCTTTTATGATCTATACTGAACAGCTGTTGCAGCTGTGTATTGTGTATCCATAGTTGTAGGTATTTTTCTTGGCTGCTGTGAGGCTGAAACATTGTCTACTTGTTCAGTGTCAGTATGACTCTGCTCTTTAGGAACACGATGCACAGGATCGCCGATGCAGTGAATCTATTTATTTGAATTAGCATAAGCAGTGACTCATTCAGATGCTGCATTCACTGCTGTTCATTTTTAAAATGAGCTCTGTCATAAACACCAAAACAGTGTTATGTGGAGTCGGGGAAACATCTATTCCTTTTTTTATCAGTTACCCAGGCAGCAGTGATTAGTCTTCAACTTCATTTTTATTGATTTGTCCCTTGGAGGGCGATTTGGTTTACAGCAGACAAACACATCCAACAGTTGCATTTGAAAGGACATAAAACATACAGGATGTGAGCAGCAAAGTACAGCAGATGCAACAAATGATACTATACAACATTAAAGTGCATACTGTATAAAATAAAATAATCTGATTGGTCTTGAGTTGATTTTTTTTTTTTTTTCTCCCCAGGTCTGGACAAGATCGAGTTCCTTCAGAGCCACGACAACCAGGAGATCTACCAGAAGGCCTTTGACCTCATCGAGCACTATTTTGGGGTGGAGGATGAAGACAACAGTCTAGCCCCTCAGGTGGACCAGGCCAACCAGCAGTTCCTCTTCCCCCAGCAGGAAGCCCCCATGGAGGGCTTCCAGCTATAAATCAGCACCCTTGTTTACCCCCCACCCCATCATACCTCTCTATCTCATGGAGGACCCACAGTCACCTGAGTTACCCTACGAGCCCCACCCCGCCCTACCGCCCGCCTCTCCCGTTACCACAAACGCACACGCAACTTTGCTCCCCTGCCTAAACACGCCCCCTTCTCTCCATACTCCTCAAGCAGTGGACTGACTTCTTGCAGGGTAGACTCATGTGTCTCCTGACCATCAATGGAGGCGCAGCACACAAACTCCATTACACATAGAAGAGGAAGCGATCGCCTCATAACCCAAAGTATGAGTCTCCCCTGGCTAAAAACGCACACAGACATCTTCCTGCCATGTGATAGCTCTTAGATTCTCTCATTGGCAGTAACGGTGGCTTGTTTGGTTAATAATCTTTATATACACTTTTTTTTTCTCTCCAATGGGACATTCCTATTATCAGGACTACCCATGCATCCTCATGCTAAGTCTGTAGACTGGGGGTGCATGAGGTTTCATATGCCCAGCTATTGATGTCAGTATGACTTAGTGCAATTCAAAAAAGTACTTGTACCATTATCCCTTCTTAGTTACACCATTAGTTATTTTTCCCCAACCCTTATTTATCTTCTTATGATATTTTTCTTTCCATTTCTGTTTTCTTCAGTGGAAAGCACATGGTTTGCTGCCAAGAAGCTGTGTGATCATTAGGCTTAGGGCTGCTCTCTGCATATTGCTCATGGAGAAAAGAATTCTATCTTTACTTTGGGGTTCAGAGACACAAACGTCCACCCGAAGTCAAGGGCTGTCTAGTAGTGCCCTAAGTCTGATGGCCAAGCTTAGAATCGCGTTTTTCTTTTTGGTTTGGTTTTTGTTTTCCCACCCCCACATCTTATCAACATGTTGATTTCTTTCTTTTTTAAGTGGGATGAATTAAGGGGGAGGGCTGAGGTGGGGAAAAGTGTAAAACTTAGAAGAGAATAATTTAACCTTAGGACGGGCTCTGAATGGGATATTGGATATGGGATTGGGTTTTGTTTTTTTGTTTTTTTTTTAGATGTGTTTAAAAAAAAAAAGAGAAAAAAAATCCAGGTTTGGAGGGTGGTATAGTTAGAGATCCGATGTTCGTCGTGTGCTGTGTTATTAATAACAATACATTTGAATTACGAAGTGATTTAACTATTAAACAAGGCGTAACTGGGATGTTGGGGGGGAGAGCCAACAGCAGCAGCTAATCAAACTTTTTTTTTTGTATTTAAATAAATATAAATAAATGACAGATTAAAGCTTAGTGGCGGACACGTCATGCGACGATGCGGTTTTTAGTTTTGATTTTCCGATTCCACTGATGCCCAATGTAAATGGGTTGCTGCTCGTTCGCTTGCCGCTTTTTGCCCCCCCACTCCCCAGTGGTATGTGGTAGGGTTTTTGCATGGTGTTATATTACCCTGCCTATAGTCACTGAGTATCCCTGGCCAAACACAAACACACAGACAGTGTGAACAAACACTGTGAGACGTTGCTGGAGTTAAAGAGCAGGAACTAGGCCATGACTAATTGGTTTGGTGGTGTTAACAGTGATAGTGTAGTGACGGTGGTGGTGTTTTGTATAGCGGTAGAGTTGATATATAACCTAATGGCATTCTATATCACTATATTTATGAGGAATGGGAATGACGACTGATAACACATTTGCATGGGTCCATTGTGATATGTACAGGTATTGATGTAAATAGCCTATCCTCTGACCGGCTAGGAAAGTCCGTGCCGCTTCTCCGACCCCCCTCGAGGGCGAAACAACAACCAGAGTTTGGCTAGGGATATATCTGAGAAAAAGTGACAAGCCTAACTGCAACCAAAAATTCAAGTATAAATATATATTTGAATTTTGATGTATTAGCATTATATATATCTATATATATTTGCGCACACTTCATGTACACTTGCATACAACACCAGCAGACACTGTACACACACCTCACACAGATGAGTGGCTAGTAGCAAGTAAAATTGTTTCCATAGTCATTTTATTTTGAAGTTAAACCTTAAAAAGTGTGAAAAATGCCATTTTTGGCTGTTTTTTTGTTTCAAAGCACTTAAATACCGTTTCTTTATTTTTTTTAAAAAGATGTTGGCTTCTTTTTTATTTTACGTTTTTCAGTTTTAATCGAGACAATGAAAGAGAGGTTTCTTGGCTTGAATTCAGAAGTGATTTGGTGTATACTTTTGGAAACTTTTTTGCTGTTTCTAGCCACATGACTTTAACGATGGCTTAAATTAGCCCTGTATACCCTGACCTCAGAGCAGCGCTGCCTCTGACAGGAACTGGTCTTAGATCAGGGTTTCAGGCTTTGTGGATGGAGCAGAACTGTGGTCGTGTGATGTTTGACTGACGGGCACTGTGTGAGGAAGAGGTTGATTGACTCTATGACTATGTAAACCCATCAGAGTCTGGGAGCCCCTGTTCTGTGGATCACAGGAAACCATCTAATATTTTATCATGGAGCTGTGTGGAAAAAACGATGGTTCCATTAACCAAAAATAGAAATGCTGCAATGTTGAATAACCGTGCACAATCCAGAACATATCTTTTTATCTTTTGCATTTAAATACGTTGTTCCAGTATTGCATTTTTTCAATTTAGCCTTCAATTTCCCATGTCAGTGCAGGATATCATAGTGTAAGATGCCACTGTTGCACACGACGGTTCATGCATCTGTCGACAGAGGGACATATGTTTCGGAGGGTGTCTGTTTTCGCTCCATGGGTTCAAATGTAGTCCACAGAACATGCGTGCTCCCAGTAGACATAAGAGGTCAGATCATGTATAATTGAGCATCAAGAACTTATCTCTAAATGACAGATGTGTAGAGCAGCATTTATAACTGAAGTCTTCGATTTCACGGCCAATTCTGTGCTTGGCCTACAAATAATGCCAGAATCGCAATGTTAAAAAAAAAAAAAAAAAATCAGTGCATCAACCAGGAAAAAAAAAAAAATTATATATATATTATATTTCTGAAAAATGAAAATGCACTCCTATTCACAAAAGTGCCAACCCGACCAACAAAGACTGGAGGTTCTTATGTATCTGTCTTTGACTTAGATTTTTTTTTTCCTTTATATCTTTTATTTACTTGAATGTGCACACATTTTGTGCAAACATTGCTGCTCTCTTTTCCTTATCTTTAAAGTTACATTTTTGGCCATCATTTCTTTGGAAAAGTGGCATTCTTTACTGTGGGCACCTAAAAGGAAATAAGGAAGTGTAATAGTCTGGGGCGGGAAAGGACTCGGTTTACCAACGTTAAGAACTGGTCTTTCCAGCGACGTGTTGTCCGTTGGTGTGATGGTCCCCACTGTTACAGTCTTCTAATGGTTTTCACTGTGCATAGCTAAGCTGCAATGTTTTTGGAATGAATTACCGAATTGATTTCATGTGGTGGATACAGTGGAGTATAATATTTAGCATTTCCCGGAGATCGCGGCCTACAGCCAGTCCCTCTTTGTTCAAAAAGAAACTCTGCGCTGACAGAAATATTGTAGTACTTAAATGTGGCACATGATGCAAATTGTGGAAACTGAAGCGACTATCATTGCGGACAATTGCAGGTACTAACCCTACACTTAGTTTACCAAAGTTTTGTCATCCTGGAGGCTGGTTTAAATTATTTTCTTTGTTTTGTTTTCAATAGTAATTGGCTAGTGTTGACCCAGTCAGTATGACTGAGAGATTGCTTCAGGCCATTTAAAAGTTGCTTCTTTTCATTAGAAGCTGCACGAGCTCAGTCCCTCTTATCTCGGTTTTCTTTTCTCTCGAGTTTGTGTAGTGTTTAGGGACGTAGATCTGCAAAAAATAATCCAGAAGACTGCAATAAATACTGTCCAAAAATCAGGCACCCGGAAGCAAAGATCCACCTACAAACTGCTCTCAAAGGTGACACTCCTTCCACTGGGTGGAGCTAAAAGAGGCAACTACTTGACACTTTTATAAGATAAAAAAATCTGGGATTCAGAAATTGTGCAGTGATTTACATTAAAAAGTATTATAAGTTAAACTATATGTATGTTCTGATACATTCACAGGGATTCAGATGCAATTCTAATCACTTCTGAGAAGTGGAGAAAAAGTCTCATTAGAATATGTCACAGGAAAAAAAAATACAACAGGAGGTGAGGATACAAGCCTTTTCTGCTTTTCTTGATCTTTTTCTTGATCAGGATATTCTGGGCTATATTTTTGGATAATTGTGTTTAGAGTACAAGTTTGTCTTAGTCAGGCTGCATGATCAGGAACCTTGTTGTCTATGGGGGATTGAACAGACATCACTAAATATCTCAAATCTGACTTGTCTTCCGTCCTAGAAGCTGTTCATGTAAATCTAAAGCCATGCTTGGCTTGGTCAAGTAATGTTGTCTACGCTACAAATGTTTACAATGCTACATGTTTGTAAAGTACTTTTCATATGCCATCACTGACCAGTCCTGACATATTCTTGGCTCTGGTCCTCTCATTTCTTTTACATGTATTTATTTTCTCTTTTCTTGTTGGTGATTTTTTTATTTGCTCAAAATTACCCATCTTAAACTGTGACTTGACCTGACTTTACCGACGGTATGAATGAGTGACGAGAAACTAATACACTTCAGCTGAACATGACACACAAACATGAACATGAAAAAAAAAATACATACAGGAAATGGCAACAATATAAAAAAAAATGTAAAGAAAATATATTGAATTTAAAGTTGTTCAGTGGAAATACTGTACAAAACAAATAAAGTTATGTTGCAACTCTTTAATGTTTATGTTTCTTGTGTTTCAGCGACTTGTGTGCAATGTAGTGTTGTAGTCAAGACCACCTTATCCGAGACCATTTTCAAGACCATTACTGTTTTCAGTGCCAGTATTCACAACAATCATGTGGCTTGATGTTTATATATTATTCCTCAACTAAAAAGAAAACGAGTAGATTCTGAGACAAGACCAAGACCTTGAAAATGTGGTGTCGAGTACCACTACACTAGTGTAATGTATACCTCAGTCAGTGTACAACAGAGAGGGATAACAATATGAAATAGCTTGCAAACTATCTCATATATAGTTACTTAATGTATTTATTTTATGTTTACCGGTAATCTAACAGGCCAAAACCATTGTTGATGAAATGTATTTTCATTGATCCCTATCAAAAAGCACATAGGCAATAATGTCTTCATCCTGCAGGTGGCAGCATAGCACCGAGCCTGGTTGTTACCTGCAATTAAACAGTGATGAAGAAGAAGTATCCAAAGTTATGACCGGAAGTCAGTTTTTTTTCTGGCTCACGCTGCTGAGGAAACCGCAGTTCACAGTCACACCAGCTATTTCCTCCTGGACTCTGAAGGTAAACACTTCTCCTACACCAGGGACGGCGGGATATAATCCAGAGACAGGTGCATGTGTAGTCAACCTGTGTCTGTAGATATCCATGTCCAGCATCACTGGGTTACAGCTCGGGATGTTTCAGCTGTTTCAGCTGCAACTGGCGGCGGGTTAGCGTTAGCTAGCGTGTGTTAGCTAACATAATATGAAAGCAAGTGGAGAAACGAAAGCTAGAGAGGACAAGACGGGCTGGTTCATGAATCCTTGTGAGGTTTTCTGTAAAATGTGCAAATGCTCAGGCCGAGATTAAGCTTTATTTTTTTGAGGCATGAACACGCTGTGCTGTGGAAACGAGTAACGTTAGGTCACACAAACACACAACCAGCCCAGTTTAGAGGTGACTGCTGTTGGCTTCAATTATGTACAAATAACCCAGTACACAGTGTATATACGAAACATATCTTCGAGGCTTCAGTTCAGTGTTTACCGACCACAAAGACCTGTGTTTATCCTCAACATTTCAGCATTAGTGTGGTTCACGGTGACGCTAAACGTGTCCGTACTGCGGAGGACGTCCGTTAAAACCATGAGGACCTAATTTCTCTAAGTTTTAACTCAATATCCATTAGATGCTTCAGTCGCTTTATACCCGAGGCTGTCTTTCTCTGTACAGCCTCTATCGGACCCAGGGAAGAAGGAAAAAAAAACGTGTTTCTGATGTTTCAATTTTCACTGCGTCATTTGTAGGAATTGCCAAAAGCACTTAAACAGGCGGCTTAAATGTGAACTGGTCTCACTGCTTGTGTTAGAAATTTGGTCGCACCTCCTTGCTGACGACCAAAAACGTGACTATTTAATTCCCAGAGATGAAAAAGCAAGACACAGATGAGTGCGCCACCCAGGGCAGCGAGGACTGTCCAGCTGCAGCAGGAGGGACCGAGTCTCCCGCTGTTGCTAAGGACAGCTCCGACAGCAACAGCCCCAAAGAGTCTGAGCCGCAGACCCCACAGACAGACACCCCTCCACAGGCAGAGGAGGCAGCAAGTGAAGGTAAATTATACAATGTTGACGTGACTGTGCCTTTTTTTAACATGAGAACTATGTTTAGTTTAGATTAATAATTTATATACAAAATAACATTTTGTCTGAGAGGAGATGCTTTGTACCGGATTTAGCTTGCTAGCTACTTTCCATCTGTAGTCCATGGGCAGGTAAGAACAATAAAAAGATTTTTAAAAATGGTCAATAACAAAGCAAACATCCATAGTATACACATGCATATACACCCAGTCACACGTCACAAACATTCAGGTACAATGAACAGCGTGGTCAGAAGGGAGAGAACTTTACTGTTCCCAAAAGCTTGGCCTCTTATATTTACATATTACATGTTGTAAGCTGTTTTTTTGGTCTGTACACAACAACATCTATTGCAAGTCTGAGGGTCTAAGGGCAGGTGATGTTGTTATGATGCTATGTAAAGGCATTTGAGACAAACTGTAAAAAAAAAAAATAATAATAATAATAATAATAATAATAATAAAAACTGGCTATACAAATAAACTTGCCTTGCCTCTTTTTATATATTTTTTTTTTCTCCTTCCTTTGTGTCTAGTTGCAACACCGGCACTGTCTCAGTGTGACATGGCCGAGGAGCTGAGCCGGCAGTTGGAGGACATCCTCAGCACCTACTGCCGGGAAACCATTTCAGATGACGCCAGCGCCCTCCCCAATGGCCAGTCACACAGCCCCGAGCTCAACGGTTTGACTAATGAGAAGGAAGACGAGAAGTCGGAGAAGGCCAAAGTCAATGGAGGTGACAGCGGGGTGGAGAAAGAGCAGAAGAAGACTCAGGAGAAGAAGAAAGTGAAGGGTCTGGGTAAGGAGAGACTTTTTATCTATTGTTCTCTGTCAAGGGAGAATATATTTTTTATTGATTGATGATATTATTTATCAGACTATCATATTCATTAAACAGGTTAATTTGCTTAAGAAACTAAACATGATGAGGCCTATTCTGTTGTCTTTCAAACTGATTGTGTCATATCTGTTTCTCCTCTGTGTAGGGAAGGAGATCACCCTCCTCATGCAGACTCTGAACACACTGAGCACACCAGAAGAAAAGCTTGCAGGTCTTTGTAAGAAGTATGCTGAACTGGTGAGTGGCTTCTGCACAGTGTAACATTTAAAAGTTGTCCATACAATGACTTTAGGGGAATGTGTTTTTAATTTATCTTTATTAGTATTTTAGATAATTTATTTTTCCTCTCCAGACATTACTTTGGTTTTCTGATTTCAGCCGTTCATGTGTCAGTTCAGTAAACCACATGATGATAGACTCAAGCCTGGCTCATGTATAGTATTTTTTCTGTACATTCCATATTAAAGAAAAGAAAAGAAAAAGAGAAATAACAGAGTGGTGCAGCTGCTCTCATAGGATTTCACACATATTTCTAGGGAACACTCTCTATTTATACGACTAGAAACTCATATTTGTCTTGACTTAAGATAGAAAAAGAAAAATGTTATCACATGAGGCAGGACACGATAGTGTGGGCAAACAGAGTGTATGTCAAAGTGATGTCAAACAGACACAGAGTGATGCTACAGTATGTAGAGTCTTCACCTCAATCTGTGCCAGGATGTTTTTGCAGGTTTGAGCCTTAGGCATTTTTAATTTAGTGAGTAATGTAAAAAAAAAAAAAAAAAAAAAAGTAAACATCTCTGCTGTACAGTAGGTCATGTAGACATTACATAACATTTTAACTGCTGAAGTGAGTCATTCAAAGAGATGCAGTTTTGGTATGTATGTGCTCATAATTTGTCAAACTTGTTGTAGAACAGGTTGAATTCATTAGCCTCGTCCTCATCACCCAGTTCTGCCTCGCTCTTATTCTGCTCAGTGCTGTGCTGCAGCTTCCCGTCTGTGAGGGAGCTTTGCAGGTCATTAATCTGGTGTCCCAAGATAGAGACACAGTCTTGCAGTGACAATACTCCCACGTAGATGCTGAGGCTGGAGAGGGACATGGGAGACAAGGAACACAGGGCATTGTGCTCCCCAGACTGGCACCTAGTTTAAATTATGTTTTCCCTTTTTATTCACTGAAGCCAGTAATATCCCCCCAACACCCTCCTCTCTTCTTCTGCAGTCCTCCTTCTGTGTGATATTTTTTACAATAACCATGTTTGTGCATGTAGGTTTAGAGGACAGACCATGTCTTTGAATGTGCGGGGACACTCAGACAGTAGCAAAAAATGACCTGGATTGATGAGTGTGAAAACTGGTCAATTCATTTTACCCTCAAAACACAACATTTAGTATCTTTATTTAACAAAAGCCAATGTGTTTGCGACAGCTGGAAGAACACCGCAACACCCAGAAGCAGATGAAAGTGCTGCAGAAGAAGCAGAACCAGCTGGTGCAGGAGAAGGACAACCTGAGGAACGAGCACAGCAAGGCCATCCTGGCTCGCAGCAAGCTGGAGAGTCTGTGCAGGGAGCTGCAGAGACACAACCGCACTCTCAAGGTACACAACAGCCACCACCTATTGTGAATATAGTAAGGCTGGGACAATATACGTTTCTCCACATTTGACTCTTTTACGATTTAAATTGTGATTCTTCGATATTGCCAATTTTTGCAATTCATGCGAAAAAGTTGAATGATGATGTCTACAGAGTCAGGAGCCATATTTCCCCTAAAAAATGCACATCATCAGTTTTTAAGATTCAGCAGCAATAAATGTGTATACCATTTTAAACTGCCACATTTAGCTGAACTTACACTGTCTTTTCAAAAGCCTGGACTGTAGGGATGTGAATCTTTGGGTGTCTCGATTCGATACAAAATCAATTCTCATATGCACATGCACATACAGTAGATATGCATCATCTGTAACAACGGCGCTGCGCTCTCCAGCTGGTTCACCTGCAGCTCCACAGATGAGCTGTCAAGAGTCCCTCTCTCTTCAGCCTGGGGTTTGGCTGCACTTTGTATGAAAAGAGTCCAAATGTGAAGATCTAACCTCCATCTGAGGCTGATCAGCTGATTCAGAGCTCAGTGGATGTGGCTGCTCAGCTGTAGCAGCGTCTGTTTTATAACAGCAAGAAAAAAAACAGCGATCCTCTCTCTTGGATAGAGCGTCAGGTTGCTGATCAGCACAAGCCTAGTCACAGACATTCAAGTTAACGGTTATTAATTGGTTAAAGAGGGTCGGTTATCTTAGCTTGCTGCAATGCTGGGTATGGAAGCCTGTGAGGGCGGCGGATATTTGATTTTTGAAGTTTATGAATCGATTCAGAATCGTAGAGGATACGAATCGTGATTCTTACATGAATCGATTTTTCTCTCATCCCTAGAATATAGATTTTTAATTTATGCATGGACTTGATTAATGACAGGCCAGCTCCTGTATATTCATCAGATTATTTAAATGTGCCCTTTGGTCTCTTCCTAAAGTTTTGAAAAGAATTGACTTGTCACAGATGTTAGTCAGACTGTAGTCATAGAAGTCTATGACTGGAGTTTCTCTCCTCGGACAGTGATTATGAGTTTGTCATATTCCTCCTCTTTCCCCCCGTGCAGGAAGAAGGGATGCAGAGAACTCGTCTAGAGGAGGAGAAGAGGAAGGAGGTCACCTCTCATTTCCAGGTGACGCTAAACGACATTCAGACTCAGATGGAGCAGCACAACGAAAGAAACGCCAGCCTGAGGCAGGAGAACACGGAGCTGGCTGAGAAACTGAAGAAGCTGTATGAGCAGTACAAACTACGGGAGGAGGTGAGGGGGGCGTTTGAAGTGCGGTGTGTGTGTGTGTGTGTGTGTGAATCCCTTTTGATTCCAAACCGCTAGTTGAATGTTTCATAACTGGGATTTCAGTGAGTGTTTGATCTGTCTGACCTTGTGTGACCTTCACCAGCACATAGACAAAGTGGTGAAGCACAAGGACCTACAGCAACAGCTGGTGGACGCCAAGCTGCACCAGGCCCAGGAGCTGCTGAAGGAGTCAGAGGATCGCCACGACAGAGAGAAAGACTTTGTAATGACCAACACACACACACACACACACACACACAACCAAAATATATCCTGTAGTTCTATACAAATGTAATGATTATGTGTGTGGTACCCCTTCCCCAGCTGCTGAAAGAAGCGGTGGAGTCTCAGAGGATGTGTGAGCTGATGAAGCAGCAGGAGGTTCACCTCAAACAGCAGGTTACCATGACTCCCCGTTCTTACCTCTTTATAACTCAACTGTGTTTGACCTGACATTGAAAAGACTTTGCTATGGTGTCTCAAATGGTCAAAAGTGTGCTACATTGTTTTCCAGCTGTCCCTCTACACAGAGAAGTTTGAGGAGTTCCAGACGACTTTGTCCAAGAGCAACGAAGTCTTCACCACTTTCAAGCAGGAGATGGAGAAGGTGAAGTGTCAGTGTGACTGTGAGGCTTCCAGAGGGAGAGTGAAGCTGTTTTTTTACATTTTGCATGACGTGACAGTCTTGTATTCTTTTGTGACAGATGACCAAAAAGATCAAAAAGCTGGAGAAGGAGACGGCCATGTATCGATCCAGGTGGGAGAGCAGCAACAAGGCTCTTCTTGAGATGGCAGAGGAGGTAAAGCCAGAAAAACAGAAAATTGCAATTGCAAAATCAGTGCAGTACTCGAAACGAAATCAGTTAGGGCTGTCAACCTTCCCCCAAATCAGATTGGAATTTCTAATGCTTCTAATGTTAAATATTCAAGTTATATTCAAATTTTTTATGTTTTTTTTTATTGTTTTTTTGCTCATTATATACACCTACCAGCTTATTATTATGTCCCGTGTCCACTAAACTTTAGGGCAGTCCAACCAAATCTGTTATGTAACATTTGCAATACACTTAAAGCAGATATCAGCTTCACGGCCGTTTCGGCTAATGCTGCGTTCAAGGCAGGCTTTTGAAACCGTAAGTTACAGCTTCAAGTCACAACTACGACTTGGTAGCGTTCCAGGTAACCCGTAGCTCGTGTTTTTACCATCCTGTTGTCTGTGAAAGTTCCCTATAACGGCCACTCGTAACTTCCGACCCGTGAACTCGTACCAGATCGAACTGGTATGACTTCACAGGAAGGAAAAACACAAAGTACGAGTTTCTTTGAACGCACCATGAGTTAGCAGCCCCCGCCCTTGTCAGGCATCAATTGGTCCTCGTGCTACGTCACCACATTCACGCGCATCCCTTGGCTGCACACACAGCCCTTCATGCCGTTCTCTCTCCTCATTGGATAACACTTGTATCCCACAAGGAAAATTTTCTCCTCGGGTTACAGCAGAGCAGAGTGACGGAGAGACTCGTGTTTAGGCTGAAATACTTCATGTAAGTGATTGCTGACGGAAAATAGGACTATTTAGGACTTATATTAACAAAAACATTCCACTGATATCTGCTTTAAGTTTTACCAACTCAATATGAAACTTCAAGAAGGGAAATGTTGTGTGGGAACACGTAGGCGCATCGCCCCAGTCAAATAAATGGGCAATTAAAAAAACTCTGCTCGTAAATTTGAAGCTGCAGTTCTACGCCGTGCACAATAACAAAATTGTTTGTTTTACCCACATCTTTACTACCCTGAACGTTGCGACGCACATCGTTAATTTGCGCCGTTGTGGAAGGCACGCGTTCAAACGTCAGTTTCCACCTTCGAATGTTCAAATTTTTAACATACCGGTAATTTCAATTCTGTTCGAATGGTGAAGTTTGCTCTGACAGCCCTAGTATCAATATTTTCTTACACCCCTTCTAGCTATGTGTGTGTGGATGTTTGATAACAAAAGGATCATACATTTTCTATTAGTGGTCTGTGAACTTTTCCATTTGTAGTTTAAATACCTCCAGTAATTCCAGTGAATTACCTGCTGCAGAAAATGCAAAACCTTCAGTCAGTACAAAATAGTTTTGCTACTAGCTTTATAAATATGAGGATATGACATAACATTTTTTCAAATTGTGTTCATTCACATACTTAGATGATCTTTGTCCGTTTGTTCACAGAAAGCCATGCGGGACCGGGAGTTTGAGGCTCTTCAGGGTAAAGTCCAGCGGCTGGAGAAGCTGCGTCGGGCGCTCAAAGTGGAGCGGAACGAGCTCAACAAGAAGGTCCAGAACCTCAGCGGTCAGCCAGGCGGCACGGCAGCAGCCTCCGCCTCCGACCCAGGGACCGACTCCCCCTCTCCACCACCTACAGACTCTGTGCTGGAGCCCACCAGCTCCTGCCCCGTCCCCGACAACGCCCCCTGCTCCCACTCCTGCCACTGTGACCCTGAACTGGACGCAGACCCCCTACTAGGAGAAGCAACCGCTCTGCCTGTCAGCGTGCAGGAATGAGGCTACGCTGCTAACACGTCTCCTTCTCTCTCCCCCCCCCCTCCCCTTCTCCAGCATCAAGCCACCAAAAGATAAGCCACCAGCCTGCAAGCCGCTACTGCTCCGCTGGGAGAAGCTGATGTTAAACACTGGTCCAGGAGCAGATCAGAAAGTCACACCTTTATATTCTTAGAGCAGAATATCTGGAAGGATTCACTTTATCTCCTCCCACTATCCTGTGCAGGCTTTATAAGGTGATGAGAAGACTGTGCCTCTTCTGTCAGCACATTTACATGCACATTATAAATCACTAAATGTGAATAATTTGATTAAGATAACAGTTTGATTAAACGATTAACATGCTTTGCGATAAGCCAATTTCCCCACTCTAATTAAGATTCCATGATTCATTTATTAATTTTCACAAGCATGCATGGCAGCCCACAGGAAATAAAGAGGAAAAACCAAGGAATTTTAATGTTTCCTCTTCAAAATGATACATTATTTCAAAATAAAAGCCCCAAAAGTCCCAGACATTTGTTCCCAGTTATCATTCTAGAGGTGTGTAGACATATCAGAGTAATTTTAGATGTACAAGCTGTGTTAAACTTAATATCTTGCCTAAGTAATACAACACTGTTTACACGATAGATCACTAGTGTGTATGTAAATGTACTGACCGACTCTGTGTTGTGCTGTTTGACTACACATTCCCTTTCTGACTCACATCCAACCGTAGAACTGCACGACAAGATAAATAACATTGCTGCTTAGGTTGATACCAGCCTAACAGGAGAATGGCAGGAGGAGTCCTCAGAGTGTGTGTGTGTGAGAGTGTGTATGTCTGTCTCATTTGCATCATGAGCTATGTGTTCACTCGTAGACCATTTTTTGAAAAAGGACTTCTGTTTTCCTGTTTGTGTCAAACTGCTTCATTTGTGGTGTTTGATGTTTATTTTGGTCTGTATTATCTTATTCAAGCATAATCTCTGAAATATATCCAGCATACAAAGCACCATTGTTAAACTAAATCATTTTAGTTTTTGTTGATTTAGACGTTTTTATAAAAGTGGCACTTTTACAACAAACTTCATTCCTAACATGTCTGAGTTCAGTTGCCCTTAATTTTGTTTTGTGTTTTTTTTTTTTTTTTCACTGCTGTAACCATGCCAACAACAACCACTTTGCTCCCATCTTTATGTTCTGGTGTGGCTGCTGTGTGTATATGTATGTGTGTGTGGGTGGGTGGGGTGGGGTTCCACGGCAAAGATTGTGTCCCTCCGGCCCTGGTCATTTGCAGTAGTATGTAATCAGGTTTTATCAAGAGAATGTCAAAGGACCTCTATGCAATGCTTTCCTCTTGGTTTTATTCTGTGGCAGTCCAAACTGACAAGCACTTAGCTGAGAATGTAAACTCATTATATCCACTGTCCTGCATGGATGTACTGTATAAATAGAAAACATATCTCACAGCAGAACTCTATTCTATTTTTTTTTTTTTTTTTTTTTGCTTACCGTAAGTTTGAACCTGGTTTGTTCAGCTAGTCTCCGTTGTTTGACATTGAGTGTAATATCATTCATCTCTCTGATGCTTTTAAAAGATGAGCTGAGTGGGAATAAGAAGAAAAAAAAGAGGGAAAACCGTATTTGGATTCTGAATTGTAGTTTTTCTCCAGAAACATGCATTTCTCCTCTGACATTTTTATTTTTTACTCAATATGTAGCATCGATAAGAAGGATAACTCATAGAAGCAGTCAATTCAACTTGAATATCAATGGCAAACCTAATTTTCTTCCATTGTCCCACAGGACATGCTCATTATATCACCTCCTGTGTCAGATATGGAGGTTCATTGACCATGAGAAGGAACCAAAGATGTTTCCTTTTTTGTCTTTTGCAGTACTTTTATCTGGCTGTGTATATTTTGTTTCTTGTTAAATAAAAGATGTAACAGTGTTTGACGTGTTTGCATATTTATTTGAAAATAACATCATCAGTGCATCTTTCTAGAGTTAGAAAGACTGGCCACTATAAAAGTTGATCTTATTACACATGAAAGCAGGGTATAGCAACATCTTGCATTGAGCTGTATAGTGATGCTTCAGGTAAATTTCTGGTTATTGTGGTATATTGATGTGTTGATGAGAAGAAGTGATCACCGCTGACACGTCTTTTCTTGCATTCAAAAAAGGGTTTATTACAAGAAAGAACAATGTCACAAAAATGCCGAATCCTGGAGTGTCTATGGTGCCAATGTGAGACCTTTCTCTCTCAGTCTGAAGTACTGTCCTGATTTTCTAACCTCCAACATTCCACCTTTTCCAAACAGAAGAATACCTTAACCCAAATGATCCATACATTAAGACAACATGCAACCCCTAGATTTTGTTTTAAAATTGATTTCCATGCATTATGAATGGATGATGGAGAATAGAATGAATGCAGAAAACATGAGGGTATTCTATCCGCCTACCGACATGTATTATAGGAACTAATTAACCATTTTAAAAAATCCCTAAAACGGGACAAAGGCACAACTAGAACTTGTCTATAAAGAGAAATTTTGCTGCGACTGTTTTTTTTTATTACTATAACCGCTAGAGGGCGCACTACCGCCATCCTGCAGTTTGACCCCGGAAGTACGTCACCTTCCTTTTCCGCCGCGGCTCCGGCGCTTCAAGCACGAGTGTTCATCTTTTCTCTTTTTACGGGAGACGCAGTGAACAGACTGGACAGAGCGGCATCACATAGCTGACGAAAATGGTTAGTGTATTCTTCGGTGAAACATTTCCTGCGAGTTACATTTCGTCCTGAACTCCGCTCTTTGTCACACTGAGCCTGTTACTAGCTAGCACATCAGCCCTGGCTAACCGTTAGCTTAGCTTCCCAACGAGCCAGCGTTAACATCAATGTTAGCCGGCTAGTGTTAGCGGAGTGTTGCAGGTGATGCACGATGATTCATCGGCTCGTATCAGCTGCCACAGTCGGACATGTATATCGTCTGTAGTAATAAATAAATATATATTACATAAAGCTTTGTTTGACAACCGACACAATGTTCTCTGTGGTAAAAAAAAAAAAAAAAATTAACGTTGTAACACCCGCGCAACTTATGCAGTAAGCTACGCAGGCATCTAAATTAGCTGACAGCCGCTGGTGTTTCTTCTAAACGGATAAAACTGTCCAGATGTTGATGTCTGTTTCTCCCACAGAAACCCATCCTGCTCCAGGGCCACGAGAGGTCCATCACTCAGATCAAGTACAACAGAGAAGGAGACCTGCTGTTCTCTGTAGCTAAAGACACGGTGAGCTCTTATTTATTAGAACATGCACTTACTGAGTGCTGCTGATGTTTTATTATTCACCATGAGAGTTTGTTCAGTTTCTTATCTGGTATATCTGCACCATGTTTCCCTACCACAGGTAACCAATGTGTGGTACTCTGTCAACGGTGAGAGGCTGGGCACCTACAACGGACACACAGGAGCTGTGTGGTGTGTTGACTGTGACTGTATCCCTTTAAAGAAGTACATGGTCATATGTTGAATAAAAAAAACAACTGAATATATGTTGTTCTCGCTATCTGTGCTAGCTGCTGTCATAAATGTTTGGTTCCTTAACATGTTCTCCCTCAGGGGACACTAAAAATGTATTAACAGGATCAGCCGACAACAGCTGTCGACTGTGGGACTGTGAGACCGGTAAGTAGAAACAGTTTCCCCGATCAGCTGGATTTCAATGTCAGAACGTGAATCTGTATCCCCCCCCCTGCTCCATAGGTAAACAGCTGGCCCTGCTCCACACCAACTCTGCCGTCAGGACGTGCGGCTTCGACTTCAGCGGCAACATCATCATGTTCTCCACAGATAAGCAGATGGGTTACCAGTGCTACCTGAACTTCTTCGACCTGAGGGATCCACAGCAGATTGGTAAATGTCACGCACTGATGCTTTTACTAAGCAGTCATCTTAATAATTGACTCTGACTCTAAAGTTACCTTCTAGACCTGACACATACAGCTTTTCTCAGCATTTATTGTGGATTCATTTGTTTATTAAATGTGATTTGCACAAATTTGTCCAACACCTTTATTAAACTATCATATTACTCACCGTGGAGTCATGATAAACATGATTGATTTATTTAAGTGTCATGCACATTGTTTTTGTGCCCAGCCCACATGGGCTTATAAGACACTAAATACATACATTCAAAAGTGGCTATAGCGTGTTGTCTTAAAGGAAAAGAAAGGAGAATAAAAACAAAAACAAAGAACAAACAGAGCACAGTAAATCAGGAACAAACAGACAGGCGGGCTTCCAGGATACAGAACAACAAGCAGCAAACCATGATCTTATGTAGGATATATCCGTCCTGTCTCAATTTCCAAGCTCCATCAATGAATCTAGCTAGAGCATAGATAAACATATTTCCCACTCAGCTTTTGAATGTTATTGCACGTTGGCTCATAATTTGGTTGTTTTAAAGAAAGAGCAAATGCATATATTATATGATTTGTAATAGTGAGTGAATATCTCTCTGTCTGTCTCTGCAGAGGACAACCAGCCCTACCTGTCAATACCCTGCGCTGACCACAAGATCACCAGTGCCGTGTGGGGGCCTCTGGGAGAGTTTGTCATCGCTGGCCACGAGAACGGAGAATTCAACCAGTTCAGTGCTAAGGTACTAAGAACTAGGCATGGTCATTTCGAGTAACCTAACCTGTTCTTACTCGAATAACCGATTACTTTAATAAAAATAGAATGACTCGTAAATTACTGACACACAGCACAAAATATCAGGTGGTTAATAAGAGTAGAGATTGGAGTTTAAGATGCACATATGGCCCATATGTGCATCTTTATGCCCTGGCTGCCTCGAAGGGGAAAACCTTTTTATTTTTTTCCAGTCATTAGCGGTGCTTATTTACTAGTCCACGCTACATTTTGGCAACTACGCTCCTCTCTGCATCGCATCGTCTCAGGAAATAACTCGTAAGGTTTCAGAATGTTTGCAGGCTGAAAGCCTGACAGACTTGATGATACCCATCGTCTCCCTCCCGATGGCTTACCCCAAGGGAACCACCACAGATTCTTGTAAAAGGTTTGAAAGTTCGAGGCTCGATCCAAAAATGCTTTTACACAGCAAAAAAACATGTTGTTTGATCCGAAACTGTTTAACACTACGAAAAATCCAAACCATGTAGTTTGATCCGAAGCTACACTGTAACTCTAACATGCTATTTTTTACATCCCAGATTAACCGGGTAATAATTCGTAACCGATTAGCAGATTGCCCACTAAGAACGTATAGGAATGTGATATCAATTGATTAAGGATATGAAGCATCAACTGTACACGGGGAAATGTATCTGTCGGTTGGAGGTGTTAGCTTTTACTTAACTGTGTGGATGTCTGTGTCCTCTGTGGACAGTCTGGAGAGATCCTGAAGAAGGCCAAGGAGCACACCAAGCAGATCAATGACATCCAGACATCAGTGGATCTCACCATGTTCATCAGCGCGTCAAAGGACAACACCGCCAAGGTGAGACCCCCGTCTACTCTCAAACACACTGTTTTGCAATACGTGGGTGAAACTAAAGTAAAAGTTGTCCTGTCATGGTGTTTTTTTTTGTTGTTGTTGGTGTTTTTTTTGTATTCGCTGTTAGTCGTACTGTCACTGATGGTCAGTTGTCTCCTGTGCCCCCTCAGCTGTTTGACTGCACCTCTCTGGATCACATCAAGACTTTCAAGACAGAGAGACCCGTCAACTCTGCTGCCATCTCCCCCATCATGGACCATGTAAGACAAAGCTTTCACAGCACCATATAGTATATCCTACTTTGTCATACACCTACTGATACACTTAAATAGGTGCTTTTATCATAGAGTCTTTCTACAAAAATCATCATCTCATGTCTCGTGTGTGATTCAGGTGGTGATGGGAGGTGGACAGGAAGCCATGGAGGTCACCACCACCTCCACCAGGATCGGCAAGTTTGAGGCCAGGTGAGGTCAAATGTGGCAGAGATTGGTTACAGGTCAAGAAAGATAAACTAAACTTTAACCTTCAGCTGCAGGAACACGTGTTTTGACAGATCACATGGGAAAACTATGTGAGATAACATGACTGTGCTGAAGTACTGAAGTGAACCCATCGTTTTTCTTTCCTCAGGTTCTTCCATGCTGCCTATGAAGAGGAGTTTGGCAGGGTCAAGGGTCATTTTGGCCCCATCAACTGTGTGGCATTCCACCCCGATGGCAAGAGGTAAGAGACCAAAAGACTTAACATATAACATCCTTTAGAGCGGGGGTGGCAAACTCATTTTAGTTCAGGGGCCACATAACAGCGCAATTATGGCGCATTTCCACTAGCACGGCTCGGCTCGATGCGGCTCGGCTCGGTTTGGTTGTGTTTCCATTACAACTGAGTATCATTAGTGCCGCCGTGACGTCATTTACACGGCGCCGAGCAACGCTCTAAACTCTGTAAATATATAACTTTAGCAACATTTGAAACATTTTCAGGCGAGAAAGTAGTCGTTTAGATCCCCAACGTGTTGGAAATCTGACAAAATACCAGCTGTTTACAATTTTGTTTCAACGAAGTCGGCATTTAACCGTTCAATATACCTTACCGGAGAGTCTTGCCAGCTCTGAGATCGGCCTGGTTCATTGTAAAACATTTATTTATTGATGTAAATGTGGCGTTTTCTGTGCGTACAGACCCCAAGGCAGTGCTGCTCTTCTGTCTAACCACAAACAAACTTCTGCTACAGCCACAATTGTTAGATTTCATCAATGAGACCAACATTTATCCCCTAAAAAGAGTTTAACCAGCCGGTGGTAAACCTCTAAAAGCCATCGGGTAAGTAAATTAGCGGTCGTTTTCTCCTCGGGGTGACGACCGTAGGCTGGCCGGCGGAGCACGTCAGGAGCCGGGCTGCTGCCTCTGTCGCGGTCGCTGCTCGGACCTGGAGCTTCACTTCTCCGAAAAACATCGGGGCAAACTTCTAAACAGCCGTCGTTTGGATAAACTAACCGCACATTGGGGATCTAAACAGTTACTTTCTTGCATGAAAAAATATTAAAACTTAATAAAGTCACGTACTAACAGAGCCAGTCTCAATATTAGAAATTCTCTGGTAATAACAGGCTTCAGGCTTCAGCAGGAACATTTCTGTTGTCGGTCGTCGCTTCCAGTGACGACACTCATCGGCCAATCAGTGGAAGGCAGTCGGCTGACGTCACGTTTTAGTAACGCTTCGGCTCGCTTGGAACCAGGGCTGAGGTGATACCAAAAGTGTACCTGGTTGCAGGTACTGCGTGCTAGTGGAAACACGCAAATAGCGCGCCGAGCCGAAGCGCGCTAGTGGAAATGCGCCATTTGATCTTAAGTGGGCCGGGCCAGTAAAATAACATAACATAATAAAAATGATAACCTATAAATAACTAGAACTCTCAATGTTTCTCTTTGTTATAGTACAGAAGAAGTCTCGTTATTCTTTGCTTGATTTTATAATCCTGTGTTTTATATTTAAATACTTTGTAATTTTAATTTCCATAAATGCTAAGAAACAAAGTTATTATTGTTGTTAAGTACATTTTTAAGATGTTTGAGATAAATATGTGCAATTTCATCAATATTATACCTCTTCTGTCCTGGCAAATTCATCCTGTGGGCTGGTTTTGCTTAGAGCACACAGATGTCTGGACCCAACAGCTTTGTGTGTCGTCAGTGTGCTCATGTGTTTCTCCTGCTGTGCTCATTGTCTACAGTTACAGCAGTGGAGGAGAGGACGGATACACAAGGATTCATTACTTCGACCCACAGTACTTTGACTTTGAGCTGGAGGCGTAAACAGCCAGGCTCCTGGACCCCACAGCTTCAACAACCATCACACTCAGCCCAGTCAGGAGGAAGGAGTCTTGGACTAGAGTTACACATTACTTCTAATAAAGCAGAAGTGGTTTCCCACAAGGTTTGCGACTGCATCTCAGTGCCAGAGTGTGGTGTTTTTTTAAAGTAATTTTTGTAATATCGCCTGGAAGCATTTGATGGGATCAGAAGCATAAGTGTTCAATTTTTGTACCCTGGAAAAGGTATCGAGACAGGACTTTGAGCCACACTCCCTGATTCCTAAAGTTTATTTAATCTGATTCTACAGCTGCAGTAATTAACACTGTTGTAAGCCATTCCACCATGAACCATAAAAACCCATATAAAATTACTTATTCAAGTCATGTCTGTGTGATCTTTGTTAGTCACTCAATGTGAAAATTCAGTTAAGGTACAACCTAATGCAACAAGGAAAAAAAACATGTGAGGTAGTGCAGTCTGTATTATACAAAGCTTTATTGCTAACACTGGCTGACATGATTTAAACAGTAAAGTGGCATAAAGAATAATGATACAACTGGAATAAAGTGCACAATCATGTGTTTCTCTGCTCAGTGATTGTAAACGATGACTCAAGGACAAATGTATTTCAGTTTTCTTTATTTTTTTATAACAAAGTTATGATAATGCACAATTCACAAGGATAGAACTCCAAACAACACCGTGTAGAGGGGCTGTTTACCAGCTCGCTCCACCTTTATGTATAATGGTACAAAATATCTAAAACATGTCACTCGCTTAGCAACATCAGCCTCTGAAGAGGTTCACACCCATTCACACATGAACATACATACAATTCAGGAAGAATAAAAGGAAAAAAACACTGACCAGATATTTGTAGGAAGATGGGCTAAAGGGACAGACTGTATATTCATGGATTTAAAATAACTTACTGAGCAAAAAGACCACGGACCGTCTGAAAAGTGGTGACCGCCTGGGCACAGGGAGGGTAATAATTATGTACATGCTAAAGGCAGGATCACTCTAAACATGCATTCACTGATAAATTAACACAGCAAGCCAAACATCAGCTGGCCAAGTGCTGGTTATTCTAACAGTATCATAAATAGATGTTTCAAAACTAACAAAAGCCTCGTTGCATGTGAGCACTAGACTTTAACATGATCTACGTCTCTGCAGGAATTTTAGCTTGGGCCCCACAAACATGATAGGAACAGTAACGCTCTAGGTGGTTTTCTTCACATTAAAGCACAACCTGGTTCACACCACAGCTGGGAAGGAGTTATGGCGTTTGTTTTGAACTCCATGTGGCACCGGCTGGGTGGGGTTTATGCTCTGCACACAGAGCAGAGAGGGGGCCGATTTTTCAATCAGAAATTTGTGTTGTATCATCAAACTCTGATGAGGCCGTGTAAACGTTTGTGGTCACCACCCACACAACTGGTGCTTCACTGAGCTCGGAGACAAATGCACATTATACAGTGTAAACCAGGCTTGCCCATAATACATAATAAAACAGGAATACAAGAAGCTCCTATCATCGTAGGAGGAGAGTATAGGAATCAGTGGGGCTTGAGAACAACAGTACAACCATGACTTTCTCCCTGCGCTGGACTTCAAGTCGTCTTCACTTCTTCTTTTGGTCTGAAACGGACAAGAATTTAAACCAGTCAGTACGGTAACTGGTTTACACTGCAACAGCTTTACACACACCACACTGATACTTTGATACCTCTCCTAAAGTTCAAATACAGTACCATCTCTTGAGTGGATTCATCTCATCACAATTCTTCATTTATACAATTTACAGCCTCTGATGAGGTGAGAGGCTAAGGTCTATTGTTGGTTCAACACAGAAGACATCAACAGCAAAGAGGGTTTCAATTAGGGCTGTCAACGAATATTCTCAGTGTTTCCCATTAATTAACTCCTTTGGGCCCGCCACAGTCTCGCACAGAAAAGAAAATTCAATTTTTTTTCTCACATATGTCTACGTGCGGTGCGCCCGCAGGCGAGAGAGGCGGCAGTTTGAGAGGCTGACTGGCAAAGATGAGTGAGAGCTGGTGAAAAACACCATCTCTGATCTCTGCCTGCACATAGATACACAGACATGGGCACACGCTAAATGCGCTATATCGCGGTAATTGCTCAGCTGCAGCGTTATATCGCTCGCCTCGCTCACTTTGACATTTCCCGTGCCAGACTGTTACTACACAAAACTCATCCAAAACTAATATTTATTACAGGTGCTGTCTGGTTGTAGATATGATATAAAGTGGCACTAAATGTGAGGTTTGTTGTGCACATCTATAGTGATGGTGCACAGACCACTCAAGCTGAACACAACATAATTCATTGACAAGAGACTGTGAACATTTCTCTTACCCTGATGTGTCCATCTTCTCTTCCTCCTTCTCCTCCTCTTTCACTTCTAGAAAACAAAGCAACAGGACAAATTAATACATCATTAATATGTGAATTCATCTACAAATACACAGTTATCTTATGAATCAGTCTTACCCTTCTTTTCCTCTCCTTCCTTCTCTTCCTCCTTCTTCACTCGTTTTGCCTTCTTGTGGTTGGCTGCGTTCCTGCGGCCCCCTCCCTGCCCCTCCGCCTCGTCCTCTGAGTCGGAGAACTCCTCCTCACAGGCTATCCTCTTGTCGTGGGCCCGGACTGAAAAACAACACAACACAGGCGCCGTTAACAGAACAGAACTAGACCACGGTGAACCACCCTTTCACTCTCTTTGTGAGCTTGTTTCTCTTACTGGAGACGCGCTTGTCGGGGTCCTCCTCGTCCTCGTCTCCGCTGTCCGGGTGGGGGGCGTCCTCTGGGATCGCCTGCATCTGGACGCCGGGGGCGTGAGGCAGCATGCGGAGGTTCTCGAACAGGCGCTGCTTGATCTTCTCCAGGTACTCGTTGGTGTTCTGGTTGGTCATGTTGGACGGGCTGATGTGCAGCTTGAAGTCGGGCCCGAAATACTCAAAGTAGTCGTTGTAGGGCAGCTCGTTGGGGATGGAGGAGTCCAGGGCCACGGCCGTCTCGTAGGTCCAGCAGCGCGCCACGTTACGGATGGTGTAGCCGCCACCGCCCAGCATCAGCAGAGGCAGGTTGAAACTTTTGATGTACTCCACACATTTGGCGTGGCCTAGAAGAGTCAACACGTGTTAAACTCTCAACACTGCAGGTACAGAGCTGTTGTTTTGTAGTGTCTATCATTTATTTTTGTGTGAGATGTATTTGTACAGGGTTTATACACATTTTAGCCAACAAATTTCCATGACTTGGCAGCAAGTTTCCATGACACCTAAACTGTCAGTGTATGCATGAAATATAGGAATAAAATGATGTAAAAAAAAAAAAAAAAAAAAAAAATTTTTACACCCCTGACTTGTATCATCAGAACAGACATGTGCTGTGATTTTTTTTTTCTGTCTATTATATTTCACCTACCATTTACAGCAGGGGGTGGGATAATGCCTGACAGCTGAGCCTGTCAGGTACCGAATACGCCCCGCTACAGCGTCGCTTTGGGTTGTGAGCGTGCATGACATGCGTCTACATTGACAGTAATGAGTTTGTGTCGCTGCCTCCCCAATATTAGATATGTAAAAGGTTTCACTGCATAAGACACATTTAGCTTTTTCATTCCAACCTTAAAGTCTTTACAGTCTACTGCACCCTGCAACGCACATCGCACTTGACCTGGCAAGAACGGTGGCTGATCAGATCAATGCCTTGATTTGTCCATACGAAATTTTTATTCATCAATTTTAAATCAACCACAAAGGCTGCGAGAGAACAATTCCAGGACTTTTCCTAAACTTTTGGAGTGTGCTTAAGTTTCCAAGACTTTTCCCAGACATGACATTTTCAAATTCCATGACTTTCCCAGGTTTTTTCAAAACATGCAAACCCTGTTTGTACCTTTGATGGTGAGGTTGAAGCAGCCCAGTCTGTCTCCTGAGAGAGAATCAGCTCCACACTGCAGCACCACAGCACTTGGCTGGTACATCTCCATGACTTTAGCCATGATCTAAAACAAACACACACACACTAATTAAAACTCGTGCTCAGACAAACAGCCTGATCATGGTGATTACTACATAATATGTAAAGAGAATAGACGCACTGGCTTGAAGATGGCTTCATAGGACTCGTCGTCGATGCCGTCTCTGAGTGGGTAGTTCACTGCATAGTACTTGCCCTTTCCAGCTCCAATGTCCTGCACACATTGAACACATCACTGAATTACTGCCCACATGTGTACAAGTAATGACACTTTGGTTTTTTAGATGCAAAATAAGAACAAGCTCAACTTACCCTCAGGTCTCCAGTGCCAGGGAAGTACTCCCCATACTTGTGAAAAGAGACGGTCATGACCCTGTCTGTGGTGTAGAAGGCCTCCTCCACGCCGTCACCGTGGTGGATGTCAATGTCTATGTATAACACTCTCTGGTGGTACCTAGACAGGGCAGAGTTCTCAGTTAATGACATCTAAACATCGATTTAAGTTCAATAGAGTAAGAGTGACAAAGTAAAACACACAAGCCACACGGTGATACATACTGTAAATTCTCAAATAAAAGCTGAGTCCCAAATAGACACCGGTTTCCTATACTGGCTAGTTCTGGCTACAGGTTTGAGCAAGTGTTAAAACTCGGACTCGATGCGGCCAGACTCACAAGCATTAATTCTAAAACTAAACACAGCAAAAAAAAAGGAAGCCCAAGGCCCTAGCCAACCCAAGATATTTGTATATGTTCTCGACCAGAACCCCCGGGATGTCCGATCAGGTTTGTATCTTCAGTGTAAAACATCTTATCTTTCCGCAGGAGGAGTCCAGGTTATTCTGCTCTTGCAAACATCTATTTATCCCATTCAGGCACCTCAACAGTAAAGTGAAGATGTTGTGTGGTTTAACTATAACCATATTAATTCTTATGTGAATGAACTGCAAAGAACTGCAAAGATGCTGTTGATGAATGGAGAAGGATCCAACAGGGCACTTAAAGACAGAAACCAGGGCCATAATCTGGTGTTTAGTATGGAAAGAACAATTGTTTGACTGTGTGTGTCACACACTAAACTCCATAGGCAGGTACACGTACATAATTACATTATTACAAATGTAAATGCCTGATTTCTTTTGTGGTGCAGATAGAAAAAAACAAAAACAGTCAAGACAGGATAAAACAGGACGGTCATGTACAAAAAGAAGGCTGCAGCAGTGAGGCTCAGCTTACTTGAGCAACTCGAGGATGGCCAGGACGATGTCATTGACGTAGCAGAAACCAGAGGCCTCAGACTTCTTGGCGTGGTGGAGTCCGCCGGCCCAGTTGATGGCGATATCTGTCTGCTGCTTGTTCAGCTTCACTGCTCCAGCTGGAAAAATAAAAACAGGAGTCAGTTACAGCTTTTCTGAGCGCTCTCTGGACAGTGCTGTGTGAACATCCACGCAAAGAATGACTATAGGAAAAGTAGTAGTAGTCGTGTTTACGTACCGACAGAGCCCCCTGTTGACAGCTGGCAAAACTCAAACAGACCATCAAACACTGGACAGTCCTCTCCGACATTGACTGTGAGACAAAGAAGAGGACAGACGGGTTTATCACATGTGGACACTGAGGGAACATCTGAGGGTTTTTTGAAGGAAAAAACAGACACTCACATCTCTGCATCTGTTTGCTGTACTCAGACATGTTGTCTGGTCGGATGGACCTCAGGAACTTGATGTAGTCGTCACTGTGGTATTTTGTCATCTCCTCACCACTGGCTTTGTGTGGTCTCTGGAGGGACAGAGGGGGCAAAGAAGAAGTTTTTTGGTGTTAGTTTTTTAAATATCTGCGGTTGCCAATGAACTGAACACACCCACAAGCTATCTCTGTCGATAAGTGTCAAAAATATCAGGGAGACATTCACACTTTGAATTTATGTTCCTCTAACAAGCCTCATTACTCGCACTAGATTCACTGTGACCAAAGGTTTGCTTTAAGGTCCTTCCCTGTTGTTAAAGCAGCTTCCAGTCTCCAAAAGTGAACACATGATCTTATGTCACTAGAAATATTTTCTCTGTCAGCACTGGCTATTAAAATGATGACTGACTTTGTCTCCTCCTTAAGTTTCATATCTGGTTATTCAGGTTTAGGAAACTGGAAGCTATGTATCAAATATGGGAAGTGATGCACTGATCTGAAATGCTGATAATTTTTATTCCCATTTATGACCAAGTAGTGTTTTAAAAACAGGGTCAGTTGCATTTTTTTTATAGAAGTCAGTGATGCATTACAGCAAAATAGTGAAACACTTATTAAACCTGTATGCTAAGATTTCTTCAGATATTATACATTATTTATTATGCAAAAATCTGGGTCTAAAATTAATCTTGGAAATGAAGTAATATGCAGTATCAAACCCTGACCTGCCATGTAACAAGAGAATGAAAATTGAGGTTTGTGTGATAAGCAGCACTACATTGCCCTGTTAACACTTGCTTGTTTCGATTCAGTGGTTAAGCAAACTCATCATAGTCCCATAGACCAGTTTATCCCTCAACGTGATGCAGTTTGGTGTAATTCATGCATGAGAAGCTTAATGTATGCATCTAAATATGTCTGAGGTTTGTGTGGGGTGGACCAACTCACATAGATCTCCATTTTCCTGTACAGGCCATAGTTGAGTAGGAGGTTGTGTGTCATGCGGATCCTGTGGGGTTTCATGGGATGGCCCTGGCCATAGTAGTAGTTCCCCACATCACCTTGGAGAGAATTATTAAACATTGATTATTGCATTATAAAATTGACTTGAGAGGAATTCTATAAATCAAAACTAATCAGTGTTAATTTTTGCTCACATCCAGTCCACCTAACACTTTCCTGAGCAGTTCACCTGTTATACCCACAGCCTTACTCTGCAAAATGCACTCTGAGCGCAGATATGACCAGATAACAAACATTTTAGAATAAATACTAGAAGATAAGCTCATTATGTCAGGACATTTCCTTTAATCTCTCATACAACCTGTTCTATGTAAATTCGAAAAGGTAGGAACCCGAGCGATGGCGGAGCTAGTCCATCCTATGCAATATCCACATGGCATTTAGAAATAAAAATAATAACGCATAACAATGAAGGTAAATGCAGAGCTACTGCATTTCATTAGTATTTGCAAGGAAACTTTTCATTAAAAAACCAAACAGGCAACCCGAGCATCGGCCCCCCACTTCTTGGAAGTTGTTAGCAAGTTGAGGATGGGGACTGATGTGCTCAGAGCCGGACAGCTGGATGGTTCAGCTATGATAACAGAATGATTAAATTCCTTCACATGCACGCTTCACGATCCGATATAACGCTGCAATAAATTGAGGAAACTGGTCTTGTCGCTCCTTAACGAGGAAGTGAGATATCACCGGCTGATATGCTGCGTGCACTGAGCTAACAGCTAGCTTAGCTAACATGTAGCTACAACGGGCTGCTTCAATGGAGGAAGCTAGCGTTAGCTCGCTATGCCGGCTAGCTAGCTAGCTAGCTGGTGCGGCACACTTTTTAAAACACGGATACGAGTCAAATTTCCTGAACATTTCCGCGCAGCCGAGACCGCTTAAATCATCAGAGAACCCAAGATGCAAAAGCCTGATATTTACCGTCATAGTAATAGCAAACTTTTTTCTTTGTTCCTTGAGACAGCGCCATTTTACACCAATTACCCCACTGATTCGTGCCCACCGGCTTCTGACTGCTCTGGGGAGCTGGCGCTGAGCTGCTGTCAGCCAATCACAGCTGTTCACCCGCCCGACTGGGAGGCGCTGGTTTTACAAACCGAGGACCGCCGAGAATGCAGCTTCCACCAGACACTGTCTAGACTGGAACTTATTGTCCACAGATCACTAGTGTTTTCTGATTCATTCACCGGTTTAGACGTAAATAAAACAGTTTACGGTGCATTATAACAAATAAACAGGTAATTAAATAATAATTAATTAAATCAATTAGTTAATGACATGCATAAGGAGCATCTTTTGTCTCAATCTCCTCATCAGTCTCTGAAAATCACTCAATGGGGGGATACTCCACCAGAGACACATACCAGCCTATTTTATTTGCAGTTTTATTATTATTTTTGTCACATTTGATTTCATTGTATTTAATTTAATAATTAATTAATTGTTTATCCAACTTCAACTCACTGCAGCCTCTCATACCTTGTATACACATAACCCTACACATAATACTACAAAGGCTGATAAAATGGAGTTCCTCTTCATATGGTGCCTGAAATCTATAACAAAACTAAATTCATATGCCTCTACTGTTGCATTCATTGTTTAGGTGTGAATCTTAAAGAACAACAACTAACAAGTAGGCCTACTTTACCACAGTGTTTGTAATAAATGTAATTTCGATAGAAAACAACAGAATGGCCCTTAAATTAATCTCCCCCTTTTCTTTTTTAGATTAAAGAGGCACAACCATGGTCATTCATTCCAATTCTGCAAATAGCCTAATTCATATTCTTGCCAGTTTGTCCACTTTGTTAAAAACACATCTATAAACATCATCTTAAAAGTATATGACATATGTTTTCCCATATTGTTCTCTTTTAAGCGGCAGTGTACGGTTAGACTGATTATGCAGATTAACGCAGACTGAGAGCAGATTAGAAAATCAGACAATAGGTGATCAGCTCTGCGGCACTGCTTGTAACATCCACTAGGTGACGGTGTAAGATCAGTTGCGTTTGATGCAACTTCCAAATCTCTGCAGACCCCGTCGCTGCTAAATGAGAAATGCAGTACCTCTGAAGCAATCAGTCACAGAATCTCATGTATAGTATGCAGCGCTAACAAAACAGTGATGTAGGAAATAAACACAACACGCTCCTTGTGGAGCAGCCCTGAATAATTTACAGCTTCCTGCTCCTACTTTCTTGGTACGGTGTAAGGTTTTATGAAAGATTTAAACAAATCTTTTTGCCTTGTGATGATTTTTCCTTCAATTTAAAGACTGTTACAGGAGGGGGAAAAACATCTATTAGAGCTTAACAAATGCATCTGCAACAAGAGGAAAGGGCTGTATGCACTGGGAGCTCTAGCTTTGTTTAAATAATTCAGAATTGTTTGAAGGCCGGGTCCAAATGTAGCTCAGATCTCAATTCATCATATCACCATGTGAACTAGGTCAGTTCCCTCAGAGCACGACTGCTGTGTTCACTTAGCCATGTTCAGGAGGCTGCTCGCCTTCCAATGGGGGGAATATACTGTACATGTGGAGGGGGTGGGGGGAGGGCGTAATGGTGCTGATCTCAGGGCCGTAAGTCTAATAGAGGGCCGGGGGGGTCAGTGGAGCTAACGTTGTAGTGTTGGTGTGTTCAATTATCTCCAGACCAATCACCTGGAAGCATGTGGGTGTTTCCTGTTTCACAGAAAATTACAGATTATGGCCAATGTGACATGTAGAGGGACTGCCACGTCACGTGTCATGAATTTCATTACCAATCCTATATAAATTGAAATACTGGGCTTTTAATCTATAGTAAATGGTGGATTGTTTTTTCGTTGTTTTTATTATTACATTTTTTGTGTTTGCTTAAAGCTGGAGTGCCAGTTCAATAATGACTCATAATTATATGAATGAGGAGAATAAAACTTTATTTGTCATTTTGCCCTTTTCTGGGTTGCGACTGATATAAATATAGGGCTAATAAACATTATCACCCCTACTGTACTATAATTCTGGTCTGTAACTGCCTGCGGTTACAACGACATTTATTAATATCCCAGTTCCTGGGGAAAAAAAGGGCCTTCACTTATGAAAATGACTGGCATATTATAACAAAACCACGTCACCTGTGCTGAATAACAACCAGTATGGCTGTGGCACGTATAGTAGTCAATTTAGGACAAATACTGACAGGGCCAGTCAGCTGTAAAGGTCACACTAGAGCAGAGTAGTAATATTAAACTGAGGGTGAGTTTTATAGCCTGTGAGTTTTACTTTTGATTTCTAGAAGGCTGAATGTGTTGTTTTATAGTTCAATAATAATTAGATAGCGTAGCTTCTGATCAGGCTTTAGGGTCAATAGTGTAGCTGCTCCAACTGAATTTGTCCTTTGTACTTTCATTAATCTAATATGATACCAAAACAATGTAAGATGTCAAAGTCAATGGAGCATTAGCCTTTAACAGTCTCTTCAGTTTCAACACTTTGAGAGTAATTGGATGAATGTAAACTCTCTATCATTTATGCTCACCGTGCTGCTGTTAGACCACTGGAAGAGGCTTTTAGTTTATACTACAGTCCCATAAAACTTTTTAATACGCCAGGCAGGATCAGGATACGCTACTTTGTGGTAACAAAATGTGATGCATGATTCAAAAAAGCGTTAAAGACACATAAGCTGGCAGGTAACCAACATTTATTTACCATTATCAACTTTACAATAAAACCAGGAACATCTGTCAACATTAGCAAAATAAAGAACAGAAATCAATCCAATGTATTTACAGAGACAAAGCAGATTCAGGCTCACACACGACAGATAAACAACTCTGCTTCATATCAAACCGCAACAGTGAACATAGCAAGCTTAAGTGTTCTTTTTTTCATAGTAAGGTAAAAATCAAAATTGTCTATTTTTTTTTCTTTAAACAAACAAGACATAGCTTCTCTGAATTTTTAAGATGGTTCTCTATAATACACCACAAAATACTTCAAATTTGGGTTAAAATATAGGAATGTAAAAAGTTGGCAAGTCTCTTAATTTTCTGATTTCTTTTTTTTTCTCTATTTAACAGTCATTTCAAGTGGTGGTGGTGTCCTAGTATGTCATCTAGCTTCATTCCTTCACCAAGGAGGCATCTTCACTTGTAGATTTTTAGGGAAAAGATTCTCCATCCATCCATCCTTCATCCATCCTTCATCCATCTATACTTCATGGTATCATTAGCTCGCCCTCTAGCCACCAAAATCCTTTTTTTTCCCCACATAGCGACCAACCCACAGCCTCAAACTCAGTCCAGGTCCAGATGTCGAGCAGTAACCAGGGAAGTGATCTAGTGAATCTAGTCTGTCGTCTTGTTATCATGACGAAAAGTGGCACGTCGAAGGAGTCTCTCACATACATGTGTATATATTTACATATACATATATCCATATACATATGTATACATATACACATATATATATAAATATATATATATATACTCTTAAATTTTCTCTCTCTCTCTTGAAAAACAGTTCACCCAGTTCATTGTGAGCTAAAGGTACAATCACTCTTTCTTTTCAGAGGGGGCGGGGGTCGAGCTGCTCTCCTCTGTTGGTTTTGTGGCCTCGGGGGCCGGAGCAGCTGCCTCCTTGGCCTCCTCCTTGGGGGCCTCCTCTTTAGCCGGAGCCTCCTCTGCCTTTGGGGCCTCAGCCGCAGCAGGAGTAGTGGCCGCAGCAGCAGCAGCAGCAGGGGCAGCAGCCTCCTCTTTCACCTCCTCCTTCTTCTCCTCTGCTGGAGCGGCATCTCCGTTCTCGGCGGGCTTCTCCTCAGAGGGGGCGGCAGCGGCCGCCGCTTCCTCTTTGACGGCCTCGCTCTTCTTGCTCTTCTTCAGATTCAGTTTGAAGTTGAAGGATTTCTTCAGGGAGAACTTCTTCTTCTTCTTCTTGGGGGTCTCCTTGGCTGCAGCCTCGCCCTCAGGTTTGGCAGCCTCTCCATCTGCAGCAGGAGCCGGCTCGATGGCGTCGCCTCCTGCACCGGCCTCGGTCTCCTTGGCTGCCTCGGCTGAGCCGTTTGTGGCGGCAGCATCCCCATCAGGCTTTGTGGAGACATCGCCATTGGTTTTCACATGTCCATTCTCCTGGAAAGAGGTTGAAAAATGGAGATGTTACAAAAATAAATCATGTTTTTTTTTTTTTTTTTTGAAAGAAACATAAATTCTCATGGATAAAACACGACGAGGATCGATTTATTTCGAGGATTTGTCGTTTCTTTTCCGTGCATCGTCGTGCTCATCAATTAACCACTGTGTCGCCTGCTCTGAGGCGACGCCTTGCAGTACCCTAATCAGGCGATAGGCGGCGGTAGCTGCTCACACACCGCCAGAGGAACCAGACAGACATCGGCTCAACAAAGACCAGGCTGGAGCTCATCGATGGAAGAATGAAAACACTTCAATTGATGGTTTTTTCCCTCCGAAATGAATCACAAATATTTCCAAAAAATATCAATTATTAATTAATTCTTAAATTGACTCATACTTTATGTCACTAATTAAGTGTGGGCGGCAATTTATACTCATAATGGTTCAATAATTTCATGAAGTATCAAAGTACTGATTAAATGTGACTCATCACCCGTCAAAAACATCTTCTTATGAGAATTTAGTAAATTCCCAGCAGTCAGTAAACGAGGCGTCCAGACGACAGCCAGCCTTGTATTTTAACAAGGGAGGAGTAGTAGACTGCCTACGTGCGCTCAAGCCGCCCCCCTCCCCCTTTACAGCCTGCCACTATCAAACACGTTGTGCGGATTTTGGGTTAGACCTCCGCCACACATAAACACATACCGACTTTAAACTTACACAACATGACAACAACACTCAAAGAAATATCTTTTAAGTGACGGGGTCTTTGTGCTCACAGCCCCCTCAGCAGGAGACAGTGATGCTCACAGCCCCACCTGACTTATCCCCACATTCATGTTTTAATCGATTCAGCGTCGAGTGTGTTTCACAAACTGCTGTTTTCATGTGAGAAAATCAACTTTTATCAATGTGAACTTATCTCCAGCGCTGATAAAAAACACTCGCGGGCAGTAATGGCGGCTCAATTGAGTGTAATTACCTGTCCGTTGGTTTTGACAGCTGCAGCATCAGCGGCGGCGGCGTTAGCCTCGGCGGCCACCTCTCCTTTGGATGACTGGGATCCCATTGTCTTCGGTGAGTTGTGGTGTCTTCTAAAGCAAATGTAAAGCAAAAAAGAAAAACTAAAAAAAGCGTGTGTTTAAGTTAATCCAACCCCAGGGCCGAGTAACGTATCCAGCGGTGAAGTGAGGAAAAGTGTGGCTTTTTTCTTCGTCTTCTTCAGTCCCGGCGGCTGCTCCTGTGCTCGGACTTGACACCCCGGCAGACAGAGACCCTCTACACTCAACACTGGTTGAACGCAACGCTTCAACATAGAGCAGGTTCAAGGCGCCACCCGTGGGCGGGAGCTGCCCGCCTCCGACCAATCAGCGTCGCGTATAAGGGCACGTCCAGCCATCTGTGGCCAATCACCTCTGACTTCCTAATTGTCCCCGCCCCCTCCAGAGGACCCTCAGCACTGAAATCAATTCAGTCCCTCTGAATACAGTGTTTCATAGGCATGGAGGTGAAGAAAAACAATATTGACATGGCATTAAGATAAATGATGAACTTTTTTTTCCACCATGAAATCGTTTCCTCACCTTACGTCACTGTGTATGTTACTGTATGTGTGTTGTTATTCTATTATTACAGCATTTACATGTTCAGTAAAGATAAGTTGAAGAGTAGGCTACCTCCCCAAATGTAGGTACTTTTACATAATAGTTGTTTGTTACAGCATTTGCATGTGTGTGTATGTGTGTCCAAGTGACCTGAAGACCTGTTGCCCACAACCTGATTATTACATAGACGTTGGTGTAGACAAATACAGATGAGTGAATGAGTTCATTTTAAATCTAAATTATCAACACTATTCATATTCATGCATCTATATATCATTGTCTTGGTTTACTGTTTGATCAAGAGAAGCTGGAACCAGGCCATTTTAAATATTTTATATTGAAAATGTTATAAATGATAGATCAATTAGCCAAACTGGTTCCAGATTCATTTTAATCTACTTGACTGACTAATCCTTTCAGTTCTGTTTTGCACCGACGGAAGCTCATGAAATGAAGTAATGCAACAGTTTCACTCGTGAGGATTACTTAAGCAAGCAGGGAAGTTTCTGAGTGTGTCTCTTTTGGTTTCAGTCTGTCTAAAAGATGCTCTCAGATGCACATCTTAGATTACAGTCTGATTCAGCACTTAGTCACACTTTCGGGAAAAATATAACACAGCAGGTGCTGCCTTAAGCTTTTTTTCCCACTGTCAGACATCTGTACAGCTGTGATTCAGGGTCATGTCATGACACGACAAGACGGTTTGTAGTGAATAATCTGAGCACCTCTTCATTTCTTTCATATGGGAAATGTTGAAAAAATCAACATGCTGATTTTTTCTGCTTTACTGAAACACAGAGCTCTTTACAAACAGAACACCTTGGTGTTTTTCGTGAGGCATAGATGTCCAGTTTGCACGGTCATGATTGCACGGCAAGAATTATGATAGTCATGAGTTGGCAGCCATGGTCTCTCAATAGTGAGTGCAAAACACACCAATCCAGCATAGCATTGAAACAGGTGACTTTTGATGCTGTGCCTGACCTGTGTGTTTTTCTCGAGTCGAACCATAAAGATGTGGAAATTGAAACTACAAATTAGGTTTCATGTCAAATTACTGATGCATCAGAAAGAACTCTTAAAGCAGGCCACATATTGATCATCAGTCATCCACACCAATACAATCAGTTACCTGCTTTACTGTTATGGATGATAGGTGTATTATGAAAGGCGACACGACACAGGTGAAAAGTTCAGCAGAAGAAGAAATAGAGAATTTGGATTTTAAAGTTTGTTACATGAGGGTTTTCTTGTGTCTGGTTCTCCAGGTGCATCCAGTCTTGTTTGTCTCGACCATGAGAAGCAGCTGAATGGTAAGTGCACTTTTCGTCATACAATGGTGAATGAGGGTTTAATCTGTTGTTCAATGCTGTGCTCTCATTGTGGATATTGGGACACATTTTTTTGGCGATCCGACTGGGGAGCAGGACCAGCGTTGGGACTAATGGTCTGTCACGCTGTCTCCTCATGGCCCCATGACTGGATTTGTTGTTCACTTCCGCTTGTCAACAACATACCAAGAGCAAAATATGTCAGTGTGATGATCATGCACATTCCACCTGATCATTTTCTCCCACACACATTCCTCCTTATATCAGCTGTTGAAGCTAAACATTTCAGTTATGGGAGGAAAAGACTTCACTGTTCAATGTCACAAATTAATCTTTACTGCAGCCAATCAGCCTAATTGATTTTGCAAGACTTGGGAACATTGGAATGCGTGTCAGCAGCCTGTCTTTATGCTAAATCCTCCGGCTCTCTGGTTTGCATGTCAACTTAAATCACACTTTGGTATCTAAATGAGTGTGACTGAACAACAGTCGCAATGTTATATCATTTAGAAAATGCAAACCTTTATATCATATTACAGCCAATATAACTACCAAATAGGCTAAAGATGACTGTAAAGTTCTTATCAGTTATCAGATGTAGTATTAGTTGAAGTGATTCACAACAAAGAGCTCTTTCTTTCGATTTCACTCTGTTTCACATCAACAGGCCATTGTATGAACATGGGAACAGCAGGTATATATCAACCATGTGTCACACTTCTCATAACAAACCATAGATTTGAATTGTTTAAATGTTTTTAATTTGTTTTCTAGCTGAAAGTGGTAACTGATGCTGCTCTCAATATTGAACTAGAGGTCACAGGCAGCAGCCACCGCCACCATGATTTGCATCTATCTGAAAAAAAAACCATCTCTTAAAATATCAAACTATTACTTCACTATGCTGCAACAACCCATTCCTCTGGGAGGTCTTTCCACAGAAAACGCAGAAAACAATTTCCTTTTGGGCCACACTTGGTCCACGGGGACACTTCATTTTGAAACAGGAAAGGGCCAATACCAAAGTATTGCCACAAAGCTGGAAGAGCACCGTTGTCTTGAAATATCATTTTATGCTCAAGCAATGACATTGTCACACAAACACAAACTACAGAGAGCATACTGGAAAGTACAGACGTAGGTGTCCACATACTTTGCTTGACCTGTGGCAAAGTTGTGGACATTTAAGTTGAGTTTAAAGTGGCAGCAAAATATTTGCAAATCCCTTCTCTTAAAGGGCCAACAAGGAGTTTCGGAAAGCGATGTGTTTTCACACTACATTTCCCATGAGTCTCTGCGCGTATGGTGAAATTCTTGGACTGGCGCATTTGCCAAGAATGTTTTCATTAATTAAAAACGAAAGTCAGAGGTTTGAAGACGATCAGATACCGTCGTAGTTCCGACCATAAACAATGCCAACTAGCGATTTGGCAGCATTATTCCCATAACCCGCCGGGCAGCGTCCGGGATACCAGGAAACCAGGAAATGTTGGGCAAGTCGACCACTAAATAATAATATCAAAATAACTATAAAGACAAAACAATATACAGTATTTATCGAAAATTTACCCATTAACAAGTGGGTAACATAGATTCATCCACATTAATATACTCTTTTATAACCAAAAGCAAACTTCTCGGGGTCTCTTTAAGATCCCATAAATGTAGACAGGGTTATTATGGGGATTGGTTTTATTGCTGTATTTGCCTGTCTGGATTTTTGTGGAGTTAGTGATAAAACGTCAACGACTTGGTTTAGACACTGCAGTGGTTTCGATCTTAAACTATTCAACAGAGGTTTTAGTTTCCTTTAGTCTGTGTTCCTCTGTGGTTTTTTGCCCTCGCTGTGCTCACAATGAGAGGACAACCTTTTCTCACACATGTATCA
The DNA here is from genome assembly GCF_905171665.1 of Trachurus trachurus. NCBI lineage: Eukaryota > Metazoa > Chordata > Actinopteri > Carangiformes > Carangidae > Trachurus > Trachurus trachurus. The sequence goes on along the minus strand of NC_139904.1, from coordinate 22,350,989 downwards.
CGCTGTATCTATCTAGCCTGGCCATGTAAATGTCATAATAATGTGTCCACTGTGTACTGTGGAATGCCTGGCACGCAGGCCCTCCCGTCTCCTCAAGCCATCTTCTCCTGTGAATGGACTTCTTCAGCCTGCCTGAGGTAACTCGGCCCCGCGGGGAGAGGCGGCGAGAGAGACCTCGTCTTGGTTAAGTTTTGCAGATGGGACTAAATCAAGTGCCCCTTTCTTCTTCTTTTATGTAAACCACGTCCCTGTGTGACGGTAATGACGACAGTGTGGAGGGTAATGACAAGGCGCAGGCTCATCATCCCTTCATCCTCATCACCACACTTGACACTTTGCTCTGTGTAATGCGTGTCTGTCTGTGTGTTTGCACATGTGCGTCTGTGTGTTATGTGCATATAAGGGAAGCATTGTCATGGGACCAGTGAGCGTCAGGGGGAGAAAGGCACAGAGAAGCAATCCTTCACACATTATGCACAAACACACACACACATACACATCGAATGCAAGGAGGGCATCAGCTGTGACAGAGTCCATATAGATGTGAGCGTTGGAATGCAGAGTGGAGGAGAAAGTGGAGGAGGGGGGTTTCTGATCTCTTTGATAGCTGAGGCCTAAGATGGAGCGAAAGGGATGGTCAGAGACAAAAGAAGACAGATGGGGAGAAAGGAGTGACGTGTTGATAGTAGGAGTGATAGCGGCCGTTAGGTGAAGCCAGGGGGCTGTGATAAGGGTCGTCCAACAACAGTTAACACCCCACCAGCACAACATACAGAGACCTCCATGAGAGAGCCATTGTGATTGGAAAAACCTCAGGACTGGCTTGAACTAGCAAAACCATTGTGAACAAGAAGTTACTGTCCACTCAAGAGCCATAACATAACTTCCTGAAATAAATTTTTCTTGGAAAGGCAGATCTTAAACAGAGCAGTTAATCCTATCAAAGTGCAGGTGTGCTGTGTGCTAAAACACGTATTAGCCTATTCATTCAATTGAGAATGAGTGGGAAATTTATGATTGTGCTAACGTCACAGATATAATTTGACCATTCAAGTTAATGTTATTAGCGTAACGTTTTGGTATTTGTGTTATTTCCCTGAAATGTAATTTAGAAATGTCCTAGTTTCTATCATTAATAGACAGTATTTCTGGCATGCCACTACTTTTTCTTGACTCCAAATCATATAAAGCTAATATTAGCTTTGTCAGTTGCTTCCGTTAGTTAGCAAACAGCTAGGAGGTGTAGATAGCCTATTTAGTGGTGACAGATCAAGATCTAGCGTAGCATATACGTTTACATATTAGAGCCAGGCTAGGCTAAGCTGAATAATTATCATAATTTCTAATCATCCTCATATTTAGGCTACATGAAATCAAATGTATTCATCTTGAGTTCAATTCATGTTGGTGGCTTCCTATAAACAACAGATGTAGCATTGATAGATTGTTGCTTCAATATGTGCTGGCATAATTATCCATCATCTTAAAGTTGGATGAGATGACTGTCCAATCAACCAAGTAATATCTTCAAGTCAATATATCATTCTGTCCCTGGCTCCAAGGTTAATGGAACCAGAAGAAAGGAACATTAAATGATTAAAATAGAGCAACATGAGGATGCCACTGAAATCAGAAAGGGGACTGATGTGAAACACAATTTCACTGTATGATCTTCTGATCTTTGCTTTTTCAAGTACACAACAAATCACCTTGGGCATTTTCAGTGGCCTGGCAGGTAAGAGGTGTAGCCTATTTCAGGGAATCACCTAACAAACTCGTCTGTGATTTCCTTTCTATTGATTCAGGGTATGTCAGTGTGAGAAAGGTGCTTTCCAATCACAGAATTAAAGTAAATATGAAAGTGGAAGTAAACTGAATGAACCCAACCGAACTGAAAGTACCGTGTCATATTCAAAATGTCAACACCAGCCCCAATATGAAATGGATCATTTAAGACTTTAAAGACCCAAGTTGACATTTTTATTGGTTTAAAACAGCACAGAATGACTTCCACACTTAAACAACAGACAAATCTTGCCCTACGAATAAAAGGCCTTGGCAATAACTCCACTAAAAGCTTCAAAGGGCAGATGTCAGATTAGTTTTTCAGCCTGAATGAGCCACAGAATGACTATTAGGACCGTGTTACCTCATTGGAAGTCTAATTGAACCAATCATACCCTTTCATTTTCTCTACTGCTTGCCGTCACTTTGTCACGCCAAGCTCTGCCTCAGGGACAACTCCAATTTGTCTCTGTCTCTTGACCTGGCCTACCACCACACTTTGATCCCATGACGGGGGGTCATGGCCTGAGGCTGGTCTACAGCGTTACCCTGAACCAAAATGCTTTGCTCCCAGGAATGTTGACTTCATCTCTGGGTTACTGTTACCTGCCCCGTGCCTTTTATCCTGTGGCAGTCATCATTTATTTTCACGTCAGCTATGTCTTTTAAGTAATGTACGGTCCCGACCCCACCCCCAACCCCCTACTCTCGCTCTCTCTCTCAGGCTGCAGTCAATGAAGCTTTGTGTGTGTATTGCTCGACGTTGGGCTGTGGGTGCGCTCTGTCTCCCAAAGGCGCCATTGTTCTGTGCCTCATCATCCTATGGATGAGCATCACAAGTCCGGCTGGAGGGTTAGAGAAGAGGTAGTAGCAGTGGGTGGGTGAAGAGGGTGAAGGAAAGCAGCAGAGAGACTGAGGGGACGGAGGATTATAGGTATTAAATGAGCAGAAACTGAGCTGATCACTGAGTGCACTCAAAGTTCATGAATGGCTCTTTACCCTGACTTTTATTTTATTTTATTTTATTTTATTTTATTTTATTTTATTTTATTTTTTGCCATCATAAACATTTTTAGATGATTGAGTCATTTTTTTTAAGCATACAGTTGCTGCCCTGGATTATAATCAGCAATTTTAATCAAAAGCAGCCTAGCTGTGGTCAATATCTCTTAAGTGCTTGCTCAATCGTATAAGCACTGATTCCCGGACCTCACAGAGGGACAATAGATAGCATATGGCTTAGCATTTGAGCTGACAGATGTCCACGCTGAACAAATAGAGAGCAGAGAAAAAAATAATCATGACTTTAGCTTTGAGGCTGCCTCCGTGGCCTAGGGTCAAAGGGGTCAGATTTGGGGGGCAAATGACAATGGGGCAAGGAAGTAGGGAGGTGGAGTGTTGTGGTACACCAGTCTTGTTAAATACCCGCTAAGTAGGTCACATTAACATGTTGTTTGAAGTGACAAAGACGTAGCATGACTTGGTATAGTACAAGAAGTTTTACTGTGACAAAGTGAAAACAGTAGGCAGTCTCTGAGAATGTTTGGGACTTTCCATGTGTACAATTCAAATAGCCTATTACAATTGAACCATTTAGACCAGTGGTTCATCATGCTAATCAACCTTGTGTTTCTTTCTTTCTTTTTTTTTTACTTTCACTATCTGTACACTCCTCTGAACCTTTTTTTGATCTATGCTCAGATGGGGAATCCCACAGGGAATTCCCCTGGTGTAGGTGTTTCAGATGTAACTTGGTGTAAATATTATATTCAAAGCAAGATAGGCCAGGAGTTTTTTTTTTTTGAATGGTGTTAAAGGTATTTTCTAAGCAGTGGGGAAATTTCAAATATTTTCTATGGACTATTATTGTACGCTTTTACTCTGAAAGGGTCTTTTATGTTCAAGAAATAAAGCTTAGATTGTCCTAAATGTGGAAGTTCAGCCTCACTGTTACTCACCAGCGAAGGAACTACCAGACTCAGCCTCCCAGTCAGTCTTTGTCTACTGTACACACACTCACACGCACACACACAGAGGAATACACACACACACACACACACACACACACACACACACACACACACACACACACACACACATACACGCCTGGCACATGTAGCACTGGAAATGGTGTCAGCCCAGTATAAATCCCTTTTGACATATGAACATGCCAGTGACCTTATTACCATGACAACAGTTTCTACAGGATAATCACGCTGTGGCAATGCTGACACAATATGACACAACAGCGCAGACACTCACTGTTCGATGTGTAGCTGAGACATGAACCACTCACTTTTCTATTTCCTGTGCCTTTCTCTTCTTTATTTGGCCTATTTTCTGTGTGTTTCTGTTTGTGTATATGCCAGCCTGTGTGTATGTGTGTGTGTTGGGTAAGGTGCAATGCATTTGGAGAATTCAGGTAGCTTATATGTAAAAGTCTTGAAGCTAGAGAGAAAAGCATCCTTCCACTAGCTTTCAAAACAAGATTGATATAAAGGTAGGTCAGGCCTATCTCTGGGCTTGTGAGCTCTCACTTCCCCAGTGTGTGTGTGTGTGTGTGTGCACGTGTGTGTGTATTTGTTTCAAATCTGTGTACACCCACGCGAGAGTCCTAAAATAAATCCTTCTCCTTTCATACATGTGAGCACATTCAGCAGAACTGAACAACACATCCACCCCCTCCTCTTCCTCTCCTGCCTCCTCTTCTCTCCTTCGCTTTCCTCCTCCTTCCATCCCGAGACGAAGAGAGAGAATGTCAAAGGAAGGAGCGGGATGGGGGGTGAGGGGAGAGGGGGATGGGAAGACCAGGGGAAGAGAGAAAATCAGGTTTCTGCACAGTGTTTTGACTGAAAATATGAGAATCTTAGGCTCGGTTTGACTTTTTGTGCTTATCTCCTGATGTATGGAGAGCAGGCGGCTTCCAGGAACCGCAGAATAAAAAAAAAGAGAGACTGTGCTTGTGGAATATTTTGGAGACTGTGGAGATCATATCGCATCTCAATATGTTTTATATTGTTAAGACCTGCCATTCACTTTATTCACAAAGTTCGGTTTACACCCATCACACAGAGTGCTATTCAGTCAGAGAAGCTTTCCAAAGTTTGCCAAGATAACCCTGATGATTTAATCTTCATATTGGATGATTCAATACAGTTGCACTATGGGTAACGTGTGTCCCTGTGCTTTAGGAGCTCAGTCATCCTGTTTTCAACTCTTCAACATTATAAAAGGTATAAAACAGTCCATATTTCCACCCATCCATCGCTTATCCGAGGGGGCTGGAGCCAATCCCAGCTGACATGGGGTAAAGGCGGGGTACAACCTACACAGGTCACCAGTCTATCACAAAAATACGCACATACAGTATGCTCACATCCACACCTATACAGCGATTTAGAGTCACCAGTCACCACTCAATCAATTGTGCATGTCTTTGGAGGACTGCTTGGACTAGCGGGAGGAAGCCAGAGAACCTGGAGAAAAAGATCATTGACCATATTCACAGCGTCGCCATCTTTCCTTACGTCATCACTCGGGGTGGGACAACAAACTGTATAACTGCTGCGTCCCTGGCTGCAAGCTGTAGCCTACAAACGTCAGGAGTCTGATAAACTGCTTTCCTTTTTATCACTTCCCGGTTGATACAGATTTAAGGAAGGCAAAATGACAATGACAAACGACAAAAACGTCATTTGTTAGCTGCTGTTAGCTGCAACTGCTAACGTTAACGATAACGTTATGTGACAGCGTTGAATCTTCCAACCCCGAGTGACGACGCAAGGAAAAATGGCGATGCTGTGAATATGGCTAATTGGCTGAGCTGTATTTGTTGTAAAATGGCCGATATGGGGAACCCCTGAACCACACACAAAATGGATCCATACAGCCGTCATGCTGGGCTGTAGGATACTTGTTAGGGAATGGAAATCAGAAGACCTCCCTCCACCTGTGGTTCACTTGTTCAGTAGCAGCATATGAGGGGTTATCATATATGATACACCGCCTTGATATAGATACATGATATATATCATGAATTTTATTGGTTTGTTTGTCTGTGTTTTATCTTTATTTTAGTTTGTCTGGGTTTGGTTATAGGCTACCTAATTTGTACACTAAAGGTGTAACATATGGGTTTATGTATTGATATGTTTGTTGCAGCACTGTAATTGTCTTGAAAACATGAAAAATTAAAATCTGTGATTTGTAAAATGGATGAAATTATGCGTTGGTCATCCACTGATTTAGCACTCCTACATGCAGTGTTTAAGGTTTAAAACTCTTCTCCTTTGCCACATTCGCTGGTAGCCTACTCGAGAGCTGTCAAGCACTTAAAAGGGGAGACTTTAGGAAACGCTGTTTTTGTTTAAAAACTCATTATAGTTTCATTTAGCTCTGGATGGACAGAATCTAGGCAAGATTTTTTGGAAACCAAGACACGGACGAGCACATTTTCTCCATGATTGATTCTTATGAGCTCCGACACACAAGTGCTACTCATCTTGTTGTCTTTGCTGCAGCTGTTGTGCAGTGAAATTCTCTTTTTTAACGCTCCAACTGCCTTCGCTGTTCCTCGTTTGGAGTTTTTTTTCTGCCATGACCCAGCTGCAGAGTAGGCAGTCTGCTTCCTGTTTTACATTGGCGCATGCATGCCAAGCGTATGTCATGTACCGTATGTGTGTTTTCAGATGTGACTGTAGAGAGAGATTTTATGAAAAAAACATCCATATGACCTCAGACTGACAGAAAAAAAATGTCAAACTGGATGCAACAAAACCTTATTCACACATTATTCCCAACAATGTAACTCACACCTTGCCCACAGAAAGTTCAATTGGTGTTTCAGGTCTGTTAAGCTGAAAGTGGTGAACGTAGCCTTGAGTCACTGCAGGCCTCAAGCAGAGAGGAGTGGAGTGATAAGCTCAATCCTCTCTGGCTATATACCAGCAGATGTCTTTCATTTTCTCACTTGTAGTCCTCAGACATTCACTTGAGGACATTTATGAGATTTCAAAAGGTTTGATACAGGTTTTTCTCTGACATGCAGTATGTAGTAGTGCTCCTTAGCAACCAAACAGGCTTTGATGTGTAAAATCCCCTTGAAGAGGAAGATGCTGGACTTTCATATCCACCACCTACTTGTACTTTATATAACACGGTGGTGTCCTGTGTGCATGGTTGTTTCCTATGTTCACCCACTCTGATCAGATGAACTTAGTGATAATTGTAATCGAATAATCTTTATCTGCTATTTGTAGCTTTGTGGGAAAGTCAGAGCCCTCATGTGTTAAAGGGACAACGAGGAGTTTCTCCATCGGCAGAATGAAAAATTCTGCGACAATAAAAAAGTCTCATATTAATGTGGATGAATCTACGTTACCCACACTTGTTAATGGGTCCATTTTCGATAAATATATTGTTTTGTCTCTATCGTTATTTTGTTATTATTAGTGGTGTTGGAAATGCTGGGCGAGCCGACGTTTCCTACCTTCGGTTTCGCGGACGCTGCCTGGCGGGTCATGAGAATAACGCCGCCGAATCGCCGTTTATGGTCGGAACTACGACGGTATCTGATCGTCTTCGAACCTCTGACTTTAATTCTTGATGAATGAAAACTTTGGCAAGACGTCCGTCTCGCGTCGGTCCAAGAATTTCACCGTGCGCGCGGAGGCTCATGGTAAATGTAGTGTCAGAACACTTCGCTTTCCAAAACTCCTCGTTGTCCCTTTAATATTTCATAAAGGTTTTCAAATCTGTTTTAGTGTGAATGAAAAAAAAACACACATCTAAGCTTATATTGGACAATGCTGAGCTTCACTACCACCTGCACATCACCATCTGCCACTGTGCTGCGAGTCTGTTAACATTTTTGCCCTGGTTGTGTGCACGCAGTCTTATTAGCCGACTTCATTTACACACCTCATTTGGCATCTCGGTTTCATTCAGAACTTGAAAATACTCATCCGCAAGTGGACACTTTACTGTACAGGAGCAGACCAGAGAGAGAGTGAGTGGTAGGTAGTGGGGGATGGATGGATGGATAGATAGATAGATGGTTGGATAGATGGATGGATGGATGGATGGGTGGGTGGTGAGTCAGAGGGGAGATGGCAGAGAGAAGAGAGGGAGAAGTGCTGATGAATGGGTAGATGGCACACTGACCCACTAATGTTGCAGCTGCATCGCCAGTGGCTGTGCCTGGCCTGGTAAAACACACACGTACACACACACTGACACGTGCACGTACACATGCAAATTAATGAGTCCTTTTTTTTTACTCCCTCACATCACACACATGGACAGAGATTTTTTAACAAGGGTTTACTTGTGTATTGTGTGTATTTCCAGTGTCATACTAGCCCATGTCATGGTTTGCTGGTAAAGGTCAGGAAATGGAGGAAGCAGTGCTGCACACACAGGAAACACGCCAGCTTTCACAACTTCTGACTCCCCCATGGGTCTTTTGAATTAGTCAAGTGTATTTTTGGGTTATACCATCCGCCGAGTTTCGGAATATAAACTTCTCGTCTTGTCAGCGTGGGCGAGACACGTTGACTCAGATCATCATGGGACATTTTTAAATTATGTGAAAGGTCCTCAGCTCTCTATAGGGCCATGGGTTAGAATCAGAATAGGTGAGAGTGTGGATGTTTCGTTTTCTATTTAGTCTAAAAAGCTGATTTTTCTCCCAGTTATTTTCTTCTCTTTTCATTCTTTGATTTACTTGAGGACTCAGGTTTTAACACCACTCATTTTAATGCTATGAATCCATTGAGAGAATCACCTGTCAGAGGGAACAACCTGCACTGGTGGCCTTGTTGTAGCAGATGTCAACAAGTGTCTGTGTTTTTAACTTAGAAGAGAGAAGAACTGAAACAAAAGTGCCATTAGATAAGAAATCAGTACAGAGGTAAGCCCTTTAGACTATATGATTTGCCACTACATTGAATAATTGCACACAATTTCCAGTGGAGGGGGTTGCCCTCAGTGTAGGGAGCCTACAAGTATGGAGGTAGAGGGTGAAGGGTGTGTCATTAGTCAGACCAGAGTTCACATCCACATATTGCTTTTTAAAATGTATTAATTGTGGCGGGGATGTGGTGGGGTTCTTTCCTGTGACCACTCTTCTTCTTTACACAGTTTTCACAATAAAAGAGCAAATTCACACTGTGTAAATGATTTCCTATTCAGAAAGCGACTGCGCTGTGTGACCTACATATGCTGATTGTCCACCAGGTTGTTAAAGTTAAACTAAATTGAACTTTGATGCCACGTGTGCTGACTAGGGGTTGCACGACTTCAGATTTTTTAAAGTCGACTGTAATGTTATGAAAGTCGAGTCGACGTCGACTAGTCGCTGATGACGTCATTCATATTTTTCCCATCATAACTAAAATCACAGGAGGAGGGAAATGCTTTGCAACAATCTGTAGGCTATTCACTGACTGACAGCTCATGCACAGAAATTAGTCCACAGAACAGCAGCTTTATAAACAACAAGCTGTAAATCAGTTTGTTTTTTTGTAACATACACTCCTATAGCCTACAAGTGCAAAAGATAATAGGCTACTGTAGCTGCTGTTCATTAAACAATTAGGGAGGAAAACGACACACAGGCCTCGTCACCATCACAGTCCTGCTCAGTCACAGTTTCACTCACAGCTTTTTTTCCTGGTTGGTTGTTGCTGTTGTTGGTTGTTATTGTTGTGCGCGACGTAAAGCTGTCGATATGAGCGGAGTTTTTTTGTTTTTTTTTAATTGCCGGCAGCCCGACACACTGGCCGCGGCAGCGCAGCGCCTCACAGGCGCTTGGCTGGTGTCAGGCAGCAGCTTCTTCGACCCGTCTGTAGGCTACAGGTCTGTCTCTAGCGCTGCGTGGATGTGTGTCTTGTGTGCAGACGCAACTGATAAATATTTATAGACGGACAAGCAAACTAATCATCATTTATTTTATTTTGAAAATTGACCGGATTCTCTCGCCTTTTCTGTGTCCGACTTCCTGTCTGGTACGCGCTCGTTCTATCCAGCTTGACGGCGCTCGTATTGTTTTCATTCAGCGCACTCAGCTGTTGTTTCAAGCTGCTACTCTTGTACTGTCACGTGATCAGCGACTAGTCGACGTCAAGCTGAAAACGTCATTGTGGAGCAGTAAAGTCGACTAGTCGATTAGTCGACTAGTCTGTGCAACCCCTAGTGCTGACCTCTCCAATTAACATTCAACAAGATTCAGGTCTTCATGGGTTGAGTGTATAACCATATATTCTGTGCATCTCTGAGCTCTGGGAGTCCTGTAACTCTAACTGTCTGATTCTGAGCTGAAAATCTTGAGTGAAGAAAATATCAGACAAGTCTGCAATACAAAGTTGCAAGCTAACTGCTTCATGACACCTGTTTTTCCACTGAAACCACCTTTAGTCTATCCCTCCTTTGATCATTTGATATTTGCCATAACTACACTGGTGCAGGGCTGAACAAAACTTTGTCATCGGACTAAATCCAGACTCGTTCTCTAGTGTTAACAGTCTTGTCTGCTGCCAGGGCTCAGAACCTCCGCTAATGTGTTGTAGATATTCATCAGTTGCAGGTGAGCCTGTGCAGTGCTGGTCCCACTGGAGGAAAACAACTGAGTTTCATGTCAATATCAGAACTCTAAGGTTGGCACGGATGACTTTTTGTGAGTCTTTACAATCCCAATGCGGTAATTCAGCGTAACAGTCGCTGTTACTGGGGTTGAAATTCCTGTGAAACAACATTTAGACCGCCATGAGACACTAAACTTTTACGCCCACATCCACTTTTATTGTTATTATCACTATAAAGAAACCAAATTAGCCATCATTAACACCAGCCAGTGTGTCCTCACTGCCGAACAGATTTCCTTATGGCTGACTAATTAACTCTGAGGGGCTGTGTATTCAGATGATATAGATCTAATTAAAAGACCTGCACCTTCCTAGAACACCAGTGCTGCAGTGATGGATGCAACACTGGAAGTATATTTTATACACAAACAGATACATGCAAAAAAAAAAAGGCATGATGACACATATCCTCAGGGAAAGGAATCACACACACACACACACACACACACACACACACACACACACACACACACACACACACACACACACACACACACACACACACACACACACACACACACACACACACACACACACACACACAGAGTGCACAGTATTAGGATGTGATGTGACTGAGAGCTAGTGACAGGTCTGTGCGAGGGGGCTGGCTGTAGATGTGCGCTCTTTCAGGGTGGCATGACACTGCCCCTTTAATATCACCATTAGAGACCTTCCACAATAAAAACACACACCAGTGGGATGCCATCTCCTCCCTGAACAAAAAACAGGCCAGACAGACAGAGTGCTGGGGACTCAGCCACTGCAAAGTCTTTGTTTGTAGTCAGCGTTGTTCCTAACATGAAACATTTCACCATCCATGTAGCGTGAATGAATTACAGTATAGACGAAGAAGGTGAGGGCAGGTTCTCTATACCGGCCGGTATGGGGCTTTATAGCTTACATAAGATAAGCCAGTCAGCTGGTGAAATGGGGAATAAAGGTCCGCTATGTGAAAGCCAAGATATTCAACCACACCGACCCCAGCCTTACCCAACCCTGGGGGCTGCGCAGACCATCAGCAGGTCACATCGCTTCCAAAGAATGTGGAGAATCTGTTTCATTCACAGCATGAGGTGAGTTTGTTTAGCGTGTGGTCTGTGTGACGGTGAGGTAATGAGGTCAAGTATGGGTGAGGGAAGGAGGCAGGATTGGTGGGAAAATGTAGACTTGTAAAGAAAAAAGGGGCAGTGGCACTGACATACTGGCAGCCTGAAAAGCTACAGTAGCGAGGCTGCCCTTGGCATCAACACACACACACACTCACATAGACACTGGCTTTGCCCTCCCAGCACACCCTCTAGGCTGGCACATGGAGCGGTGGGGGAGTGAGAGAGGGAGGGAGGGAGGCAGCGTGCCCAAGGATGAGACTGAAAAGAGAGAGCGATCCGGGGATGGCAAGATGGCTGCCGAGCCTGCCTCTCTCTCGCTCTGCCATTAAATTACAGACTGCATACGAATAATTCATCTGCCGAGATCAGAACATCTGCAGCTTCGCCATCAGCAATCACGGGCTGAGCGTTTGAAAGTTCCATATCAAAGAAACACACACATCACATATTGGGCAAATCCCAAAATGATTTTTCACTGGAAACGCTTTCAAGTCTCAACACAGATTGTGCACCTTTGAAACGGCGCCTAAAAGACATCTCAAGTTTGATCTTTACGTTGAACGAACGGTTGCGCAGGGTACAGATTATATAAATTACAGTAAAGAGAATTGATAACTAGGAAACTGGATGAGGCAAATGAGTTGGTAATCAGCAAAGACAGAGAAGGAGAGAAGGAGGGGTGCTGCGTGGAGAAGTGTTGACCTAATTCTGTGCAAATGGCTGCTTGTGTTGTAGACAGAATTTTTCGTGCCATATATTGTAACATCTGAGAGAGGCATGGAGCCAGGCTCGTCTTTGTTTGTGTGTCTTCGGGTTGTACACAAATATATAGGCTGTGCGTAGCCTGTATATGATTTTTTTTTTCTCTCTTTTTTGCCACGCTGTGTATCTGGATGTTGGGGGAGTGCAGGCAGTGCTGCAGAGAGTATAGTAAAGGGAGACAATGAGAACAATAAATGAATGCATTTACTGAAACAGATTGAGCGTTAAGTTTTTAGCTTTTGGAATGTCAAAGAATTCTGAGAAATCTAGACCAGACGCCAGGAAGCGGTGATTTTGTTCAATCCTGTGGAGAAGACAGGAAATAACAGAAAATATGAAAAGTTGCACTTGGATGAAAAAAATGTCATACAATGATGAGGTGGAGGAACGTGGTACATTAGGAACAGTGAGGTGAATCACATTTTTCAGTTGCAGTGGAAGGGAAATAAACAAAAATTAGATTTATTTTCTGCAACCATGCACCACAGGAACAATAATAAATGAATTTGTGTTTTTCTCTTCCCCTCTTTGTCTTTCTCATGTTTCCTGTTATCCACTGGTAACAAAACAGTGGTTAAAGGGATAGTTCAACATCTTGGTAAATTTGCTTATTGCGGTAATCCTAGTGGAGTTCATTACCTTTAATTATAAGGTGCATGTTTTGAGATCTGCGGGGCAGAAGCACGAGCTGCTCAGTGAACACAATGGAGTTGACCGACAGGTGCACTGTCCCTCATCAAACTCATCAAATAGCCTACACAATCCAACAACTCCAAAATGCTCCTGTGGACAAGTTGTGACCTGCACATTTACCACGCTATGAGATAATCATGTATAATTATGTAACATAACGACACATGAAGCAAATACTTGGAACTACTTGCGTTTTTGAAATCACTCCCCCCACCAGCCGTGTCTGGAATTTAGTTCCGGCTATGCATTTGCCTTGAAAACAACTCTTAAGCCCTTTTCCCACTAAAATTGTTAGCGGGTCGACCCGCGTTTAAAAAACCTGCGTCGACCCGCTAACAATCGGCATTTGGCCCCTTTCCCATTAAGGGGTCCCATTAACCCGCGTCGCTTGTCGAGTCGTTTGACCCGCGTCGACGCTCATTGCGCCTTTCCCACTGCCACCAAAAGCCGATTGTTAGCGGGTTTAAACGGGTTTTTTGGCCAGTGGGAAAGGGGTATTACATTACATTAACGGTTCTACCTGTACCATTCACCTCCATTGTGTTCCCTGAGCAGCTTGCGTCTCTGCCCCACATATCTCAAAACAATGCACCAATAATTAAAGGTAGGCCTAATGAATCTACTCCTGTGACTATAGGGATTATGGCAATAGGCAAATTTGCACGTCCTTGGGTGAGTGAGTGCACCCGTCCCGGACCCTCCATATAGCTCAGTAAAAAACATGCAACTTGCAACATGTAACTGCATTGCATTGTAAGCATTTAGCTTTGTTAGCGAGAAGCTATCTGACTATGAGGCCAAACCAGAGGGTGTTTGATAGGTTAGCTACTATTCCTCACAGATTATTTATAGAGAGGTCTCAACCTGATTTGGGCACAGTGCAGTATTCTAATTGGACCCAAGGCAAGCATCCATAAATTTGTTTTATTAGTGCAGTTAAGCTGTTATCTTAATGCTGCCACAGAAGCATTTCCACCTTGCCAAGAACAAAACACAATGAACTGTAATTGTGTTGCATTGAAGTTGTGACTGTCACCGATCAGCACAAACATCTTCTACTGGCAGCTTCAACATAACAGCATAAAATCCATTACCAGTGCAAAAACACAGCATTTTCCCCATATGTCTGCATAACAGAATTAGGTCTGTGCTGGAATATCTTGTGTCCATTATCCATAAAACACTAAAGTGAAACCAAACAAATGTTTTTGCTTTCCAACTGAGTGTCTGATGTGCATCCACCAGAAGTGAAGAAACTGCCTCGGTCTGCAGTCGCTGATCAACAGATGGCTGATTAGCATTTCCAAATCTGTAGTCAAACTCTGGGATGATTGGGGAATGATTGGAATTCAGCAGGAGACTTTATCTGCTCACACGCCATTGAACAGCCTCTTTCCCTTGCTTTCCTTCGCTCTTCCTCCTTTTTTTTATTAGCAAGTCAAACATTACACTGATGGCTCACTCACCTGGGAGTTTTACACAGATGGTTTTGTGCCTGTGGAAAAACACACACACAAGAGCAGCGCAATTTGCTTGTCCTCTCACACCTAACCCTCCTCATCTATAACACACACACACACACAATCTTTCTCTCTCTCTGCTGGCACTTTATCCCCCCTCTCTTTCTTTCACTTTCTCTTTCTCTGCACTCACCCTCTTCCATATCACTTTCCAATCAGTCAAATTCCCCTGGCACAGCTGACTAATGTCTCATCATTCACTATATCAAGCGCCTGTGCACTCAAACACACACACACACACACACACACACTGGTCCTGTCCTATAATGACATTATGGCACCCACTGAGTCAAATTACACTAAATCAATAGATCTTGTTTATCTGTTGGGGGCCTCCCTACTCTCAATTACAGCCGAGGGCAATAGGGAGAGGGGGCCTTGTGTGTGTTTGTGTTTGTGTTTGTGTGTGTTTGTGTACATGCGTGCATGTGTGTGAAGCCTCTATAAGATGGCCCTGGTGTTATCAGTTGCCAACGTGCCTGTACGTGACTCCGTGTAAAGGAACTGTTGTGAGTTCATGTGGACAGGCCCCCTTTCTTCCGGCCCTGCAAAGAGACAAAAACAACAACATAAAGGCTGATATTGCTATTAGCCAGATAAGCTAATTGACTCCTTGACTGTCTCAATGAAAAGCCCATTGAAATGCTGCCCCGGCGCCTGAGAAGCGGCACACAACAATGAGGAGAATGTTAATGACTCGCTTTTTTAACTGCAAGGTAAACAGCGCAGCAGCCCGAATGCCTCTTAGCATTAATTCTGCCACATTATCACATGGCACACACAATGCAGCTGCTGGAGGATTTGGCAATGAACATTCCAGGAAATCAGAGGCACGTTTTGCAGAACATGCTTAGGCTTAGGACGCCATGCTGTAGGGGTTGCCACAACACACGGGAGGGGTGCACAGGTGAGACTTCATTTCCATCTTACTTCTTTTATCAAAGTGATTGTTGTGGTTTTTATGAGAGATAATAATCTGAAACAGGCTCAACAACTGAGAACAAGCAGCGACTTGTGACTGGTAAGATACTGTTTGGTTAGTGCGATAATGTTTGCTTAGAGAGGAGATAATGGTTATATGAATAAAACTGTTACACATAATGTTTTTCATATGTCAACAGTTTCTTCACGATATATGAAGACTAAACGTTTGAATTCCAACAATGATCTGTGTCATCCGACCTCATCCTTATTTTCATATCGTCCATAATTGTCGCACCTGAAAACACATATTGCACGATCATTGAAGTACACCGGGCCTGCAGGTATCAGTGTAAATAGGAACGGGATTGTCTGCTTTGCAGCTGGTTGATTGCAGAAAATACTACGGGCTATGAACAGGAAGGCAGTTGTTGCATCAAGATGGTGAGTATAAAGGCGACAAACTCAGTAATAGTGACCCCACTCCAGAGTTTTCAAGTGTAAACAAAGTCAGCAGTTTTCCCACAAGTCTCTGTTTTAAACACAGAAAGTTCAGAGTAGTATGGCTGCCATGCATAAACACAGGAGAAGAGGTGTGAGGTTTAAAACGAATATGTAGTCGTGTAGATGTGGCCTAAGTCAGCGTGAGGTTCAACCAACCCCCATGGGAGGCTTTTATTGCCTTCATGCTGCAGCACCTTGGTGTTCCGTCCATTTTTTCCAGCTTTTCCAGGGTCGGGGTTCACGCTGGCAGCAGGCCCAGAGTGACCATCGCTTCATATTTCTTCATATAAATATTTTATTTTACATCCTGGGTAATGGATGAAAACATTAAAAAAATACATTTCTGCAGAAAGAAAATGTTTTATTTTATTCAAAAATATTGTTATAGTAGAGAAAAAGGGGGGAAATTACTCACTGAATATCCCATTAAGTATGTAGTAATGGTGTTGGTGCAGCTAAGATTAGTGACTTTGCATTTCAAGGTCACTGTTGTCAAAGTAATATCGTTTTCCTGTGTTATAACTTTCACAAACAGCAGCTCTCAGAGCAAGTGATGGAGAAACTCAGCTCTTTACTGTAAAATAAATCAGATTGATTGAGAAATACCATGACTACATCTGACAGGGGGTCACACTGCGTACACTAAATGTCACATTTTTTATATCACTTTTATTTGTCAGAGAAAACGGATTCTGATCTCCTCTGCGTCACTTGTAGCTGAATGGCTCCATGTTTTTGCACCTATCTGTTCTGGATGACTGAATGTTACGTCAGCCGAGCTCCAGCTAATGATACTTTACATAAGAGGTTTCAAATCACCCTACGTCTTGTTACCTCATTCACACAATGCAGCTCTTAACATTTAGGCTAGCTGTGCTGTGTTGTTGTATTTGAAGTCTGAAACCAAAATGATGATCGCCTATCTACCAGTGTGCCGTGTTGTAGCTATAGCAAGGCTGTCACTTACTGTAAAGGACTGGCTGGCTTGTGATTGGTTAGAAAAAGCTTCTTTGTGTTGGGACAGGTTAGGGACAGGACTGCATCACTGAGCAGAGTAAATCATAAACAGTACATGCAATTTAAAATACTACTTCCTAATGAAAGTCTGATTTAATCTTGTGCTTCTGCTATAATGTGATTTAAATTGGAAGTCAGTTTGGGTTAGATAACTGTCCAATTCTTATTTATCCACATGACAGCAATGATTGACACATAATGTCAGCAGATACATTTGTTTTGAGTTTTTCTTGCAGTCTCCTCCCTGGGGGCATTGTGGGTGGGCTAGGGTGACTGACAGTCAAGGCAATAAATGCCTCCCATGGGGGTTGGTCAACCCTTGTATGGACACTTTCACAGATAAGCAATTACCACCCTGAATACAGACCAGACAGCCAATTAGCACAGTACTGTTAAGCTACCCCCCCCCCCCCCCCCCCCCCCCCCATATGTAAATCAGGCCAGGAATTTGCAGAAAAGCACTCAACTGCTGCGGGACATGGCAAAAGTATTGTTCGCAGAGTAAAAAAATGAATGCAGATGTAATTAGGAAGTCACAGAGAGCGGAAGAGGACGAGGAATATACGTGTGTGTTTGAAAGAGAGGTATCCAAATTGTGAGAGAAAGCAGAGTGAGAGAAGGAGGGATGGGAGATTAAGGAAGGAAGGTGAAGGACAAGTGGGTGAGGGGGTGGAAACAGAGCAGAAGAAGAGAAAAAGAGAGCAAGACAGAGAGAGAGACTGGGATGAGACCAAATGCAGGCCCACATGAATGTTTCAGAAACGTAGTGAAACAGGCTTCCAGTCATCCTGCATACTAACTAATGCAACATCGCTGTGTATTTATAGGGCATAGAGGGTGTGTTTGAGTGCAGGGCTGTATGCAGGTGCAGACTCCAGGCTCTCCTTTTGATCATATAGACTGGTATATGTGTGTTTGTGTGTGTGTGTGTGTGTGTGCGCGCATGCATGTGTGTAAGAGTGCGTGGGAGGATAAGTTCAGCTGCAGAGACTTGATGAAAATCCTACCCATGTGGTGAATTTTGTATGGGATCACGCTGCCGCACTACATCACTTGAAAGACGTGTCATGGCTGAGCGCGGCACATGCGACACCTCTTAACACCTTCAAGATGTGCACAAACACACACAACATCAATCTCCCTCTCACCCCCTCCCGTGGGTTTCATTACACTTCACTTACAGGAACACACTATACACATCTCCAGGGCCAATATTGGCTTTTGGAACAAGCGGTTGTATTATCTTGGTCTTGTGAGGCTGCGTCCATCTCCGGTTGGCCGGTGCTGCCTGTCATGTCATTAGTTCATGCATTTAGCTTCTTTCTCATCAGGCCGACTCATGTTCAGTAATCTCAGCATGCCACACACAGCTGCTCGACTGGAGCCGTGGTTTAGCAGAGACTGAGTATATGTGTGGTAATGGGATTGAGCTCATGATGGTAAATCCAGTCACATCAACAGTATTTCCCTCTTAATGTTCTATCAATGTGACTCTGATTATACTGCTAAAATGTTATTTACTGTTATAATCTGTCACTGGAGGCGAAATAACTCCATGTGTGGATCATTATCATTATCTTTGAAAATGTGTAATTAAAAAAAACACAATGCTGATAACCCCACTGCTACTTTCAATTATCAATGAATGTCAGAAACATTACTTTTTGTTCAAGTAGCTAGATGAGAGGTTGATATATGTGTTCATTTAATATGACTCAAGAGCATGGAGATATCTAGCTCAACGTACCTTAGTTAAGTTTCAACTGGGGGCAGGGGAAACAGCTCGTCCAGCTTTGCATAGGTTTAACAACAACAATAGAACATTTAAAGTTAATTGACATATCAACGCATTTTGGTTTGATCTATGCAAAAACCAGAGGATCTCATATGCAAATGTTATGTAAATACTTGGACTGACCCAATCATGAAGTCTGTGATCGATTTTTGTTGCCCCCTCCCATCCCACCCCACCCCACCCCTTTTTTTGGACAGTTCTCATCTATCTAGATATGGTAATTGGGACAGCCCTAACAAATACATAATATATTTATTTATCTGACATATACAGTATATAGATAAAAACTAATGTAGAAACCTATTAGAATGTGAAGCAATTTCATATATTGACGATGTATGATTAAATTGTAGATGTACTATATCCATTCAAAAACCTGTTATGGTTAAAAATGTGTGTATTCCATATTGTTATCAATGCCGATCTCCATATTTCCAGAGGATCTTTATATGTGATAGTGAGTGATATCTATGGCAACATTACCCTTGATATGGGACATACATGTCTTAGATTGTATTTCTCAGTGGATATTTAGCTGACATCCTCAGTGACACCAGAAAGTCATTGGATCCACTTACACCTAACATTACAAGGCCTCTCGTATCCAGATTACATCTAGACAGGATTTTAACTTGATTACATTTACACTTCATGTTAATATGCGTCTCTAGTGAGATCCAGTTGAGATCTGATCACTCAGATACAGCTCACATCTCACCCTCCTCTTGTCTGAGTGCATTCAAAAGAGAAACAAAAAGGTAAAAGTAGAATGGAGGATGGAAGAAATTCATGAAGCTGTGTTGTTGTGTTTGCTTTCTTTTTGAAGCAGTGAAGAGGTTGTCCTCGACAGCTGGGATTCACTTAGATCAAATTTGTAAACACCATCTCACAGCAAAGTAGTTCAAAGTACTGACAAGTAGAATAAAACAGCAAGAATATCCTCATAGGAAGACATAGCCACCTTGCATACAAACACATATGTAAATATACATAGATTGTATAATATCTGTAGCGACAATGGTTACAAACTGCTACCTGACAGGCTCGGAACAGTCACATGAGATCATGTCTTTCCACCTACACATCCTGGTCGTATATGGATTCACTAACTTATATGACATTACACTTGTATTTAACATGGTCACGGTGCACTATCCAGTTGTAATCCAATCACCCAAAATGCATTTTAAAGACACGTGGAAATGGGGTCTTGAAAACAGTGTTGAATGTAAAACCATAATTTATTGGTTTTTACTCTTCATTCTGATTTTGTGGATTTACACACACACAAGAATAGTGAGAACTGGTGGCTCACCTGGTGGAGCACAGGGTCATCCCTGTTTCCCCCAGGTCCTATGTTCCCCACTTTGTATGTGACCGGGGAACATAGGACCCTTTTTTTTAGAAAGATGCTTTTTAGAAAAGCTTTTTCCCTTTTTCAGAAAAAGGGTCCTATGTTCGCCAGTATGTATTGCAACCAGGAAACATAGGACCCTTTTTGGGAAAAACGGGGAACACAGGACCCTTTTTGGGGAAAACGGGGAACACAGGACCCAGGGAACATAGATGCTCCCGTGGAGCACACACCAGACAGGTTCAGTTGCCCTCACAGCAGCCTGAGCTCAAACCAGACCCAGGCCCTCTGTTGGATATCATCTCCCCTCTTCCCCGAACTTGTCTAACTGTCCTTGACATAATAGAGCCAAAAATGGCCAAAAAATAACTGAAGAGGCAACACCACACACACACACACACACACACACACAAAATATACACTGTGTAAATCTGAGTACCTCAAGGACAATGGTGTGATGGATTTTGTCTTCAAATGGAGCCAGACCCACATTTCCAATCCCTATACTAAGATAACTATCATCACCTTCATACTGTATCACATGGGCAGATATGAGCTGTACAGAACTTCTAATCTCACACTTAGCAAGAAAGAAAACAGGCAGATTCACCAACACTGTCGTTCTTTCACTTGGATTCTTGGAAATTCACCTGAACCTTCACAGCCTTTTTTTTTTTTTTTTTTTTAGGTTTGAGACAGTCAAGATCCATATTGTTAAGGATTCTCTTTCTCTGTCTAATCCTCTGTTTACATCTGGTCTCTCTCTCTCCTACCCCCTATCTCCCCCTCCATCCCTCTTCCACCCTGTGTATTGACTCTCTGTATAGTCTGCCTGTTTACTGAGAGAGTAAACAGTGGAATGAATGTGCGGGTCACTGTCAGGGTCACTTTCTGTGCATCCTCTCCACTCCTCTCCTCTCCTCCCACCACCCGTCCTACACTCCCCCCCCCGGCTCCATCTCCACATCCTTCCCCCATGCCCCCTGATTATATGATGGTAATGAGAGGTCTAGACATGCTTGATCAGGATTAAGGCCCGGGAAGGCAGGCCGGCAGGCAGAGCGAGGTCACGCTGGGAGAGGCTGCTCTAGCTTGGACACACATGCCCCTGTGGGCCTAGGATGGGCACCGAAAGGCCCAGCCAGAGGTTTTTGAGGAATGTTTAAGGGTCATGGAGAGGGACAGGAATGAGGAGACAGAGGGGATAAACAAATGTAGCCGTAACAGAAGTCCTACTTTCTGCCGGCCTGCTGTGACGCTCCACTGGGGCTCCAACATTAGGAGAAAACAGGATGGCCCTGTTGCTGGAGTAATTCTCCTCTAAGTGAACGATGAACTCCATTCAATTACTCATGTATTCACAGATCCTTTGTGGTGTCAAACAGCAATTTCTAACACCGTCAAGCTAATTTCAGTGGCTTTGCAGTTTCTGGGTGACTGTTGGAATAAAAAAAAACAATTTAATAAGCCACTGCAGTGTTCAAACAAATATAATCTTCAGGTGTCCCTGGCAAGATGCCAGCCAGCTACCACGAGTTTATATTTTGATGAACCCTTGTTTGAAGTTTCCTTTGTAAGAGCGTAATTTCAGGATTCAGGGACTTTCAAGCATTGCCAAAAAACTCAGTGAAACATAATTCTAATTAAAGATGCGCTTCCATTCATTGTGCAAATACTAATGTATGGCCACATGGAGATAAACAGCTCTCCGTGTGCGAGTGCTCCAACTGAGTGCAGATCACAAAGGTCAAACAAGATGATGTTTTTGTAATAGTATCTATCAAACTGAACAAAACTAACGAAGGAGACACAATGGAAATGTGGCCTTTATGTTATCATGTCTCAATCTTTCCACATGATGTCTTCCTCTGTCTCAGCTTTATGTCCCTCCATAGGAAGCCTCCATACATTATAATCATGAGGAAGAATAATTCATAAAGAAGAATTTGGTCGCACTGCTTCCCTGTATCTACACAAACTCTTCACCTCAGTCAAGCAGAAAAGTAGTTTTGCAAATACAACAGCTATTTTCTATCCAGATTTTTGTGTTTCACGATGGAAATAGACTAGAAAATAACAAGAGCAAAACATTCCACTCAGCCAGTCCAAGGCCATTTTTTCCTGACACACAAACACAAACAACTTTAAAGGGATACTTCACCCAAAATGAATAATTCACCAATTGTCTATACTCACCGTCATGCCAAGGAAGGGTTTGGAGAACTTTCGGAGTTATCAAAACGGCATCCGGCTGGCAACGGATTTTCCTATAATGGCAGCGTATAGTGCTCACTTTTGGATCTGTGCCTTTCTTTGCTTCAGGACACTTGGGTCAGTAGTCTACAGACGAGCAGTATGGAGGTATTTGGATGTTTCATAGTGCGTGTTTTGGACGATTCAAAAGTGAGCTCTATCCACCGCCATTATATGAAAATCCGTTGCCAGCCGGACCCCCCTCTGGAACTCCAAAAGCGTTTTGATAACTCTGAAAGTTCTCCCTCTTCCTTGGCATGACGATGAGTATACAAAATTGGTGAATTATCGATTTTGGGTGAAGTATCCCTTTAATGGTTTAGGTTTCCCACTGTCTGATTTCAAGATGGATTGGAGCTGCAGTTACATACACCATACAAGTCACATCTAATGGTGAGTGACAACAGGAAGTGAATGTTTCCCCAGGACAGACAGACAGGGCTTTGACTCATAAAAGTGGACTCTGAAAGTCTTCTTCCATCCGTCTTCTATCTCATCAATAAACCAGATTTCTTTCCACCTCACTGGGTTCGTTCATTTTTTCTTTGCCTTTCCTCAGATGGTCCAAAGACATCATGTAGGTTTTGATTGATGGTCCACGGTAAATTGCCAATAGGTGGTGTGAAGAGTGTAATCTATGTGTGTCAGCCACTAGAAAATCTGGGGATCTGTCCAGGATCAACTCTTAACCCGGCTTTAGCCCTCCATGACCCCATAAAGGATAAATGGTATTGGAATAGATAAGGGATAGATGGATGAATAAAAATCAAATATCAGTTCCTTTTTAACTGAACTATTTCTTCATGTTGGGTTTTTTTTCTCTCAAATTGAAAATAATGAGTCCAAATGTAGCTGAAATGTAGGTGAGGTCCAGGATGCATTCATCTGTTTCTCATTTGCAATGTATCTGAAGTGAAGCCTTGACATCTAACCCCTCCATCTGTGTTTATTGACTCTTCACTTTTCAGGTGCATGCAAATGTCTGAGTGTGTTTGAAGTACAGGACACCAGCTGTTGACATAAGTGGCCTTCAGTCCAACAGGATTCTTGATACAGAGAGGAGGCAACACACAGCCAGCAGCACCCCCTTGCCTCCCCATGCATTTCCCACATGGATCTGATTTATGGTCATCCCTAAACATGCAGGAAAGGACAGGGATCGTGACTCCGGGTGTGTCGGGGCGATGTCAGGATCCATCAGTAGAAGGTATGTGGACTGACTGAGAAAATAACCTGCAGCTACGGAAGGAGAGGATAATTCAGAACTTAACTTTCATCCCCTTGTTTTTTGGCTCCAGGAGGGTCCAGGGAGAGACCGCTGCCCTTCACGCTGGCTGACAGAACGGACACTACGTCTTCCCCCAGGTGACCTTGAACAAAACACAGAGGGTCTAAACCATTTTTGGAAATGTTACCACATGGCTGCAGAGCGGGATATGCGAGGCACGTCGGCTACAAAACTGAAAGGTGAAGGTTAACTGAGAGGATTTTAGATGTTTCACTCCCATTTATAATATTCTCAGACAACAGGAATAACACGCAGACCCACACGTTTGACAAATGCATTTACAACGGAAATCCATCATTCTGGCAGTTCCACTTTCAAAGTTCAATTTGTCCTTTCGATTTTCAGTATATATGTATATTTCAATTTCTCCCATTCTCCCTTAAGCTGTGCAGCTTCAAAATGTGTGTCAGTTCTCCATTATTTACCACCCTTTCATCCTGTTTAAAGGCATCTACAGCCTCATTTTCCATAATAGCCTTTTAGCTCATTATTAACAGTAGTTTTACAGAATATTTTAGAACAGGTAAACCAGGATTACACAGATTTAATTATTGATTATTTCAAATGGGTAAAATCTTGTTTCAATGTAGTGCTGCATGTGTCTCTCTTTCATTCTCTTGCTCTCTCTCTCTCTCTCTCTCTCTCTCTCTCTCTCTCTCTCTCTCTCTCTCTCTCAAACACTGACAATGGACCTGTCCGTCATAGTCAGGCTGGCCATCAAAGCAGTGGGGCATCAATGAGGCCATTTGGTCGCCTAAAACCCATGAAGTTTTTATTGTCCCTGTCCATCTCTTTACCAGCTTGTGTTAGCGGGGTGCACATGAAAGCATGCTTGCTCCAGAACCAGAACCTGACAGGGCTAGACAGTTTCTCAAACCAGTAACACACTGTTCAGCATCACTGGGAAAACGAACAATGCGTTTTTCTACCTACTGCAGGGTGCCGCCAGACAATTCTCCTGCACTGTCAACGCTGTAGAGGATATCGTTCTGGTAATGGGAGACTATGTGCTCAGTAACTGCAAGCTCTAACTTTGTGCAATCACTGAGCTAACAGCTACTAGTTGCTATTTCTCACTGTATTTCCATGTGTTAGCCAGTTAGTGCTAACTGATATCTTTTGCATTAGGTGTGCTGTTGTGAAAATGCTTCAATCAGTGCTAGGTATAACTTTCTCTCTAAAATACACTTCCCATCCAAAAAATAAGTCACACACTCTAATATTTTGTTGGGCTGCCTTTAGCTTTGATTACGGTACGCATTTGCTGTGGCATCATTTCCATAAGCTTCTGCAATGTCACAACATTTATTTCCATCCAGAGTTGCATTCATTTTTCAAAGACTTTCAACGGGGTTAAAGTCTGGACTCTATGGTCACATTGGACCACATTTCTTCCTTGAAGATGATGGTTCCCCACTATCCTTCCTGTTTTTAATAATGTGTTGGACAGTTCTTAACCCAATTTTAGTAGTCTCAGCCGTCTAATTGGACCCTTCTGAAACAGATTAACATATTTTCCACAACGACAGGATGTGTCTTCTGACATGGTTGTTTAAGAAATGAGACTGCATCAGTTAGGGTTAAATAAGTTGTAGCCAGCTGAAACATAATCATCCATGCAGTAATTACCCAATGAGGCTCTTACCTATTAGCTTAGTTAAATCCAAGTGGTGACCTTTTTTTGGACAGGCAGTGTATACTTTTAGTGATGGTTTAATTTGTTCAAATATGATCGATTATGTTCAACATGTTTAACTCCTACATTTAACAGTAGAAATGTTCACATTACTTGTCAAAAAAAGATTTCACAAGGTTTTTTGTAAAAGGTGTCATATCTCCTAGCTTGAAACACTGCTTGCAGAGTCTAATAAATACAATCATAGAACAACAAAAAGCTTGTGTAAAACATCCAGCAGATGAGTGTAATTAGCAAGTACTTTCTGCTGTTGAACAGTTTGCCTGATGTGTAAATGGACATGTTGGTTTAAACGCATGCACCTACGTGACAGACTGGGATTGACTCGAAAAACCCACATTCACGCCTCATCCTCATTCACAGCTGGCTCTGCGCGCACACACTCACACACACAAAGGAGCAGTATGCACACGCACGGGGACCCTGGGACACTGAGGGAATGATAACACAGACGTGTTAATGTGTGCTAATGATGTCGTTATCTCCTGACGAGTGCAAATGGAGTGAGAGATTAACACCGATGCAACAGGGAATGAAATGTGGAGTCACCGACACACATGTGTGCGAGTGTGTTTTGGTGTGCAGATGTGCCGGAGTAGGTCGCCGTGTCTTTGCGTGGAAGACAGAGTGGAAACCTCGTGTATGCACGTCTTGGGTGACCCCGCTTCCCCTCGAACTTTGACCCCGTCCTCCTCCTACTGAGCATCCCACAGGAAGACACACTGACCCCCCAGAGAGCAGATAAATGTCTGCGTGTGTGTGTGTGTTTTTATATCCTGCTTCTTAAATACACATTACACATTTTTGTGCTAAAAATATGCAGCCAAAAAAAAAAAAAAAAATCAGCAGTTCTCCAGCTCATGTCACAAGCTCACTTACATCAATTAAACTCCACAGTGTATCATGTAAATGCCTCCACAGCGGTGTACGCTGAAGAGCCCGCTCGCTTTTTATCATTTAGCCCAATCCAGCCACACGCTTTCACAAGCTTGCATCATCAACACCCACACATGTGAGGCCTACACACTCACTCCCCTTCAAATGAAATATCTCTCTTACCAATGGCGAGCGTCTTAAAGGAGCACAACAGGCTTTTAGGGAATTGGTCCATGGATCCATGGGTCTGTTAATTCACGAGAGCGTGGTCACTAAAGTCATGAGTTTCTGAGTAAATGATGCCTGAGGCCGCAACTGCCCACAGTGTCTAAAGTGTTCCTTTTTTTAAACCTTTATTCATTGATGATCTGTGGGACTTAATGCTGCCGGCTTGAAATAAACTAACCAATCTTTTCTGCTGGTTTTTCTGAGAGTTGAAACAAATCAAATTCACACTGGTGGTAGATAGGCATCCAGTCGCCTTATCTCTGCATTTTGTATGCTTCCAAACTACTTGCGATCTTAAATACAGGTTTTTTTGTTTTGTTTTTTTCTTTAGAAACTGAGTACAGTGTAAGTCTGGCTTAAAGCAGAGCAGATAGCGATGTGTTGTTAGCCTCGTTTGCACTCACTACTGACCATTCATTACTGCAAACACATGTCCTTGACTCCTCAACTCCAGTCAAGTTGCGACTGATACCAGGTCTTTCTCTTACGTACGCGCTGCCCTTAACACTTCCTGTACATGCTGAACTGCAGCCTTTACGTCAGAGAATGAGGGAGAGACTTCTTGGGATTTGTTCAAGTACAAATGTCAGACAGTAGACTGAGTTCTTGTTAGTGTGTCAGCCTGCAGTTATAACTCCTGACTCCTGCTGCCTGCGCACTTTAGAGAGTCTCAGTGCTGCAGTTTGCATAGATTAAACCCCCTATCTGTGTTCATGATTCATTTTAATTCTCATTTTGACCTTTATTTTTAGAGTTATTTTATTTGACATTTCCATTATTGATCTTTTTTTAAAATTTACTTTCAAAATACACAAGAAGTATCAAGTGTGAAGTAAAAACACTTCCTGTGTCATAAGTTACCTGCTGACGTAGCCTGCTGCCAATGTTTTGGGAGGAAACATGTCGTGTTCCGGAGTCGTGAACGCTACCGTACCAAATATAGAAGAACTTGAAACACTTCATTTAAATGTCTATTCTGTGAGGAAAAACACTTGGGCATCATTGCACAGTGTTGAATTACATTCCATTTAGGCTTCTCAGCTCAAGGGTCCTTGTATTGTGAACTCTGGCTCAGACTGACTAGAAGTGGAGCCATCTGCCATAAAAACATTTACTGTGGCGGGAAGTTGTCACACCACCATGGGAAAGTGACATTTATAGTTTAAAAGAGGAACTGTGCAAGTCTGGTTGCTTTTCCGCTGTTTTGCTAACCCTCCTCCTGGCCATGTGCATTTGTTTACAACGAAGCTGGCGAGAAATCAACCAATAGAGTGGTAGATCACGTTACAGTATGACGTGTATGTTTGTGTAGTTATACTTGAAGTTCTGTCATAAACGAGAGATTGCGGGTTACAGGGCGCCTTTGTGTCATGGTGCCGCAGAGATGAGAGCTGGGACACCGGGTCAGCGTCATTCTCCCTCATAACAAGTTAAGCCATTTATTAAACCTATTGCAATTACTCCAAAGCTGTTAAATTAAGGTAAAGCTACAAATCCTGCATAGTTCCTCTTTAAGGAAGTGTGATGTGAAGTGTGAGTAGAAACTACTACAAAAGACCATATTTAAAGGTGCAGGGAAAAGCCTGCCTTCATCGAGACTGACATGGAGGACACTTGTATACAGTCTCGTCTCGTAAACAGAAAAAAGTTACTAGAAAGAGAGCATACTCATTCTCACATCGATGCACATGACCAATCACTGTTTGTTAAATTGTCAGACACATGCAGCCTCCCTGGAGTAGGAGATTTAGACATTGTTGGATGATCGGAGCACAGTGAAACCTTTAAATTCAGGCCTATGAAACAATTTGGGCTGAGAAATGTTAGTGATGACACCTGACCCACAAAGTATTCATGTTCAATTACAGAGTCTGTCACTGATTGCATTGCATTAGAATTGCAGCAGTGTTGCAAGCAGGTCAGACAGATCTAGGATCAGCACACACTCACTGGGCCGAGCTGGATCACTGTGCCTAACTCTGACCCTGCGAGCACTTTATAACAACTGGGCTCTTATTTGCATCATTTCAGTCATCATCGTCAGTAACACAAACTATTCTCACTATGTTCTGACATTTAAAGGGGACATATTATGGAAATGTCACTTTTTGAAGGCTCTTTAACATACTGTATATTTGGATGTTTGTCTTGCCTTCTGACCCCCAAAATGTGAGAATTGACAAACAAATCTGTAATGTGCAGACTCCCTATAGGTTGAAATCCACATGGTTTTACCAGCTGTTCCCTCAGGTGTCTTCCAGTGATGTAACTAGTTTTCGAATTTGCATAATACCACCCCTACCAGGGGTGGGGTGGGGCAAGCAGTGGTTCATTTGCATTTAAAGGGACAGGCACTGAAACCAGCAGTTCTGAACAGGGCTGTTTTGAGAGGATGAATAGAGCTGTGACGTTTGATCGTTGGGATATTTTGACCAAAGCATGTCCCAGCATGTCTTTAAGACACCTGGGAACTATTTTAATTTGTGGAAAGGGGGCATAATATGTCTCCTTTAAATAAAGTCTGATGGATCAATAGGGTTATAGATATTTTATTTTTTTATTACGTAAACTGTTAACTGTAAACATTCAGCACATTACAGGGTGACTTAATTCAACATGGATCAATAGTACAGGTTGTTTTGGGTGTACTGACTTCTGGGTGTACTGGTTTTACCATAAAATAGTAGGTTACCGTTAGCTGCCTGCTCAAATGGGAACAGCTAAATCACGGTACAATTGCTGAACACATGGTCACTCACCTGAAACGCTTCCAAATATAAACCCTAGGCACATCAGCTGTTTTGGCTCGTTGTCATTTTACAGTTCAGTTGAACGACAGAAAAACTGTGTTTGTGTTTCTACATTGGTGATGTGGCAGAATGTAAATCAGGGTCTGTCATTTCCCTCAGAGAGCTGTCAGACCTGTCACTCCAGCCTGATGTCTATATTTCCCTGAACGTCCTCTCCCACCCTCTCCCGTCATTCCGCCTGATTAATTTGGTCTGTCAGACCCTCTATCTCCACTCGCTCGTTTCTCTTTTTTCCTCCCTCGCTCCGGCTCTTTCTCCATCATTTATGGCCCATTCCTGTGCCTTGTGCTGCTACTCGGGCTTTGGCTGAGGGTTGGTTGGTTGGTTGGTTGGTTGGTTGGTTGGTTGGTCGGTGCGTGGGGGGATGGGCAATAGTTGGTTTGCACGTTTTCAAGCAAACTGAAATATTCATGTATGTGTGCCTGTGTCTCTGTGTGAGAGCGACTTCACGTGTACCCCTCCTTGGTCTGTGTGTGTGTGTATATATATATATATATATATATAGTGTTCATGTCGTTACCATGAACTGCAGCTCCTGATAGAGGGCTGCATGTTGATATGTGTACTTTTGTGTGTGTGAGTGTGTGTTTGCTACATTTTTTTTTTTTTTTTGCCAGGTGATGCGTGAAGCCCTGTCGTTTGATTCAGCTCCCAAAATAAGACTTGGCACATCAATTACCCATGAAGTGCTCTGCACGCGCTCGCACGAGCCATGGAGAAGGAGGAATTAGCAGAACATGTTTCTCTCATTTGCCATAATGATATGCAGTGAGTGTACTACTCTCCTTAAAAATACCCGCTTTTTCAGCCGGGGTTGTCTAATCTGAATTTAAAACTGACAATCGAATATGTTGAAAGACAGCAGGATGATGTGGATTTGATCTGTTTTTGCAGACTTTATACCTTCAGGAAAAATGCAGTTTGAAGCATCAGAGCGAGATTAAATGTCTTCTCGAGTGATTATATGTACAATGCATTCAATCAGTGTTCTTTCTGTTTTTTCCATCTCAACACAATCACATTTATTCAGTCTTTCAGACACTATTGTCGTCTGCAGAATATACAGTGATCCAGTGAGTAAAGTGCTTGTCTGTTATTGCCCCCGTCTCTCCATAACCCACATGGCTTTGCAGCGAGCTGTCAACCGTGAGCTCGCTCTCATCTCCTCTATCTTTGCCCCCATCTCTCTGTCCTTCGAGGTTTACAGACCAGCTGATCCCCCTTTCTTCATCTGTCTGTCTTTTTTCTTTTCACCCCAGCTTTTTAGATCTCTCATCCTCCCCAACTCATTCAAACATTCAAACACACACACACACACACACACACACACACACACACACACACACACACACACACACACACACACACACACACAAAACCCAAACTGAGATGCATTCCCCAGCACAAAATTTCCCAGCCCTCTCCTTTCTCTGTTTCCCTCGACCTCCCACCCTTCTCCTGCCATTCTACCCCCCTCTTATCCCTTTCCCCAGCGCTCTCTCCCTCCCCCCCTCCCCCTCCCGCTGCCGAGTCGACCGGAGGCAGCAGCCGGTACATGTATAGCCGGTTGCTATGTGGGCACCATGACAACCGTCATGAATTCGACATGGCGCTCACGTATCCAGGCGGATGTGAGCCTGTGTGGATGCAGCGCTTCAAATGGCGCTCACGTATCTAGGGGATGAAACTGTCTGGGGGGTGGGAGGTGGGGGGCAGGGGGGGAGTTGGTATAGATTTAGACTTTTCTTCTTCCTTTTATATAGTGTGTGTAACTGTGTGTGTGTCTGCACATTGATGTATCCTATAGGATCAGAGTGAAGTGTCAATTGTTTTCACTCTGTCACATTCCCTGATTCAGGGACCGTTAGTTTCACACATGTTGGAGATGAACGTAACTGTCAAACACACCAGTTGTGTTTGTGACTGATTCTGTTCAACATTTACTCACACACATCTTATCACACCTATCTGTGTCATATATTAGCACATTCATGTGTAAAATATTACCCGTAAAAAGCAATACATTACACAGACACATTAAATTAGATGTGACCTAATATAAAATCATATCGCCCTATCTTAATATAAATTAACAAGCACTCCTGTGGGAGACGCAGCAGGGTGTTAATACACCGTTTCAAGATGGGCTCCAGGCTCTTTTGTGATTTAAGACAGTGGCTCGCACCATCTGATACTGTCTGAAAGCAGCTTCATGACATCTGGGTTCAGTGCAGGTTTTTTTCCCCATAAAAATCACTCTACAGTGACTGAAAATAGACATCAACACCCCTGCTCATTCTCTCTCAGTAGTTCACTCAACTTTCTCCACCACCACACCGTTAGTATAACAGTTGGACAGTCGGATCACCTCTGTGACTGGTAGCTTTTGCATTGGGAGTTACTCTTAGGTGCAGTTTTCCTACCTTTCTGTTGTTTACACCTAAGTACAGAAAGCCTTGATCCTTGTTTTCTAATGATCATCTATGGTTCTCATTTCCAAACCATTAAAAACCTGAAAACTTCAAAATGCAGCACCGGTGGTGGCTTCAGAAGGCTTTTATTGTGAAAACCTCACAGAAAACAAGATTGGCCACGAGAGCCAGTGTTGATCGTGTAGCTGTTAACATTATCTGTGGAACAGTTAGATTGGTGTCTGAGTGTGTTGTTGAAGGACACACAATTGTTAAAGGAGCTACACACAGCTGATAAATGTGAAATTGATTTGTCTCCAAGCCTGTTTGCACGGAGTTCTTCTACAAATGAGGGAAAAAAAGTTGCATAAAGTCTTTTCGGGCCTCTAGAGGGAGCTGCGTGGAATCTGATAAATTGCCTTGAGATGGGGTCAGTGGGGTCTGAAGACTACAAGCTAAGAAATGATAAAAACCCACGGGTGAGGAGATAGAAAGGAGTAAACTTAGCAGACATCTCTGGTCCAGTCCTCATCTCTGCTTGAGGCTATTGTGGCCTGAGGCTACATAAACCACGACTAGCATTACACACTATCTCTGGCCAAACTCCTGGTGGTCGGGTTGCATTGTGGGTAGAGGATAGTGTGAAATCAATATCGCTGTTTTTGAAGACTGTTCGTTAGTCAGTGGCATTATTGGAGTGAACAACTTTTCTTGGCAAATCAGTTGGTTCAGATCCTGATGAAGACTGTTTCAGTCCAAACGCATTGATCCCTGTTAAATATAGGATTTTTAACAACACCCCAGAGTGCCTCAAACCCATTAGTTTTGGACTGCCTTTTATTTTTTACCACTACTTGCACCAGGACAGTCTGCTTGCTGTGTTTTTTATCTTCAGTTTTTCTTCATCCTGTGTCCTTGAAGAGCACCGGAGCGGTTCATCCACCCTCACCCAGGGCAGCACTCACATTTCTTCTATTGTTCAACTTTTCTTGCTACTTTTAAAGGAGACATATTATGCCCCCTTTCCACAAATTAAAATAGTTCCCAGGTGTCTTAAAGACATGTCTGTGACATGCTTTAGTCAAAATACCTCAAGGATCAAACATCACAGCTCTTTTCATCCTCTCAAAACAGCCCTGTTCAGAATGGCTGGTTTCAGTGCCTGTCCCTTTAAATGCAAATGAACTTGCCCCGCCCCTTCTACCTGTCCAAGGTAGGGGAGGTATTATGCAAATTCGAAAACTAGTTACATCACTGGAAGACAACTGAGGGAACAGCTCATAAAACCACGTGGATTTCAACCAAGGGAGCCTACATATTACAGTTTATTTTGTCAATTCTCACTTTTCGGGGGCCAGAAGGCAAGACAAACACCCAAATATATGTTAAAGAGCCTTCAAAAAGAGATATTTCCATAATATGTCCCCTTTAAAGTTTTGATTCCCATCAGTGAATCAAAACTTACTCCACTGCCTACCTCACCTGTGTAATGGCTAAACTGCAGCAGGTCACACACATTATAATAATAAGAACACATTGTTTACTCTCTTCCAAACAGAAAGAGAGAAAGAGAACACTACTACCCCTCACTAAATGTTGTAACTTTCACTTTTAATAACCTGCAGTAGCAGCATCTAACGCAGGCTGTGGTTGTTTCAACCTTTTAACATGAGGCGACGGAAGAAGTTCTGTATCTTTCTGGTGCAGATGAGGTGAGTACAGTAGTAGAGCGGTAGTAGGACTGAAATAAATCTCTTGCTTTTTTGACCCATGAAGAACATCAGAGTGAATGATTTGCCTTCAGCTGCACACCAGAAAATGGTAAAACTCTGGTGTCAACCCTGTTGCCACAATGTCCCCTTTGGCTTTGAGGTGTAGACTAGGTGATAAGAATATACAGTATTTCCTGTGGTACATTCTTACTGGGATGCTCTGTTAGAGACTAAAAAGAGTAGACAGCTGTTATATATTCTGCACACGGGCATCTGCATAGCCTCTAATTTGTAATTGTGTTCTCGAATTGAACTCCAAGAGGAGGGCACAGGTGTCTGTGCAGAGGGAGTATAATTAAGGCCCGAGAATGAAAAGAATTCCCCAGCTATGCACACTTCCTGTTTACAGCCCTGTCCTTACCTCTGAGTGATGATCTCATCTTTAGTCATTCAGAAAAGCTGAGAACTATTTGTCTGACTGATAGTGGAAGTGTAATTTGTATGAGTCAGCCTGGCAGATGCATACCAAGGTCTTTAATGTACTATCACTCACCTAAAAGGAAAAAAGAAAAGAAAAAGACCAAATGCTGTCTACAGTCAGGTCAGGCCAGACCAGACCAGCACAGACTGCTTCAGACTAGTACTGACCAGAACAAACCAGGCAGTCTCTGCAAACAGCAGCCATATTCAGAGCAGCTCAGGCAGAGAAACAACTGTGCTGCTTTACTGTAATCTGTCTTTATGCCAGTCCTGCCAACCAGGGCACTTTGTGTGCCACCCCGTCCACATGCCCCTCTTTACCAGCAAGGCCAGCAAATAGGTCTGGCAAGGATTAACACACTCAGAGCCACTCAGAGCCACACACAAACACACACACACACACACACACACCAAATTATATTTTCACCAATTTACCACGAATTCATGCATGCATGTTTTTTTTTTGTGTGTTTTTTTTGCAGGATCATACACAAACACCCACCCACACAAATTCACACACTGTTTTGCAACACTGGATGCCCAAGGAATTAGAGGATTCAGATTTAAGGTTGAAGGCCTCGTGCTCTAAATATAAACATGTCTCCTCTCAGTATTGTTATGTAAGTTGACAAGAAATGGCAGAATGATGTAAACAGAATTACACGCGGTAAGATGACAATTTGATTTTTAGCTGTCAGTTTTCAGGAGTTCACAACAGCACGCCTGGCAAAGGAGACATTTAACACGCTGGCAACATGTGATTTTCACAGCACATGCTTATTACACGCTTGTAAATGCAGCTTTCGTAGGTGGAGGTTAGATACCCTCCAAGCAGAGAGTAGATCTGCCTCAGTGATTCGATGCCACATAAAACTTTTGATGTGTGTGTGGAGATAAAAAAAAAGTTTTTATCATGTCTGTGTGTGTGCACGTGTGTTTCTCAGCATGTTTCACAGACTCACACACTCACTCCAGCGACGGCAGCATCCGATCACGTCTTCAGACTTTCCGACTTCAGACAAGTCTATGAGCTCACTGCGACGCCGCCACTTCGCAGACTTCCTTCACGCACACGCACGCATGCACGCTCGACAGTGAAAAGCCTCTGGGTTTGCTTTGTCATTATCAAGTGACAAATGACCTTGTGAGCAGCTGCTACATTAAAATGGAATGTGTTTTTCAAAGCTGGAGGGAATAGACCCTGTAAGTGTCAGTCAAGGCTGAGGAAGTTTAGACAAGGTAAAGACAGAGACACACACACACCTACAGTACGCACAAGCACACACTCAATTCTCTTGCACTTGGCTTTTTAAGTTCACTTTTTTTTGCGGTGCAGGTCTCTGTAGAAATGTAATTTCATTCTGTCTGAATGCAGCCTTGGTTTTTCTTGTTAAATTGAGCTTTTATTAGAATTTTTGAAACTAGTATTTTTTTTCTTAGCTCACCTGTGCAGATGTGTAAATATTAAAGGAAACATGTATTTGCAAGACTGTAAACTGCATCCAATAAACTTAAAAAAAGGATCACCTAAACTTTTTGACCTGTCTTTGAAGGAAAAGTAGAGCCCGCTGAGAAATTAAAGGGATAGTTCAACAGTTTTGCAAATTGGCCTATTGCCATTGTTACGAGATGGAGTTGTTTTCGAGGTATGCAAAACCGCTGATGCGCGTTCCCGTCAGGAGCAGTTTTTTGGCAAGCAGTCTCTGCACTTAATAACATTCTGTTATTATCTCACAGCGTGGTAAATGACAGGTCACAACTTGTCCACCAGAGCGTTTTGGAGTTGTTGGATTGTGTATTTGATGAGTTTGATCCAAGATTTTGATCCAAGATTTTGGATTTGCAGAAATTTGTTCCCACTCATCACCCACAAGCTCAGAGATGTTGGATGTTAAGGCCCACTGCTCCACTTCATCTCAAATGTGTTGGATGATTGGCTGAGGTCAGGGGAACTGTGCATGCTGTTCAGGTTTAGTGCCAAAATCTAACCCAGATTTCAAACCTAGACTGTGATGGTTTTGCAAATGTGTTAATTAAAATGGTCGAGTTGGTTTTTGTCATGCAAATTAAGAATATAAGGTCCATTAACAAACTCCACACTTGGTAGTTAAAGCAGAAGTAAGCGATATTTTTGTGTTAATATAAGTCTTAAATAGTTATATCTTCCGACAGCAATCACTTACATAGAGTGTTTGGACCGAAACACGGGTCTCTCTGTCACTCTGCTCTGCTCTGAGCCGAGGAGAAAACTTTTCTCGTATCCTACAAGTTTTATCCAATGAGGAGAGAGAACGGCATGAAGGGCTGTGTGTGCAGGGACGAGGACCAATAGATCCATGACGAGGGCGGGGGCTGCTAACTCCATCGGCTGACAAGACATTATGGTGCGTTCAAGGCAGCCCGTAACTCGTGTTTTTCCGACCTGTGAAGTCATACCAGTTCGATCTGGTACGAGTTCATGGGTCGGAAGTTACGAGTGGCCGTTGTAGTGACTTTCACAGGTAAAACAGGTCGGAAAAACACGAGTGGGTTGCCTGGAACGCTACAAAGTCGTAAGTCGTGACGTGAAGCTGTAATTTACGGTTTCAAAAGCCTGCCTGGAACGCAGCATTAGCCAAAACGACCGGATCGCTTACTTCTGCTTTAACAATGAAAACAGTTTTTTATGTTCAACTAAATGAGCAGCACAAAGCTGTGACTCAGATCAAGTAGATACTTTTGAAAAAACAATCTGAACTAATAGTAGGTCCTCTCACTTGTTTGTTCTGGAGCTTTCAGCCATGTCACATGGTCTTCAGCAGACGTTTGCTCAGTTGTCATGGAGCAGTTGATGCTGTGGCGTAAAATTTTTCATCATGTGGACTTTGGAGTTCAGTTTGTGAGTTCATCACAGACGGTGTCTGACAGATTTCAACTCAAGGTCCACTTAAGCTGCCAGCACACTTCATCCAAAGTGTTTCTCAGATTGTTTAATAGCTTCAGACCAGTGACAAACCTCTGACAATTTCACCCTATGTCCCATCTCCTCCTCCTTCTGTGGAATGTCCAGCAGTGTGTCAACAAACCTCATGGAGAAAGATAACTTCATTTTGTTTTCAGTGCATTGGAAGGTTTGAATTTCCATTAAACATCCAAAACAGAGCAAGGAAGATTAAAAAAAAAGTAAATGTGTTCAATGAAATGGAAAGTAATACTTGAGAGGAGCGATATGAATGGAGGAGAACGAAAGCCAGTGATGAAGCTGATTGAATTACCTTAAAGAAAAGCACATGGGTCCTGTTTAGGAATGTGGTAAAGCAGATTTAGGAATTTGTCCATAATTTGTATGACGCAGCCTTGCATATGTATGGGCAAACAAGGCATGCACAGATGCAAGTGGAGGACGAGTGCAAATGTCTATGCAAAAGGTCAGCAGCATGTCTTCCTGTTCATGATCCTCTTTGCTTGTTTGTGGCTCTTTCTGCCAAACCGGTGCTACACAGAAAGCTTCCATTGTTTTTTTTTAAATTTCCAATCAGCACCACTCAGAGAGCCGGGTGAGTGTCCGAACAAGGATCAGGGATCAGCGCTCAGGAGGATTGGCACCTCTAATGGTGCCAAAGGCTGGATAAACACTCCTAAGATTTCTAGGAGATTTCTTGAAAGTTGCCATCCGAGCTACATTTTCTAGGTCGCGTGCTGAGAAGGGGGGGGAAAACAGCCCTCTAAGCAAACACTGATCACCTGATTAGTTAGAGCTAAATCTGAAAACTCTTGTCCGAAGTGTTTTTGCAGTTTAATTTGGATTATTCTTATTAATCTCTGCTCTTAATCCCTCACTTGACCGGAAGTCCTCATGCCCACACCTGTTTCCTCTGCTTCCATTATTCACTCCTCAGTTCTCTGCTGTTTCTGTCTATTTCTGTCCAGATGCTTTTCTGCAGATCAGTGGCTCTCAACCTGAGGGACACAGCTCTTCCAATGGACCAAGGTCAATAGAAATAGTCACAATAGCTAAGACATGAGTCATGCATGGGACAAATAAGAAAATATGTTTCTTATTATTTTACTCTATCAAAAAGTGGTGATTGGACCAGTTGGACCTACCTGAAGCTATAGTAAGCATGCTAACTTCTGTAGAAACTGTTATCTATTAACTGCTCAGCAACACCATGTGCCTGAAATTCACTGTCACACACACACACTACATATTCAGTTGCATACTGTTGTGTACTTTCTGTACCTGGTGACAAAGGAATTTTGATCAATAGCCATTTTAATTTGAAAGGGTTGTGCAACAGGTATGAACTAAGGAATTAATACTTTATTCTGCCATTTATTGGCTATTTGTGATCAATGGTGGAAGAAGAGCCATGAGGGGAATGTGCATGTGCAGGGAGGCAGCAGAAGAACAATGGAAGAGCCTTTGGGCCACAGATAGCCACAGGCCATTTACACCATATGTGAGAGGAAAGACGCCTTAGGAGTCTGTGTCGTTTTGTGTTTCAGTGAATTTTCATGTGTGTGGTTCTATAGACACCGAGCTGTGATGTGAAGACATTTTAGAGAGGTTTAGCGTTAAGAAGATGAATGGTTAGTATTTGAGTGGTCACAGGACAGAAGATGTCATGTGTTGTGGTGCTAACTGTCATATCGCCATACACCGGGTGATATGTGTAGCATTAAAGCACAGTGGTGCATGTGTGTAAATGTCACTACTCTCCAAAACACTCTGCAATTACAGCAGAAATTACATTTCAACATTTCATCTGACAGGTGGGAGCTGAGCAGCAGCTGAGCTTCCTCCTTCAGTATCTGACTGTGATCCCATTTCCATTCAGGTCAGAGCTGCACAAAAACCACATGTTCTCTGCTAAAAAGATATTTGATTTCCATTGAGGAAGGATCTAAATGATGTTGGTTTTTCTCCACCCACTACTTCCTTCCAAGAGGTCGCCACAGAAAAAAAGCTGAAAAAATGAAAGAAATCTCATCGCATGAAAACAAACAAAAACAGTGTCTGTCCAGTGGTTCCCGCTGCCAAAACCTACAGCCACAGAGCGGCTTCTGCAGCGCAGCCAGGGGTGTGTGCGTGTGTGTGTGTGTGTGTGTGAGTTAGTGTTATAGAGAGAAGGAGAGGGAGAGGGAGGGAGAGGGACTGACAGACAAGATTTTGACATTATTCTGGTAACTCATTCAGATTTTTTATAGTCACCACAGGGCCAGATGGTGAAACTGACCATTGGAGTTGGAGAAAAATGTCAAGAATTCCCCTCACATACCAAAAGAAAAGGAAACGTATTATGACATTGCCTAAATGGATTTTAGTTGACAATTGGAATGGCTCATTTTAGCTGTATATCCTCACATATTCCTCCATACAATTTGCTTGTAGATATGGCATTGATTCTTGTTATTGAAATCATACATTTCATGACATAATTCAAATTTTTGCAAAATGAATGACACATTCTAACAAATGAACTAAAAAAAAAATGTGACATTTGTGCTAACTAAAACAGTTCAGACAAGTATATAATTACAACAGGACAAGCGGGGTGAACACTCTGAAAAGGTAATTAACAGAAGAAGAAGAGCGTTGGTAAATTGAATTTTGAGATGAATGAAACCAACTCATCTGAGTAGGCAGATTTTGATATCCTTGATTACAGCCAGGCCAGTTGTTTCCCTATTTTAGGTGTATGCTAAGCTAAGCTAACTGGCTGCGGGGTGTAATTCATCAGCTTTATAGTATTATAGCTGTTTATCATTTCTCAGTCTTTGAAGTTGCAGGACAATAGTGTTCAAAGACAAGAGGAAGGGAAAAAAACAACTTAGTCTAACGACATAATGATCAATGTCAGTCAGATGATCTTTGAAACCTACAAATATCCAGGGGGGGAAACTGACGGTTATTGTGACGCATGTCTTTCATTGGTGAGCATGACAATCATTACGGAGATGAAAAACATATCTTTAACATGTCTAAGCACACACTCATTCAAAACTTAACTTGGTTTTTCTGGTCACAGATGAAGTATTAATATAGTGAGCTTTGTGCTGGTGGAGTGGTCAGAAGGGAGCTGCTGTCCTTCTGACTCTGGCTGATTGAGATGTTTATCACGTCTTAAGATGCTGGATGAGTCAAGCGTCTGCTGCCATAAGGTGTGAGAGACACTGTTTATATGTGTATGAACCAGCACGACAACCATGTGGCAGCAAGTCAGCAGCCTGTTTGTTTGTGACAGTGATAAAAACCACGGGACCAAACACGTTTGTGTACACAGGTTCAAGGGCCGGGAAGCCAGGGACAAGAGAAAATGATACAAAACAGCTGAACTGCAGGTTTCTGTGGGCGACGCTGCTCTGTGAATTTGTGGCAGAGAGAGACAATAGAAACTTTCTTTCAAAAAAAGCACTCACCACAACAGGCGCCATACAGGAACATTTTTGACCCTATTTTTATTCCAAACCTCTGCTCGTACAAGTACTCCGCCTTAGATGAAGAGGTCCTGATGTCATAAAATGTAACATAACAAAAGCAGTATTGGTGTTGAAAATGACTCAAGTTGTCAATGTGTCATCAGAGCAATGACATTGGCTACTGTGCTAGAAATAAATGAGGAAGAATTCAACCTGAGGGTACATGCTGAAAAAAAGGTCTTGTGGTCTCATTTATGAGGTCTACAATGAATCAATAAGATAAGGAATGATCATATTATGTAACAACACGTTCAATGTCATCGTTGCGTTTACTGAGAAGAGGCTGTTTCCTCTGAGCAGCGCTACATCTTTAGGGCAGATTGGAGGCCGAAGTGAGTTTCTATAAGGCTGGGCTGTGGCTACTTGGTTAGCATGCTAACTTCAAAGAAGACTTGTGACAAGAGTTAATATTGGTGTCACCTCTGAGACTGATGCTGAGCTCACAGTTTCTTCTATGTAGCAACAGCAAATTCTTACAGATAAAAACTTCTTTAACATTACCACCAAAAAAAAGTGTTTTCCTTACTTCCATCATTTTTTATGAATATAGGCTGCCAGTTTATGCAACAGGACTAGAGCAGACAAATATGAATTTTATTTGTAGCCTACAAAATTTGGTGAATAGAACTAATGAATATATTCATATGAGAGGCTGTTGGGGTCCAGACCAAAGAAGACAGTTATCTTTCAGCCGTTGATAATATGGAAGTCTGAATTGACTATTGTAAATTTATTATGTGAAACCTGCTTGTGCACTGGCTTTCATCTCATTTCTGCATCAAATTCAGCAGGAATTGTGTTGGAAATTATAATATGATACAACTACTGTAAGTACTTTTCATAATGTCAAGAGTTCCATGAATTCAATTGAATGCTTCTCTGCAGGAAATAGTGGTGTCCAAGGTTTACACACTTGTTTGCAGTAACCTTGAGGACTGTGAAAAGGAAACTTCATTTGAATTTGTGCTTTTGAAGAGTAGTCGGTATAGCAATGGGCTTTTCTCATTAGGTAAATTTTAACTTAAAGGAATAGTTAACCAAAAAATGAAATTCAGTCATTATTGACTCACCCTCATGCTGATGAATACTCCGGAGTAGGGTTTTATTCCTCACAGTGCATCTGGAGAACCGGGAGGGGGTTT
Organism: Trachurus trachurus; assembly: GCF_905171665.1. Lineage (NCBI taxonomy): Eukaryota > Metazoa > Chordata > Actinopteri > Carangiformes > Carangidae > Trachurus > Trachurus trachurus. The sequence goes on along the minus strand of NC_139904.1, from coordinate 22,309,529 downwards.
GTAGTCCAAAAAAATCCAGTAATTAGAATCAATAGCACCCAACACAAAAAGGTCCATAAAACTAAACAAAAACCCTGTAATCTGCTCGTCCGCTGCAATCCAAGTGTCCTGAAGGGATATAGTCCAGAGTTTACTTGAAACAACGTCATTTAGGACATTTTTACAGTACCCTAACAGTATTGAATTTGCCTGGGGCTCGCGAGCGAAACACAGGACTGTTTAGGCTGTAAAAATGTCCTAAATGACGTAGTTTCGAGTAACCTCTGGACTATATCCCTTCAGGACACTTGGATTGCAGTGGACGAGCAGTAAGGAGGAAGATTACAAGGTTTTTGTGTAGTTTCATGGACCTCTTTGTGTCAGCGCTATTGACTCTCATAAGGTTTTTGTTGGACTACGAACCCCCCTCCCGGGTCTCCAGATGCACTCTGAGGAATAAAAAAACTACTCAATTTATTTTTTTGGTGAACTATTCCTTTAATTTTCATACCTTTACTAGTGCACATTCAGTGTTTGCTTGGGAAAAATGGAAACACGGTTTCTGAGACCCAGAATGTATTATCAGCAGCAGTCTAAATTCATGTATTCTTCCACTCAAGGTGAAAATACATCAACACATTCAACTAAACAATGCTGACCACATGTCCTTGCTTCCTTTGCAGAGCTCCTACAGTAGATGCAGCATGTAAAGCCGATGGCCATGACACACATAGCTCGTTTTCAAAACACACATAGGCCAGCTGGATTCAGCGGTAAGGCAAAAGGCAGAGGAGTGGAGCGCTGAGAGCTCTTTGAGGGCTCCAGTGCCACGATGGCAAGCAAAAACTGGGTCACCGGGAAAGCGTGCATGGCTATGGAAACCCCGCTGTCTCCATGGCAACCGCAGTGTTGACACAGCTATTACCTCCTCATCTCAGCAAATACGCCAAGATAAGAAAGCGGCATGTTCTACTGTATGCAGGGATGGATAATAAAATACTCTCAAAGCGTGGCTAATTCACTGTCACTGCCTCCCTACAGCGGTGCATTTCATCTCTCTCTCCCCTCAGACTTTTGGTGAAGAAATGTGGATCAGCTCGCCATGCAGCACAAGTTTTTATGAATGCATTTCTGTCTGTGAGGTGAATTGTGAAATGAGCTTTGATGCCAGAAGTCTGTATCATATTTGACGTAAAAAAAATTTTTTAAAAAGCAAAGCAAGAGAGTCGTATTTCTGTTGAGGCATTTCAGGAGATCTATAGCTCTCCCTGACTGACGCTAAACCTTTGGATAAGCGTGCCTGTGGACAAACCATTGCCACTTCAAATCCTTGGGCTTGGGACATTGTGTTTACAACAACTGTTACTGAGGCACTTTGGCCCAAACAGCGAAGCTGCTCAGCTGTTTTCATGGGAACGACCACTCAGTTATGTGTTGTATAACTTCTTCTGTGGCTCTAGAGGAGATAAACCATCAAGGTTATCTGGGGTGGTCCTGGAGACTATAGAAACAGCCAGTCTGTGTTAGAACGATGGGGGAGAAGGGGGGCAAAGAGTTTGCAAGATGTGGGCACTGGCCAAACAAGGAGTCTGGAGGGTTCAGCGAGTTTTTAAAGAGATGAGGTCACACCCAGTGTTGTCGAAAACTCATCCAAAGGCCAGTGTTTTTGTGGTGTCTGGACGGCCTCAATTGAAGGAGGGGTGAGATGTCTGCAGCCACGGACGTTTCCTGGCTCTGTTACGCACTCTCTCCCTGACCTCCCTCCAAGGGCCTCTGTCTTTTCCTGTCACTGTTGTCTCCTCAGACGCCGCCGGCATGATGTAGTAAACAGAACATGACAAAGCAGTTGTGTTACGGATGAAAAATGAGAGAAACAAACCTGGCAAACTTTTACTAAAAGTGGGCGTGTTTTAGTTTCAGTTTTGAAAATGAGGAAAGGAGGATGCTATTAGCTTTAAAACATATTGATTCAAAGAGAGCCTTGTGGTGCATTATAGAAAGTGTAGCATCAGTGTTTTTATTCATTGATCCATTTAAGGGACTGAAAGTAGCTACTTCTTATAGGGATGTCACGATTATAGAATTTCTTGGTACAATTATTGTCAGAGAAATAATCATGATTATCACGATTATTATGAATATTGAATAATTTTACAACACTATGAATGTGTAAAATCAAATATAGCCACAACAGTGTACGTATTTTATCGTTTTTCTTTTCTTACAAATGATGTGCTAACATTTCAATTCCTACCAGTTCAATACACACGTGGTTGTTGTGTATCTTTGTTTTCGTTCTGTGCGTGTTGCACTGATCTGCCGTTATGGTTCCGACATCATCTTTTTTGGAAAGTGACAGTATTTAGGAACCTTTACGATTAAATAATTGTGGCGTTTAATACCAAGCAATTAATTGTGAAAACAAGTAATTGTGACATCCCAATTCTTATCTGTTATCTACATATCTTTCTCTTGTGAGTGGTCCATTATTATTATTATTGTTATATAAAAATAATTACCAGAGCGAATCTATGAGGGATTTGTTTGAAAATTAAGAAAATATCCTCATATTTTTTATTGTTGTGAGAAAATTTAGGCTAATTTATGCCATTTAATATGAAGCCGCAACCAGCAGATGGTTAACCTAATTTAGCATACAGACTAAAATCAAAACCTGCCCACCAGCAACCCTGGAAATGACTAATAAATGTGTTGTATCTTGTTAGTTGAATTCATACAGAAACATACTATGACAACAAGGCCCCAAGGCACCGTGTATGGCCGCAACATATATTTTTTTATGTTTGAGGTTGTTTTTTATTTTATTAGTGAGCTTTGGAAGGTGCTGGTGTTGTAGTTTTGTTACCTTTGGACTAAAGCAAACTCGCTGATTTCTGGTTTCCAGGCTTTTATGCAAAGCTAACAATATATACAGTATATATATACACACACACAGATATGTACACTGCCCTTTGACTCTGTGTTTTATCAGTGCAGTCCATATACATTGCTGAAGCTGCTGGAAAGACTGACTCCAAGCATGCCTATCATTTAATTGATCTCCACCACGGGGAGATAACTCTGGTCTCACACGAACATAAACACAAACACATAGCATGATGCACCCGAGGGTAGAGGCAAATGCACACACATACACACCCGGGATTAAAATCAAATTTCTCCCTTCATTAGTGCCAGAAGGGTGTGTGACACAGACAGCGTTGTCACACAGTGATGTCCACCTCCTGATCTCTTACTAAGCAAGACTGAGATTTTGTGTGTGTGTGTGCGTGATTGTGTGTGTGTGTGTGTGTGTGTATGTGTGTGTGTGTGTGTGATATGCAGGTCACTGGCCACAGAAAAGGGTGAATCTGGCTGGACTTGATTGAAACTGGCGGTTAATTCCAGGGCTTCCCACTGAGATTAGAAGAGGGAGAGAGAGAGAGAGTGACAGTGAGAGAGACGGAGGCAGGGTAAAGGTTAGAGTGGACGAGATGGGACCAAATGAATTGGCAATAGCCTGTCTGTCTCTGTGGCTGCTAACAGGAGGAAACAACTAAGTGTTTACGAGTGTGTGATGCTGTGTAAAAGACGAGTGAGGGGAAAACACAAAGAGAAAGTAGGAAAACAGCGCATCAGATTAGTTTTGGTCCGGTCTTATTTTTCATTCTTGATGGTGACAGTGCTGCTCTGTGTGTCCTGAGATGATCTGCCTTCTTGTTTTGTTTTTGGGAGCTTTTTCGCCTTTAATGGACAGGACAGTTGAGAGAGAGACAGGAAATGGGAGGCAGAGATGGGGGGATGACATGGCATAGGGCCGCTCAACGCGAGATTCGAACCGGGGGTCGCCTGCAGTGGGGACTATCCTCAACACATGGGGCAGGTGCTCTACCAACTGAGCTAAACACTGCCCCATCAGCCTTCTTGTTGACCCTACAATACGAGGCCAATACGAGCCAGATAGCGGTGTGACAAGCTGGAATGTTGCCATTAGTTCAAGTAAATTATACAGTGTGTTTTCATGTGATTTGGCTCCTTCATTGTCCAGTGTGCCATCCCTCCACCAAGTTTGTTGCAAGTCAGTTTGGTACTTTATCCATCAAATGAAACAGACAGAGCTGAAAACACGTGTATTCCTCTCATAACGGCCTGTTACAGTCAGAAGCTGCTAATGAGAGAGATGCATACGAATATCATGTTCCTACATCGCACTACAGCGCATCCTGACATACAGCGAGCGAGCGAACTGGCAACGACATGTCGCGTGAAAGTGTCCTGACAGGCAGTGTGACGATTTTATCGCGACTCACGAGTATATTCTATTGGTTCAGAATCCAAACCAATCAAATTATCGAGGGACGTAAACAAACGTCCGGTGTTATTTTTAGATTCCTGGCATTTCCTGGTTGCCGTTTTTGACATCTTGGATAATTTTTTAAATTTCAATGCAATTCTCTCATCTCCTCTCTCTGCTAACTAGCTTGTCAACTGGAAGCAGGGCATACTTTTCAACCAATAAGAAGTGTTTAGGGGTGGGCGTCATGATTTGATTTGTATGTCAGGATGGAGTGTAAGATACATATTGCAGTGGCTGTTTTAGAGCCTACATCATATCAGTCATTTAGGACAATACCTAACAACGTAACTGCTGTTATGGCCGAGGTGTACAAAAACAATCATATCTCGGAACGAAGATGCTTTTTAATATATCAACATAACAATATGAATGACTATAATATTCTGCACGTCAGCAGGCGTTCAACTAGCCTCGTAAACCGGCCGCTCCCGGAAATGCAATTCATTTCATTTCTGAGGGAGAGTCTGACCTCATCCCCGCTGTAAGCGTTTGGGGTGGGTGGGAGCAGGGCGGGAGTAGTAGCGTTGACAGACAACCCCATTCAGCCAATCAGCAAGTTGGTGTAGTGACGGGGCTTTGCACCAGTCGGTCCCTGATTGGCCAATGTGCTGTGTCAATCACAGCGGCGATGCTGATTGGCTCGGCCTTCTGAGGGTTTTAGGCCAAACGCTTACAGCGGGGATGAGGCCAGACCCTCCCTCAGAAATGAAATGAATTGCATTTCCGGGAGCGGCTGGTTTACGAGGCTAGCGTTCAACCTGACATCCCTCAAAATCTACATCATACAGTCTGACGAGGGTCCAGACCCACTATGTTCGAACCTGCAAAATAATACCCAACACATTTTGCATACCATCATTACGTATGACACAGAGGCTGGGAACAAACAAGCAGAGGGTGGTTCCTGACGTTTCCTCTCTGGTGTTCTCTACTTTCCTCTGCAGCTGTCCTCCGTCCTACCAACTTATTTATGTCCTCTAATTAAGTCCTCTTCCCAAATGTGATACACATTACCTGTGTCCCAGGGCTTGGTCTGCTGTCAGACTGCAAAGATCAAACCAAGATGAGACAGTCTAGCCTACATGGGGGAAAAAAAACTCTTGTTGCCAAGCAACCTTGAACACACATAACATTTTGGTTGAGGTGTTAATCATTTTTATTTTTTTGTTTTTTGTAGTAACTGAGCGTAGTGTAATGCTTGGGATAGGATGTCTCATTATGAGGGCTCCATCCACTAAAACTCTAATTTCAAGAAGGTTGTATTTAAAGGAAACTTAGAACCTGGACACATCTGGTTAAAGGGTTCTTTTGAATCTGCACCTGCCGACCAATCTGAATGTGAAATGTTCTAGAAGTTTTGATGGAGCCAGGTAAAGCTTAGAGCATCTCTCACCTCCAACTGAGCAGCTGAAGGACACTGTTGCAAACAAAAAAACAAAACTTTCCGGGAAGAGATGGAACATAAAGTGGAAATAGAATAAAGGAAGCAACAAAGCGGATAAAAGGTGTCAGGAAAGAAAAGAGCTTTGGCCTCGTCCTATAACAGAGGTCACACAAGGTTGGTGTATACTTGCAAGCATGTGTGTGTGTGTGTGTGTGTGTGTGTGTTTGTATGTGTGTGTGTGTGTGTGTGTGTGTGTGTGTGTGTGGAAGGTGCATTGTCCATTTATTCTCAACTAATATCCCAGCACAGGCGCGATCAATATGGCCTATTATGTCCCTGAGGACAATACATTGAGTGTTCTGGTGCCATCACTATGTCTGTGTGTGTGTGTCTGTGTGTGTGTGTGTGTGTGTGTGTAGGAGTAAGTGTTGATGTGTGTCTATGCACATGTAAGTGCGTGTAAACAGCATGTGACATGCCTATATAGATACTCATAGAGGTTTCATGTGGTTGCACGTTTGTGTAGGTGTGTGTGTTTCACCGACTCCGACTATGTGGGGTCCCCTATATTTGTGGGAACACGATTTCATTGTGGGGGGAAAATATATATATATAGGCTAAATAATGGCACTTTTTTGTTTATTGTAATAGTTTTTTCTTTGGAGATTGAGTTTCAATATTTTGTCGATCAAAATATGCGTCACATAGTTTTTTTCCTCCACGAACTACAGAAAAAGTAAACATCGCTGCGTCTCACAGATGAGAGCTTGCAATCGTGAAAATCAAAGTGACGTCTTACAACCCGTGCAGTGAAGTTCAGTAATCACATTAACCAGGTGAGAGAAATTATTTGATGAAGATATTATTTTGAAAACATATATTTCTATATCGGACCCTGAACCGATGTATTTCAGTTTCATATTCAGGTTGACGGCTGCTGTATGGCACGGAAATCAAGGAATGATGGCATACTGAAATAGACATTATACTGTATAAGCTGGCATTTTTGGGGGCTGCCCTTATTAATGAAGGGGGGGAGGGGTGTCGATCTGGTGTTGATGTGGTGGGAAAGGGCCCAAACTGCTCTTTTAATGCTAAAGGTTGCCGACCCCTGCTCTATAAAGTTCAAACATGTTTGAGGTCAGGAGTTTAGTTGTGATGCTTCAGGTTACGCTGCAGGCCACAGAGTGCATCATGTGAGTGACGGTCCCCACAAATGCAGCTGTACGTGTACAACTGTATGTGTTTGTGCATGCGCTTTTAAAGTCAACACTGATCAGGTATGCTCAGTGTGACTTGCAAATCTCAGCTCAGTGCAGTAATAGAGGCTTCCTTATTTTAAAGTGAACCAGGCTCAGCCTCACACTGATTATGTGTTGGGGAAATATTGTGACTGCTGGTTTGATGCTGACAGATAACAGATAGCAGCCTGAAGATCTGATGGAGTACACAGATCACGGCAAAGTCACATTGAATATATAGGCAGCACCTCTTTTTACATAAAATAGAAACAGAGACTGATTTTTGCAAAAAGGAAACAACTCATGTCGCCGTAAAACAAAAATTGGGTGCTGTCTCTTTGTCATCCCATGTCATGTCTCTGTGGGTCTCTGTGGGTTGGTTTGCTTTTACCCAGGTTCCCCATCACCCTCCCTCATCCACACTGTGAAAAATTCATGCATCTTAAAGAGCTGGGAATGATTAAACATTCAGATTCCAACGTTGAAAATGGAGGCTGTGAAAGTGGCAGCGTGTTCAGTCCAAATAGGTGAAACTCACAACTAAATCACTTCCTTCTTTGTCTCTCTTGTGACTGACAATCATGTTTTTTTCTTTAAATGGAGCTCGCTGTAAATGAGAGCGTGTGTGTGTGTGTGTGTGAGCACAGAATGAGGGAACAGGGAGACAGAAAAGAAAATAGGTTGACAGAAAAAGAGTAAGACAGGGAAACAGAGAGATCAAGGAGATGAGCAGGCCTGTGAGAAGAGGGAACTGACTTGAACTTTTCCAGCTCTGGTGATGAGGGGTGACGTGGTCGGGAGAAGAAGAGGAGTTGAATCCACACATCACACACTTTCACTTCTCTGTGAGCACAGTGGGCGACGTGTGGAGGACACGGGACGACACGCACTTCATAAATCACAACTCTGTCCCAACACGCACATGTTGGTGTAGTGTTGTTTCTGATGCATTTCCAAGGTATTGATTGATTTCTAACCAAGAGAGTCCATCACATGCAGAGTCACAACCACCACCTGTCTGAAATACATTATGTAATACTTACAAATATTAAATGAAAATGAACATAAATGAACAATGAACATAAAATAATTACTTAAGCTTCGTTGTTCTCTAAAAATGAGGATGTTGCAACTTTGAAAAGAAAAATTGAAATTGCAATTATAGCTAAGCTAGCATGAGCACCAAAAGGCTTGTGATTGGCCAACAAATCATATTCTCCAGACAGTGAAGGAACATTTTTGTTTGGTACAAAACCAAACTAATATCACATCATCATTTTAACAATTTTTCAGTGAAAATGAAATGCAAAAAAAATGCAAATGATGCAACCCAACTAAAAACTATGAGCCACATCATTGCGCTGCATGACTTGTTCCTTTATTAAACTGAACGTTGATGCTTCAGTTAATTTTTAATTAATCCACATGCACTGGCCATCATTAGTGTCAAGTCCATCGCTCAAATAGCTCCCAAAAATGCATTATTTTCTCCAGTTTGAGTAAAAAGTGGCTAAAAGCTACAATATTTATTTGGGAAATTACTGAGCCTTTTTTTTCAAATTAAAGCCATTTGTGAATTGTTTTTTCATGAATAAGAAATGGCTAAGAGCCACAGACAAGATGGAAAGTAGAGAGGGGGTGAAGCATTTTGATTTAGTGTTTTAATGGTATCCGTTCACACAAATTAAAGTATAGGCCATCTTTCAATGGATGTTTGCATGCTTTTTAGTCCAGTTATTACAGATATTTCCAAAGCATGTGCAGTGGTTGAGCTTTACTTTCCTCTAATGAGGCAAATATGTACATTGGAAAATTGTAAAATTGGGTTGGGTTACTCACAGTTCGTCTTTCATCCTCCATTAACATGGCAATATTTCAACCATATGGTACATTAATATGAAATTAGTGTGATACAGCTGCATGCAGGGACCCTTTAGAAACTATGTGGTAGAAACCATGTCACCACTCAAACAAACCTTGAAACTGAAATGAAAGCAGGTTGACTAAAGGGCAGAGGAAAACAAAATCAGCCTGAGCTTATGTATTTGTGGGTTGTGGGATTTGATTTGACATGAGAGAATTGGGTAATCTATGAGCGAGCTGGTGCTATTTATCAGCGCAGTATTAAATCCTGACGTCACATGATCTGCAGAATAGTCTCAGATTACTGGGAATTAAGATTAGCCTTCAGAGTTTAATCTCATACAGGTGTAAGACAAATGTTTGCTGTGATATGTGGCTGCCATGAGCGACATCCTGGCGCGATGATCTCTTTCTCTGTCTCTCTCTCACAGACAGACACACACACTGCACTGACTACATATGACTTCATCCATACAGTACAGAGGACACACACATAGCTGGAGCACACAGACAGAACCCACACACAGCCTGTTACAATGAAAGGTTAGACACACACCACACTAGCCTACATAATAAAGCTGTCATACACACACACACACACACACACACACACACACACACTGGGTTTGGACACATTTGTAAAGACTTTCAGATCTCTGTTTGAGATTCATCGTAACATTTCATTGTACAGCTGAATTATATTACAGGATCTGAGCTGCTGTAAGACATGGATCTATGTGTGTAGCCTAAAAACATTATTCAACAACTCCCCTTAGCTTTGATTATCTTATGCACCATAACAGTTTGAGATGTTCTCCGCTTTTATAGCATTCAGCATTTGAACCATCACAGCGTCCATATGTTTGTATAGGAAAATAGAAACTGGCAAGCTGGACTAGTCTGGGGCCGTTTAGTGGCTGTTTTGGTCAGCAACCGGAACCAGGGCAAGAGAGACAGGCCTATCTGTCAAAATAAAAGCACCAATCTAATACAAATGCTGTGAAACCCTTTATTTTAAAGAATATAATTTACAAGAGAATCCCAGAGTCATTACAGTAAGTCAACCTTTTTCTTTTATTGTATTTAACTGCATTACAAGTTATTGTCTATTTTATAAGTTTTATGTTGGTGCACACTTCTACTTTGGTGAATTCCGGATCCACTCTCTAGACCGGAACCAAAATCCAGACAAAATTCAGAGTGAACGGATACCAAGCTCTTCTCCTCTCTGTATGAAGAGCCTGGTGACGTGAGGCTAAGATGGACTAACTAGCTGCACTTGCTTACAGAAGAATTATTGCCTTCTAGATGTTATTTCCACATTGGCTAAGTCATTGGCAGCTCCTTGCACACCCAGCGCTGAATCTGACAGAAAAGAAAGTCATTGCCTGGATGTTGTAAGTCTCAGCTCTCTGTAAGTTACCCCAAAATGCACATGGGTAACAAAGTCAAACCCCCAGCAAGTGTCCAAAAATTCACTTTCCAGGGAGAGGACTAATGTAAGGTGTAGCCTTCAGCCAGTTAAAATAAGTAATACTTCAAATATCAGTGAGTTCTTCTTTAAGAGGAGATAGTAGTGGTAAGTATTCACTTATTATGGACAACTCATCTTGTCTTCTTGCTTTTTAATCAACCACTGTCACACCCTGAGCTGAGTGACTGAAAAATCTGTTTATTTTTCAGCAGACACTGTCTGGAGGAATATGGTTAATCTCTTCAGGATTAATGTTTCAAACAAAAGTGTTTTGTTTTTACAGAGCAAATGTATTCTTGTGTGCTCAATGCAACAATTCCTTGTTCTGTATAGTTTTAATCCTATACAAAACTTCACAATGCAAACAACTGTGTAGGTGCAGTTGTGCAACACTGGCTTTCCAAGAATAAATGATAGAATTTGGATTTGGATAGAATAGATTGGTCATAAGGTTTTATAATGTTTTTAAGGACCAAACTGAGATAATGTGCTTTCTAGCACATTCCACTCATGATTTAGTTTTATATACTCTGTGCTGAGTTTAAAGACAGAATAAGAAATATCATAAAAGCTGTAAAAGCTCTGATTAAGTAATAAAGTCCATAGACACCAAGCCTTTGAACATGTCATAACCCTACACAATAACATCGTCATAAATCAACCATGTCCCACAAATCCTACATGTACAAGATAGCTCCAGAGCGGCCTCCCATCCACGTGGCTGCGACTGATAGAGTAGTGACCAGCGGCTGAAAGCAGGGGTGAAACGACCACTGTGGCACACAGACAGGGCTGCATTGTTCACCGCTGATTGAAACAATAGGAGCTCTGTCAGAGGGGATCATCTGTTTTCTTGGCTAGTTGGCCCGCTAATAGGGCTACTTATGCTCTGTGATAGGGCTGGAGACAGGTCAGAAACAAACAAACGGACAAACAAATAAACACACAAACAGACAAAGAAGCAGGCTGGTGTGCGAGTATGTTGTTGCCCAGAGTGTTTCACCAGTGAAAATGAGTTTAAAGCACAGAAAAGGTGTATGTGTGCAATACAGGAGCAGGAACAATTGGATGTGGTGGTGGGTGCAAAATGCTCACACACATTTTAGGAGAAGAAAGAGAAGGAGGATTAAAGGCTTTTTGAATATCACTGCACATTCACCTTTAACTGTCCGACAGAATCTGGAAAAACAGTCAGAAGTGTATTGACAAGGAAAGGTGAGAAAGTGAGATATAGAGAGGAAATAAAAGAGAGAGAAAGGGAGAGAGAGAGGGAGGGAAGGGAAGGGAAGAGAGAGAATAAGCACACGCCCAACATTTTCCAGGTCAGCCCAAACGCCCCGGGCTAAACTCGCCGTTCTGTTACTGTTTTTCTTCTCCCTTTTTTCCCCTCCTCTCATTCTCTCTCTATCTCGCCCAGGGGCAAAGTCGAGCTGCAACAGGATTCAGCCGTTCCCACGGAGACCGGAGAGACGGCGCTGCCATGGCAACGAGGCATCGCTTGCTTGAACGGAGAGCTGCTCCATCTCTCTGTCTCTCATTCTCTACTTGTTTCTTCATAGGCACTCCATCTCTCCCTCCCCTCCACTATTTTTTTTTTTTTTGGGAAGCCTCCACTTTTGATCAATCTTTCTCTTTTCTCTCTTGCATTTTTTATTTCTTCTCTCTCTCTCTCTCTCCCCACCTTTCCTTTATCCATTCATTCTCCACCACCAAAAATATAATTAGAGTGCTGCTGCCTGTCAAACTGCAGTAATTAAACAGCTCAGGCAACAGCGCTGCTCGCAGAGAGAAGGCCCGAGACACTGAACACATCACACACCTCATACCTTCACTCAGTGGCTAAAAAGAGGACACATTTGGATCAAATCACCGAGCTCAATTACACTCCCCAGGGTAAAGGTGCCAGTCCAAAGGAAGTGCTGTTTGCGCAGCTTTTTTCGAACACGGCTGGCAAACTGAATTCTCAGCGAATACCTACCATTGAAGTTGTAATATGGCATGGGGACAAAGGAATTCCTCAAAGAACATCACATTTAAGAAGATTTCAAGTATTTTAAGGCATTGGTGGGATCATTGCATTGATTTTTTTTAGTACTGTGGTATATCCTTCTCTCAAGAATTTCTACTACTTAAGTTTGGGTTTCTGCATGTTTGGTTCATTTCTGAATAAAGCATTGAAGCTGAGGTTAGAGTTATGCTCTTTCACAGACAGTAAATGTCTCTGTGGACCAATTACAAGTATCGTCATGGTTTTTGGGGAAGAATATGTGGACATTTCCCAAATGTTCACAATGCAGCATACATTCCTGCACATAAAAAGAATATGACTGGTTGAGAAAAAAGAGCAATGTGCACCCAAATATTGAAGACGCCATGCAAATGTCTTTGCACAAGCTTTATGGTTGTGTTTAAACAGCACAATTTCAGCCTTAAGTTAACGTCCAACCTTAGAAATGAGGCCGGGAACACACAGCATAAGTGATATGAGTGTGTTAGCGGCCATAGAACGTGTTGACTTTCATTTCAACGTACATGTGAACGGACCAGAGTGGACACGCCGGCTGCATGAGCGGTGCATCTCTTGCGTTGCGGTTGCGTGATGTGATTTAGAGATTTGGCCTCCGGAATATTTTTCCACGCATGTCGCACATGGATTCAAAGCAAACAGACAGAGTGAAGACCTGTTGATGTCACATTTACATCATAGATGCAACATTACACCCTCCATGGAAGTGAAAAGTCTATACTGTATGTCTTAATCACTGCAGCAGCTGGATGTGGAGACAGTGTCACATGACTGATGTTTCTGGCAAAAAATGAATCAGAAATGAATTAATAATGAAGACAGATCTGAGATCTCACATTCCAGTAATCTGTGAACTCTGAGACTGAGCTGTGTTTTTGGATTGGTATCAAAATTGATCAACTCTGCATGTGGTCCACTGTTACAATGTCACTGATGATGTCATCATTATCATCCTCAGTGGCCAACAAGACACTGGCAGCAAAAGTATAAACTGAAATCAAACGGCAATGAGGTTAAGTCATTATTCTGAGCTCTACCTTCAACATAAAACATGCAGTATGCAGTGTACTCACACACAGATACATGCACCCCCCTTTACATTTACCCATATATTTTATTTAGTTATTTATTTTTCAATTAGTCTAGTTTACTATATTTTTTTCATTTTTCTTTCTTTGAGATCCTCATTTGGGTAATACCTCAGTTTGTCTCTTGTATTTGTTTGTCTGTTTTCTTTAGGGTTCGCTATTTACTTTGTGAATATATACCTGAAAAAAAGCAAAGTACAAAAACGCAAAGAGAATGAAATAACTGATTATGCTTGTGAAGGCAAGAAGCTTTGTGTGCAGTGATAAACCCAGAGGACTCTGGAATCACTTCCTCAGCCCCCTCCCCTCTTCGCTCCACACCTTCACGCTCCTGATGACGTTGATTCAGCTTGCCCTTTAGAGACTGTTGCTTTTTCTTTTCCTTTTTTTTTACATGCACACATATATATGAAAGCCCCTCTTCCCCATCATCATGATCCATGACTTGTTTTTCCTCTCATCCATTGCAACTCATCCACGGACTGACAGACCGGACAGATGTGTGAGGTGTTTATGTTGATGCATGTCGCCATGTGGACGACACAGTGTGACACTTGATGTAAGGATGCTTAAAGGAGGTTTTGGTGGAAATGCGCATGACAGTGGGGGTCTGAACTTATAGATTATTTATATTGCTGTCAGGGACTCTCAGCGTCAAACACAGCTGGGTAGTGTGTGTGTGTGTGTGTGTGTGTGTGTGTGTGTGTGTGTGTGTGTGTGTGTGTGTGTGTGTGTGTGTGTGTGTGTGTGTGTGTGTGTGTGTGTGTGTGTGTGTGTGTGTGTGTGTGTGTGTCTCAGAGAGCTTGTGAGGAGAGTAAAGCAGAAACAGAGATACAAAGAAGTACCGCTCAGGTGAAAGGAGAGAGATGGGAGTCATCCTCAGAACCCGTATCTTCCCCTTTGCTCGCAGCAAATACTGTCTGTAGCTTATCATTAAGTGATATGTGTACTGACAAGCCCTGTAGACGCGACATGTGGTCTTCACACAGGCGCGTACACACTCAGGTGTCACTGAAAAGGTCGAGTTTCTCTCTGTCGGATCCCATCCATCAACCCTGAAGCATTTTGCTTACTCAAATACACATGGTTCCTATAGCTGATACAGTATAGGAGTTTATTTTCTCCGCAAAGCTGCATTTACTGTCACTCAGTTCCTCACACATCCCTAATGGACTATATGGATTTCTACATAGGACTGTTATTGACTGAGTTCTATTGAAGCCATTAACAGGGACATCATGACACATTTACAGACGTCCTGCAGGCCTCTGTGAAAAGCCATAGAACATGTGTCTGTGTGTTTATGTCATATAGCCTATTTCTGTGTGTCTCCATATGCTGAACAAAGATTACCAAAAGTACCTGTGGCCAGAAGTGGTAATTACTGCAATTGAACTTTGAGTCACAAAAATCCATTCATTTCTCTGGGATGTTTGCCAGAGAAAGATTGTAATACACTTTGTAAATGAAATAGCACTCAAAAAACAATCTATGGGTCCAAACACATGGACGACAGAGACATGTCTTTGCTCTTTGGTTTATTTTGTAATCAATTATTTTTATCAATAGCATACTAAGGATTGTGTAACGGTATAGTTTGATGTAATTGCATAGCCAGAAAATAAAAACACTGACAGTGTAGCCTACTCTTTGTTGGGTGATAGAATGATGGATGACACAGATTTACATTTTGACATTCCTATTACATTTCCCAGAACAAAAGAGTAGGCCTATTAGACAGTGATCAATCAAGTTGTTTAAAGGGATACTTCACCCAAAATCAATAAGTCACCAGTTTTCTACCCACCGTCATGCCAAGGAAGGGTTCGGAGAACTTTGGGAGTCATCAAAACCCTTTTGGAGTTCCAGAGGGGATCCAGCTGGCAACGGATTTTCATATAGCCTAATGCCAGCGGATAGTTCTCACTTTTGAATCGTCCTAAACACACACTATGAAACATCCAAATACCGCCATACTGCTCGTCTGTACTGACCCAAGTGTCCTGAAGCCGCCACATGAAAAAAATCAAAAAAATTATTTTGATCTCTGTTTTTAGCCTTGTTGTAGTAGTAGCTCCCAGTGGCTCTGTTGAAGTTTGTGCGCATGCGCAAGATTTGCTTGTTTGTTCACCGTTGTAAACCATTGGATGTATGATGTAAACACGGAAGATCAACAAATCTCACTCTTTGAGCACTATCCACCGCCATTAGCCTATATGAAAATCCATTGCCAGCCAAAAGCGTTTTGATGACTCTGAAAGTTCTCCAAACCCTTCATTGGCATGACGGTGAGTAGCAACAGCTAGCTAGCCATGTTCATATGATTTGTTACAGCCCTCAGTGGCATTGTTTGATGCTTCTTTTTAGATACAGGTAACTGTGACTCAATAATCCTATATTACTGAATTTGCAATACATCACACAAAAGTGACACAAGCTTTAAAAAAAAAAGGTTCACTAACATCAAATTTAGCTAACACTCACAGAGCGCAGTGGCAATAAAACCATAGTTCATTAAGTTGAGGAGCATTGCATTTTATCTTCTATGACATTAACATGTTATCTGTAAAATGAAGACTGTATTACTGTATTGTGCCTTTCAAAAGTCTCACTGTAAGGAAACTGTCAAGGGGAAAGATCGTCCTGGCAAATATGAATGGGTCTTTACTCCAAAATCTTGACAAACATATAGACTATATAATTTTTCTGGCTAATTTTGTGGGTTTTTCAAAATTCAAATGTTTTTTGTTGGCTGGCAGTATCATTGTCAGCTGTAAGGTTTGTGAGTAATTCTCACGTCCTACAAAAACATGAAATATTTTCAGTATGCTTCTCAAACAAAGTTATTTCAGTCTACTATGTGAGGATGTTGAGCTAAAACCCCTCCGCTCAAACTACACACAAGAAGATGCAACCACTCTTGTGTAGCTACAACCACAAATACACACACCCGCATTTAGATTCACATCTATATCCATAAACATACATGCCAACACACGCACCCTCGGCCCCCTGCTAGGTCTATAAAAATCCAACGACCACACCGGATATGCATCACCCGTTGTCATGGCCACCGAGGAATATTCTTCAGGGTTGCCAAGGCAACAGCTTGGGGAACTCTTCACCAGCCTGTCACTTGTGTTGGGAGAAGAGACTGGATGAATGCCGATTATTATATATATATGTGTATTTTATGGCTGCCCAAGTGTGTGTGTGCGTGCAGCGAAGGGGTTGATTGACAGTGAAGCAGTGAGTGGGCGAGTTGTAGTGATTCATAATGAGAGAGTGAATGGATGAATGGATGGTTTTATGTTCCTGTCCATATGAGCATGGTTGTGTATGATGAGAAAGTATGTGTGTGTGTGTGTAATGGTGGGGCTCTCTCAGGCAGCGACTCATATCAAACCAACCGCCACTCAAACTGACGTAAAGAGGGGATGAGGGAAAGAGAAAGTAGGACCCAGTTGCCATGGCGATCCAATCAGCTCTCAGTCGAAAGCTCCTGGGTGCTGTCAGCGTTCTTACCTGCATAATAAACACACATTCATATGTATGCACACGCAGAGATGAACGTGTAAAGCGGCTACAGTTAATGTCAACCTGTAGCTATAGAAGAGACACTTGAAAGAACTAAAATGTGTTAGTTTTATTTTTTATTGTCAACTATAATCATCAATTGAAAAGTGGGAATAGATCTAATCTGACACTTTCTACGTAATTTAGTAGAAAATTCGCACAGAATGTTATTGCATACGTTATACTGTCACCATTTCTGGTGCCTCCACTCTTTCTTTACTTCCTTCTCTCATTTCTTTTTTTCTCTCCTCTGCTCCTCATCATCGTCATCATCCACTCATCCTCTGTCCTCATCCCTTTTTTTCTCTCCCTTTTTCTCCTTCTCCTGCCCTATATTCATTCTCTAATCTGGTCCAGTCGGACTTCTTGTCTGACTCCAGTAATCTTGTCAGGACAGATGGCCCACACACACACACACACACACGCACACACACACACACACAGACTCACACATACACATACACAGATGTACATTCACTGCACATTCGACGTGACCCAGATTGGCCTGCGTCACCTTTCACACCGTCGGAGACTTGGATCTCATATCCTCTCCCAACACACACACAGCTGTCGTTGGACAATTGCTGGCAATCAACAGGTCAGAGGAGCAGCAGATCAATGTGGAAAATATACAAATTAAATGTAAAATGCACTGACCATGGTGGAAAGGGAACTGGCTGGACTATGTGAAATATTCCAGTTTTCTCAATCACTTTAATGCAATTCACACTCCCACTACCCGTGCAGTTCTCAGAACAGTTAATGCGTTTCTCATTACACTAGATCACCAGTGCTGAAGCCTCTAAACCAACCAAAGCCTTGTTTACATGTGTCGTGCTGGTCGAGTCAAGTCAGTCAGTCAGTCATGCTGTCAACATTGTCACCAATGAATTAAACTTTTCCACCAGAGCTTCAAGACCCAGACACTAAATGTTTTGATATTTTGATAAAAACCTGACCAAAAAACCCCACTGAAAATATACAGAAAATATAGAGTAAAAAACACTGTATGGGAATGTATACAGGTTGGTACACGCCTTTAAAGGAGCTGAAGATTTAGAGCAGCTTTTATAATTTAAAAAAAGTGTTTGGCACTGAAAGCAAATACTTGATTTTGAGATGTGTTTGTGATATGGGCGACTTTGCATTTTGCATGTGCAGTGTTTTTGATTCGCGTGTACAGTTATGAAAACAATGAGTGAAAGCAAAAAATGATGATTGATAGATTGAAAAGACTGCATCAAAGAGAGTGAGAGTTGTGTTTTTCTATCTGACGAAGGTAGAAAGTGCTTTTATGAGCTGTCAGATGAGAAATGCATCAACACAATGGGAAAGGGACTTTGTGTGAACAATAGTTTATTGAAAAATACTAAAAGATGTGTGTATGAAGAAATGATGAGCTGCCCTGAGACCTGAATTAAGAGTTGGGAAAATTATCTTTCTGATGTGAGTGTTGGCGAAACGATATATCACCTGAAAACAAACTGCTGTGTGAATGCATTTGAGAGTAAAAGCACAGAAAAGCTGTGAGAATAAAATGTGAGAAGAGGGAGACATGATGACTCAAACAAATGGGAGTAATAGTACTTTTATCCATCTCCTTGAAGGCAATCATGGTGTTCTCAGATTTTTCACACAGAGTAAGTAGTTGTGTGAAGAAAAAAAGAGGAGACATTCAAATAATCCTTATTTCTTCACCTCTGCACATCTGTTTTAAGTGGGCATCTGTTTTGAAAAATTACATAAACACTCACGGCCCAGTCTGCTATTTCTGCTTTGGAAAATAGTTGATTTTTTTTCACCACTTCTGAGCAAGTGCGACAAGTTGTGGACACAGCATTTACTGAAGCTGTGTCCCAATTCTTTTGCTGCATGCTTCAGAGAGTATATTTAAAAGCAACAACTGTTTAGTTGTTCAGGGTCTCAAAAACATACATTTTTGGATAAAAAAGTTACATGTTGTCATGGTTGCTTGGGGACAGGTCTGTGTTCTTCAGCCCAGCAGTGAGGGCAGGAACAGCGAGTCTAAATCCACTTCCTCCAAGGTATGCGACCCCTAGCTAGCTTTTCTACTTGCTGTTAAACAGAGATTTTTCCTGAGGTTGGAAGCTCGCATGACTGTTAAAGGGATAGTTCAACATTTTGGCAAATTGGCCCATTGCCATAATCCCTAGGAGTAGGTTCGTTACCTTTAATTGTCGGTGCAAGTTATTTTTAGAACGGCAGAGCAGAGCTGCGAGCTGCTCAGAGCTACGCTATGGAGGCTAATGGGATTTCTTCGTTTCCCTCATCAAACTCATCAAATACACAATCCAAGAACTCCAAAATGCTCTGGTGGACAAGTTGTGACCTGCACATTCACCACGTCACAAGTTGTTGGATTGTGTATTTGATGAGTTTGATTATATGAGCCTCTGTAGCATAGCTCTGAGCAGCTCGCGGCTCTGCTCCACCGTTCTAAAAGCAGTTTGCACTGACAATTGAAGGTAACGAACCTACTCCTAAAACTATAGGGATTGTGGCAATGGGCCAATTTGCTAAAATGTTGAACTATCCTTTTAACATGAAGAAAACTGTTGAAAAGTTGCTGTCAAACCAAAACATCAAAGAAGTTCAAGTAAAAATGCGTTGCGGTAATTAGAGTGCACAACACTACAGACTTTTACAGTACACACATAGTTATTCTATCCATTGTTTTTGCAAAATAAAGATGTGTGCAACTATAATGTGGAGAGTTTCTAAAAGAGGGAGTTACTGAGAAAGAGGAAAAAGGACATCAAACACATCACCTGAGTGGAAGACGGAGCAGCTAAGTTAGTGAGGTAAAAGACCTTGCTAATGGATGACAGACTATTAGTCTTGTGGCTACTCTGTCCAGACAGAACTAATCAATCACTGGATCATTTGTGTATCCTCTGGTGGTCTGTCACACATTCCTAATGAGCTAATCCATTCAGCAAGCCCAGGAGAGGCTCCCATGTACAACCAGTTAGGAAATCAACACATGACCTGGGTAGTTTATGTATCACATCGATTACCTTTGCTTGAGAATGAGTGTGCAAGATGCTCAACTAGAGCCCTTGGTCTGAGTGTGTGTCTGTTTGCACATGTTGCTGTATTGAGTTTTTCAGTCAGATATTGTTGTATCTTCACCCCAAAATCGACCTCTTTATGGTTTTTTGTCTCCATGATGAAGCAATGAAAATATGTAAGGCATCATTATGCCCTATGAAGTTCCTCATCCCTCTCAGATTCCCATCTCTTGCCCCGCTCCATGTCTACCTGCCTCTGCCTGATTTCCTCAAACCTTCAGGGACGAGTTTGGATCGAAGGGGTGGAGGGAAGATGAAAGTGAGGTGGAGTGCGATGGCGAAAGAGGAGGTGAAAACACAGATGAAAGAGGAGTGCCAGAGGGTAGAGATGGCCTTTACCGTAAACTGTGATGGATCAGGAGGCTTGGAGAGGAGAGGAGAGGAGAGGAGAGGAGAGGAGAGGAGAGGAGAGGAGAGGAGAGGAGAGGAGAGGAGGCAGGTTTGTACCATGTGGTACCTTAGATGACAGAAGTTGTCCTTGGTGACAGCTTTATCAAAATATCTCTACTCCAGAGGATTGTAACAGCTGATAAGAACCACCAGGTGATGTAATATTTGAACAGAAAGCAATAACGTGTGCATGTGTGTGTGTGTGTGGGTGGGTGTGTATGTGTGAGAGATCATAGTTTGTGATTTTAATAACGCTCTTTACATTTTCACCTTGTTAATGTTTACCACCTATAATGAAGGTGAGACTGACTTTTACAGCAGCACAGAGAGTGTCATTCTGCCTGAGCTGCTAACACCGACATGAAAGAGTTTAAATTTGTCAGTTGTTGAGCAGATCCTCTGATATTTGAAACTGTTGGACTGTTGGCTGCTGAAAACAGTGAAGAAATAAGCGCGTGTCCACTGGGACATCTGGGTAAAGGTGATGCAAATGCTATTTTCTGGGTCAAGTGGGTCAAATAGTTATATGATGAAAAATAAAGATGAGTTGCTGTGCAATACAAAATAATTGAGAAGAACTAACACTTATCAATGCACAAGCAATAATGATGTCATGATATATAATGATAGGGTTATCAGGGGGGCAGTTTGTCTCTCTCTCTCTAATGAGTACTTTTACTTTCAATGGCCTACAGTTTCCTGGTTATATTTACATACTGCCAGCTATATTTCCTAAATGCATGACTTTTGTCCATGATGGTGTTTCATAGTAATAGTACTTCTTTCGTAGTGTAACAATAGAACTTCTTACTTAACTAAAGGTTTCTCTGCCCCTGGAAATAGCAATACGTCCTGGTTAAAGAAACTCTGCATGACATTACAAGAAAAATAACTTACACTAATATTAATGACACAGCTGGTCATGTTACATACTTGTATCACTGAGTTGTGCATTCAGCTATATGCTATGCTTATATTGTGTTATCAAATTTTGAATTTTTACATGAATGTTCATGCAAACTGTGCATCATGCATCAGTTTGCCAACGCACAGGTGTGTTGTTCAGTTATTTTTCCTTCGTCTATACAGAGTTCAGTTCGGAGCTGAACTGACTGACTGATGTGCTGCCATGCAAATAAAACTCGTAAACATCAGTGTGTGCATCATAAAATAAGGACATCAAAGCAGATGGCTGCATTCACCGTTCTATCATTCAGTAAACATAGAGATGACACATTGGGTATGTCACTGGGGTAAATCAAGTGGGACATCTTTTACCGTTTTATTCATTTACATGTCCGACAGCAGACATAAGGAAACAACTACACCCTAGAAACAGTCAGGCGTCACTCACCACTATCACCTGCCACCGTCTAGTGAGACGTACTGTCCAATCATAAGCAAACTATGTGTGAGTCTGATCCATTGATATATCTCTGTTTAGACTGTCTAGATACCATTTCCATCACACAGTATAGTCTCAGTGTGTGCAGTGTGTACAGTTGCATGCAAAAGTTTGGGCACCCCTGGTCAAATTTTCTGTTAATGTGAACAGTTAAGCAAGTGGAAGATGAAATGATCTCCAAAAGGCATAAAGTTAGACATGAAACACTCTTTTTGACATATTTTAAGTGACATCAGTGTATTATTTCTGTTTTCTACAATTTGTAGAAACCAGGAAAGCAGAAAAAAGGAAAGCAGCAGCCTGCAAAAGAATGGGAAACCTGGAGACTTGAGCTCTCAGATAACTTGACCACAGTATCAGACAAGATATTTACCATTTAGCTACACACTGTGATAGTTTCCAAAGGGGGGGCTACGCAGGGTGGCCAAACCTTTTCCTTAAAAACATATTGTTTCAAATGTAAAGGGAATGTGTCATCTGTAACTTTATGCCTCTTGGAGACCATTCCATCTTCCACTTGCTTAAAGGGATAGTTCAACATGTTGGTAAACTGGCCCATTGCCATAATCCCTATAGTCATAGCAGTAGGTTTGTTACCTTTATTTGTTGGTGCAAGCTATTTTTTGAACGGCGGAGCCGAGCCGCGAGCTGCTCAGAGCTACGCTACGCAGGCTAATGGGATTTCTTGGTTTCCCTCATCAAACACAATCCAACACGCTCTGGTGGACAAGTTGTGACCTGCACATTCACCAAGCTATGAGATAATAACGGAACGTTACGAGACAGAGTTGTTTTCAAGGTAAATTCATGCAAAACCACTGATGCGCGTTCCTGTCGGGGGCAATTTTTCGGCAAGCAGTCTCTGCATTTGCCTCGAAAACAACTCTGTCTCGTAACGTTCCGTTATTATTATGGCAATGGGCCAATTTGCCAAAATGTTGAACTATCCCTTTCAACGTTCACAGAAATTTTGACCAGAGGTGCCCAAACCTTTGCATGCCACTGTATACAGTAGTGTGGCTATAAACTGTAAGCTCACCTTATTGCATGAAATCAACCTCATCCATTATGAATGGCCAAGGCATGCAACAGCAGCAGGGTCAGAGGTGTAGTTTATAACATTAACCATGGCTCTATTAGATTTAGCCTTACCAGCTCCAGGGCTGCACTACCAGGCATTCTGACTCACTTGCATGATTCACTTTGATTAGATAACTTTAATAATCCTAGTTTGATCATCACTCATACACTGGGACAAATACAAGAAGATGAACATATAAGAGGTAACAGAAAAACTTACAGTCATTCAAAGACGGCATTAGCGTCCCCCCCTTACTGCTTTATGAATATACTCGCACCCTCGTCACACTGGTCCTCCTATAGTTCTTTTCTGATAGGACCTAGATGTTTGGATCGCACATAGCTTTTATCAACTTTTGAGAAGCATACCACATACTAGGGACACTACATCACCCAGCATGCCATGGGAATTTGGAAGAAGAAGCAAAAGAAAGCTGCAGTAGAAGGGAACACCTGGGGAGCTGGAAGTCACCCTGCCGCCGCTGCCAGCAGGAAGGGAGTACAGTAAGTGACCGGATGGAGTGACAGATGGACAGATGGATGTAGTATTCATTTTAAGACCAAATCATCTATCAGTGTAACGTGTGCTGCTGACGATGTCCTGTCACAGCGCACATTTGCACACACAGTGAAACCTGATGATAAATGGACGATAACACGGCGAAGATCAGCGAACATCAATAAAGTTGATAGAACAAGGGAGAAGAAGGACTTGGGTCAATGTTGGATATTAAGGTAATTCATAACACGTTTGTCTGGCCTGGCAACCCAACCCATCCCCCCACACACACACACTATACACTCTCTCGCTCTCTAACTATCAGTTTCTGTGTCTCAGTCATATAGATAGATAGATAGATAGATAGATAGATAGATAGATAGATAGATAGATAGATAGATAGATAGATAGATAGATAGATAGATAGATAGATAGATAGATAGATAGATAGATAGATAGATAGATAGATAGATAGATAGATAGATAGATAGATAGATAGAGGGTATTTTGGGAAGAGGGATGATGATGGGAATGCTAAAGCGAAGAGGAAAAACGTGTAGACAGGCAGCAACAGAGAGAGACAGAAAAGTGGGGGTGAGTTCATATTGGGGAAGGGGGTGGTGGATGGTGGGAGACTAGGCTACATGACGTTTGTTTCCATGGTGATGGTCTCTCTGTCTCCCACACGTAGGGAGATGGTGCTTTAATGTGTGTGTATTTCTGTATTTGTGTGCACATGTATGTAATGGCATTTTTTTTTTTTTCCCTCTTGTCAATAAATAACCAAGCTCTTGTTGGCCACAGTGGACATTTTATTGATACTTGAACCACAGCTATGAATGATGCTTGTTTGCACTCCCAGCTTGACACTGTGTGATACTGCACACCCCTGTTTCCTTTTGGTGAAGTGAAAGCTGACGGTTTGCACAATAATGACGCAGAACAACGCACACAGGGTACAGTCTGAATCAAAATACAGGCAGCTTTTGTGTCTAGTCTTATAATCCTAATTGTCTTTACACTGCACTGCATTCATGCTTTGGAAATCTGCATGGGTAGAAATTTGGGACAAGGAAATGATATCTTAAAAATTCTTCAATATAAAACCAAATCCATGCAGCTGTTTAGTCGCAGTTATTTCCACTTTGGTTTCTATTGGCTGATCAAATGAATCGGTTTATTTTCCACCTGTGCTGCTGCCATCAAGTCTTTCATTCACTGATGACTGTAATAATGGATAAAAATAGGAGCGAGTGGGCTGATGTCTTACCATTTGGCTTGGAAACACTACGATATGATGGAGGGCTTTTAGCTTTATTGCAAAGAGATGAAGATGTAAGAGCTGCAGCTTGGTGTAGATGCTGTAAATGAATTTGGGGCTCACATAGCAGGAGAGTATTCAATCTAGGAGACATCTAGGTGTGATAGACATGATAGGGTTTATGAATACACTGTGTGTGTGTGATCAATTATGTGTGTGTGTGTGTGTGTGTGTGTGTGTGTGTGTGTGTGTGTGTGTGTGTGTGTGTGTGTGTGTGTGTGTGTGTGTGTGTGTGTGTGTGTGTGTGTGTGTGTGTGTGTGTGTGTGTGTGTGTGTGTGTGTGTGTGTGTGTGTGTGTGTGTGTTGGAGAAACAGGCTGATATCTATGTGGGGCGTGACCGGCATGGAGAGAGGATCCGACTGTCGCGCCGGATCCACTGAGCTGTAGGAGGAAGAGGAGGAGGAGGGCGATGAAGAGGAGGAGAAAGTGGCTTGGGAATGGTCATAGATCCTGAAGGCAACACTGCCACCTGGTGTCAGGTCGTAAAGATGTAAATAAAAGATAAAAATGATGGGGTGCAGTGTTATACACAAACACACATATGTACATTATTAATGGTGAAATGAACTTCATTGTCCACCTCACTATAAATTCTGTCTTTGGCTTTTTTTAAAAGTACAGTAAAACAAAAAAAAAGAAAGAACGATCCAATATGCATAGCACAACACACCATTAAAACATAAACATGTACAAGTGTCCATTTTGTGTTCAGTGCCTTCAAAATGACATAAGGAATAAAAGAGTTGTTGCATAATCGGCCAGAAGGAAAAGATTCAAGCTGCTGTAGTAGATAGTAGATGTGTGTAGATCAGCTACAGTGTGTTAAGCCTTCCTGTGTACAGCAACACTGTCAAATGTATTATTAACTTGTTTTTGTGACTTGTCAATCACCCTCCCTATTGTGGAGAGTATGTTTTTACGCTGTACACTGCACCATGCTGTCATGTTGAATTATAAAATGCTTTCAGCCAGAGCTCTGTTGGTAATCTGAAGTATGCCTTTGCTAGGTGAAAATGATATATATTTGAAATTCAGGCATTAATCTGTTTCAAACCTACAGGAATCCTAAACAGTTTGTTTCACTTTCAGGACTTTTATCAAATTTTATCATGTGTCTCGAAAACATGCTGCTGAGAAGCCACTTTATTAAGTGTGTTAAACAGGTATAACCACCATGTCTGTTTGTTCTGGAGAGGAGGAGACCGCTGATGATAATTAGGGTCCAGGTAAAAACAGAACGTCGAGATTATATGTTAACAATATATCGCTGACTTCAGTATACACACATGCACACACTCTCGCTCTCTCTCTCCCATCCACTTTCAGGCTGACAACCAAACAGTCAATTGAGCATGCAGGACCAGCAGGCCTATCGTTGATTCGAAGAATTGGCAGATTTCCATGCCAACATTAGAGCAGATGATTCAGAGTATGCAGCCGTTTCACTCCATTGACTTCATATATCACTGTTAACACCCGCAAGAGCCTCTCCCGCTGTCTGACTGACTGTCCGACACACACTCCACACAGATATTTGTCTCAGATCTTTAATTAAGTTTCTCTCTGTCTTTTCCAATCAGGTTTTATTTGATGGGATGTTCTTGTGTAAAGATGTGATAAATTAAAAATGATGTTCTTTTTTGTCATTTTGTTAGAACTGCACTGGCCCATCAGAATTTCAATCTAGCCATCTCAGAAAAGCACATCAGAGCACCACTGGTTCCCCACAAAGGGAACAATGGAACTTAATAAGTAGAATTGACAATGGGTGAAATGATTGTGGAATGTGAAGGTGCTATACAGTCATAAATGTTCTGACAAACTCACTTTGTGCCAAATGAATCAATGAGCCAAGTAAGTGACAAAAGCATGTCACTAACTGGTGGAGACCAAAGCAGTGCCTAAATGAGGGAAGTCAATGGACGTAGGCCAGATACACACAAAAATACTCTACTAGGGCCTACTTTGATCATATACACCGCCTTGTGGCCTGGTGTGAGGAGAGCGCCCTCCTCCTAAATTCTACTAAGACCAAATAACTTGTTGTGAGGGCCAGGGCTGGACAACCTACATGTCAGCCGGTTAAAATAGGAGGCCAAGATGTTGAGATAGTCAGTAGTTTTAAATATCTTGGTATCACCCTAGACAGAAATTTGAATTTTATTGAACACACTGACCACATTTTTAAGAAAGCAACCCAGAGACTGTTTCTCTTAAGGAGACTTAAAGGGATAGTTCACCCTAGAATGATATTTCGCTCATTATCTACTCACCCTCATGTTGACTAAGGGCTGGAAGAATTATCAGAGTCCACCGTCCCTTCTCTGAGTTACAGGGGGTCTCGGCGTAGCAGTGCATTTCAATGCAACGGTTGCAAAGGGACACCAGAGCTCTTCGTAAAAAAACACACACAAAAAAACATCCAAATACCTCCATGATGCTCGTATGTAATGTCCGTCTTGTGCTGAAGCCCCAAATTGTGTAATTGTCCCGAAAAAAATTAAATAAGTCTATATTTTAAGCTTGTTTGTAGCGGAAGCTTCTCGAAGCTCCTCTTCCTGGTCCGTCCAAATCTCGCGTGATTCGCAGTAACCGCACTGACGCCGGCGCAAATCACGCGAGATTTGGACGGACCAGGAAGAGGAGCTTCGAGAAGCTTCCGCTACAAACAAGCTTAAAATATAGACTTATTTAATTTTTTTCGGGACAATTACGCGATTTGGGGCTTCAGCACAAGACGGACATTACATACGAGCATCATGGAGGTATTTGGATGTTTTTTTGTGTGTGTTTTTTTACGAAGAGCTCTGGTGTCCCTTTGCAACCGTTGCATTGAAATGCACTGCTACGCCAAGACCCCCTGTAACTCAGAGAAGGGACCCAGACAGATAGCTCAGGATCCTTCACATCCTCTAATCTAAATCATGCATTTGAAAGACTCCCATCAGGAAGGAGATTCAGGGTCCCTGTATCAACAAGAAACATTTTCAAGAAATCCTTTGTACCTACATCAATTGTCTTGCTAAACCAAATTAGTGAATCAACCAGGATCAGGTGACTTTGATACTGAGAGCTGTTTATTTATTTTATTCATTACACTTTTATTTATTTACTTACTCACCTGGATCTTTTTATGCTTTTTAACAGACGGGAAAGGTGCGTGAAGCTCTTGTGTGTCTTGTGTCTTGTGTGTCTTTGTGTATCTTATTGTGAACATTTGTGACTACTAGGCTATGTCTCTTTTATCTTTAGCCAAAGATGAATTTCCACAGCAGTGGACAATAAAGACTTTCAATTCAATTCAAATTTAATCTGTGTGAATAGGTTATAGAATATAAGGAATCTATGGTTGCACTTGAGGCACCTGAACCAATTCCTGCTTACATTGGGCAAGGGTGGGGTAGGCCTACAGTCCATCACAGGGCTGAGATACACACCTGTGGGCAATTTAGAGTTATCAGTTAAAGGTTATAGCTACAACCTTTTGATCAAAACGATTAATTCTTCAAAATAATACATCCACAGAACGTCTAGAGGGGTGCAGAATATAGCCTATATTTTTTTTATGGTAGGCTATTGTTTCATAAATTTTGACGGGTCCAAAATATATACCTAAATATTTACATCTGGTTACATTGGCAATGTCGGCATGAAATGATCTCTGCACCAACAGCATTAGTGCCTACGTCACGTTTTTAAACGCGGGTCGACCCGCTAACAATCGGCATTTGGCCCCTTTCCCATTGACCAAAATGGAAAAGGGGCCAAATGGATCTGTCTGATCCCCCAGAGAGCATAAACCAGTCGCTCTGCTCTCTGTGGCGGCACGTAGGCTAACGCTCAGCGTCATCACGTAAATTAGCGGGTTGACCCGGGTCTGGCGTTCCCACTGCAAGCCGATCAGAGCCGAGACGATTAAAGCCGATTTTAACCGTTTGACCCGCGTTGACGCAGCTCGGTGCGCCTTTCCCACTGCCACCAAAAGCCGATTGTTAGCGGGTTTGAACAGGTTTTTTGACCAGTGGGAAAGGGGTATTAGGCTACTGGCCGGGAGGAATTAAAATGGTAGCTAACACCTTTAACATAAAATGATATGTCTCTGATCCTCTCCACACAGAAGGGGCAGCAGGTTTTAACCCATGAGTGCTAAACACTGCACCAACATGGAGCTCAAAGACCTGCAAATATGTTCAGTTCAGTTCAGTTCAGTAAACTTTATTGTCAATCACACAATGTAACTGACAGTTACACAGGGGATCGAAATTGCGTTTCCCCAAACTCCAAATGTGCAATTTAAAACCATTAAAACATTAAAAAATTTCAACATCATCATACCACACATACATGACATAAAAAGCACAAATATACTGACAGAGGCCTATGATGTTGTGGGGAGGTAATAAAGTGCAATATGAAAAGTGCAAAGTGCAATATGTGTTTACAACTTGTTCTGCTGCCCATATGAGGCCAAACATCAGCTGATAAAACAATCAGTACATACAATGTTGCACATTGTGTTTAAAAGCATCACACCCTTGTTTTTATTTCTCTGATTGAGGACATGTTAACTGCAATAGAAATCTGTTTCTATGTTTGGAGCCAAATCATACAGCGGCACCATCCAATGACCACAAGAGGGAGCTCTAGGTTTGTTCATCAGTCAAAGCGGACACCTCGAGCCAGATGCGTACCTCTCCTTAGAGACACCTCTGTCCATCTGTTTGGTGTCCTTCAGCCTTGAGATTGAGACCATCCATAACTGGAAGCTGTCAGCTGTGATTCACAGGACGAATGGCTAAGATCACCCAGGAATGAAAGGTCACACACTCAACTTCACCATCTGCCCGAGCTCAGGTAGCCTACAGATATTACAGGCCAATCCTGTCCTGTCACGGCAACAAATCATGAGCAGCAGGTAAGGTGTGATCACTTTAGACCTGTGTCAATGAAACACAGACCTGAGGAGCAGTAGGGCAAATGTAAAATGGTACATTGTGTATATGACAGGGAGGTGTGTTTTTACTATTGTATTATTGTTTGTGTTTTGCTTAGGCTATATTTACCGTAGGCCTATGTAAAGGACTGCAAGTGTAGAACTAAGTGCTAGTGTTCGTATACTCAGCATCTGTCACATTTTGTTTGCCTATATGATAATTCGACTGACCCTGAGGCAGAAGGTCATACGCCCCATTTCACCACCTGATGGTGAATGGAAATGGGAAGGAAAGCTCTGTTCACATAAGCAATGGAGTGAAGAGGCTGATTTTACATGACTACTTTAGAGTTTCCTGAGACACTAATAACAGTCAGACATGGACTCCAGGTTGAAATAAAGGTTAACACTCAGTCTGGGCTACAGAGTGAACCCTACATCCCATGTGGGGTTTGTGTGTGTCAGTTATCCTGATTCATACCACAATCCAAACACATGCAGGTCAGATAAAGTCTAATTATAGGTGGTTGCAGGCTCTGGACCCTCACACACACACAAAAGAGTTTAAGACCTAAAAGCATTACAATGCAAGCTCAAGACGACTTGAGCCACCTCTTTCCTCATCATCCAACCATTGATAATGATATACAACAGTAGTTAATGGGAACTTCACTACCACAAATGAAGAAAATGATGTCTGCTGCGGTTTTTCAGGATCTTTCTTGACTTCACTCCTGTTCAGAATGTCTTTTTCTACTACACATCTACAATTCTTTTTTTTAACAACTTCAAAAATATTACACTTGTTAAGTCGTTCTAAAAACTGACAAGGTACATACTTTAAAATCTGATCTGAAACGTTATCAATGGACTATCACACCATGTACCATTACCTTTTGACTAAGGCTTGTAATGTCTTAAAAGGTCAAGTGCTTAATTTCACCATTTTGATTTGTATCCTCCAATCCAAATTTGTTAAGGTCAGAGGGAAATTACTTCACTGGGTTTGAATAATTACATTAGAGGAGGATGAGAAGGAGACGGAGGAGACATTGAGTAAAAGTAAGTGAACACATCCTGAAGGTGTGAGAGGTGTCAGGATATTCTGTGGGAGCAGAAGTTGCATCTTTCCGAGGTAAGCTTTGAGTACCTTCATTTATTGTGTGTTTTCTCTATTCCTTTTTACTGCACTGTATATTATTTGTATATTATCTGAATCTCTAAATGATTTGGTCGGTTTCCCTCATGATCAAGAAGACAACACTTTTGTAAGTAATATTTTTCATGAAATGATTGTGACAATTAGATTCATTCTTGATAGATAAAGTGTATATCTTCTCAAAACTTTATTGATAGATCTCTTCCAAACATATCACAGTGAAAGTTAAACCAAATTCAACCATCATAATAGGAAAAAAAAGAGGAATGTGTCTGAAAACAAAATTACCCCAACTTCATGGGCAACCATGTATAATTTACAAATATTGGATGTCATAGAATTTCATCTTTTAGGCCAGTTTATCGGGTGTGGGGTTGTGTGAGGTATAGTTTGCAGATTCAAATCATCATCTCCTACTTTAAATTAGCAATCTGGAGCACGGGCATAGAAGCTGATCAATGCGCGGATGTGGACCGGACCGCAGGATTTTCAATATTTCACTGCTTTATCTTGTCATCAAACAGCCCTTACCTCTGAAACCACAGTTTGTGAACCACTGAAATGACATTTTACTACACACAACCACAACTATAATGTGCAGTAGAAATCAGTAGTTTGAATCAGACAGAGCCAAATGTCGGTGTGCATCTGCAGACAAAATGGTTTAGGTTGCTAAAACACATTTTTGGTGATGACTTTGCTAACAGCAGCACATTGTTCAGCTTCTGTGCCGGTGCTCCTGCTGCTTTTGTGAATTGGGAGCATACTAATCCAGATCTACTACGACAGAAACCCTTATTATCACTTGTTTTTCCAAAATTTAAAACACGAGTAAATGCACAAACACCAAGTCCTTCCATCCGTGCGATTTTCTTTCTTTTTTTGCCAAGAGAAATAAATGTGTTCTGCATGTGTGTGTTTTCTAGGATGAAGAAGACACTGTTGTTTGTCCTCACTCTTGCAGGTCAGAGAAATGTTTGTGTGTGACAGCTGTGTGCCAGGGAGTGGGTCAGAAACATACAGTGTGAGAAAGCAATAGCATGAACTCTACTGTCTGATGCAATGTTGATATTCAATATACCATCATACTCTGCATCCTGGTTGTATATTGCATGCTTATTTTATGACAGTAAATGCAAGATAATATTATTCTTGTAAATTAAATAAATAAATAAAAACTTTGTCCATCAGGACTGTCAGCTGTCTCTGCAAGAATCGTCACGGAGTACTTCTATGTGAAGAAGCCACTGACCTGGGCTGAAGCTCGGATTCACTGCAGACAGCAGTATAATGAACTGGTCCCAGTAACAAGCTACTACATTAACAAGGAGATGCAGAGTTTAATCCATGGCGTTGAAACGCCTGTATGGATAGGGCTTTATGACGACTTGAGGATGTGGAGGTGGTCGCTAAATAATGAAAGCCACAACAGTGATAACGATTTCCAGAATTGGCGGAACAGAGAGCCTAACAACTTTAAATCCTTAGAGAACTGCACAGTGATGAATGCTGAAGGTTACTGGCTTGACCTTCAATGTATGGATCAATACCCTATGGTTTGCTATCAGGGTAAGAAAGTTTTTTTTTTCTGACTGCAGTTCAATGGTGCTTTACTAGAATTAATACTGAAGACTGACAACAGAGTAGAGAAAGTTAGGTCACGAAATATATAACACCTGCATTTAACATATTGGTTTAAAATACCACACAATTTCAACCTCAGTGGGTCCTCATGAGGACAGACACAGGTCCTCCTCATGGCTAATGTGGTGGAAATTATTATCTCAAATACTGTGATAAATACACAGGTCCCAGTTACTGCAAACAAGTTGTTTTGTATGTTTTGTAACTAACCTTGAGAACTTTTGGAAATGTTTGTACGTCCCCCTCTTAGGTGTTGCCCTGTGACTGACTAAAAGGAAAGTTTTACTGTCTCCTTTTTAAATTTCAGGTGGAAGAAAGAGTTCCGACAGTCAAAGCAACGTGTAACTTTTTTTGCCAAGTAGAGTCACCAGTCACTTTGAAGATACAGATTTTACAGACAAAAACATGATTAGTCCATTGAATATGATGCATAAAAATTAAACTGCTCAGCAGTAGTTAGGTAAGGTAGCGTCACTTCCATCAAATATAGGAGGAAAATGCCACTTATTGTAATTACTGCTATTCCAAGGCAAAGACCTCCACATCCTGACCTATTTGTCTTCTTCTCTTTCAGGAGATGGTCCAATTAAGTATAAGTTTGTTAACACTCCGATGACTTGGCCAGAGGCTAGGAGTTACTGTAGAACCAACCACATAGATCTTGCCTCAATTACAAACAGCGCAACACAATTGGAAATAGCAGCCCTCGTGTCAACTCGAGCCTGGATTGGACTCAACAGAATGCCGCGGTCTTACTGGTCTAACGGGTTGAAAACCGTCTACACAAACTGGCACACGGGCCAGCCAAATATTGGGGCATCATGCGCTGTGATCAATGCAACCACAGGAACATGGTTGGATGCTTCCTGCAAGAAAACCTACCCTTTTATCTGCTTTAAGCGGTCAGTCGTCCCAGATGCCGTTTCGGTTCGGATCAAGATCAGGTTCCAGTCCAAGGCTGACCTGAAAGATCCTGCTCTTCAGAAGCAGGTTTTAGAGCAGGTACAGTGGGTTTACAACTTCTATCACTGGCAGTACGCTTGGTTAGGGTTGTTAGAGCATGAACTTCTTTCAAACACATTTTTGGACCTCATCAGCTACAGTACAGTATATGGCCATGTAAATGTTTGCACCGTTTCGTCTATTCCTTTCACATTCTTTGTTTCTGATTTTGAAAAGATAAAAGATGCCATTATAGTCTATGGGAAAATAGAAATAGGATAGACGTCATAGGTTGCAATGATGTGACTGTCACAGTTTTTCATTTTCATGTTTTTACAGCTTCATGCTAAACTGAAGGAACATGGACTGCCAGACTATAAACTCCGCTGGCTTCATACTGATGAGGAGACTGACGATTGGGAAGAAGAGAAGAAAGACTGAGGTAATTATTTTTTACATTTTCTTTAACATGGGCAATTCGTATGAGTTTGTTCCTTTAATAAAAGATTTTAAGCACTAGTTTTGGACAGACCATTTGCTGTCTTTGCTGTAAAATGAATAAGAGGAAGAATACCACATATTTGTTCTGTTAGAAAGCTATAAGACTCCATCGTAGTTTAGCACAAGGACTGGAAACAGCCTGACTGTGACCAAAGATAATAAAATTGGCATAACAGCACCTCTGAAACACTCTGTCATGATTGTTACTGTTCTTTGTCTATCTAAGAATGATTAACTTTTAATTAACTTAGTAGAAAGACTGCACAAATGGAGAAACCACAACTAGTCATGTGTATGTAGTCACTAAATAACATGTTGTTAGCATGTTAACATTTTTTTAATTTCCCGTCTTTGTGCTGAGCAAAACTAACCAGATGCTCCTGTAGTTTTTCAGCAGCAACTGAACATTTACTTTTTTTTCTCATAATATCTTGCATTTAATCCACATGCAACACTTAGGATTTCTGTCTTCTTTAGGATCAGGTGCCTGAGTGGACGTCACGGTCAAGATACTGCTAATGTGATGGTGATTTTTTTTTTCACCTTACGAATATTTAAACATCTGTGGTATCTATATTTATGTCTGTGTGCTCATGGATTTGGTTTCATTCTGTGTAGCTACTGTCCAGTACATCATGTGTCATTCCTAATCACAGTTCATTTTAAAATGTTGCGTTGTTGGGTTGTTGCTGTAGAAAATAGCGACTTCAGAGTGAAGTGAGGGCTTATATTAGTGGGGTTTAAAAGTTCAAGATGTAAACATGTTTTTGTTTATGTAATATTTTAATATTTCATGAGTGCTTGCCGAATCCTTTGAAATGTCTTGTTTTTTTAACAGACTTTTAACGACTTGTTTTTTTAACAGACTTTTAACGACTTGATGTGTAGGGACGTTTCTCTGGTGTTGGAATTTATGGTTCTGTTATTGATCTGTATCACAAGTTAGTTAGTTGATTACTGATTCTGAGCAATGATTTCTTACCATGTGTTTTATTTCGTTATTTTTTTGTGAGAGTTAAACCAACACTAAGGAACTTTTCAACCTTCATAAAATATTTTCATAACTTTTGTGATGATACGTCGACTTACAACAAGTTGAATGACACCTCTGTCATGGTCTGAGGGGGTCTGTATCTCTTTCTCTGGCACTAAGCAGCTTTGAGGAGCATGGTAGGAACCCGGCTCTCACTTTACTTTCACTTTCACTTTTGCGAGTCACAACAAGGAGGGAACAGGCAAAACGGCACTTTAGCAATGGATTGTGTTTGTGTTTTCACTTTGAAATGATCCACTGGAAACAGAAACTTAGTTTTGATGTCTTCTGTTAATTTTAATGCAGGATATTTACAGGGCTTCACGCTAGTGTTCATGGGAAGGTCTTCCTTCAGGCAAAACACTACCGCTTTGGTCCACAGGCGCCGCCAAACTCAACCAAAACTGAAAGTTCTTTAGTACTGCTTTAATTTATCAAAAACTTTCAATTAAGAGCAGAGAGAGAGAGAGAGGTTTTGGCAGACTGATCCAATGTAATTATTATGAGTCATAACCTTGTATGACCAATACATTATCTTGACCTTGTATATGAGGAAGTAAACTGATTTGATTGATATGTCTGCCTTACTTCATCTGATTGATACTGAGACTGAGGCTAGTCTTTACTTTAAAAAAGAAAACAATTGCTTAAAAATAACAATAAAACCTAACATAATCAGTGATGTTTTTTGAAATTACCTTGAAATGTTTTTTGAAATGACCTTGAAATGACTTGTCTGCTGTTGCTGGCGTAAGAACCAGAATGAGTTAAATGAGTTTAATCTGTGGTATTCACTGCACACCTTTTGTAATTTGTGCACAATAAAGAACAGATAGAAAAGAACTGCATTTTTAAAATGATATGTTTTGGGTCTTCCTACTTCTTTACTTTCTTTACATCCTTTGAACTGGCAGCAGTAGCAATGCTGGAACCTTACCAACTGCCACAATCATCACATTAAACAGAGTTGGAAACAACCTTTTAGTTCACCAAAAGCATTAGTATGTTCAATATGTTCATTCAGTGCGTTCGGTGCGTTCATGCACAACGTGGCCTCTCTCATAGTGTTAGAAACTACCATGCAGAGTTTTGGCTTAAACAGGGATATCAGTCTAAATGTTTCATAGACCAGAATCAGATCACCGTAAGCACTGAGCATTATTCATTCCTTGAGACCATCTGCATATCTGTTGTGCCAACACAAAGTTCAACCTGGCCAATTAGAAGGCATGGTTATTCAACTGGAAAGTGCATAATAAATCATTATGCACTGTTTTGCATTTGATAAATCTTTGAATTCATGGATCCAAAAATGCATTCTAACATTGTTTCTGAAACAACACAACCATGAGACACAGCAATGCCTTTTGGGTTGAGTGTCTGGTAGTAGTTATATGAAGATACACAACCAAGATAAATATATTTCATACCATAGCAGCTCCTTATGACGATACATGACTCAAGAATAAATCAAATAATTTGCATTCAAAAGAGAATCATGTTTCTACTCTACTCTCCAATGATGAATACAGTGGATTAAAAAAGAAACTGTCACAATCAGATGTACATTTGGCACAGGCAGTGATCAGGCTGTCAGTATGAGTGTGTGACATTGTAAAGACATCTCTGCCAGTACCACACTTCCCGCTGTTTGCAATTAGTCGGGGCTTTCCGGCACTTTTTCAGAGAGCACCTGTCAATCAAACAGAGTGAAGTCCTGTGACATCTCTCCCTTTGGATTTTCTTCTTGTCGTGGCTATCACGCACACTTCTCAGATCTCCCACAGTAACATGAATTACAAAGCAACTCAACTCAAAATCAACTTGTACAAACAAGCTTAAATTCCAGAATGTGTCACCAGAGTAAATATGAGGTGTTTAACAGCTGCCTTGGACCACATAAACAGAGAGGAACAAAACAAATACACCAGTATAGGGTTGTACGGTATACCGGTACTAGAGTGGTACCGGGGTACTGAGGCATTTAAAACGGTACCATACTGCGCTTAGATGGGACCGGTACTTTCATTTTGCGCCGCCGGCAGCGGTGACGTCGCCTCGTGAAGTCGCCGCATTGTAATTTGAGCCGCAGCGAGCGAGTCACAAACGAAGCAAGGTGCCTTTTTTTCTTACCCTTACAGCGCCACCTGACCATGTGCCTGTGTTTGTGTGTGTATCTGTGTGTGTGCGCCAGCGCGCACGGGCCGCCACAGACTCGTTAATTAATGCAAACACTGCTGGTGGATACGTTTCGTTTCTACCGCGCACCACCACTGGCATGTATGGTCTCTCTCTCTCTCTCTCTCTCTCTCTGTGAGTGAGTGAACACAGCGAAGCAGCGCTACGCAGAGAGGAGGAGGGGGGGGGGGGCAGAATCAATTTGGTCTGGGGAAACAATAGGTGTGTGTTTGAGTAACATGAACGTTTGTGTTTCATTCTATAAACTACTGATAACAATTTCTCCCAAATATTACAACTGGTCAAAATAACAAAAAAGATGCAGTGTTTTCAGACCTCAAAATAATGCAATAATAATAATAAAGCCAATAATGACATTTTTGTGTTCTCTTTTTATTTGGAAAAGTACCGAAAAGTATCGAAAAACATGTTGGTACCGATACCGGTACCAAAATGTTGGTATCGTGATTCGTGACAACACTACACCAGTATTGTAAATTACTGACAAAAGCATCCATTGTAATTTTGGAAGTGAAATGTGGACGGTCACTTCTCCTCCACCTTCTGTCAACAAGCAAAAAGCACCAGCACATCCTGATTATATGTCACCATCAGTCTCCATGGTGACCCTAGATCCTCTTGGAGCACAGAGACATAATCTCTTTTTGTAAAGTCTGGATTTACTAGTAATTATCATTCGGTTGAATTTGTTCCTCTGATAAAATAGTTTCACGATCATATTTCTTATTATACTCGCAGTGTGTGTTTTGTTAATAAATTGCATAATTGCAGGTGCCAGTCACAGACCCAGTTGCTCCTCTCCACCTGTTGCCACACCTTCAGGCACAAACACATACACACGGGTGGAACAAAGAGAGAAAAATAAAAGAGTGGAGTTGTGAGATTGTAATTCAACTGCGCTATCAGCCGGTGCGAGACCATCTCTGGCAACACGCTAAATGAGTTCTCGTGTCCCCCACGGCAAGATGGAGCACCACTGATAAAGCAGAGCCGCGGGCCCCGGCTTTCTGGTTTACACTCCTACTAAATCACAGTTTGTTCCCTGCACTGCTGGCGGCTACGAGGAGGATGAACTGGTGTGTGTGTGTGTCAATGAGATACTTCGGAAAAGGTGAGGAAATGTTGTACTGTGCCTCCGGCTCATTTCCTCCGATTAAAATTACGTTTTTAACCATGTTGGTATTTTTATTTATTTATTTTATACAAGAATGAGTGAAACAAACAGTCAAACATGTGCATTTCCAACTTGGAGCTGCATTAAAACAATGACAGTGTGGCAAAATAAACCTGAAACATTGTCTAGCTAGCAGAAACTAGAAGAACATTTTGAGATGACAGTGTGTCAGATATTGTTGCCCCCAAAAGAATCACAGTAGCTTTAAAGGGGACATATATCACTTTTTGAAGGCTCTTTAAAGGGACAATGAGGAGTTTTGGAAAGCTTAGCGTAGCAAAGTGTTTTCATACTACATTTACCATGAGCCTCCGCGCACATGGTGAAATTCTTGGACCGGCGCAAGACGGACATCTTGCCAAGAATGTTTTCATTCATCAAGAGTCAAAGTCAGAGGTTCGAAGACGACCAGA
Source organism: Trachurus trachurus (assembly GCF_905171665.1). Taxonomy (NCBI): domain Eukaryota; kingdom Metazoa; phylum Chordata; class Actinopteri; order Carangiformes; family Carangidae; genus Trachurus; species Trachurus trachurus. The sequence continues at coordinate 22,270,755 of NC_139904.1, read as the reverse complement.
TACCGCCGTAGTTCCGACTCATGACTCGCCGGGCAGCGTCCGCGAAACCGCAAGTAAGGAAACACTGGTCGGCTCGCCTAGCATTTCCGCCACCACTAATAATAACAAAATAACGATAGAGACAAAACGATATATTTATCGAAAATGGATCCATTAACAAGTGTGGGTAACGTAGATTCATCCACATTAATATGAGACTTTTTTTATTGACGTGGAATTTTTTGTTCTGCCGACAGAGAAATTTGTCCCTTTAACATATATTTGGGTCAGGGCAGTGTTTAGCTCAGTTGGTAGAGCACCCACTCCAATGTGTTGAGGCTATAGTCCTCACTGCAGGCGACCCCGGTTCGAGTCCCGTGCCAGGCGGCCCTATCCTGCATGTCATCCCCCCTCTCTGCCTCTCATTTCCTGTCTCTCTCTCTCAACTCATTAGAAAAGGCAAAAAGCCCCCCCAAAAAATATAATTAAAAAAAACAAAAAAAAACATATATTTGGGTGTTTGTCTTGCCTTCCGGCCCCCAAAAATATGAGAATTGACAAAAAAAAATCTGTAATGTTCAGGGTCCCTAGGTTGAAATCCACATGGTTTTACAACCTGTTCCCTTGTCCTCCAGTGATGTAACTAGTTTTCAAATTTGCATAACACCACCCCTACCTGGGACCGGTAGAAGGGGTGGGGCGGGGCAAGCAGTGGTTCATTTGCATTTAAAGGGACAGGCACTGAAACCAGACATTCTGAACAGGGCTGTTTTGTGAGGATGAAAAGAGCTGTGATGTTTGATCCTTGGGGTATTTTGATCAAAGCATGTCACAGACATGTCTTTAAGACCTAACCTTTTACCTTGGTCAAAGTTATCTGTGAGCTTATGTCTCCTGGGTTACCCCTTTTGCAGGCTGCTGCTTGGTTTCCCTTGTTCACTCTAAAATTGTAGAAAACAAAAATAATGCACTGATGTTGCTTAAAATACTGTAAAAGAGTGTTTCATGTTTATCTTTATGCCTTTTGAAGATCATTTCATCTTCAACTTGCTTAACTGTTCACAGTAACAGATTTTGACCAGGGGTGCACAAACTTTTGCATGCAACTGTACACACTGCACATCTGGCTGTCAACTACACTTCACACAACCATAGTTATATACTACTATTAAATTAGTACACCAGCTCTATAACAGCCTGCATTCAATCATAGATTAGGGACTCATGGAGTAAAACCTTTCTTTTTTGCATAAAAAATGAATTGGTGATGTGTGAGGGAACATATTATGGTAATGGAGATCCTTGCAAGTATATACATAAGTACAGTAAGTGACTAAATTCATGTTTTCTCATCGATCAACTTGAAGATCTGGAGGATGTGTGAGCATTGTCCAAACTGGAGTTTCTTTCTTCTTTTTTACAGCAGCGCTGATGGTGTGATTGACTAAGCCTCCTCATTTTTTACTAGTCCATGAAGCAGAGCATTTTTTTTATAAGAGTTTGAAAGCAGATATAAAAACCACTGTGAGACTGCAACCAATAATGTCTTATTGTGGGAAGATAAAAGTAACCATTTTAATTTGGTTTTTGCCATAACTCAGTCCTCCTCTTCTTTTCACAAGCTGTGTCTGCTGAAGGGAGTGATCTGTTTTTACCCTCTTCCAATAAGCAATTCACTAGAACGACTTTAATAGGAATGGTAATGGATTCCTGTTGACACCAGCTCAATCACCATTAGATATAAACTGTTCTCCTGCTCCTTTTCTGGGTTTGGTTTGTGTTCCATAATGTATGTTTAATGATAGTGTTTAATTGTCATTCAGACTTCCTATTGTCATTTTCAGCCGTTACTGTTGAGGCCGATTATGACTATAATTGAATATTGGCTCGGCACACATGCTCATTAGCAAGTTGAGCTAATAAGGTTCAAATTGGAAAGTAACTTTGCCAAAAGTCGGTTGGCAGCTATTGAAGTCAGCAGGAGAGATAGCTGGAGATTGTGTTGCCAGATCATGTCAACTCTGGTGTGGTTGAATACAACCCTCAATAGTAAATAAAAAGCACATGTAGTGGAGTCTATGTCTCGATTTGGGGTTTGATTACTATTTGAGGGCATGAAGAACTAATAGTTTGCCTTCCTGCAACTTTCTAAGGTGATACAAAATGTTTATACAGTAAAAAAAAAAAAAAAAAAAAAACACAGCAAGAGGCATCAAACAGCTGTCAGTCTGAAATTAGAGAAACAAAAGGAGAGAAGGGGCTCGCCGCTCATCAAAAGTATCGACTGAACCCTGAATCAAACGCTGATGAGGCTCTTTACGCCGTGTCTGTCTTTGTCGCTCATGCACAAAGATGATATTCAGCTCCTCTTTCCTCTCTGACATATTCAGGTGCCGCTGGGTTCATTACCAAACATTAGCTTCCCTGCAATTAAGCCTCATTTCACCGCATTCCACACAATCCTATCTGATGAGTGCCACGTGGAGCCGTCACTCCGCTCAGCCTCCGCGCTTTGAAAAGCCACTCTGTGATGGTTTGGTAAAAGTCAAACGGTGAGCTCCTTTTGATGGAGCATACGTGCTGGCTCAGTGTCACCCTTCACTCACTGGTTGTTTGATGAAGAAAAGACCATCTGAATATGAGCCTGAGAGCAGGGGTAGAGATGCTGGCAATTTATTTTAGAGTATTTAACTTAGATTTAAAGTATGCTGATAGTTAGATGGCTGTAACCACTTGGTGTTTTTAAGATGCTGAGATTTAAGAAACTAAAAGGGAAAAGTATTACCTAATCCTCCCAGGACTGACTTTACATCCTGATTGAAAAGGTACAAATACAGACAATAGTATTACAAACTTAATTTCTCATCAGTAATTTCATTTGCGTTTATTAAATTTGCACATTTGCATATACTGTAACATACCACTGTTTGCTCTGTTTAAGTCTAAATGGGTTATTTATTTATGCCAGCTGCCATACCAACAGTTTTCCCTTTACGCATGGAGATAGCGAACAGGATTAAAACTATTATTACTATTGAACAGTAAAAATCTGTTGTAAAAAAAAAAAAAAGTGACTTCCACTCTGTTTGACTTTTGACCCTTTACAAAATGTGGTAGCCTACCAATCTCTGTCTTACTACATACTCTGGTTTCATTTCAATAAGTTTTAGGCTCAGAGATGTAGCCTAACATTAAGCATTTCACATACAAGAAACAAATATTAATGGACTATTGTCTCATGATCTCTCAGATTGATTGGGCAATTGGAGGTGGCCTGCACCCAATTCAATACCTGATGAAAAGAAAAAATAAATAAATAAAAGGAAATAGTAAAATATTTCTGATTTCTTATATGTTATGTACATTGGGATATTGTTTTTTTTTTACTTCCATAATAACATTCTTTGACATGGATGTCTTGGTACTTTAATTTAATGGATTTGTATAATACTACTTTTTTCAATGCTGGAGAAGCATTTACAGGCAACACAATATTTTTAGTCTTTCTTTTCTTCAAAACTTCAAAAAAATTTCATTTTGAAACATCTGTATATAATAAACGTGTTCCCTCTTTATTGATAATGTTATACAACATCCTCCCTGAAAGAAAAAATCTGCCCTTTTCCTTCGCTTAGATTTCTGCATGGGCCATCAATCCACCGCCCCCTGCTGGATACAACCATGAACTACTGGTGCTTCATGACGGGAGACGATGAATCTTTCTCTCTTTTCTGCTGCTGTAGAGGAAACTGAAGGAGAGGTCAGAGCAGAGGAACGCAGAGAAACAGGAAAAGAGAGAGGATTTGGGGAGAGAACTCAGCGTGTATCTTCCAGGTGACTTGGGGAGCAGCGGTTTGATCACGATGAGCTCACACATACACACATATATACACACACACACACACACACACACACCAGGGCTGTGAATAAGTAATGGCTCCAGCTGGAGTCCCGGGGCTGTTACCTTTTTGATGCCTTGCTGCCAAATATAGAGACATGAGTGTAGAGGAGCAGAAAGAAGAGGATTATTACATAACCACTGACCTCTACCTGCTGGACGCCATCCATCACTGTGCAGTATCTACAGCACAGTGGGAGCCGTGGTCACATTGTCGCTCTTCTGTTTGGATCTTATATATTAAGAATAAGATTTGGCTGCCTCACCGCCTCGAGGGGGTGGAGGAGCCTCCGGGTGGTTTTCTGAGGGGCCGGTGCCAGTTCAGGTTGGCCACACATTCACTCTCACAGTCAGCTGCCAGCTCAGCTCACGTGTGCTTCTTTGTCCTCCCCTCTGTTATCGGTCACTCCACACTCTCCTCTCCTACTGTCAATGCCTGTCCTCTATTGTCCTCTATTGTCCCCACACATTGACAGATACAATAAATCTGTATACACTTTTGTATAGACGTGTAAACACCCTTTTATTATGGATTATTATAATTATTAGTATTATCACAAGTCCTATTATTTCATTGAATTAAAAACTTAAGGTAGGGGCATTTTCTTTCAAGACTTTGGTTGCAAAATGTTCAAATTTGAAATCCTGATGTCCAGTAAGAAACTGGACATTTATAAAAAATATCATGTTTTTGACAAACTCACATTTTCAGGAGCTAATCTCATCTCAAATTAAACGAATACATGTCATCTGTTGCCTGATGTGTAAAGCTCAATTATCTGGCATTTCAATTACATCACAATTTTTTTTAGACATCAGTTAATGGTTGTGTTTTTATGACTGGTTATAAACTAAAATCAATCAATTAAATGTAACTTTAATGAGGCAGGGACGCACATAAACTGATCTAATCACTGTAACTTCCAGACAGTAATATAAAGTGGCGGAGAGAGTATTTAGATTATTAAATTGCTCACTAGAAGCAACGCCACAAATGAAATGATTTCAAAATGTTACTTTGATATAAGTGAGTACAGCGTGTATCATCAGCAAAAATGTATTTAAAGTGTCAGCAGTAATAAACACACACTCCCTCACTCATTTGGGTGTGACTTTAATTTTTGCTGAGTTTACAAGTTTCGTAACAGTATAAACCAAAGTTTTAATATAGAATCAACTTTTCTTTTCCTTTTCAAACAAGTCTAGATTAGATTATTGAAAACTGTTATAAAACCATAATTCTGTGTGAAAAACATTAGTCTGCAAAATAACTAGTAACTGTACTGCTTGTCAAATAAATATAGTGGAGAAAAATGTATGAATATAATGTATCTATATGAGACATAAAGATTTAAATTACAGTAACAGAAATTGACATACACAAAAACAATAATGTGGCTTTACTGTGCTAGTTAGATATTTGGCCATATCTCATTGAACTAGAGACATTCATGAGCTCATACAGAGCAGTGGTCACACTGAACAAAGAGTTTTTCTAGATGTGTGATGTCCAAAAAGAAGGGAAGTCATCGGACGCCCGAGGATGCGTTCAGGAAGCAGCTCTCATAGGAATGACTGGGTGAGCATATGATTTGATCTGTGTGTTTAACACGTCTTCATACACAACAGTGAAGTCATTCAGCTCACAGTCAGCCATCAGGGACCAACTGGGCCATCACCAATCATCTCGTGATCCTTCACACGACTAAGCACAGTCAGGTGGGAAAACCCACGGTGGGACAGGAAGCTGTGTGACAGATGTTCAGTCATGTGAATCCGTGAGTTCTATTCCTGCCTTTTCTTTTCTTTTTTCCATGATCTCAGAACCACGAACGAAGCAGAGTAAAGCACGCCGTCCCAAGTGCAACTTGTCACCAGACATCTTCTTCATCTGTATTCTGAGCACACCAAGACATGCTGGCTTGTTTGTTTGCTTTATCGTGCTGCAATGCTCCTATGTATGTATACAAACCGGAAAATGATTTCCTCTTGGGCAAGCACAGAATGTACAATACAATACAATAGAATACATGCACGGTGGCCGGACAGCTGCAGTGTGCATGATGCATCCAACAAGTGCGGCCTTTATCAGCAGAGATGAGAGGAAAACTAAACTTTTTACACCAGCGTTGTTTTGAAGAGTGAATTTTTGTGAGTTTTGTCAGTAATCGCTGAGTTAGTGGCAATAATGGCCAACCCCTGCAGGTCTAATGGTAATGGTTTGTTCTCCTGAGCTGATGCTAAGTGCAGCTAAATATGATGTAAGACTTTCACCTCAATACACTTTTCCCACTGGCTGCACTGTTACTGCAATGCTAATGAAGGAAACGCTAAGTGAACAGTGGGATCATTAAACTGTAGAGAGCGTGGTGTCTGGTAAGGATGGTGATGAAAATGAGGATGATGATGATGATGATGAGGATGGTTGTGTTTGGATGTTTACTAGATATGACGGCTCCATCAACGACTCGACTCAATCCAGTAAGGATGGTAAATGTGTCCCCATTCCCCTCTAATGAGAGCACACTGGCAATACTGTTAAAGCCTGGAGCTATGAGAGAGAGAGAGGGAGGAACGAGCATGGCGGTGTGTTTGTCTGTGTGTGTGTGTGTGTGTGTGTTAGGGTGGCGCATGTCTGTGTGTGTGTTTCTTCGGGGGAATCAGTGGCACATTATAGATTAGAAAACAGGCCTGTGTTGTGAACAGATTAGAAAATCGAGGCTCTTTTGCTCCAGATGTTGCTTATTGTCAGCCAGCAGTGGTGCCCAAGCGTTGAGAGAGAGAGAGAGAGACAGAGAGAAAGAGGAGAGAGCGAGTCAGGATGATGGGAGAAACCCATTCATCAATAACACAGAGATGCATGTCAAAACTGTGTTTAAAGCTGGTGTTTTGCAGAAAAACAGAGCAGGGGAGACTCAGATGGAAACTGGATTCGTGTGTGACAGACGGAGATAGTGTAGTAGGGACACACACACACACACACACACACACACACACACACAAGCGCACACAGCGGGTCCGTCACTGAAGTGTGCTGTCAGCATCAGTACCGCAGTTATTCATCAAAGCCTCTCCTCTCTTTCGTCGTTCTGTCCTCAGCTCTGCGCTTCACACATTTCCACATACATGACATGCTGAAAGTGGCCTGATAATGACTGGAATTAGATCACATGGAAGGTGTGTGAAAATGTCAAATCACCTTAATGCTGTTACTTCTGCATAATCTGATGAGACTAGAGGTCAAAGAACACATTTACAAAGGACTGCTAAAAGATGTAAGTGCCCGTGTTGGGGGCTTTGCCTTCTGCCAATAGTTTGCTCACATGTCTGCAGTTGTTTTTTCCAAGTGAAATTTATTGTTGCCATTAGAAGTCAATGTGAGAACCTGATGACAAGGTCTTTTGTGACTTGATTACTTAGAGAAATTGAGTGAAGCCTCTGCAGACGGTAAGGAAAAAGTTGACAACATGGGGGAGGTGAAGTCACCAGTGTAGCAGTTTTCTTGAGCTGCTTTCCCACTAAAATTTGCAGGTTGCCCCGGTCTTTTTTTTTTTTAAGTATATTTTTGGGGCATTTATGCCTTTATGGACAGTACAGTTCAGACAGACAGGAAATGGGGAGGCAGAGAGAGGGGGGACGACACGCAGCAAATGGCTCCCGACGTGGGACTCGAACCGGGGCCGACCGCAGCGAGGACTGTGCCTCTATACATGGGGCGCCTGCTCCAACCACTACGCCACGCAACGCCCCGGTCTTTTTAACCGCGGTTCGACACACTAACAATCGACATATGGCTCTTTTCCTACTGGCCAAGAAACCCAGGTCTGATCTCCAGCTGGTCATTGTCTTTTCCTGTCTTGCAATTTTGTCCCTCTATGGAATGATCGAAGCGCAGCGCATGCGGAACAATTTTCTAGCGCTGACGGAAAGCATGCGAATGGAATTTGTGGCTGAGATGGAAAAAAGTCGCTATACGCAATACCTCATCACGAAAATTAGTGGGTTGACCCGGGTGTAATATTCCCACTTCTAGCCGGTCGGAGGTGAGCCAATCAAAACCTGCGTCGATTGCAGAGTCGTTTGACTTTCCCGCTGCCTTCAGAAGCCGATTGTTATCAGGTTTAAACAGGTTTTTTTGGCCAGTGGGAAAGAGGCATTGGTTCTTGACCTGCTATTGAAGAGAGAATGATATGATTGTGCTACCCAGCATCTACGTATCTTCATGTGATCTGACTTTTTTAGATGCGTTTACTGTAGATATGCAACTTTTGCTCAAGGTGAGAGAGAACCTTATTCCAACTGGCAAATGTTAGTGATGGGGCTCTGAACAGTACCTTTTTTTTTTGTGATCAAATGTTTTTTATTTATATTTTATATTTTCTTTTTCATTTGCAGTAGTGACATCAACAGTTATGTCAAATAAGCATTACAACACATACTTACATATACCCCCCACCCACCCTTCGGACCTTAACCATTTAATGGACAGAAATCATAACGGAAAGAAAACAATAAGAATAACAGTAGTGATTAGAGATAAACAAATAACTCAATAAACAATCGTAAATAAACAAAAATTCAGGCAGGATTAATAAGAATAAGAACTGGACAGGGAAAGCTGCAATACATGGTGTTCGTTTTAAGTACTTCTTGCAAGTCTGGATTTGATTTGATCTGCTGCCATGTGCCAAGATGAGATATTTTGTTGCTTTGCATTATTGACTCGGGCTGTAGATATTTCCAAATAAATAATATCAAGAAAAGTCAAATACCAATGAGAGATGTTAAGCGTGTGCGGTGGTTTCCATCTCATTGCAATGATCTTTTTTGCTGCTGTTAAGCCAGCAAGTAATATTCTTTTTTGACACTGTGATAAATTAATTGTGGATAAGTTATTTAATAAAAGTGTTTGAGGGTTTGCTGTTATATTTTGAGCTGTCAAAGAAGACAATGCAGCTGCAACCTGCTGCCAAAATTCGATGACAGGTTTGCATTCCCAGACCATATGTATGAAAGTTCCTGGCTTATTCTGTGAGCATAAAGTACATAAAGAGCTGTCCAGGATCTTCATACGGTGGAGCTTGCAGGGTGTAAGATAAGTTCTATGCACAAATTGATAATGAATAGCTTGGTGATCTGGATTCCTGGAAGATGAGATAACGTTAGTCCATACATCATTCCAGTCAAAGTTTGGATCCCAATCTGATATGTCCCTACCCCATACTGCATCTAAACTTAGAGGCTTATATGATTTCTTTAAAATATATTGATATATAGCAGAGACTACACCCCTTGTTTTTAATTTATCTATTAGCTCAGTCAAGGGATGTTCAAATAACTTGGCATCACTTGGTAATCCTTGTGCCTTAAGTGTAGCTCTAATCTGTAAGTAAAAAAAGAAAGATGTGTTCTGTAAATTAAAACTAGATTTAATATGTTGAAATGTGCACAGGCCATTTCCATCATAGATATCACTAAGGAGATGAATCCCCCGATCTCCCCATTGTGGGAATTGGATGGGTTTACCCCCAATCCGTAGATTAAAATTATTAAAAATTGGGGTGTTTGAATGCCATTGTGTTGTAATGTTACATAGCTTTTCCACACAACGCCAGGTTGAAATCAAGTGAAATATAATCGGGCCAAATTTTGACTTGCACATTTTGGTTGGTAAGTTAGATAAAAGGACATCTCTGAGAGACCAAGGATGCACTATATTTTCTTCTAATGGGCGCCACGAGCTATTAGCTGTGGGATTAAACTGAACAGTACCTTAACTATAGTGTCTGTTTAATAATACTTGGATAAATCATGAAAGGGACATGGTTTCTTCAACGATCATATTTGAAGGTTTTGCAATAGCTACCTAGCTAGCATTAGCAAGAAATGTTGTGCGTTTAAAATCAAACCTTATTTGTTTCTAGTGATGGACACCAACAACAATGCTACGTCATGTCTTCGTCCAATCTTTTCTTCTACTGAGGTTATGCTAACCAGTTAGCCTTGCCCATCACTTTCTGACATAGACATATAATAGTGCTGCTCAGAGAACATATTGTAACATTTAAGCTGGAAACGCAGACAAACAGTGTTCTCAAGCAACAATTACCACTGCTTGCTAGGAATAGGACACTACGCCTGGCAGCAGATAACAAATAGCCCCTTTAAGTCCAGTCCAGTCCTTTAAGTCTGACTGTGCAGCAAAACAAACTTATTTCATTACCTTGGCTCACACGTGTCGTCAGTCTTAATCAACATCTTCCCAAAGACAATCCATAATGGGGACCAAAACTCTCCAAAATCAAACAGCACAGAACGAACACTAACTATTTTTTCACTGAAATTAGCGAGCATAAGCAGGTTTTCTAAAAGTGTTTAAACCACTAATAAGACCTGATAGACCCTTTTATTTTCACTGGCAGTCAAGTTTGCCTTTCAGTACAAACTGAGAACACAGGCCAATACACAACAACCACGCCATCAAATGCACTTTACAGAGCACACAGAGTGAGCTGCTAGCCAGTGTGCAAAATGGATCTTTCACATCCTCTGTGTGAGATGATCGGATCTGTGATTTTGTTTTAAAAACTTAATTTGACGCTGTGCTCACTCATGTTTCTGTCTAGCATCGTGCTGGGCAGTTGACACATGAGTCTACAGTGTCTGCACTCTGAAAGATATGGGAAAGGGGTGGAAATGAGAGGCTTGACCCAGGAGTCGTGTTTATATCACTACCAATCTGAGGCAGAGCTGATAACTACCTGCATGCACTGCTGAGTCATTTGACCCAGGAGTAAATGCCAATTGACACCCAACAAAAACCTGATGTTAGCCATAGTTAGCCAGACCAGTGGGTTTTTACTTACTGTACCTCAGCTTCATTAAAGGGGACATATTATGGAAATATCACTTTTTGAAGGCTCTTTAACATATCTGGGTGTTTGTCTTGTCTTCCACGTGGTTTTATGAGCTGTTCCCTCAGTTGTCTTCCAGTGATGCAACTAGGATTCGAATTTGCATAATACCACCCCTACCTGGGACCAGTAGAAGGGGTGGGGCGGGGCAAGCAGTGGTTCATTTGCATTTAATGGGACAGGCACTGAAACCAGCCGTTCTGAACAGGTCTCCTTTAAAACAGAAGAATACATTTTGTAAAGCATGGTCCATACCCACTCAAAATAATGGAATAGTCCTTGAATGCTCCTCGGCCTTGAGCTCAACAACCAGACATCCTAACACGCGCACCTGATGATAGAAACACTCTGTTGAATCCATTCCTCTACTTTCATATGGTTTTGGAAATGCTTTTGAGAAAAAACACAATCCAACCTCTTTCAATGAGAAGTATTGCTTCTTCTACACCAGCACACACCTTTTCAACATGCTTTAGCCATTCAAAGTCTTACAGGTCTGCCACACCAAGTTTTAGGGTTGCTAAGCTATGATAGACGAATTGCTCTTCACAATGTAATTTGGCCTGGATAACTGCTTAATGGAGGTCTGGAGAGTTGAAGAGACCTAGAAACGAGTGTAACAGTATTTGAGGGATTCCAGGACCGGGGGGAAGAGGGGGAGGGGGGGTCCTCAAGGGCTTCCCCAGCAAAATGAGTTTTAACTCAATATAATCCAATTCAGCAAGTCCCATTAGAGTCTGAATCAGGAAGGATGGTTTAATAATAGACATCACAATCACTGCTATTACCCCCTAGATAACAAACAGTTGTACAATCTAACACTAAACGATCATCTGCAACAACATCATCAGGGAGTAATCTGATGAAATGATTCCATGGGGCCTGATTGGAGTTTAATTGGAAGCGTGGTTGAACTGAAATGTATGAATAAACAACGCATCTCTATTAGCTACAATACGATAATTAAATGCTCATCGTGAGTCGAACGACAACCTGGAAGGACTGAAAGTGACTGTATCTCAGCTCCACGGAGACACACATACACGCCCCCGCACTATCACGCACATGCCTGAAATGTGACTGAAGCTTCCCCTTCCTGTTAGGTAACAGAGGGGTTTGCACCCTCAGCACTGGGCACCGGTACATGTCCTTGTAGGAGAGACACAAGGATGCTAAGAAAAGATGCTGATGTCAGAACAGTGGACATTTACCTCTCTCTCTCTTTCTCTCACGCACACACCTTCTATGTCCCTCCCTGTCTTTCCTCACCTCCTATCCCTCCTTGTGAGGAGGACAGTCCCTTTACCTGATGCCAACATTTCAATCGGGACCACTTAAGGAAATAAGCTGCTGCCATCTCTGCGCTCCGCCTCCAGCCCACGCAGCAACCTGCTACTGTACCAGAGACGCAGCTGGAGCTTTGTTCTGTGGGAATGTCCAACTTTAAGGAACGCAGCGCTCGGCCAGTGTCCCCCATTACGTGATGAGAAGATCAGCAGAATCAGCAGTGTTTATCCTCACAAAAAAACAAAAACATGCTCACTCATTTCAGTTGATGCCTCATTTTATTTCTTGAGTTAGAAAAGTTCTACCACTTCAAACACTGTCAGTCACACATCTGCTCCTGCAGGGCTCTGGGGCAAAAATGAGTTGCAGAGTCTCTTCTGTTGCCCCTGATGCTCCTGCTCAGTGAAAGCGTGGTTTATCTGTGCTGGAAAATGTCCAGGTTCGAGATTTGCTGCATGGTAATTCAATTAAGCACATTAATTTAAGTATATGCGGTATATACACAGGCATGAAATTAAAATAATGAAGGTCTTGAAGTTTTGACGCAAGGTTATTTGACACTGGGTTGTGTGAGGTACTAACACACAGTCGGTGTCAATGCTGCTATCTGCAGTAGGTCTGGAGTGGGGCTTTCCCAGTGTCGAGGGGCAGTAAGAGCAACAGCATACAAGCCCAGTGAGATGCAGCTTTGGATGCATTCAGCCACAAAAACATGTTTTAGGGTCAATCTACTTAGACCACATGATTATTTAAAGCAGAAGTAAGTGGTCCGGTCGTTTTCGCTAATGCTGCGTTCCAGGCAGGCTTTTGAAATCGTAAATTACAGCTTCAAGTCACAACTTACGACTTTGTAGCGTTCCAGGCAACCCACTCGTGTTTTTCCGACCTGTTTTACCGGTGAAAGTCACTATAACGGCCACTCGTAACTTCCGACCGGTGAACTCGTACCAGATCGAACTGGTACGACTTCATGGTCGGAAAAATACGAGTTTCCTTGAACGCACCATAACAGTCCTCGTCCCTACGTCGCCACATTCACGGCGTCCCTTGGCTGCACACACAGCCCTGCATGCCGTTCTCTCTCCTCATTGGATAAAAACTGTAGGATACGATAAAAGTTTTCTCCTCGGCTCAGAGCAGAGCAGAGTGACTGACAGACCCGTGTTTCGGTCCAAACACTCTATGTAAGTGATTGCTGTCGGAAGATATAACTATTTAAGACTTATATTAACACAAATATATCACTTACTTCTGCTTTAACAGACTGGTATGAATACACATCCAGGATGGCTTAAAGGGATATTTTCAACATTTTGAAAAACTGGTCCATTGCCATAATCCATATAGTCTTAGGAGTACTTGTTAATTGTTGGTGCAAGCTATTTTTAGAACAGCGGAACAGAGCTGCGAGCTGCTCAGAGCTACGCTACGGAGGCTAATGGGATTTCTTGGTTCCCCTCATCAAACTCATCAAATACACAATCCAACAACTCCGAATTGTTTTCGAGGTAAATTCATGCAAATCCACTGATGCGTGTTCCCGTCGGGGTCAGTTATTCGGCAAGCAGTCTCTTTACGGCTTTGCATTTACCTCGAAAACAACTCTGTCTTGTAACGTTCCGTTATTAGCGTGGTGAATGTGCAGGTCACAACTTGTCCACAAGAGCGTTTTGGAGTTGTTGGATTGTGTATTTGATGAGTTTAAAGAGGGAAACGAAGAAATTCCATTAGCCTAGCGTAGCTCTGAGCAGCTCACAGCTCTGCTCTGCCGTTCTAACAAATCTACTCCTAAAACCCTTTAGGAGTAGATTATATCCCTTTAATGATGTCAAAAATGTGTTTACAGCTCACCTTCTCTACATCATGATGAGGACGAACACTTCTGTGGAGCTTGAAGTTTTATATTAATGATGAAAAAACAAATATTGAGAAATTGGTGGCTCAGTTGAGTTTAATTTTAAAAGAACATAGTTTTACTTTAGTTTAATTAGCTAGTTTAGTTAGCTTTACGTTTGAATTGAGTATAACAATGAAGTGTTTTACAATAGCAAAGTAAAGTCAAGGGAGAGAAAAACTGACGAAAGCAACAACAACAGCCCAAGCTACCTGGCGCTGCAGACGTGTCAGCGGCGAGGCCGTGTCAATGGACGCTGACAGCTGCTGCCGCCCTGACTGTGATGTGGTTACAACAGAACTTCAGGATCTTTTTGTGTTAGAGGAATCCAGCGCCTCACATTTAGTCTGCATCACCAACTGTCCAGAGATCCCTGCTTTACTCGGTGCCACCTGAATACTGAAATCACACAAGCACCATCTTTGAAAGTTTTACAAAAGTGAAGCTATATAAACTCTTTCCAGCTGATCCACAGTGCAATAAGGACATCATTGCTACTTCTCTAACCTGGAAGTGCACTCATCCGAGTCTACAGCAGGTACTGTAAAACACTGACTGTGTAACTTCCTCACACAACAGCACATCAGACAACCAACATGACCCATTTAAAAGGCGTTTACTGTGTTGCATGACATTGTGCTTTAATGCTGCATATTCCCAAATACATTTTCAATCAGATCAACAAAACCTGAGACTGAGACATCATGGAAGATTCATGACAAAGTTTTCATTAGTGATCATCAGCTAATTTGAAACTCACACACGGTCTGACAGTGAGAATCGGCTAGCAGCCAGTTGAGCCACAGAGTAATGAGCGCCCAGAGACCGGCTCATATTTTTCATATATTACAAGAGCTTCAGTATAAATTCCCGTCTCTGTCTCTGCTGCCACAGTACTGACATATTGAGTTGGTCTATAGTTCATAAGTAAAGGCCACACCGTTTTGCTAAAGAACATGATCAAGAGCTTCGCTGGTATTCATCCATCTGAGACACACACAGAGGATGTCAATCCTCCTGAGGGACTGTCAGCACTGTCCTCCAGCAAGACAATGACCCACCTATCTGTTCCTGGAAAGTAGGCTGCTTCGGTCCCCCGTTGACCCACTTTTAAATTGTTACTCGGAAACAACGGGGGAGTGCAGTTTTGTGGTGACACTATGCCATGAGCAGATGTTTCAGAAAAAAGGATTATTCAACAGTTTCACCTACTTTGCATTGTTGCTGTGTGTGAAATGTGACTTTCTTATGCTTTACAAACAAAGTCCAGTATTTATTCTCCTTTTGGCTCTATTTTGGTCTGCACCTCCTCCTCCTCCTGCTATAAAACCAAAACAAAGAGCTGAAAGGGGCTAAAATGCTCCATTGAGCTGAAAGGGGTGCTGAGTTAGCTGATAATGCTCTGTGGATTTGTCAATATTACCTCTGATTTTAGACAAAGTTATTCCATCCTTTGTGTATAAAGGGGAACTATGCAAGTCTGGTCGCTTTTCCTCCGTTCTGCTAACCCTCCTTCCGGCCATGTGCATTTGTTTTCAACAAAGCCGGCAAGAAAGCAATCCATGGAGCGGTGGATAACGTTATTTATCATATATGTTACAACGTGTAGGCTATATTTGTGTATTTTATCCATCATAAACAAGAGATTGTGGGTTACAGGGCATGTTTGTGTCGCGGTGCCACTTAGGCGAGAGCTGGGACACTTGCAAGGTGTGTTTTCGGTCAAGAGACACTATAGGTGGAAGGCAGAGAGCCTCCATTCTCCCTGTAACAAGTTACAAGTCATTAAATTAACCATCACAAAGCTGTTTAACGTAAGAATATAGCATAGTTAAGGCAAAAATCCTGCATAGTTCCTCTATAATTATCAACTATCATCATCTACAGTATCAACATCAGGAAACAAAATTCTTTCACTGACTCATTGGCTGTTTTCGAAACCGCATACTACCGTACTGCCTACTACATACTGCGTTATATGTACTGTATACTGCATACTGAATGTGGGATTCAGTATACTACTTGAGCAGACCGACGCCGTTATCATCGCAGTATGCAGTATACGAGTTTCCCAGAATGCATTTCACGGCAACCGGTAGCAGCAGCTGTAAAACAGGCTAAAAGCTGTTTTATTTCTCGCTCTAGCGCTGTAATTATGTAACTTTATTAAGTTTTAATATTTTTTCATGCGAGAAAGTAACTGTTAAGACCCCAAATATACGGCCAGTTTATCCAAATGACAGCTGTTTAAAAGTTCGCTCCGATGTTTTTCGGAGAAGTGAAGCTCCGCAGCGACCGGGACATCACAGAGGCAGCAGCCCGACTGACGTGCTCGGCCGGCCAGCACTACGACGTCATTCCGGAGGAGAAAACCATCGCTAATTAACTTACCCGCAGGTTTTTAAAGGTTTACCACCGGCTGGTTAAATTATTTTCAGGAGAAAAATGTTGGTCTCATTGATGAAATCTCAATTGTGGCAGTAGCATTAGTTTGTTTGAATGTAAAGTGAAGCTTCCTGTGTGTAAGCAGCGCTGCCTCGGGGCTCTGGAGCCTAACGTTACGTACAGAAATCACCACATTTACAAAAAATAAATAAATATTTTACTATGAACCGATCAGTCTGCATTAAGTTTTATTTTATTAAACTATAGTTACGGTACACGGCTACACTACCGTCTTTGGTTACGCTCTGGTTACGTTAGGACGTCAGGGGAGCATTGCATTGTGGGATACAGCAGGCGACGTAGACTGGTCAGATGCATACTGGAGATATTTTCCGAATCAGTACGACATCCGGGAACTTTTCGCATACTGCAGATTTTGCTTTTGTTCACATACTGCATACTACATACTACATTTTGGCCAAATCAGTACGTACTAGCAGTATAGTATGCGGTTTCGAATACAGCCATTATTTTCAGGATAGGAGAAATAACTCACATAACATTATTATATGTGCTTTACTGCTAAGCAAATACTGGGCCTGTACTCTTTCTCTATACCAAGCTGATTTGTTTCTCCATGCAGGTGAAACCTCACTGACAGTACTGCCACTGCCTCTGCTTGTGGACATTCATTTTAAACGTCCCTGCATCACCTTGTTAAACTGTTGACAAGCCATATGCCAGGCTTACTATCATCATAACCTTTGAGCTTAATTAACTGTATGATATAACAGCACACTCACTTTGACTCACATGGAGTAAAGAGGAGAATTGTTAATGAGGACTTACTTCCTGCTGCTCATATTAAACTTTGCACAAAGAAAAGTCAGACTCTATATGGCTCCCTCTACTACCTGCAAATATTTTGCCATGTACCCCACTGATACCTGCTCACCTGCTCCAACGTACAGCAAAGAGACGAGAAAGGTGAACAGCTCTGGTCCCGTGAGGTCGGCTTTTAAATTGAATTGCAGCACCAAGGAGAAAAGGGCCAGATATTCATGAATGAGAGGAGATCTGATGATATCAGCAGCTCTTTGGTGGCGCCTGTACTTTTTTTTCCTTCTTCTCCGGATGGCAGCATACATGAGCGTGTGCACGTGAAAGGTTGAATATATGTGACATTGCGGAGGCGCCACTATGCGAAGGTGAACGGGTTCAGTTTGGCAACAGGGGCACCTGAGTAAGGTAATGGACTGAAACTCTTTTTTATTATCTCTATATCACACTCTTGGCACTTTTCTTTCACTTTTTCCTCCTCTTCACCTCTTCCAACATTGTTCCCTGTGTTAGACTTAAATCCTCTGCGGTGTCCTGTCCTTCTTTTACCTTCATTTCTCTATTATTCACTCTTTTTTTCATTCTTTTCTGTCCAATTTCTACTATAATTTCTCACTTCATTTCGCCCATGAGCCTCCTTCATCTTCCTTTGCATGACTCAACCATAAATATTCTTCTGCCCAGCTCAGACACACACACACACACACATACAGACACACAAACATACAGTGTAATTAAACAGTTCCAGGGGCAGTTTGGGGGTTAGCACGGAGAGGAAGCGAGGAAAAAGTGAGCGATAACGCCACTTCAAAGCAGCTCCACACTCGTTCCTTCCCCTGCAGCTTCAGATGGATTAAGGCCACTTCAGGCCTGTTTGTATCCCATCAGCTCCCACTCACTTCTTCACACAGCATAGAAAGCTCTTAAGGCCAAACGCTTCCTGCAACACTCTCAACACCCAGTGGAAAACAACCCATCAAGTACAAGAAGTGGTCACTACAAACTCTCAGCGAGTGCCGCAAACTCACTATAATTAGGAGTATTGGAGCAATATTGTGATGTATTGCTCTAAAATGAGGTTAACATGTCAAATATTTTTCTCTTTAATTGCTGCTCAAGCTGTGTATTGTGAAATAAGTCAGCTCTGTGAAAGCTTGGCTCACAAGCCGGTGGGATAATTATGTTTAGCAAATATTGTTAATATGGACAACATGCATGCGACTACAAGCAACAAACTTTATTTTAGTTTCCAGGTTGAAGTGCCACAACTAAGAACAACTAAGTTCCAGTTTTGCTTTACATTGAGTTTGGCTTTTTTTTTTGCCACCAAACAAAAAAAGTTTGTTTGTTCTACTAGTCTGTCTCATTTTGCTTTGGGTTTTTTTGTGTTTTTATGTGCAGAATTAGAATATTTTAAACAAAAAAAGCGATGGGATTTGATCTTTGAATTAATGTAAATTCAGAAATGATTTAATTAACACCATGATAATGATACAGTGAAATACGAAAACAATACAATACAAAGTACGTATCCCCCATGGATGAAACCGAATGTCATCAACGTGGGAGAGACAACACCAGCATTTCAGTGTATTATATTACTTATTAATAGTCTATTATGTAATCATTGAATTACCAGTTGCAGACAGAGTTTTGAGTTGTCGTTGTTATTTTCTGCCCCCCACCCCCACTCCCCACCTTGAGCGTCATCTGATTGGAAATTTTCACATTTCTGCCTCTTGACTTGACTCTTGAAGTTATAGCCTATAGGATCCTTTTTCTGAACCAACAGTACAAATGCAACGTATGGAGGAGAAACAATTGTTTCTATGGTAATCTTATTCACCACTGACGATGACTCACTCCAGTGACAATTGAAACCTGTATTAACCTGCCTCAGAGTGAGCACATCTCCTTGCTCATCATGAGGGCTGTTGGGCAGTACAGTGGAGATGTGAGTTGTAGAATTTATTGACTGGCAAACAGCCTGAAGGTGCATGAACATTGCACTGTGCGTTTACACCTCTCTCCCACTATACACACAACCTACATAATAATCCATACCTGAAAAGAGCTGCTCTACTCCTCTAACAATATTCTGGCAAACTTCTGACTTTCCTGCAGATCTCCACATAAATGATAGATCAGTGTTATGCTTGATTATTTACTACTGCCCGTTAAGATGCATATATTTAGTTTACACAATAATGCAATATCAGCAGCATTAAAAAAAGGTGACATAATTAATTTCTAGGTCATGCAATGCAATTTTGAGGTGTGAGAGACGTGCATCACATGTAGCTAGTGTGCCCACTTAAGTCCACTAACAACCACGTTAAAACCTTCAGACTAAAACGTTATGTAGCCATGAAGCATGTGTAGTCTACTTCAACAGGACAGAAACAATAGAGCTATAGCCTAGCTGGAAGTCACGCTAACCTCCACAGACAGGTGAGCAGTAAATTACATGATGAATGCAAATAGGCCAAAGAAAGAAAGAAAATGAATGTAGAAAGACCAGATATAAGGAGAGTGGTATGACAGTGAAATATGACCATGGGACCACACATAGCTATAATCAATCAAACAAAGCAATAAAAACAACAGCCAGGGCCCTATGTCACAAGGAAGTTCTACATAAGGGTTTTTTTTCCATGTCATACTGACTCATGTGCCTGAACACTGCCCTACCCAACATAAATTCAAACAAGACGCTAAGTGATCATAATAAGACCTGCAGCCCATGAAGCAGTCAACAACCTGCTTCCTCACGGCAGGTGGAGAAAAGATGAGTTTCTATAGGCTATCCTTAAAAACATCTTCAACCAAATAAAGACTACTAGGGGTTCCCAAACTTTTCCATGACAAGGCCCCCCGAATAGCATTAGCTTCTGGTCGGGGGCCCCTTTGCAAACCCACTGGGTTTTGAAACAGTTAGGCCCCTAACAGTTTGGTCATGGTGACAAGAATTATATTTTGTCTGGCAGGCAATTACAGAGATGAGCAGAGCAAATAAGGCTCAATATGTTATATTAGGGTGAATATGGGTAAACTGGGACACTTTCTGAAAATTCACCTTCAACATCCTTTTTGATTATGAACCAAATGTCTTAGCCCATCATATGATACCATTCTAAATAGCTTAAGATCTCTCCTATACTATGTAGAAGAAAAAACAAAGAAACATTAAACACTGGATGAATGACCCTTCACCAAAAAAAAATTGACCCAAAACCAAAATTTTGAGGCACTATTGGTAAAGTGGGACACCATATATTGGCAAACTGGGACACCTCCATTTTTATTTAAACACAATAATAAAAACAACAACAATTAATTTCTAATGAATAGAAATATTAACGTTTTTATTAAAAATACAATTTTATTTTAAAATCTTTATTTTCCTTGTCCCTGTTCTGCTCTTTTCTGCCATTGGATTCTGAAATAGGATTAGGCCAATTATCATTAGCCTACTAGCTAGCTAGGATAGGCTAGCTAAGCATCACAAGCATAATTTTCATTGTAGCTACCTTGATTTATGCAATTTAAGTAAATTTGTTTATATATCTAGCTAGCCATAGCTAAATTTATGGGGGATGAATAAAAGTGGAACTTATTTCTACCTTTAGAATGACTTAAATGATTGTCCCAGTTTGCCAATAACACACTGTCCCACTTTACCAATAGCACATTGGTAGAGTGGGACAGTAGTAAAATGCCACCTTAAAAAAATGTAAGACTCACATGGATGTGATTTTTAAAAATTATGAATCACCATTACACCCCTTAACAAAATATATCACAATTACAAACTATCCACCAGTTTGCTTATTTCTAGAACACTAACATCTTTCAGCTAAGAACGCTATGTCATTTTAGCTACCACCCTGTTTCACTGTGGAGGTAGTTGAATATGGTGAGCCATGCCCCTGGAAGTGATGTCATGGACACAGAACCACTCTTTTTTAATCTCATACATACCTATGATGAGCTCAATGATGATTTTTAGTAATAGAAGTATACACATGTAAAGATAAACATGATTAAGCTTAACTGTCCCACTTTACCCATTGTCCCACTTTACCCATATTCACCCTATAATAAATTAGATTTTATAATAATGCCCAAAATACAATAGCCTAATTCGGTGTTATTTTGTTATTTGCATTTGTCCTCATCTTCCCTCCAATTTGCTGAGGACCCCCTAGGAACCTCTGGCGGCCCCCACAAAAGAAACCACTAGGCCTATAAATTTTTCCCACGGAAAATTTTCGCAAGACCCGGGTTGACAGACGTAGTCTAAACAAACCCAGGATGATGAACTAGAATCACTCAACTGTGACAAGTCATGAGGTTGGCTAACTTTCAGTTAAACAGACAAAATATTAGCTACTTACAGTCTGTGAGGATGTCCTGGAGGAGAGGAGGCTGGTCCACCTGGGAGCGGGTGTTGACTGGTAAGAAGATGAAGTTGCCATGTTTGACGCAGTGTGGTCTAGGCCTACTCTCCGTCCTGGGTTCTTTGAGGGATGACGAGATGAAGAACAGATTGATCATTGGAGCCATCGATGGTAAAGCTCCGCCGGGATCCACGGTGGGTTCCGCCAGACATGACAGGTGATGTGAGGCGCAGAGACACGGGCCTGTCGTGGTGGGATGGACCGGTGGAAGCGAGGAGTTCAGCATCGATACATTGCAGATGAAGGACAGGCCAGTCCACACAAACAGCTGATTGATCCACTGTTCCCGGTGAAAGAGCAGAGGAGGAGGCCTCGAGCAGCAGCCGCCAGGTGAGGAGAGCCCAGCACTCAACAGGTGGCTGAGGTTACGGTAGGCTAGTCCACACACACACACACACACACACACACATATCGGACAGTCTGATTGTTTGACAAAACTGACCAGGGCTGACATCAACAATTATTGTAAAAGTTCATAGAGAGGAAGAGGTCAGACTGCAGACTGCATTGTTTAAAAACAGGAGGGACGGAGCTAATCGCGCCCGCGTTCACTCAACCAACCGGAAACGGTGATAGTGGTGCGTTCAAGTCACGTCGGAAGTCGAGGCTTCTTCGGTCTTTTTCCCTGCTACTCATTCCCAGACAACTTCTGCATGTTACTTTTACAAAGTAGCTTATTCGAGAATAGCCAGGGGCGGGTCCAGAGTATTTTCTGGTGGGGGGCACAGGGGATAAGTGAATCTGGGCTGGTGGGGGGCAGAAAGGCTGCCACTGATTGCTCTCTTGAATGGGGGGGGGGGGGGGGGTCCACCATGGAAGACCTGCCTACCATGGAAGACCTTCCCCTTAAAGCAGAAGTGAGTGATCCGGTCGTTTTCGCTAATGCTGCGTTCCAGGCAGGCTTTTGAAATCGTAAATTACAGCTTCAAGTCACAACTTACGACTTTGTAGCGTTTCAGGCAACCCACTCGTGTTTTTCCGACCTGTTTTACCGGTGAAAGTCACTATAATGGCCACTCGTAACTTCCGACCGGTGAACTCGTACCAGATCGAACTGGTACCACTTCACGGTCGGAAAAATACGAGTTTCCTTGAACGCACCATAACAGTCCTCGTCCCTACGTCGCCACATTCACGGCGTTCCTTGGCTGCACACACAGCCCTGCATGCCGTTCTCTCTCCTCATTGGATAAAAACTGTAGGATACGATACATTTTTCTCTTCGGCTCAGAGCAGAGCAGAGGGACTGAGAGACCCGTGTTTCAGTCCAAACACTCTATGTAAGTGATTGCTGTCGGAAGATATAACTATTTAAGACTTATATTAACACAAATATATCACTTACTTCTGCTTTAAGTAAAGGTTATATAAATAAAAAATAAAATAAAAAGCTACCTGGAATATGCTGGAAAATTATTATGCTCACAACTTAACAAAATATGATTGGCGAAGACACCTCAATATCAAATTCACTGATTCACCCAGAAACCATCAGCAGAATAAACTGTGATTAGTGCATTTTCCTCATTGTTTGTCAAAACAAGTTTAGTGTAGAAATTATTACTATTGAGCGAAAAACAAACAAACAAATGAATGGAAAAATATACAAAGGCTACATCGGGAGTCCTACAAAATTCTTTTTTTTTTTCTTTTCCCTAGGCCTTCAGGCTCAGAGCTCCCGTCTGTGTAAGGAGATATCTCACCTCCTCTTAAGTTTTGGTTTTATTGGTCTATTTTTAGTTTTAGGTGAGTATTTGTGTGGAGGTCAAACAACAATCTTCCTCACCTCTTCAGCAGTTAAGATATTCCTCTCATTCCCTATAACACCCACATCAAATCTGCATACACTTTCTTCTCATTGAACCAAATGCATTAACCTCTGAAAGAAGTTCCCCCAAAAAATATATAAATCTCTCAGCAGCATCGTTGTCCATGAAAATAACAGATGAGCCCTACAGTAGGTGAAAAGCGGAAGTCGTTTTTGCGTGCGGAAACTGTTGAATCCAGAGGTCAACAGAGGAGATTTGGCTCATCTGAACCTAACTTGAGTGATAAAACTGTCAGTGGAGGAGTAAAAGAGATATGACTGTTGTCATCTGAAATCATTCTGGTAACCTTCAGCCAAAGGCGGTGAAGAGCAGAGAGGAGGAGGAGGAGGAGGGACACGTAAAGTGGCACTTGTACCTCTTCTCATTGAAATGAAAGAGACATTAAGAAGCCCCTGTTAGGAATGTTAATCATGTATCGATCTGTATAATCTATGGCCGGCTCTTGTCCTCGGGTCCTTATATGTGACAGCGAATAAGCGTCATCCCTCCCTACAATGCGGGAGAAACCGTGGCCCCTAATTCATCCTTGATAAGCTGCACATGCACTATAGCACCCCTCTATACTCCTTATTGACTGGACAGCGTATATTGCTTCTATGTCCTTTTAATAGACCATATAGGATTCATATTTCCCCATTTGGATCAGACATGAAACACTTATTCTATTTTATTGAGCAGCTAGGACCCATATAGAGCAGACACAGAACTGGTTTCCTGTTTATACATGGGCACTTTTTTTTTTCTTTATTGACCAGAGATAGATTCCACATACATATACTGTACAGTATAAAGCCTCAGACTCAGGGAGATTTCACTGTTTCAGTGTGTTGGTCAAGGCCAGAGGGGGGTGAAGCAAATGTGCTAGAAAATGACTCCACAATGGTCTTAATGTTGTTGGATGATCAGCGTATCCTGCTGCAGGAAATGAGAGTTGTGTAATAATTTCACTTTAAAACTAAAATGTTAGATGCATGATCTTATGTAGTTTTTCCACACAGCAAAGGTCTGGTTGTAGCACAGTGCCTTAATGGTTCACTTTTTTCAATAATTGCTCCACCATCTGCCACTCCCTTCGCCTAAAAAAAAGAATCTCAGCTCTATGAACTAATCCAGACAATCCAAGATGATTCCTGGGTAGAAATAAAATCCATGTGTCAGGAGGGACCTGGGTGTCACTTCCACTGAGGGGATAATGAGTTCATTCATCTTTTCTCTGTGACAAACATGAAATCATCTGGTGCTTAATTATGCTCAAAATGTATTTGAGAAGTCTGAAATGATCATCCTACCTGGGTATTGTTAATTCACATGCATGGTTTTATTGGTCCAGACGTTTTATAGTGCTGAAATGGAAGTCGACTGTCTTTATTATCTCATTAACATTTTACACGTGTATTTATGTCCTAATATCCTTGTTTTACACTTTCCATCCACATACATATTAATTGTGCTGCTCTAATTATATTTGTGTGATGGATCAAACTTTTGTTTAAGAAGAAAATGAACAAAAAGATCTGTACATACTCAAACAGACTGGTGTAGTGCATTTAAATAATACGCATTAAGTTGAAGGACAAAAAAAGGAAAAATTTAAATCAGGAAGTGAATCTCCTGGGTTAATTTCTGTTACTTTATCACGGCTGCAGAGTCACAGGAGACATCGTCCAACTGGATGGTAGACTACTGTACTTTATATGTCAAGTAAAGCTTCATGTGTGAAGTGTCCTTTTTAAATGATGTCAGAGGAATTCAGAGATTTACGGTTGCTCTTAAAGCATACTCAGCACTTCATGTTGAGTTTTTGGTTCAATTTTATGTGGAACATTCACAAACCTGACAAACAAGGTCATACATAAGCTGTAACTTTTCCAATTTAGAAATGAATTGTTTAATGACCATCTTCTGGACATGTGTGTTGTTGACCAACAATCCCAAAGTCAAAAGATGTTCAATGGGGAAAGCAGCAAATCCCCATGCTGAGCAATGTATAATCACTTATCATTTACCAGTTTGTCAGAGAACTAATCAATGAATTTATTGATAACATGAAAAGTATTTACAGCACTGAAGTATATTGATAGCCTAATAGGCCAATACTTCTTTCAGCAACCTGGTTATGACTGCTGCAGGTGTGTGTGTGTGTGTGTGTGTGTGTGTGTGTGTGTGTGTGTGTGTGTGTGTGTGTGTGTGTGTGTGTGTGTGTGTGTGTGTGTGTGTGTGTGTGTGTGTGTGTGTGTGTGTGTGTGTGTGTGAGAGAGAGAGAGAGAGAGAGAGAGAGAGAGAGAGAGAGAGAGAGAGAGAGAGAGAGAGAGAGAGAGAGAGAGTCATTAGCTGTGGCTGCACGTTGCACTCTGCAGCACTTGCGCACTCCTTTTACGCTCCGCTCACCTCTGCGCGTAGTAAAAGCCTCTCCACTCCGCCGCTCCGTCACCAGCCGCCGGGCTCAAAGTCTGAGAGAGAGAGAGGCCGTCCGTCGCTGAGGCTCCACCGGTACCGACACCCCCACCCACCCCCCACACCCCCCCGATCACGGTATCGAACAGCACCCCTCCCCTCTCTCTCTCTCTCTCTCTCTCTCTCTCTCTCTCTCTGTCCCTCTCCATCCCCTCCTCCGGCTGTTGTTGCGCCTCTTCTGCTGCTGCAGCGTCCAAGTTCAGGTGAGCCTCAGTCTGCGGGACAACAAGTCCCCGTTCCGGCAGCGACCGGGATGCTCGCTCCCTCCCGTTAAATGGGATGTTATAAATGGGCCGCGCAGGATGTGAAGCTCCGCTAGAAGAAGCAGGAGGATGGCAAAACCAGGCTTGTCTGCGGCGGTGCTGCTGCTGCTCCTGCTGGGCTTCCTGTCGGTGTCCTCCGTTAACGCCGGTGAGTTTTACCACAGGTTGATGATGAGAGATCATCACGAGTAAACAAGGTGGTGATGATGGTGATGGTGATGGTGGTGGTGATAATGATGCACGAGCTGATCAAACCCATGCTGCCTTGTAGTACCACTGTGTTTGGACCACAGCTGTCTAATGTGATGCATGTTGTCTATTTAGCAGGTTCCTTTGGAAAAAGCACCTGACATGACACATTGTTATGGATGCGTTCGCATGTGCTGGTACTGTATGTGTTGCGTGTGTTTTTGCATCAGCATCAACATTTGCATCTGCTAGGTAGAAACAATAAGCTTTGTAATGCCAAAAATGGCTGACACAATTTAGCCTCTCACTGTGTTAAGACTTAGGCTCATATTCTTTATGTCTCCATATAGTGTGGGGGCTTATTCCTATTTTGAAGACAAGAAAAACTATCTTTGTTTCTGTGGTGTGGTTGGTTCAAGAAAGTTCTTGAATTCTCAGGAGAATGATCTGGAAAAATGTGCACTTAACCGAAGAATAAGATTTAAAGATTGAACAAACAGCACATTTAAAGATGTCACACTGATAATCTGTCACGTTTTTTAATGTTGGTTGATTAAGAAAAAGAATTAGGTGATTAATTGATATTGGAAATAATCTTTCATTGCAGCCTTAAAGTGTGTACCCCTGCCTTCAAACTTCCAGCTTCAGCATCCATCAGTGTCCTGGAGGGATATGAAACGGCATTAAACAAAAATGAGTAATTCCTATTCAAAGCCTCACGCCCAGCATAGCTTCTAATCATCATATATCATGCATGTTGGATATAGTAGCTCATCTATCTTTCATGGTATTGCATATTTTTAACCTGCAGCGGCTTATGTTCCAGAAGAATAGTCATCTCAGGCGCAGGATCTTAACGTTGTTACATAGGATCTGGGTGATAAGCTGAGAGATGACAGATAGCTGGTCCTTTGAAAAGCCCAAATCTTGGAGATATGATCGTGTGGGATTTATCTCAGCCTCCAGAGATTTGATATTTGGCTTCCTGATGCTGGAGATGAATGTAGCATTAAGAGGGAGTTTTGTGATTCTGCAGCCAGCTTTTGGCTTTTTTTTTCTTTTTGTGGCAGCAAACAGCTTAAGAATGAATGGGAATCCCTTTTTTTGCTATTGTATTGTTTCAGTGTGTGTGTGCGTGTGTGTGTGTATGTGTGTGTGTGAGCTGGAGGATAAACAGTGGGAAAACAGCTCACCAAACACGGAGTCATAGTTATGTATCGCACACAGATTTGAACAAACACCACACATCTACTCTGCATCAGCAAACACACACAGAGCCTCTGGGAGCCACTGAGAGAGTTTGTCGCCCACCGAAAAAAGAAGAAAAAAAAAATTTAATTTCAGTTGCACCGTGTAACACTCCAGTTTTCTCTGCTGTGCTCTGAGGATTGTGTTCAGACAATGGGGAGAGCAGAGAGAGAATAAGAGAGTCTGCTCTTCCTCCTCTAACACCATCCTTTGACTCTCCGAAACAAGTCGCAGGCTGGAGGTTCAATATTTGCAGAGATGTGAGACAATGTGGCAATCTAATTTGCTGTAAGTGACAGACTGCAATCTCTGCTGGTAATCTGGCAGGTAAACAGAGAGAGAGAGAGAGAGAGAGAGAGAGAGAGAGAGAGAGCACTGTACTGTAATCGTATCCTAAAGACACACTTTTAAATGGAGAGGGGAAGGTTACGGCGGCTACGGATGAGGCTGTGTGTGTGGGGAGGAGCGGTGTTAACAACGCGACTTTGTAACTTTTGAAAGACTGAATAGCACAATTTTCTCCTTACAGATAAAAAAGGAGCATTCATCACAAAAGAAGTGCTGCCACGTTCAACTTCACACTCTGCCAATTTGCAAACACAGCCGTACTCGGTCTCGCATGGGGAAGTCTGCGGTCGGTACCGGGAGCAAACCTCAGACAGATGCTTATGTGTCTTTATTTGAAATCTGTCGTTAAAACTGAAGAAACTAGGATCACTG
This sequence comes from Trachurus trachurus, assembly GCF_905171665.1. Taxonomy (NCBI): domain Eukaryota; kingdom Metazoa; phylum Chordata; class Actinopteri; order Carangiformes; family Carangidae; genus Trachurus; species Trachurus trachurus. The sequence continues at coordinate 22,242,395 of NC_139904.1, read as the reverse complement.
CCTCATGATTTCATCACCCCTAGTTTTAGATGTCATCATAGTTATGTAATAGTAACTATTTGTGTGAAGTTATGTTGAAACTTTCTGGCTAAAATGGCAAATAAAAGTGTTTACTGAGGTCGCTGCGACCTTGACCTTTGACCTTTGACCACCAAAGTCTCAGCAGTTTGTCCTTTAGTCCATTTGAAAATAAAATGTACCTGCATTTCCCTGAATTTGCAGAGATATTACGTTCAAAGGTCAAAGTCGTGTGTTGTGTGGTCCAACCCTAACCCTATGACCTTGACCTTTAGCTACTAAAATGTAATCATCCTATCTCTGAATCCAGATCAATGTTCATACCAAATTTGAAGGAATTCCCTGAATGTGTAATAGAGATATTACATTTACGAAGCCTTTTTGTGAGGTCACCACACCCTTGACCTTTAAACCTCAAAGTCTAACCACTTCACCCTTGATTCCTTATTCCTTCAGGACAACATTCCTCTGCCACTGTCACCAGTTTTTATGACTGTTGTAAGACTTCTACCAACGTGCTAATTGTACATTTCATTCCCAGCATGCCTCTGCTGGAATAACAGTTGCGTTATGGGAGACACTAATTTAAATAAACAGAAATATATGAGCCTGTCCGCTGGGAGCACAGGGTAGAAAATGCACGTTTCATTGCTAAACTCGTGCGTGCGCGCATGTGTGTGTGACGTGTGAGTGTGTCTAGTCAAGGTCTTCTGCGATCAGAGCCAGGTCTGTGTTTCCCGTGAGTCTGACTTGTAAAAACAACGTCAGACTCAGACCTTGACATTGTACTAGAACACACATAAATATGCCTGAGTTTGTATACACACAGACACACACACACACACACGCCCCTACCAATGAGTTTTTTTCTCCACTCTCTGCTCCCTTAACAGTTAATGAGGGAAGGAACCTTAGCGAGGCTGTAATTTAGTCCATCATAGTTAATCTCCTGACAAACAAGTGCATTGCATTGTGGGGTGTGAGATTTTTATCCTGAACATTAGCATCAATTGTCAGGATGACAGAAGGAGCGGATCCTCATGAGTCACACTTTAATGAGATGTGCGTGGGAGACAGGAGTGAGAACAGAGAGGGAAAGAAAGGTAAAGATGGGAAGAAAACGCCTGTGAGTGTGAGAAAGGGAAGCAGCACGACAAAGACGGATGAGAAAGAACGCCTTTTCAAGGGAAACACCAAGAGACCTGCGTGTGGTTAATTAGGCCTGGTATTAATGAAAGGGGGGAAGATTAATTTGTGGGAGGATAAGAGAGGATCTTAAGGAAGGCGGGGCGAGAGAGCAAGAGAGTTCAAAGAGAAAGAGAGAGAGAGAGGGATGGAGATGGAGAGGCCAATGGAGATGTGTGTTCAGGTCTTCACAGGAGCATCTGCTGCGTGCGTTACAAGGTTTAAAGACAAAATATTCATGACCTGTCTCTTCTTATTTGTCTCCCGTGGTCGTTCCACATGTCATGTCAGACACCCTGCTGTCAGCTCCGCTCAATGTGACCATCAGAGAGCTCGAGGTCAACTCCGCCGTGGTCACGTGGGAAATCTTGGAGGGGGACCCGGTCATCGGATTCGCCATCACCCAACAGGTGTGTGTGTGTGTTGTGTCTTTCATGTGAGTGCATGCAGAGCGAGAGAGAGAAGAGAAACAACTTTAGACATTTCAGAATTTCTCACCCACGTAGTTACGGAGGCAATTAGTTTAAAACCCCTTCCCTGTAATTTGCTTCAAAACTCCTACTCCACCGTCTCCACTGTCAGTCCGATCTTACACACTCTTCAGTGAGGAATGTGGTCTGAGAACATCATCGTTTTTTTTTACAGCTGATAAATGTCACAAATCATAAAAACAAACATTCCTCATTACGCTGCAGTATATTTTTCAGTATCAAAGCAATCAAAGTGATAGTGACAGTGAAGATCTGCTGATAGTGAATATGACTTAATGATGCCAATTTGCCAAATAAACAAGTGCAGGCTAAAAAACAAAACAAAAATAGGACTCGGGGTGCAGCCCACAGCATAACTGACTGAATCCAGAAAAAGCTTTACATCCTCATTATGGTAGTTGTAGTTCCAATGATCATCACCCAGATATACTGATCAAAGCCCTTTATTAGGAACCTCTGTGCACCTGCTTATTGATGCAGCTCCCCACTGTGCCAGTCATGTGGCAGCGCAGCGGTGCAGTAGACGCAGTAGAGCACCTTTGGTTTGAAGTAGATCAGGAGATCAGCGGCTCCAATGCGCAGCTGGCAGATCTGCAGAAACCATTATGATGCAACGATGTCGTCACGGAAACGGGATTCAGAGGAAAGTTTGAAGCATCTTGCGGAATCTACACGACAGAGATGGTGAGAGCAAGAAGATGAACTACCTCAGTGTTAGTGTGCTGTTCCTAATAAAGTGACTCAGACTGTCTCATCATAATTAAGTCAAAGTCAGTTTTTTGTAGCCAAACAGTTGCAGATGCTTTCTGTGTATATGCACAGTTTTAATAGGTTAAGAAATCCCACTATTTTAATTGCCTGTTAAATAAACGTGCTCCTCAGGAGACTGGCTCTGGATCTAACAGGAACCAATTGACCCGAGCAAACAGTCTTAGCAGGATAATAATGTACATTTCAAGCTGAGCGTACATGGTCAGAGAAGCACTCTGTTTCTTTAAGCTTAATTACTTTCCCGGGGAAAAAAGAAAAGAAAAAGAAAAGAAAGAACCCATGAGGCTTTATCTCAGCATTTTTTTTATTTATTTTTTTTTACAAACCTTGACCAGAGGAGACTTGTACGCATTTGCACCACATCAACCCGAACCAGAGGGCAGGAGTTTCACATGAGGGGATCATCAGCAGTTTGCCACCAGAAATCTGCATTTGATTTTAAAAAAAAAATTTAAAAGACGCAGCCAGTACGTTACTGCTAACGAGTAGAAAGATCTTTTGTTTTGCCTTGAGGGAAAGCTGAACCTGTGACTTCAGTTAAAGTGATATGAGGTTATGATTGCAATAATATTGTTCCCGTTTCTCTCTGTGTCTGAGAACTTACATACATCAAGTGGCTCCCGCAGGATTGTGTCCTAGGCATGTTGGCAGAAAATCAAAACCCACTATAATGCATGGTTCAAAAATATCAGACGTTGACCCGATGCATCAGTTTAACCCTGACCTGCGAGCGCTCTGCCGAGGTGCTGCCAAAACACAAAGAATTTCCCCCGCAGGGATCAATATATAGTATCACATTACACTGTTCTCTCTCTGCCTCCGCTTGTCTGCAGAAGAAGGATGTGCGCATGCTGAGGTTCATCCAGGAGGTGAACACCACCACACGCTCCTGCGCTCTGTGGGATCTGGATGAAGACACCGAGTACATCGTCCACGTCCAGAGCATCAGCATGGGAGGCAGCAGCCCCCCCAGTCAGCCCGTCCTCTTCAGAACGCCCAAAGAGTCGGAGAAGATGGCGTCCAAGAGTCCAGGTGAGGGACTCATTAGTGAAAAGAGTTGAATGGTGTTTACTTTGATCATACACACATAGGGGTGAAAATGTGAAACGTCTGGTGTCAACCTATTTATTATACACACTTAAATGAACACTGGAGCTTAATTAGCAGCTCGATTTACTCCTCCCTTTCGTCACTGGTACTGCAGGCCTGTCTGCCACTCTGCATTACCTTTCAAACACTGAGACCATTTTTTTTTTTACAGTGAAACTCATCATCAAAAGTTGAAAAAGATGAATGTTACACACACTTCTGCTTCTGCTATAAACACACTCATAGGTTGATCATTAAAATTCATTATGCAAGAGCACAGAAGTGTAAGTATAAAAGCACACAAGCACTCGCACAGTGTAAACACAGCTATTTTTCCCCACTCGCTGACACACACAAATCTGCACGTGCAGATATTTACACATGCAGGTACATGCAGGGATTTTGGAAAAGCAGCTTTTGATCAGAAACAATAACACAGCAGAGGACTAATGTTCTGTTTAGTCTTTATCAGGACAAAGGAAATGGTTATTTCATAGTTTCATACAAATAAAGCGCAGAGCGAGCCAATCTCTGTGAGACCCACCTCCCATGCAATGCATTGTTCTCGTTCTCAAACGAGGAGGATGCTGTTATCTGGAGCGGCTTGCAGCACTTCCAATTTTATCATGTCCGACCCAGTTACGGCTCCGAGAGCAGCTGCTTCAGAGGGACGCAGTGAACGCTAAACGCTCATCAGCAGCAAGTTGATAAGAGGGAAGAGAGAGAGGGAGGATGTTAGGGAGCAGTGCAATCCCTAGAAACACCCTCATGTGGGAGCTCATTGTAGCCTCAATAAGGGGGGAGAGCTGTTTAAGCTATGTATGCATTGTAAAAAATATACATCATAAGTCACTTCAGCTGTTTTAAAGCAACAAGCCAGGTGAATGTTCATTAGTAAACAGTGAAATTCTTAATAATTTCTGAAACAACCTTCATTTCAAACACAGAAGCAAACACAGGCATGTCACATCCACTATGCTGAATTGTTAGGCAACGTTTACTGTTTTCAAACAGGAACGGTGTGTGGACATAGCCTTTTCCACTTAGCTTCTTCGCTAATTAGCTGAATAAATTGTCAAGAATTGTGCGGGAGTATTAGCTGACATCATGCATAACTTAATTTATAAAACATAAGCATGATAAGGTTTTTGGTATACAGCATGACTTAGATTTTCTGTAAGTCCACAATGGTCTGGGTCGGGCCAGGACCCCTCCACCCCTCTGCAGGGCCTGGGTCGGGCTGGTGTTGACCTTAAAGGGATAGTTCAACATTGTGGCAAATTGGCCCATTGCCATAATCCCTATAGCTTTAGGAGTAGGTTTGTTATCTTTAATTGTCGGTGCAAGCTATTTTTAGAACGGCAGAACAGAGTTGCTCAGAGCTACGGCACAGAGGCCCATGGGATTTCTTGGGTTCCTTCGTCAAACTCATCAAATACACAATCCAACAACTCCAAAACGCTCTCGTGGACAAGTTGTGACCTGCACATTCACCAGGCTCTGAGATAATAATGGAACGTTACGAGACAGAGTTGTTTTCGAGGTAAATGAAGAGACTGCTTGCTGAAAAACTGCCCCCGACTTGTAACGCTCTGAGCAGCTCACGGCTCTGCTCCGCCGTTCTAAAAAATAGCTTGCACTGACAATTAAAGGTAACAAACCTACTCCTAAAACTATAGGGATTATGGCAATGGACCAATTTGCCAAAATGTTGAACTATCCCTTTAAACCACTGCATAATAGGGTTACAACAAAAGTGTTGTAAATTGCACCACCTTGCACATCTGAATAGATAAATATACAGTTAATGTGTCTGCTCAGGCTCAGACAGAATGAGCACGGGCTCAGCTCAGCTCAAGCTGGAATTTTTTTTGAGGCTGAGCTTGTTAATGTGACACAGACAGGCAGAGCTGTAAATCAGAGAAATAAAACCAAGTAAAAAAGCCCAAAACACACCTGTTGAAGTAGAACTAAGTGTTTCAATCTTCTGTCCGTCCACAGTCACAGCCGCTGGTTCATCAACAGGATGTACAGAGACAGCTGTCTGTGTGTCAACTAACTGTTTAGTGTGACACAAATCTAAAATGTGTCAAACTCTGGTAAACCAATGCTGTGTGTGTGTGTGTGTGTGTGTGTGTGTGTGTGTGTGTGTGTGTGTGTGTGTGTGTGTGTGTGTGTGTGTGTGTGTGTGTGTGTGTGTGTGTGTGTGTGTGTGTGTGTGTGTGTGTGTGTGAGAGAGAGAGAGAGAGAGTATGTGGGATAGACAGCAGGATCAGACAGATGCTGCAGACTAGACGTAGAGTTGGGGATAATGTGCATTTTAAAAATGACTGATGGGCAGAGATCTCTTCTCAAGATCCTGATTGAAACAGTAAAAACACAGTAACAATCTTCTACATTCAAAATCAGCTTTTCTCTAACAGACTCAGGAGGGAGAGTCAAGTTGTTAAAGCTGCCTTCATGTCTGGTCGTGTGGCTGCCAGCTGGTGCTGAGGGAAAACTCTGGTCTTGCTAAATAATAACCAAAAACCTTATCATGCTTACAGTGAATGGAGTTGAAGTAACAAAGGTCATTCTCTGGCCTTACCTTTGTGTGTATATCTGGTGCAATAACATACGTAATGTAGCTGAAGGCAGACAAGGAGGAAGCTCCAGCCATCAGCCACCATCAGAGCCTGACTTCTGCATTAATGACAGTTTATAAAATCTCCAGCATATGTCTGTTATCGACCTCCAGTTTAATGTGTAACTCAGACAGAAACTATAACTGATCAGATGACAGGAAATGTCTCAATTTCACAAATGAGCTTCAACACAGAGATAGTTGCAGCCCTGGAGAGAGCATTTGATTGACAAGCACAACGACTCCTCAATAATTTGGACTTTATTTAAAATGACATTTTATTAGGCTAGATCTAAGCAGAACCTGAGCAAACATCATGTTGATAACCATGCAGACACATATATAGAAGAACATACAATTACATACTTCATAGGAACAAACACAAACTGCAGTATAGATGTTAGAATATCAAATATAAATGAATTTCTTAACTTTTGAACAACACTAAAGATGGAGTTGCTTGCTTCATGAAAACTACTGAAAAAGGGAAAAAAATGAACAGGACAGAGGAAACAAACGCATTCGGCTGATGAAATATGATTCAAGCTCTTATATCAGACAGAAATATTGTTAGCACAGTAATATTGTGCGGTGTATGTGAGGTGGGTTCGGCCTTTAGCCGCTCAGCAGTTTGTCTTGATGTTGAGGGGGCTGACTCGTTTTGTTTGCCTTGACTTTGATGGAAGTTCACTGCGCGCAAATTGTGTCTGTGTGTGCGTGCGTGCGAGTGTGTTTGTGGAAGCATTCATTAGCTGCCCTGATTAAATCTCTCAGCCATTACTGCCTTCCTCCCCTTCTAAGCGGGTATTAATCAGCCTGACACTATTTAGTATCTGCAGGCTGCAATGCAACACAACACACATCCTGCCTGTGTTTGGCTTCTGTCTGTCTGTCGGTTCATCTTTCCTCCCGTCTCTGACAAAAGTCTGGAGTGCACTGAAGTTACCAGGAAGTGGTAAAGTAAAAAAAAAAAAAAAAAAATTGTCAATGCCAAGTGGTTGAGGTGGAAGGTTTTATGCCGGTTATTACGTTATACACAGAGACGCAAAATCTGCAGTTTTGTAAATCAATCCTCGGCGGCGGTAAAATATTACAGAGCCTCCTCGCTGCCGGAACAGTTTCAACCTTTAATTCATCACTGACAGTCAACCGAGCGGGCGAGCAGCGACAGCCTGTATCGCATTCACACAGTTAACACACGTTCGCGTGGAGCAAGAAAATACAAGGGCCCGGTAATTTGATTGCAACCTGATTAAAGCTGCTTTGATTATTGCAGCCGCCGTGTACAGTAAACACTGTAACAAGCTTATCTGACGTTTATTAGGGAATAACTTGTAACCTGATTTACAGAAGCTGCTTTGTCTGGCACTTGTTCAGACTGCTGCCTTGAAGGAACGCAGCTCAGTGCCTTTGATTCCTGCTTTTTGCTGGGTTAAAGGTCACAAGGTCAACTGAGAGCAAAGTAGTGACTCTGACAAAGGAGCAGCATACTGATAATAACCATTATATATAATAGTTTGTAATTATATTTTGTAATTTTACATTAGAAAAACAATAGTGTTCTACAGATGTAAATTCAACATACCCCAGAACAGATACCAACCCCCCCACCCCCATCCCTCCGGCACCTAGCCCCAGAAGAAGGACAGACACAGTTAAAAGTAAAAGAAGACAAACAAAAAGATGGAAAAAAAAGATGGATAATAGAAGAAATGTGAGTGCTGCCCTGGGTGAGAGTAGATGAACACACAGCAAGGAGACTGTCCCGGTGCAAGTAAGTGGTATAAAAAGTAAAAGGCAGTCCAATACTGATGGGTCCGAGGCACTCTGAGATGTTGTTAAAAATCCTTTATTTTTTTTCGGGGCGGTGTTTAGTCGGACGCCCCTATCCTGCATGTCATTCCCCCCATCTCTGCCTCCCATTTCCTGTCACACTCTCAACTGTCCTATCGAATAAAGGCATGAAAAGCCAAAAAATATACTTTAAAAAAAAAAAAAAAAAAAAAAAAATCCTTTATTTTACAGGGATCGAAAAAAAGATGGGTTGATAGAGGAAAAGAAAAGGAGGATAAATAAATAAGCAAGTGAATAAATTCATGTATGAATAGATAAATAAATAAATAATAACAGTAGTAATACCCAAGAATAAAAACATAAAAGAAACATAAATATCTAAATTGGCGGTAGTAAGAAATAAAAATCAATTAAAAATAAGTTAGTTAATTATGTATCACTGTTAACAAAATATTTTTGATGATAGTCACTAAAACAAAATAATGTTTAAAGACTTCACCTTGCTTCCTGGGAAATATATTCCCATTATCTTCTGATATATTATTATTTGCTTAAGAAAATATGGCAGATTGATCAATAATTCAAAGCATCTTTTCAACTTAAAGCGTGTGTATGAGATAGAATACATGCTGACTAATGCATGATGGCTGCACATGCTCCGAGTCCTAGTTGTGCAAAGGTAAGCGTTTACCTGGTGTGCCGGCTCAAAGACGGATCAGTGAGCAGCTTCCACACACAGAGACGCACAGTGTCGCACCCAACTCAAGCCTGTCTGAATCAGAGAAAAAATCTAAGCTCGGGCTTTACAACAGAGACATGTAATCTGCTATTACCAATTTATTAGAGTATAAGCTCCCCTCTGTCAAGCTTGAGGCCTCAGCTTCAGCTCAGAGGGATCACCATGGCAACAGGAGACCTGAGAGCGAGTTGGACCGGAGAAGCAGCATTGCCCCCGATCCATCTGGACCCTGACAACAAAACAGTGTGCAGAGGAGTTTCAGGGGGAAACTCAACCTTTCCTGTGGTTGCTCACAGTGTTACTGATCAGATTTCAAAATAAAAGTCAAATTTAAAATATTTATATCAGTTTAAATTCAACCACAGTCAAATCTGCTCATGTTTCTTCAGCCAATTAGATGTTAGGCAGCAGCAGGAAGCAGCGGGAGGGAGGTTGATAATGGGAATGGGGTTAGCATGAGGCCACGGAGTTGGAGGTGTTGTAGTGGACTGTGTTTAAACCTTTAACCCTGTGATTGGTGTGGAGCTGTCAGAGAAACACAGGGAGTGACGGAGGGTAAGGATCCAGCTCTCTCCGTCTCTAGGGACCTCTGCTCTGACTTTAGCTTTAATTACACTGACCAGAGTGCAGAATTTACACCGGGCCGCCCTCCCTCTGCTCTCCAGTCGCCTTGTTTGATTCCTTTATCTTCCCCTGCAGACTTTCAGAGTGATGGCAATTTCACATTTGCTCTCTGGGACAATGAATCGCCGTGTCCTCAGTGGCACTTTGTTGACTGTGTGTGTGTGTGTGTGTGTGTGTGTGTGTGTGTGTGTGTGTGTGTGTGTGTGTGTGTGTGTGTGTGTGTGTGTGTGTGTGTGTGTGTGTGTGTGTGTGTGTGTGTGTGTGTGTGTGTGTATGCTCTCTCTCTCTCTCTCCAGACGAAGTGACGATGGAGGAGTTTGGTCAGGCCGCCCAGCTGAGGGCTGGAGAACTCATCATCATTGTAGTGGTGCTCATCATGTGGGCAGGTAATAGTCCTCCTCAGCATCGCACATTTATCACCGCAGATCTTATAGGAATCCACTTTCTTTGGGGGCAAATAAGCTCTCAGGCTGAGGTGATGACTTTTTTGTTTTTTGTTTTTTTTGTTTTTTTTTGCCCTGCAGTGCTTTTGAAATGATGTAAAGCTAAACTGGCCACTGTGCATTTTGGGTGATGACAACACATCAAATCCAGGTTTCCATTCTGTACACCCATCAACTGAGAGCAACTATGGAAATGGAAAATAAACCGTGTCAGGAGGGAAGAAGCTATTATAGTCACTTGTCACAATGGACAGAAATGTGTTTGTGTTTGTTTGTGTTTTGAAGTAGGTTTGTTTTATCTCCATTGGAGATGTGTTTTAATCATGAAAGACAATTTCAGGGTCTGAGCTGGAACTTTGGCCTTAACTCAAAATAAATCAAATGTGTCTGAATCAACACTCCTGTCACGTTATACAATAAACTTAACAAATATAAACATTGTATTTTATGTCAGCTTATGTGCTAAGACGTAATTTCTTCTTTAATCACTATTTAATCAGGAAGTCGATTAAGGTCGTTGTTCAAAGAAAGAACAAAGAACAGTCAACCAAACAATGACATGACAATTAAACGACATAAGGAACAATTAATTAAGAAAAATGGTAATGAGAGTCATAAAAACATCAGATGATGTCAGTGTGGTGTATTTTTAAATTATATGAGTTCCCCAGGACAAAGAATTGAACAGGTGGATGATGGGACATTACCTTGAAACTCTCGGAAAGGTATGAGTCACTTGACTTTGCATTGCTATGAATCTGATTAAATGTAATAAATTAGAGTAACCTTCAATTCAGTAAAGCCAGTTCTTCATTTATTCCCCAAAAGCACTCTACCTCACCCAATGTAGATAAATAGAATTAAGTGAACCATGGTTGGACCCCTGGGTACAATTCAAATCTATTTCTATGTTTAATATATTTATATACAACCTTTGTTCTCTTATTCCACAACTAAAGTTAACTGGTAGTGCCTCCAGTTAGATTGGTCAAGTTTTTTTTCTCTCGTGTCAAGTCTGTGACGATCATCACCAAAACATGAAATATGGTGACATAACATAATATGCATATTGTAAATGCAAGACATTAAAAAATATTAATGAATTTTTATAATCTGTCTGTAATTGAAAGTTTATTTTAATTTCATATCTGTTACCTTGAATTAGGACTCCATAGGGGGCCCACACTGTCACACATGGGTACTCTCGCTCCAACCAAAACGAAAATAAAACTCTTGTTGCAGGCCTGACTCATAGCTTGGGAGCACGGAGGCCTTGAAAACTGTAATGACTGTTTCACTTGTCCACACAAGCAATAAACCAAAAAGCACTCGCAAGTTTGTCAGTAGTCACAAATCTAGAGAGCTCTCAGAGGGGTAGACGTGAGCAGGAGAAACAGTCTCAACAGAAACACTTCTCCATAATGGTCCAATACAGCTTTCCAGTCTCACACACAATCCCAAAACTTCATCTACTAAAAATTTGTCCTAGGTGATGATGACATCACTCAGTCCTCGGTCCGTACTGAAAGGTAAACTCGACTGGTGGTGGAAAAAGCAGCAATCAGCTTCTTATCAGCAGGTTTACCCCAGTGGAAAAATGACATATGAAAGCAAAGCTTAATACTATTTGTCTAATGGCTATGATAGCAACACGACTCATTCTACTACAATATAATCATGCAGGCACAGTATGGAAACTTTACAGAATTGTAGACCCCTTGTAGCTCACAAAAGTCCAAAGTGAAGCAAAACTGGTCATCTGTGACTAAGCTGACTAAAAGGGATGGTCCAGTTTTTTGAAGCGGGGTTGTATGAGGTACAAATGGCTATTAAGTATAATATCTGCCGTAGAAAGGTCTCTGCTTGCATGGCGCATCTGGAACTCAACTCACTCAGTACTTCCAGATAAACTAACTTTTTTCCGACCAGCTGATGCATTTTACTTTAGATCATACTCTTGAACTGGTGTATTATTTTGAGATGGGACTTATCGTAGGCGGCGAAAATACACTGATTCATTGTCCCTCATTCACAACAGTGTACTGCCTGTTTCTCAGTAGTGGGGGGAGCAGAGACCTTTCTACTGCAGATATTATACTTAATGGCCATTTGTAGCTCACACAACCCCACGTCAAAAAAGCTGAACTATCCCTTTAACATGATACAAACTATGCTCATTTGCATGAACTTTTAAAGTGTGTCAAGATTATGACCAACATGCTGTGCATTTTAACTATACTACAACATTTTGAGCTTTTTCCTTTGTCATGAGGAATTTTACACTTGAGAAATATCCGACAGCTTTCACTTTTCCCTCGTACCAGCTGCAGAAACTCTGACTCACTCATTATAATGAGAAAATACTGATGTCAACAAAAACCACGACATCACTCACTCACTCGCTCACAGAAGCTGCTGCTCAGCCAGAGGGTGAACTTATAGCTTTCTGTTGAAAGGAAGTCAAGTTTCGCTGTGATGGAATAATAAACAAGTAACCACGTATGTTGTAAGTACTGTAGGGTGAGGACACTGTGGCCTTTTCATCATCACATTCATGGACGTTCATTCCGTGCACTAGTTTTTCAAACAGCAAAAAATGTGGAAGCTTCTTATTGAACCCTCACAGTCATTAGCTCTTTGTTGCAGATATGTGTTTGTGCATCTCAGCACTGTTTTACAAATGCACACCGCAATGAATGTTCCTTCCTAACCCACTTTACCCATGTAATGAGATATAAATATGGCCCACATAGTGTATACGGCTTATAGAGGAAATATAGAGGGCTAGCCAATTACCCATGAGAGGACACGAGGCTTGGAGAGCCTTGGAGAGGGAGGCGTGAGGGGGAAGAGTGGAAAACTGAGCAATTGTGTCTCAAGGAAAGAAAAAAAGGAGAGCAGGATGGTGGGAAAACAAACGGAAAGTGAAGGAGGGTGAATTGTGTTTTTCAGCTTTTAATTGGACCTATGAGGCGTGCTGGGGGATATCACAGTAAGATATCCCTCTAAGCCCTTTGGTATTGCAGTGATCAGATGAGCAGGGGCTGACATAAGCAGAAGAGCGAGAGAGAGTGAAGCCCGATCAGGCCAGATTCAACCCTCCACGCACTCCTCCGCCATCATGAATTATTCTCTTTCTCCTCTCTGTGCTTGTTCTTTATCTCTCTTTGCATCTGTATCTCCTCTGCCATGTTTTTCATCTTTTTCACTGAAGGCGGGCTTCACATGGGTATCTAAAGATCAAGTTCATATCTACATCTGCACATTTCACCACATTCGTCTCACTTTTTCTCTCAGTTGAAATCTGTCGGCATCAGAGGACAGATGCCTGGATCAGTTTATATCAGCAGGGTTAAGTTAATACCTATGATATATGACCCTTTGTACGCCAAAAGTAGCATGTGGTTTTTTTTTATAAATGTGGATTGACTCTTTTCACACCACAAGGCGAGTTTGCCTCTCTGTTCGAGGATATGGACTCACAGCTACAGGGAGCAATGTCATCGCGTGCAGTAACGGAGCACACATAACAGTGACAATTGTGAAATGGATTCATCACGGCTCAGTCCTGGCTTAGTGCTCCTCTCTGTGTGAGATGCTTCAGTTGGTGATTGTGTTTTTTTTTTTTAACTTAGTGAGCACAGTCCTGAGTGCTGCACGGTCTCTCTGCTGTGTTTCTTGTCTAACAGCTCCACGCTGGGTAGGTGACAGGTCTGTTTGTCACGGCACAGTAAAAAGAGAACAAAATCATCAGTATTGTCTTTTAAGAGGGTGGAAATGAGCATGTTCACATGGGTGTTGTGCCTGCAAAACTACTGCTGATTGAGCTGGGACCATGAAAAACCCAACAACATAAGGCAGATGATGCAGGTGGTCAGTATAAAACACGATGTGGTCAACATCAGATAAAACCTGCATTTGAAAATAAATGCAAACAGACCTAGAACTGACCTTCCATGAAGCGTTATTATAATGACTAATCCAGGAAAGAATAGAACATTTTTGCACTTTAGAGATATGTTAGATAAGGAGATTGATACCACTCTCACATTTGTATTGTAAACAATTAAGCTAAAGAAAGTTAGTGGTTAGCCTAGCTTAAGCATAGCCTTGCCCGGTGCAAAGTAAAATGATAAATGTTTTTTTCTCTCATGTGTCTATGTTTATCTTCAGCAGAACCAGGCTGTTTCCTTGTTTTCAGATATAATGCTAGACCAACTGTCTCTACCTATGGCTTAGATGGTATTGTTCTTCTTATCTAATTCTGGGCAAGAGAACAAGTGTTTTTATTATATTTATTCAAATTATTCACGTGGTTGGACATGACGTGATGAGGTGTAAAAAGCTGTTACTTCTCAAACATTATACAAAATAATTGTCTAAGTGGCAACCCTTAATATTCTATCAAATGTCCCATCATTCCGACACTTCTTGCCTCCTGTGGTCGGAATGACGGTACTATTTTACCTTTCCGACAATTCCTTTAATAGCGTACTTTTTCCCAAAAGATTTTGCACTGGTTGGGCTTAGGCGATAAAGAAAGGAGTTGGTTAAGTTCAGTAAAAAGACCAGAGGCTAGGCAGGCCAGATAGAGTCCAGATAAGTAGGAGGGAGTCACCTGTGGGGAAAGCACATTTCCTGATTGGAAGCCTTGTCGGAATGGTGGGATGATGGCATGTTGGAATAGCGGTATGTCGGAAAGATGGGATGTCGGAATGACAGCATGTAACCACCGTGTCCATTTCTCTCTTTAGGGGTAATCGCCCTGTTTTGTCGTCAGTATGACATCATTAAAGACAATGAGCCCAACAACAACAAGGACAAAGCCAAGAACTCCTCAGAGTGCAGTACTCCTGAGCACCCACAGGGGGGGCTACTGCGCACCAACGTCTAAGACCAGCCCTGCATCGCCTTCTGCAATAACCAACTCCTTGAACCTCAGGACAGGTGAGGAACAGGAAGTGTTTACTGACTGCCATTTACAGAAAGCACCCCTCTTGTGTAAAACCTTATGTAACTACTACTTTCTTTCTTTTTTCTTTACATATTTTTTGTGTGACATCAATTACTAGTTTTCTCATTGATTATTTGCTGTCACAGTTAAAGCAGATATCAGCTTCACGGCCGTTTCGGCTAATGCTGCGTTCAAGGCAGGCTTTTGAAACCGTAAGTTACAGCTTCAAGTCACAACTACGACTTGGTAGCGTTCCAGGTAACCCGTAGCTCGTGTTTTTACCATCCTGTTGTCTGTGAAAGTTCCCTATAACGGCCACTCGTAACTTCCGACCCGTGAACTCGTACCAGATCGAACTGGTATGACTTCACAGGAAGGAAAAACACAAAGTACGAGTTTCTTTGAACGCACCATGAGTTAGCAGCCCCCGCCCTTGTCAGGCATCAATTGGTCCTCGTGCTACGTCACCACATTCACGCGCATCCCTTGGCTGCACACACAGCCCTTCATGCCGTTCTCTCTCCTCATTGGATAACACTTGTATCCCACAAGGAAAATTTTCTCCTCGGGTTACAGCAGAGCAGAGTGACGGAGAGACTCGTGTTTAGGCTGAAATACTTCATGTAAGTGATTGCTGACGGAAAATAGGACTATTTAGGACTTATATTAACAAAAACATTCCACTGATATCTGCTTTAAGGTTTAGGACTTAATAGCGCATCTCATAGGCACCAGTTCAACAGTTGACTCTGCGGGCATGAAGCAGGCAAGGACAAACAGGCAGGGAGATTAACCAGGCAGAAGGAGCAAGCAAAGAGCTAAAACGGGCAGGGAGTCAAAAAAACAGACTATAAAGGCTGGAGAGCTACTGTGTGGAGTGCACAATAGACAATCTGACAGGAAATGAGTGGAAGTCGACGCTATAAATACTAAAAGCTGAATCAGGAGTCAGGTGGCTGAAAAGTGGGAAAGCTGGGGTTACTGCAGGACAAGGACTGCCATCTTACTTCAGCCTCTGTCTTTTAGCATTATATCATACATGTCAAGAGAATGCAATGTCAAGTATATATAGTGTTTATATTTAAATCCTTTCACAGACTTCTTCTTTTAAAATGAGTCAGCTGGAAACATTTAGAAGTGAGCGCGAGGAAAAGTTTTGTAGACAGTTGTCCTTACCAAACCTTGAGACCAAACCTTCTGTACTCCCTTGGTGATTATAGATCTGTGACTCTTTGCTTCCAGTCCTGTCCTGAGCTGTCACTCTGCTTTGTCTATCATCTAGTACAGTAAATGTATGTCTTCCAGAGCCTGAGACCGAACAGAAAGCCATTCTCAGACACCATCGTACTGAGGAACAGATTAACCATCACAGAAACTCTGCTTGACACAACGAAGAACTCTTGAAACACAACAGACTCGCATCTGAAACTTGTGCAACCGCAGGATGCAAAACAGTCAAACAGAAGAGGATCATGAGACCATTTTTCAATTTTGTTGTGACCAAAACTGAAGTGTAGCCTGACTTTGCGTGGACAAGTCCACACAGACACACACCACATAAAGTGGCTGTCGGTCAAAGCACCAGAGGGGGACGTTGTTTTCCTCTTGAAACGAGAACTGCTTGATTCATACGTTCTGGTTACTCTCCATCAAATCCCAGGAGTGGATCATCAAACATGAATGTCTGAGTGAGTTTTTTTTTCTTTCTTTCTTTTTCAACCTAAGTTTTGTATCACTGGTCAGAGACGGCAGAGACGTGGTCTGCCTCACAGGAGCAGCTGGTCCTGTAGGTCCAGGTATCAGTCAGCACACAACAAAACAAGCTAAGCTCTGTTTTAAACCAAGGACTTTGTCTTTTTCTATCTGCCCATCGACCATCACCTCCTCTCTGTGGTAACTACGGCCCTCTGTGTAGCAGCTCATCTCTCTCCCCGTGTCGGCATCTCTCTAATAAGCACATTGCCGTTTGGTGCTCCTCCTATTGTGATTGTTTGAGCCCTCACAATCCCAGTCTTGATTACAGTATCGTTTTGATACGGGGGTCAGACAAATTGTACATTGAGCCTTGTCTTCCACCTTTCTCTCTCTTTCTCTCACTGTGTCATCCGTCTGTTTTTGTTTTTTCTCCGAAGAGATAAAATCTTTTTTATTTATTTTTGTCTATGCAGCGCCCCATATTCAACTGATATAAATCAGCTGATGCTGTCTGAATACATTCATGACTCAGACATAGGTCAAGGTCAGAGTTTGATCAGGCAATCCCTCATCAAATCAGAATTTTACAACGTTCAGGTTTAAAATCCAGAAGTTAACATTAGTGTCAAATTTATAAAAAAATAAAATAAAAATCTGTCATGGCTGAAAAATGACTGACTTAGGTTTGTATTAAAGTTTATTGTTCGTCATGCATATTCAGCGCCATATGCTGTCTGCAGCAGGATGTGCAGGGAATAAGGATATGCAGAGGCATCATTCCTATAATGAAATGTATATACAGGGCAAGGTTTGGCTGGGTTTCCACTCTGGTTTTGGCGGAGGACCAGCAGGGAAGCCAGGCTGTAGAGGTGCACACTTGATCCACTCAGCTGTGTGGCTAGACACTGTTTGGAAATGTGAACCATTAGTCAGTCGCAGCCTTTAAAAAAAAAAGTTATTAACATGCATCCTAAGTGCTCAGACCATCGTGGGACAGAGTGAAAATGGATTATGACCAGGTGTAAATGCATTTAAGATGTGATAATCCAAACTGACAGCACAAGTAGAACATTTGGCGGAGACGCAGCAGGAGATGTGACATGATGAACATGTACTATGATTTGACGATGTGTCATTTCTCTGAATGAACATGCAACAAGCTGCTCAAGCACAGTGCACAGTAGAGTATACAGCAGAAATCAGAAAAATTGGTTTCTGTCCACCTTTTAAATAGGCTGGCAGTCTGACAGTGTAATAGATGTTGAGTAGATGTATGCTATAAGTAGGTGTTACTATCAAAAATAGCCTGTTAATTTTGATTTAGTTGGACCACTCACAACACAAGAATAGGTGTCCCGGCGGTGACTGTAATGCATCAGGCTGATGGACAGATGTCAGATTCTCATCATTTAAAACATCCATATATCTGGTTAATGCTGTGGAAGAGTACTTTGTTTAGATTTGGAAATGATCAATCAAGTGTTTCTCTTTTCCTATCATGTCGCCAACCAATAGCCTGCGAAAAAACGACCACCAAAACATAATATGCACATTAACAAGAATGCTTTCTGATTCTTTGATTCTTACCACAAGATTCCTCTCCCTTGTTCGACACTGTAACTCTAATTTGTGTGAATCGCACATACTCTTGAACAGTATGTGGCTGCAAATGTGAGTCCCCAACAAATGTGCTATTGTAGTTTTTGAATAACATATTATGCTTAAAAGTACAGTGCCTCACTGGTTCCAGTGGAGGGTTTGGGGAAGTCACAAAGTACTGGGAGACAGACCACCAGATTGTTGGTTTTTTAATGGGATTTGTTAAGAAAAAGAAAAAATGTAGTAAAAGCAAAATTAAGAAAAGATTAATAATTTGGGAAAAACATTATTATTTGCAGCCATAGTTCTTAAGTACACCTGGACATCCTAGCATTAAAGGAGAAATTACAGTGTACATATTCATAACCCTCTCACTTATTCAGTTACCACTTCATCAAGGGATTTAGAAGAGGGAGCAGAGGGCCATCCTGCTAAAGATAAAGCTTCATTATCTTTGTTGGGGCTTCCTGTTCAATTATGATGTGTTATCCACATAATTACAAATATATTGGACCCCAGCCTCTGGATACCGACACTCGCCAGTCGAGTTCACTAAAAAGTCAGTGGGAAAAAGAAAAAAGAAAAACCGCTGCAGAGCTGAACTCAGCAGAGTTGCAGCCATATTAGAGATAATGAGTGAATGTCTGAATGCCTGGCTGGTTGAGATGACTGCTAATCAGTACCACACGCTCACACATGCACACATGCTGGATTTAAATACTGCCTTGTGTATTTAAATGCCGTGCTGAGAGAGACAGCCATTACTTTCTCATCTCAATCATCAGTTCCGCGAGAACAGCGATCCCTCGGCCTGCTATCCATTTTTCACCCCCTCTCCTTCCTTTATCAGCCTCCCTGTTTCCCTCTCTATCTCCAGCCACCCTCATCTGCCGTCATTCTTCCATTTATGACTTCCCCTCACTTTCTATCCCTCTGTCGCAATGCTCTCTCCCTCATATATCACGTCACCCTTCCCTGTTTCTCCCCTTCACCAGTCCCCCACCACCCCCAGCTTCCCTATCCCCTGTTTCTCATTATATCCACTCTCAGACTCCCGTTAGCCACCTTCTCTCTCCCTCTCTCTGCATCAGCTCTCCTCTCTCTCATTCGGCCCCGGCCCACTGCCCATCCATCGCTCCTCTCCTCATTTATCACCTTTTCGTCTCAGACTGGCCGGGATGGACACTTTACCTGGTAAACAAGCAAGGCAAAATAGAGGGAGGGAGGGAGGGAGGGAGGGAGGGAGGGAAGGAGAGGATGAAGGGATCAATGAAAGAGGAGAAGTCAGAGGAAAGGAGGAGATAAGGAAAGTAACGAAACACTGTCACTATTAAAAAGCACATGTGTAAGTGTCGTGAGAGCAAAGCTCTGCATTTCAAGAGGTGTGCAGGTGGCTTCTTGTTGGTCTAGGAAATGTGTGTGTATGGATTGAACTGTGTCATAGCTGCTTCTACCTGTTATGTTGACATGTCCAGGTAACAGTGACCAAGCAGCACAGCTAAGGACTAGGTTAATGGCACTGTTTACTTATATTTTCTTGGTTACATTATTTTGTGGGGTTGCTTGTGCTAATGTTTTAAGACAAGCACATCGGCTGTGTAGTAGTTTGGCCTTGTCGTGAAGCTAGTTGTGAATGCTGTGGGAGATTACAGTAGGTTAATGATGTTAGTGACTCTGTCCTGCTCTTTGTTGGAGGGGAAATTGGGGAAATTTACCCACAAGAGACCACAGTCATTGTTACCTGGGCCCACATAAAGTATTACACTACAAGATCACAGTAGCCTACTTTTATTTCTATGCCTTCTATGTCAATTGTCAGCTGTTTGGTTGGGGGGAGATTTAGCCTTAGCCTCTGTCCATCATGTTTTTTGCTATTTTGCAATTTAAAGACCCCTTTAGCCTACATAGTCCACATTTTAATATCTGGAAACATAAAAAAGTTAACCAGGGACAGTATATTTATCTTATGGCAATAACACTAGCTAAGCTTAATATAGCTTGTTAGCTACAGATAAACCTGCTAACATTGAGCCTTATTAGTTTCCAAAATTCATGATATTGTGGCAGCACTTTAACTTGAGCTTCACAGATATAACAAGAATTTAAACAGAAAATCCTCATTTATTTCAAGTTACATCACAACCTGCTGACCCCTTACACTGCTACAGCGATGTAGGCTACAGGTGTACTAGGACACTATGACATCACTGATAGTGGGTGTGGTGGTCAGAGGTAAAACATCCTCAAACTTTGAACCACAGCAGTGAAACTCTGGTTTTTCAGCTTGGAGGGAGATTACTTTTTAATGTAGGATGATGAAAAAAAAATCACAGATTCATTCATCCAGTACCAGTCTCTCTAACCATAAAAAGGTGTAAAAGAATTGCTAGAAAAAAGAGAGATTAAAAGAAAGACACTGTAGAATGAATAATGACTTCAGTGTTGTGTTGGTTTTTTTAATGCCAGCTATAGCTGTAGATAGAAAAAAGCTAAAGGAAGCATTTTTCACCTGCACAAAAACAAAAATGAGACTACAGAGTACACTTGTGATTTTTTTGAAGCATATTATATTTGACAGAAGTGGGACATGGTGGTAGAACAAAATAGACACTGGGAATTTGAATGCTAAGCTTTTTCCAACAAAAGTCTGTCTGGTTGGGTCTGAGGAAGTCAGAATGTAAAAGAGCAGGAAAAGACTCCACTGTCAAGACCGGAAGATGGATTCTGGCGTTAAAAACACTTTGCTCATTAAAGACCTACATATTCTTTCCATTCCTCAACTTGATTATTTATAGCAGTAATTTAAAGTGGCCTGCTTCTGTTTTCTGAGGGGGTCATTAACTCAGTCAGATCTGCTTGTCAGACAGTCAAATAGCTTTGAAACACACACACACTTTTCCCTCATCGGATTCTGAGGGAAGGTCTTTGTCCGTCCGTATCTGTAACTTCCTGAAACAGACACTCTGACACTCACACCTACTCCACACAGTAATTGGCCGGCAGAGCAGAGGTGAGGAACTCTCTCTTCTTCATTCTCTTTCTCATTCTTTTTCTTCTTTCATCTATTTCTGTCACCTCTCACATGGACGTCAGAGTGCAGCGGTCTTCCAGAGGAGACGGCCTGAAAAGATGTGGCGTTACCGCATCTGCAGCCTCAATATGACGGCCAGCTCTTCACTTCACCTCTGATTGATCTGTTTGATTGATATGTTTGCTTTAAGCAGACATGAATGAGGTTAGCAATGTCCCTTTGTTTACTGTACTTGGTGAAAGTCATGTTGGCAGGGCCTTTATGTCACTGGCTCCTGTTCTCTTAGGGAAAAGCCAAACACAATATCCCTCCTACTAAGCAAACCTTTGAAAATCAGAATAACTTGTTGTGATAGTGATTGAACAGATGAAACATGGTTAACACCTTCATACCAAAGTCATTTTTTTCTAAATTTCTCATTAGACTGGGTGCATGGGGGGTAAACATAATCTGATCACTGAGCATAAATCTGATATAGTGAGTGATAAAAGTGCAAATGTGCTTTGTAGCTGTAATAGCATTGAACCTGAAGTGGTGATTTCCCTACACTTGTCTAATCCGAGCGCGCGCATGCACACGCACGTACGCACACACACACACACTTAAACAGTCACTCATGCACCAAGTCCATTCTCTGGCTGGCTGCAGTCCAAACAGAAACATTTGGAGGAAGCAGCAGCAGAAGGCAGGTCTGGCCCAGACAGCTCCGTCTCTGTCTATCTGAGGCTGCAGGAGGCGACTCAACAGCTGCTCAAGGTGAACGTCCAATGAGGCGTATGTGCGAATATGGAGCCCGAGACCAACACAGACTTAAAGACAAGAAGAGAGAGAGAGAGAGAAAGAGGGGGGTCATGATGAGTCAGACAATGAATGAAGCTGGGAGTGACAGACACAGAGGGAGAGAGATCATGACACCCAGTGGGCTTTACGGTGTCAAAGCTCCAAGTTCATTCCAGTATGGTGAGATATTTGAATGTAAAAAGTTGGGTGGCAAAGTCTGAGCACGAAGGTTTAGGGTTCAGCATGGGAGCAAATATGAAATGGATAGTATTTGGAAACCTGACAGGTCCTGGATGCTTACAAAATGTGCATGCAGATTCTGAGAACAAATATTTGTTGCAGGAAATTTAAGTTCTTTTTTCCTAGGATCATAATACCGTTGGATTTTTTTTTTCTAACAAGCACTCAGTTGTTCTGTATCCAAAGGATAAAGTATTGAATGTTTAAAACCCTCAACTTATAAAACTATAAGATTTAAATAATCCTAATGTAAGAAATAGTGCAGTCTTTTCCCACTGAGCTTGTCAGCAACCCCAGCCTTAAACCAAACTCCTGGTTGCATAATCTGCATTAATCTTGTGTTGTCAGAAGGCTACAAGCTAGTCAAAGTCATAACACTCATCCCCACTGGTTTGCCTGTACTGTAGATGACCGGACAAGTGACTGCTGAGAACTTTGAATAATTACCCCAAGGTCCCACACATAGTAAAGAATGGGACCGTATACTTACGGCATATATTTGTACTTTATGTCGAAGCAAATAACCAAGAAGCATGGATTTACAGCAGAATAATGGAGTCGGTGTTTTATGTACAATCATGTCTGTGTTGTCCATTTTGATGTCCATGGGATAAAACCTGTTCATGAGGGCTAGCATGACTCTGCTATTGTTCACATCCATGGTATATGCACGACCTGTCAGAAGCTGTTTAAGGAACACCTCCGTTTTTCCAGTTTTTATTGAAATTCAAGAAGTTTGTAAAGAGTTTTCCTGTAGCAGCGAAGTAAATAAAGCATCGTAAATGAACACAAACAGTTTCTACTGATGCCCCCGACTTTTTGTTGATGACTTATACACTGTCTGCACAAAAGCAGCGTTTGAACATATTGCATTGTTAGGATTATTACGGATACTCTAGGTACTGCAGGAAATAGCATATTGCTATGAGAATGGAGAAAGAAAACAACAAGGAAAGACACATTTAGATTAGATTTACTTCAACAACTTTCAGAAACACTGAGATATTGAATTATGTCAATTAAATATAACAGGTGGAACAACTGAGGTGTTTTAAAGCTCTTGACTGGTAGTGTGTATATATATACTGTTTCTATGAAAATATAAATGTCTAATTATGTATTAACACAGAAAAGAAATAAAATATTTTCAATGCACCGCTGACGCGTCTTGCTGTTAATGTGTATTTCTATTGGTTTAAAAAGATGCCATACAGTATGCTCTTTTCATGACGAAAGGCCAAGAGCATTAGGGTGACTCTACCACTCAAACACTCATGATATTAACAGCCAAGACCACTTACTGTTATCCCATCTGTCTGGGTCATTTATTGCATGAATACTAAGTAATGAAACTGACAGCTTGGATATTAATTGTTGATTTGAGGACAATCTATAAGCTATATCACAGCCCTCTCCTTTCTCCAAGCTGAGTCTGAACAGTGTGATGCTTTTACTCACCTGCTGCTGGGGAGACGCAGGTCTCCAGGTCCCCAGTCAGATGTGTGCTGCTGCACACACTCGCACACACTCAAACAAGGAACTTGTGTTGAGGGCACACACAAGGACTATCGTTACCAGTTGTTAGACACAGTGACAGTCCAAAAAGGCCTGCAAATGAATATATAGTAGAAATACTAAAGCAATATGTGTGTTTCAAGTAGCCTCTACTGTAAGTGTCTGTTGTGTAGCCAACAGCACATTACATACTAGTTTCCTAATAGTTTGGCCTGATTGCCAGTCTATGCAAGAATACCAGTTTGCACGATATTTGTTAAAGGGAAAGTTCAACATTTTGGCAAATTGGCCCATATAGTCTTAGCAGTAGGTTTGTTACCTTTAGTTGTTGGTGCAAGCTATTTTTAGAACAGCGGAGCAGAGTCGCAAGCTGCTCAGAGCTACGCTACGGAGGCTAATGGTATTTCTTGGTTTCCCTCATCAAACTCATCAAATACACAATCCAACAACTCCAAAATGCTCTCGTGGACAAGTTGTGACCTGCACATTCACCACGCTATCAAATAATAACGTTACAAGACAGAATTGTTTTCGAGGCAAATGCAGAGACTGCTTGCCAAAAAACTGCACATCAGCACATCAGCGGTTTTGCATGAATTTACCTAGAAAACAACTCCATTTAACATGCGTTTTGGAGTTGTTGGATTGTGTATTTGATGAGTTTGATGAGGGAAACCAAGTAATCCCATGAGCCTCTGTAGCCTAGCTCTGAGCAGCTCGGAGCTCTACTCCACCGTTCTATAAATATCTTGCACTGGTAACGAACCTACTGCTAAAACTAGACGGATTATGGCGATGAGCCAATTTGCCAAAAATGTTGAACTATCCCTTTAAAGTTGTTTTGATTCTATTCAAGAATATGTTCCATGTAGGAATAATATAAGTTACTAAAGCCAGGGGACAATTTGTTTAGCCAAGCATAACAACTGGAAGCAATGGGAAAAGGCGAGCCACTACTGGCTCTGTCGAAGTTTGAAATTATAACACCAACACTTTTACAGATCATTACTCCCTGTATGTGATTGGTTTGCTCTGAATATTAACAGTGAAAAAGCAGCAACAGTGACTCCCAGGAAGTGGAACAAGATTGATAAGTCTACACAGCTCTTAATAGTTCATATGACATCGTGATTTAGTCATACATGTATTTATTTTAATATAATCATCAGTTTACAGCTGTGTCTTCAGAGTTTGGTAAGAGAGGTTGTTGTTGTTGTCTGTTCAAATGCTAATGAAGGGTGTGGGTGGCCGAAGCTGGCCTCCAGCATATGTGGTGTGACAAGGTTAGATTGCAATGGATGTGGCCCAGGCCTTCACACTCAAGGCTGGTTTATGAGACTGGATCAGCAGCGCTGTGCATCAATACAACAACCCCCCCCCCCCCACACACACACACACACACACACACACACACACACACATGCTCACACTCACGCCCACCCATCCTGGGCATCATGTGGAACCAAGAACATAAATTAGACTGGGGCTCCAGAGAGTGCACAATCACAGGTGTTCACACACTTAGGCCCACGTAGCTACACACAGGAGCTAATAGTGTTATGTCAAATAAAATGGTGATTCCTGCTTCATAATGAATGAGGTAAACAGTGGCGGCAGATGATGACTCAGTAGATTGTCAGAAGAGGCTGATGGAGCCTAATGAGCCACACACTTCTGTTCTTGTGTCCAGCCTTGAACGGCAGCAAGTTTAGATAGCGTCTGTCTGATGTGACATGGGCATCAATAATGAAGTGAGAGGAAATAAAGAAGTGTGCACATTGAAGGACACACACACACAATCATTCCCCTGCATCAATAGGACTTTAAACTTAGCTCTATATCCTCTCCAAGTTTTTATGGTCCCCTTGATCTCTGCCTCTCTCCCCCTCTGCACTCAGTGCTGCTATCTGAACATCCAGATGGAGGAACAATGCAAAATTAATGTCACCATTTCTCCACCCAACTGCTCCAATACATTACCGCTGGCAGGTCACATTATGCACGAAATTTATTAGATATGTGAATTAAGAGTGGCATCGATTGCAGCCACCGTAGATTAATCTTCTGTGAAGCTACGGCTATGGATTAGTTTGCTTAAATGTTTATTCGATGCTGTGCCAGTTTTGCCGCAGTGCTTGTCTCAGCTATGCAATAATGTGTGGATGACATAACAGCTGTGTACCCTGTTTGACCCCTGCAATGAGATTTTTCTGATAAATAAATGCCAGAAATTTCAACTAATGTCACTTTGTGCCTGGGTGCAGTGTACCGATCAGGTATAACATTATGAGCACTGACAGGTGAAGTGAATAACAGTGAATAACACTTCATCATGGTACCTGCAGCAAATTAACATTTTGTCCACAAAGTTGATGTGTTAGACCCCGTTTGACAAGGACCAAACTGTGAGGGCTAGATGACTGCGTCAGAGCATCTGAAAAACTGCAGCTCATGTGGGGTGTTCCTGGTCCACAGTGATCAGGCTCTATCATAAGTGATCCAAGGCAGTGGCGTGTTCAGGGAGTGGCCTTGGGTGGGGGCCAAAATCTGATTGGCCACCCCAGGTGCCACCCTGAAATATGGGCTATATGCCCAGTCAGAGGCATTTTATACATTTATACTGGCTTGTCAAGTAAGTTTTTTATTTTTTCAATAATAAAATATTGAAGTTTTCTATCAAAATTGTATGTTTCCACTCCTGTATTTTGAGTAGTAGGTCTAGTTTTTCTTGCAGTGTTAGTAATTGAAGTAGATATGGGTTTTGCAGACAAAACCGGGTATGGCTAATGTGGGTGTGTGTTTGCGTGTGCACGTGCTTACTTGAGTACATAATGTGTGCACGCAGGCACTCATGCTCAGGCTTCATGCCACCCCACCATAAGTCAGTGCCCCACTTGGGCCACCCTTATCAAAAATGTCTGGACACACCCCTGGTCCAAGGATGTCATGGTCATGGGTCAGGGCCAAGGTTCATTGATACACATGGGGAGAGAAGGCTGGTCCGAGTGGTTCCATCCAACAGACGAGAAGCTGCTGAAGAAGGTCATGCTGGTTCTGATAAAAAGTTGTCAGAACACACAGTGCATCACAGTTTGTTGTGTACATATTTGGCTGCAAAAGGGATCAACACAATATTAGACAGGTGGTCGTAATGTTATGCCTAACCAGTGTATATTGCCAGCTATTACCTTACAGGTAGGCTGTATCTACTTGTTGTATTGGTTGTAAATAAGATTCTATGTACAATAAGTGCTGCATGGGCAGACTGTTTTTTTAGGCTTAAAAGAAAGAAAGAAAAAAACATCGGAAACAACACAAACTAACATGGTGGTTTACAAACATAATGCTAAGCTAAGCTAAGGTCTCCTGACTCTAGCTTCATATATTTAATGAATGGATTTTGGAGTAGTCTTGGTAATCACATCCAAGTCTCAGCAAGAAAGCAAATAAGCCTATTTCCAAACCTGTCAAACCATTCTATTGTACATGCACAGATTTCAGGTTTCATTTTCTCCCCTTCTGCCTTAGGCTCAACAAGATGAGAGGAAACGCTGCTGGAACGATCTCAGAGGTTATTTCTTCCCTGTATATAGGATAGTAATGTACTTAGGCCTATAAAAGCCTTTAAATGGGCCAGATGATAAAAGCCACACAGAGGGTGCTTTGGAATGTAAGATAAATGCTTCCTCTTCACGGGTTTTCAATAGTGTGAGAAATTTAATATTCACCATATTGTGTCAGTAAGAATACAATCCAAAAAGGAAAAACTAGCTACAAAGAGTTTTCTGTAAGAAATTTTTGCAGCTTTTATCCATTCTGGATCACTTGACCTTGATGGCTGAAGCTCACTTCAAGTCTTTAGCCATTTAAGTGCATGGTGCCAACAGTGTTTGTCCCCTTTCTGACAGGGAGGAGATGTTCGCCGGGTTGTTTCTCAGCGTGCACACTTTCATCAAACTTAGAGAGAGAGAGTTGGAGCTCCCTTTGAGGAAAGACTGTTAAATAATGCAGGTGGTTAAGTAAGCTTGTCAGGACGAATTGTAAAAAAGCCCCCGCTTCACTGAGCCAGAGCCTGTTAGAGGGAGAACAGGGGGGAGGCCGCGTGACTTTCAGCCCTCTAGAGTTCTGTTCACACACACGGGTCGAATACAGAACGTGGCAGGGAACGTGTGTGCGTGGCAGCTCAAGTCTAGCGTGTCCTCCTCCCCTGCCATCATGTCCTCATGCTGGTGGCTTACAGATCAGCCTGACACAATGCATTGTTTGGTTCTTTCCTCCCTGTGACAACCTCTTTCATAGCTGATACAGCTCCATTTAATGGCCCGTACTGTCACTTTGAATTTAGAAAAGCATGAACAGGATGGTTTATTAGACAGAATTAGACATGAAATATGATAATAAGGAGAACAAATGACTGCTTGGTCCAAAGCTGGAGATGTGGCCAGCATCGGCTGCTGCTAAAGAGTCAAACAATAGTCATCAGCTGCACAGTATGGGCTTCCCTTCATTGTTGGTGCAGAGCTGCCCCCTAGTGCTGGTTATAAGAAAACCGCACCTTCATCCCCGGACGGCTACGCTGTTGATAATCAAGAAGAGTGTAAAATAAATTAAAAAGAAAACTGAAAAAATTAACAAATCAATACATTAATAAGTCCATAAGTAAACAGGCACAACTGAGAATATCCAGTAATTTAACAGCTGTGGATATAGGGTGAAGACCAGAGTGATAACTTCTCTGTATGGGAAAGTGTTCACAGGGATTCATCCACATGGATCAAACAGCAGCTGATGTGCAGCTTTGTGAAAAGATTCTTGCAGTAACAATAAATGAAAGAGGACCATTTCCACTTGACGCACTGATTCACTTGAGTTCCTGAAAAAAGTTGCCCGTTCAATAATAGTTGAGAAACTGTCATGATCTTATTGTTATTCTTTTTTCCTACTGTTATAGAATGTTAAAATTGTATTTCTTCATTAATTTTCTATCCATGGTGTTTTCAGATAAATTATTTATAATTTATCTGAATATTTTAGCCTATTAGCTATTACCTGTGTTAGTATGAAGACTGGAATGGGGAATGTTTTGGAGACTGAGGTAAGGGAAATGGCTGCTTGTTGTAGCCTTATACTTATTCATGACAGCGGTATTAATCTTCTCATTTGGTGAGAAGGTGAATCAACATTTCCCAAAATGTGGATCTATTTGTGACACTGACTGGAGATGGCTGAAAACTCAAAAGCTACAAAAACAGAGCTTGTGGTGACTCTGAACATCAATTCCAAAACTTCTGTCTTCGTCTTGCTTGTTGGTTCGATTGTTTGTAAGCAGCATTAAACAAAAGGTACCAGAGTGATTTGCACTTCCCTTTGACAGTGAGACCTACAGCAGTATCCAACACTTTCAGGAAAAATCTCAGGAGATGGTGCATGGTTCTTGATGTTAAAGACATCAGAAGTATTCATGGCATTAACATCCATTTGTTGAAGGTCAGAATCGAGTGTTTCAGGAAACCATGAGGGTTAATGAAGTAGTTGTTTGTTGTTTTATTTTGCTGCCAATCCACACTCAACTCTGCTAAGTAGCAGTAATGCACCTGTAAGCTAGTTGCCAACCACCAGTCAAAGCAAAGGAAGACAAAGGCGGTCCAGCTCTGGATTGAGCTGTTTGATCTAGGCAGAGGTATCAGCTCTATTGAGTGCTGCCTAGTTTTGTTAATGAACTACATCAAATATGGCAAAAAAGGATCATTGTTTATTGATGTATACATTTTAATTCTATACAATGTTGGTTTATTATAATGTAAATTGGAATGGCCACAGTTGAATGTGAGCACGCAGGGCTTCGTTCAAGAGAGCACTGTTGCACTGCAGAGGAAAACTAATGCCTGTAACAGAACATCTTAAATGAGCCACTGATTACAAATAAATACAACTAGAATGATTTTCTTATTATTATAGAAATGAAACAATCTTTCTGTTTCCATCCAAGACGATGGGAGACAAAATCCTCACATCGACTAAATCCACGGATACTGCACATTAACAACTGATAGATGTAGCGTAGCTGATTGTCCTGCTGGTATTAAGGCCTGTTGATCGTCTGCTTGGTCTGAATGAAATCCTTATTCTGTCTCCATCCTTAAAAAAATAATTATATAACTATAAATTATAACTAAACACATATACAAAAACACTGATTATGATCCCAAGACTACAGAAACAGATTTTTTTTGAGTAAACAAAGCAGCAAATGCTAACATAACATGACCTGCTGAAAAGACACACACGTTTAAGGATGTTTGCAGTGTATAAACTCAGAGACTCAGCAACCTCCACAGAATTATTATTGCTTTGGTGTGCAGGGGCAGCAGCCCGTGCTGTTTCCACAAAGAAGGGAAGAATTGTCCATGTGAAGAAGGCAACAACAAGGTGAAGCGGCCAAATGTAATCTCACAGTTCTACACTTATTCCCTTATGGATTTACCGTATCCTTGTCTTAAATACACAGTGATGCTGATGCCTTGTTAATTCATAGGAAGACATGAAGACACCCCTCCTCCCCAAGTCGTTGCCTCTTTCTCTGCTTGTGTTGTTGTGGTCAGAAGCCAAAGATATCGTCTCCGAACGGGCTGAGATCGCGTGGAGTGTTCCCATTGGTGCTGTCCCAGCTGGGTTCAATGAGCCAGTCATTGGGCGTCACCCCAATGTCCAGGACCTGGGGGTTAGTACGCGACACTGCCAGTCTAAGGAGACAGAAGAGAAAGTGATGAGGAGCTTTTTTTCCCCCCCTTATAGTTCAACATTTTGGAAAATTGGCCCATTGTCATAATTCCTATAGCCTTAGGAGTAGGTTCGTTACCTTTAATTGTCGGTGCAAGCTATTTTTAGAACGGCGTAGCAGAGCCGTGAGCTGTTCAGAGCTACGCTACGGAAGCTCATGGAATTTCTTGGTTTCCCTCATCAAACTCATCAAATACACAATCCAACAACTCCAAAACGATGAGATAATAGCGGAACGCTATGAAACAGAATTGTTTTCAAGGTAAATTCAAACCGCTGATGCGCGTTCCCGTCAGGGGCAGTTTTTCAGTCTCTGCATTTGCCTCCGTAGTAGCTCTGAGCAACTGCTAAAACTATAGGGATTATGGCAATGGGCCATTTTGCCAAAATGTTGAACTATCCTTTGAAAAAATGTTAATCTTTAATGATGAATCTGGTGTTATTCTATTTTTTTTTCTATTTGTCAAACGCAAGAGAACACAAAAAAACAACAGAGATTAGTCTGCCCCAGTACTTTTTGCTTTGAGCACCCAGCTCCTAATGAAAGAGCTCAGACTTTTTCAGACAACATCTGGGCCCTGTAGTTTTTTTTTTTTTTAATGTTTCCCAACAAATGTGCAATTTACTTTTCCCAAGTAAATCATGCATTTGTTGGGAAACATTATCAGCCATAGACTGATACAGTTTTGATAATGTAGTAAGTGCACTCATGGTCTCAACGGTTCAGTAAGTTACACTGTGTATCCAGTGAAACAGTGTGGCATCCTTCCAAGGTGAATAAATGAGGTTCACAATAAACATATTTAACAAATAAAAGGTCAATCATCACTCATAACAATGTGTCGGACTTGGCTGAGGATATAAAAAGGTCATAGTTCACTGTCCTGATGGTTTGTAGACACAATTTTATGTGTTTATGCAGGACTGACTCAACAACAAACACCATTGTTCTCCATGATGAAAGAACACATCGCCCTGTGAAACAGTAACTTACTTTCTTGTTTTTATTCAGTCTAATAGTTTTGGACACAAATGAGCTCTGAGGCACCGAGAAAAGAAGATCAGGCTTTAGCTACACAAACAATTCTTGACGGGATCAGGATCATGCTGGTTTGGGTCTTTTCATATGGTGAATCATCCACCTTTTACTTAGACAGTGGAATGTATGTGAGTTGACACATGACAAAAAACCTCTACAAAAAGGTCAAAATGCATAAAACCACTGAATGAAATCTTTTCACCACATGAGTGCTCATAATAAACAGGTCTGAGAGTCAAGGCAGTTCATCATGTGTATTTATACTAGCAATAACAAGAATAAGAGCTGAAAGGGAGGCAGTGCTTATCGTACTGTGAATGTGAAAAAACACACAATCATGATCTTAGATTGATTGATGATTCCCAACAAGTTGGCCAACTGCTAATTTAGCTGTGTAGAACTTCTTTTTCCAGGTTTGTCACATGGCCAGAGTAGCAGTCACTCCTCAGCTCCTTCCGCTGAGGTTTAGGTCAACTAGAGATTTAAATGCTGCCTCCACTGCGGCTCAGCCTCCCAGATCTGTTTATATAACTAAAAACCTCAGTCTGCTCTGATTCGGGTTCTCTCTTGTTTGGCTGCAAACAGCTTTTCCCTCTTAGAGGTAATGATGTAAACCAAGTCTGGGTGAAAGTCAACAGGATTTACTTCAAGACATTGAGTCCATTTGAACCGCAGGATAAGTGGTGTGATCGGAGTTCAGGTGACCCACTACTCCACTTTCAAACCAGGGACCACAATTGCTAAATGATCCCTCTGCTGCAGTCCACTCACACACACTCACATATTATATTTATTACAGAAAGGGCTACCTGGAGAAAAAGCTATTTTTGGTGATGAGATATTAGAGACTGTGACATTTTTCACTCTGACGGAAGTCCAATACTTAGAATCAGCTTCCTTTTCTGAACCCAGTAAATCCATCGGGGGCTAAATAAAGGACACAGGAAGCTATTTCACACTATTGACTAATATTACTGAGCTGCGGAGTGTGTTATTGGGTTTGATGATGATTGAATGGAATGGATTAGGGTTAGGTTAGTAACTAGGACTTATTAGGACTACACTAAATGAGGCTTGTAACAGTTGACAGCGATACTGAACGTTACCTGGCAATGAACCATAGCTATCCAGAGCACAGCTGGAGACACAAACACACAGCAGGTTGAGGACAGTTTAAAGATCACCGGACCAGACTGCATGTCAGAGATTGATCGTATCATTTCTGTTGAGATGATCTTCATTCGTCCTCACTTTCTAATAAATCAGAGGCTCGGGGGTCGGGGGGTAGGTTCTATTCTGCAGTACCCACGAATCACCAGTAAGTGGCGGTGTAAAGCCAAGCAATACGAGGTGGGCTACAGTAAAAGCAGGGTAAGGAATCAATCTGTGAATTTCACTTGATAACAAAACTACTGGGAAGAAAATCTCACCTGGAGAAGGCCTCATCCAAACCATCTTCTAATTCCTGGAAGAAAAAGAACAATGACTCAATACACAGAGAATATTATATGAATATAACAACAGTGTTTTAAGCAGGCTTTTAACAGACATACAACAAACTTACATATTAGTGTGAATGCTGAAAGTAGCTTTCCTACAATCTCCCTCTTTCTCGGGTTAGCTCCACACTTGATTCAACTTGTAAAACTTGCACAACACTTTCAACTATTCATCTATCATCGGACAGTCTTTGATTCATCATGGTATAAAACTCAGAGTATTGTTGCATGTCATTCCTGTACTTCCTCTCTTTGTCAATATGAAGGTCAGTTTAAAACAGAAAACGGCTTGAACCAGATCAGACACATTCTGCATTGATTGTTTTTTTTTTTTTCTGTTTTAAAGAAATATTTGCAAAACCTTTACATACTGTTTACTCATCCCAAAATAAATTGCTCTAAAACACTTTCAAGTGAGAAGTTAAAGCAGAAGTGAGTGATATATTTGTGTTAATATAAGTCTTAAATAGTTATATCTTCCGACAGCAATCACTTACATAGAGTGTTTGGACTGAAACACGGGTCTCTCAGTCCCTCTGCTCTGCTCTGAGCCGAAGAGAAAACATTTATCGTATCCTACAGTTTTTATCCAATGAGGAGAGAGAACGGCATGCAGGGCTGTGTGTGCAGCCAAGGAACGCCGTGAATGTGGCGACGTAGGGACGAGTGACTGTTATGGTGCGTTCAAGGAAACTCGTATTTTTCCGACCGTGAAGTGGTACCAGTTCAATCTGGTACGAGTTCACCGGTCGGAAGTTACGAGTGGCCGTTATAGTGACTTTCACCGGTAAAACAGGTCGGAAAAACACGAGTGGGTTGCCTGGAACGCTACAAAGTCGTAAGTTGTGACTTGAAGCTGTAATTTACGATTTCAAAAGCCTGCCTGGAACGCAGCATTAGCGAAAACGACCGGACCACTCACTTCTGCTTTAACATCGATCTTTTCATACACTATGTTTTCAGGACACTGAGAGAGATCTACAGGATACAAAATGACCTACAAGATCATTACTGCATTTACAGTAACTCTACTGTTTTTACAGCTTTCTGTGTGAAATGCAAACTAGTGTTGATCTCCATAAAAAACAAAACAGAGCTGCCAGAAGGCAGAGATCAAAATAATAAACTATTTCCCCCTTGGGAAAGATAACATGTCTGAAGCTCTTAGAATAAAAACACAGAAGACGTCATGCGTGTCAGTGAAGGATTCAGCCAATCAGGTCAAAGTTCTTCCGTCTCAGAAACCCCGAGTTCCTTTTCCTCCTACTGGGTTTTAATGTCTGTTACACAGTGATCAAAGCCGGACAAAATTTCTAACCAGTGTGCATCATGTGAGGTCGAATGACTTGGTAAGAAACAGAGAATCTTACCCAGGCGGGGTTGTTATTGGTCTCGGGGGGCCTGTGGTTGTCTAGCTGATCCTCTTCCACATTCCCGTTGGTCTCCACTACAACATTCACACTGTCCTCAATGTCCAATAGGTTGTCTGTGGCAACATCTGTATGTGAAGAGATAGAGATGCAATCAGAGACTCATTTCTACAATCTATAACAAATGTAAAATCACAGTCCACAGCCATGTTAATGGCCCAGTGAGGCTTCAGTGTTCAGAGCGTAATAAATTTTTGAGGAACAACATAACATCAGCATCAGCAGTGAGTTAACATCCCATAACATTTACAGTTTTTTCCTCCTCTCGCTTCAATGCACCTCACACCTCACAAAACATCATTCTCACAACTCTTTATGCAGTTTACAACTCCACACCAACCCCCCCCACACACACACACATTAATTTGCATTTCTCATTGTATTTGTATAAACTGCCATCATGTCCTGACCACACATTTAACTGCTGATGTATTTCTCGTCCAGCTCATACTGTATAAACAGACCTCTCTCACTTCCCTGATCCTGTCCTGCATCACATTAGTGTTTCCCATCAAATCACGAGAAACTTCCCTCAGTAAAGGGCAAAGGCCAGTCACACACTGTTAATGGTACTGTAGTAAAGTATCCTTAAACTGAAACAAATGTAGTCACATCCTAGGACAGGATCAGTTGAGTGAGACAAAGAGAAACACATCTTGTATCACAGGTGCATGTGAAACATTGTAATAATTTCACAAAATTGCATAATACATTGCATAATACAGGAGTGTAACGAGTAGTGTTGACAATGGAGCATTCCCCCATACACAGTTTTGTGTTGATCATTTTTGTTTCCTCAGCTACAGCAATTATACTGTGTGAATTTACAAGTTATTATTTAATTGTCAAACTTTTTTTCCTTTTTTTTTTAACTTTACCTAATTTCAAAGAGAAGAAATACTTTGCACATTTATTTGTTGGACAAGGACGAGTAGAACTGTTACACGTTTCAAGTGTACAGTGAGTAGGAGTCTTTATAGTCGGTACTTTACCTAATTTGGGTAACACTTTATAATAAGTACACACTAGTAGCATTAGTTAAGCATTAAATACTGAATTCATCATGTATAACACATGAATACTCATTAGTATGTAGTTAATAAACACAGTTAAAAATGTTTTACTCATCATTGACAAGCACTAACTGTACACTAATGAGTATTCCTGTGTTATAAATTAAGAATTCAGTATTTATTAATGCTTAACTAATGCTTAATAGTGCGTACTTATACTACTATAAAGTGCTACCCTAATTTTTTTTTATTCTAATATTAAAAGTTATAATTCACAAATTATTTGGTGTCTAAGTAAAATTGGTGCACTGGTGGTGTTGGGGGTGGGGTTGTTTTTTTGGTGTTGTATTCATTGACGCAATTGACTGGCTTAAAAAAAAACAAAGTTTTCATTGTTTTTGTGGCTTTCGGTGTTATGGGAAATTCCTTCACTGCTTTGAGAATTGCAATTGTGGTGAGACTTACGTTTGTAATATGTAAATTGCATGAAAGCGATGAGAAAAATCAACGTGTAATGATTCATTTGATGATGCCGAGTATGATGCATGCATAAAATATGAGTACTGCATGGCATAGGTAACAGAGACGCTGTTTCTATTAGCTAGTGATGTGGTTCTGCTGAATGTCATGAGATTCTAACAGAAACTCCAGAAATGATTCCAGAGGTTAAATCCTTCCAGCTGTGGGGATCTCCTTTATTTGTCATATTGTGCCAACATGAGGTCGACACCCAGGGTTCACGGTGAAGTACCTTGGATTGATTGCTAGGAAATTAGCTGCATATGTTCGAAGTCCCATGAGGATACAAGACAATGATGAAGGTGACCCCCTGACCTTTCCTCAGGGGCCCGGCATGAGACTGACATTTGTTTTTTATTGAGATATCTCATCAGCTATTGGATGGGCCGTTGTAGTGCACACATCTATGTTGTAGACACATGTATGAACAGGGATTACTGACATTTTCTACAAAACTAATGACTTTAGCAGTCAATCTCTGCTGTTTGATGTGTTTAGAGCTACTTAATAAAATAACCAAGATAGTGAACATGGTAAAAATCACACATTGCATTGTTAGAATTGTCATTGTGAGTATTTTAGTGTGCATTCAAAGCACAGTGTTGTGTCTCAGCACAGCCTCAGAGTCTGGCTGTAGGTTCTTGTTTTGTTTTTTGTTTTTTTGTTTTTTACCTGTCCCTTTCAGGCTCCCCAAGCTGTTGGATCTCTCTGAATGTGAACTACTGCTGCCCTCTCCAGCTGAACCAGACTTCACCCTTTTCCCTTTCTCTGGAGGAGATAGTAAGGAGACATGACACAAGCAGGTTAAGACCTGTTGACTGGAACTGTGCAGCAGACGTCAACGTCCTTGGAGCATCACTGGGGTTGATTCAGTGCAAACGCTCGCAGTCTCAGACGCTGATAAAAACAACTACTCTGTGGACAGAAAGTGTGTGTAGGTGTGCATGTGTGGGGTGCTGGATATGGTGTGTGTGTGTCATTTCCAGGACTCAAAGACTGAGGTGTGAGATGCCTACCTTCTTTGGCTACTTGCCAGAGTTCAAAAGCTACTGTGAAGGCCTGGGCTACCGTCAAAGCCACTGCCTGAGCCTGGAGAACAAGAGAGAAAATCCCTTTGAGTCAACTCATGTTAATCAGGAAAACTGACTAAAATGGAAGATAAGCATGGATCTACAAAATATTTCCTGTTTTATTATCCAAATACATTTTGGTCATTCCAGATGAGACATTTTATTTTGTGGACTGATCCTGTTGTTGTGAAAGTAAAATTTCTAATTTAAATTTCAAGAACAGCCTGACTGATTCATCAGCCAGTCCCTGTTACTGGATGATTAAACTAATTCATTAAAACTAATAATGTTGCCTTCTAATTGGTGGAGCGCTCCCCACACAACGTCCAAAGGTTCACTTTTTAATTTTTCAATATGGTTAAAGGGTGTTGCTAATGTCTTTTGAACTTTGTGAAGTTTTACGAGGAGAAATTGGAGATCAGTGGAGATTGCGCATTAGCTAGTATGATTTTTCACCACTTTTTCGGAAATGTCATGTAATGCCCGTTCAGTCGCTCTTTAGCCACGTCTGTCTTCTATCATGGACACCCATTTTTCTGATAGGTAGCTAAGTGAATTCAAAGTTTTCTTACAAGCAATTTAAATCTGCCTAATTTTCAATGGTTTCCAATGGGAGTTAACCCTTTCGTGACCATTGTTTGGCTAACCTTGCAACAGTAACCGTGGTCAATTGTAAATAAATAAAAGCTGTTGCCCTCTGACAAACTTCTATGTTTATTTCTGCAGCAGTCAGTCAGTTCTAGTTAGCGAATTAATAACTTGCCTATCATTTTCTCCTTTGTCAGTACTGCAGTGATATCTGCTGTAACATTAATAATTCACAAAGGTAGATAGCTAATGCTCGTCACCAGTAAAACAGCTAGTGAGGATGTTAACATGTAGTTATTGTGCCTTGATGTTGTAATGTTTCAGCTGACTGGTGATACAACAGGGATTATCAGACCAGCAGAAAATAAATACCTAGAAATTAACATTAAACAAGTAGACTTTTATGTGACCATGTAACTCTGTTTTCATGTTGTCCGTCCTTGTCATTCTAATTGACATTATATTTCAGTAACACATTAACAGTGACCTCACAAAACACAAACAACCGCCTGGACTCAAGGATGAACAGATTACAGTGGTTAATGGTTAAAGGTCAGGGTGACCTAAGAAGACACTTTTAACCTATTACTCAAAAATTGATATGGAAAAAAAGTGATATGAAAATGATAATAAAAATGTTCCTAGTTGTGGCGCCTTCAGTCGATTAAACCAAAAAAAAAACCCACAATCAGTTCAGTGTTTTGTGTCTCTCACTACTGAGGTAATTTGCAGTTACAGGCTGGATAACCAGATGATCAGACAGGTTGGACCTGCTTCAGTAACATCTGACTATTGACTGTCATTCACATTCACAATACAAGGTGCAGAGTAACTACACAACATGTGAACACATAACAACAACTGTAGGACAGGGAATCACAATCTTAGTGCTTCAGCTGAATCTCAGTGAATCTGGCTCAGACAGAAACATGCAGTTATTTTTTGATGTTTTAAAATGCAAGTCCAACAACACTGGACTAGAAAGCATTTTAAATCAAAAAGCGGATTTACCTAACATTACATTTCAATAGAAATGCTGCAGGAAAGAACCGAGAGAGATCGTCAGCACCATCTCTATAACCCGAATGACAGTGAGTCTAGTATTAAGGAAGTGGGGTATTATCATTAACCTGAGAAAAAGGGGGATAAGTGTGGTTGCAGGTAAGATGAGAGGAAAAGTGCCCTTCTGCTTTTCAACACAGGAAGAAGGCAGAGGACTTGAGGAGCTGGACTTCTAGGGTTTCCTCTGAAAGATGGAGGAGGAGGTGAGGGAGAGCTACAGCGCTCTGAAGAGGAGCAGTGTTACAGGGAGACTAGTGCCTGTGATGTCATTCACCTCCGACCATAAAGCAGTGGGAAGAATATTAATCACCTGGACCCTGCTGGGTGCCCCAGGTTTAAAGGGACAGTTCAACATTTTGGCAAATTGGCCCATTGCCATAATCCCTATAGTTTTAGCAGTAGGTTAGTTACCTTTAATTGTCGGTGCAAGCTGTTTTTAGAACGGCAGAGCAGAGCCGCCAGCTGCTCAGAGCTACGCTACGGAGGCTAATGGGATTTCTTGGTTTCCTTATCAAATACACAATCCAACAACTCCAAAACGCTCTGGTGGACAAGTTGTGACCTGCACATTCACCACACTATGAGATAATAATGGAACGTTACGAGACAGAGCTGTTTCGAGGCAAATGCAGAGACTGCTTGCCGAAAAACTGCCCCCGGCGGGAACGCGCATCAGCGGTCACAACTTGTCCACGGAGCGTTTTGGAGTTGTTGGATTGTGTATTTGATGAGTTTGATGAGGGAAACCAAGAAATCCCATTAGCCTCGTGGCTCACTTTAGTCGAACAACTCACCACTTTCCTCTTGGGGCAGAGGTAGGCGTGACACTCCAGGGTCCCATTCAGTGTGTTCTGAGTGATGTAAGCAAACACCTTATCGTGCAGTTTGTCCACCGTGCAGTAGGATATTCTGCAGGCCAGAGGTCACAGGTCAGACAAACATCATGCAGAGCAGTTCAGCAGGATGTTCGGCCACGTGCTACGACCGCAACACATCATTACAATACCATGGATGCTTCTCTGTCTGCACATACCTGTATATGGAGACATTTTCCAGGAGTTTATTGTTCAAGCTGTCGTACAGCACTATTCCCTGAGGGGAAACCTTAACTGCAACTTTCTGAGGCTTCTTCCCGCTGGCTTTAGCCTGTTAGACCAACAGTGGTAAAGAGAAATTTGATCAATAGCATCTTTGCACAGGATATAGCACAGACACAGAGCCTTCATACACAGCTGCTGCTGCCGTAGCTGACTGGTCCTAACAAACATATCTACTTGTTGGAGCTGCAGCGAAGACATAGAAAGATACCATATCTTATCCAATCTAATCCAATCCACTTTATTTATATAGCACATTTCCAAAACATAAAAGTTTACCAAAGAAAAACATGAGGATTAAAAATAAAAATGTACCAGTGTGACAATGACAGTGAAAATCCTGCAGTCCAAATTTCGATGTTTTACTTAAATTATGATTGTCAGTGTGAGGAAGTAGAAAGAAACAATGGCAACATGCTTTCAGTAGAAAATCACAACAGGTGTAGTTTCTTCTATTGAAATTCATCGGCTCTATGACTGTCAAACCGGCTCTCACCGTGGCAACAATCCTCTTCACAGCTGCTGCCGACAGGTCCTCTCCCCTGGGCTGGTCCACTAGCGTCATGCCAAGGTGACGAAGGTTAAAGGTCATGCCCTCTAAGATGGTCTCCCGTGTGTCGGTCCAGTTCTCTGGAAGCTCTACAGACGGAGACAGAGAAGGGGGAAAAAAAAAACACATTTTAAAGGAAAAGTGGGTCGATAAATTGATCAACAGGAAACATGTTCCTGCTGCTCTCGTTCATCAAGTTAAAATCATCAAATAGTTCACTGAAGCCAAGACTTTGGTTTTCTCTCTCCATTTCATGTTCCAAAATTAACATGAGTCGTGAGAACGTTCAAGGGGGCTTCAGAAAAACACAAATCAGAGGAAATGTAAACAGCCCATGTTGGACTTAAAGTTGAGTCATTTCATCTGCCCGCTCCCTGAAGTGGAGAGGCAAAACAGGGTATCTAGGTCAGAGGTACTGTCAATGTAAAGTAAATATTTCAACTCCAAAACAACTTATAGCACTTGACAATAAATAGGCAAAAAGTCTGCAGCAAGGATACATGGACTCTGACATAGGGTGATAAGGGGAGCGTGGTTTTTCCCTTCTGAAAGTAACATAACTTAACTCCCCACAAAGCAAAAGATGCCTCCTTGACAGTGCCCTTCTGTCTCAGCTTTTGTGTTAACCTTGACGGGAAAATTAAAAGATATCGCGCCGATACGTTTCCTGTAAAGAACGACAAGTGTCCAAACTGTAACCGCTGAAAGAACAGCTGCTACCTCTGTGCAGCTTTCTTATCATCTGCGAGCGGCGCTGTCTGGCCCTGACCCCGTAGCTGTGTTTACACAGATTTCCTCAGAGAATGAAAGGAGGGGAGAGGGGTAAGAGAAGGCAATAGTGGAGGGGAGAAAAGAAACACATCACTATTACCTAGAATTTCATCCTCCTAGCATTTTGCTCCTCTGGGATGAAGCGCATACCACATACTCATGCAGACACATGTTCACACACACACGTTGCACACACACTATAAATGAGAAGGGGAGAGGGTTGTGGTTTGTCAAGTAAGACTGACATGGAGGTTTTCTAAAGGCTGGTAGAGGCATTGTTGGATTGAAGCTGAAAAAAAGATGATAAGATAAAGGCTGGAATTTACTGCACTGACTTCTGACAATATTCAAGCCAAGAACTTTTCAGCATCTCCCAAAAGAACATCTATTAAAATAATTTGACATTTAAAAGTGTGTTGTGAAGGATGTGGGGATAATTTGTGCACTGAAAAAAGTTCAGCTTTATTCATCATCATCATCATCATCAGTCATACGTTCATGTCAAACAGCTCTGAGCGGCTGTGGCTCTGGCTCTGTGGTGCTCTGAACTTAAAGGAATAGTTTAACATTTTGGCAAATTGGCCCATTGCCATAATCCCTAAAGTTTTAGGAGTAGATTCGTTACCTTTTAATTGTCAGTGCAAGCTATTTTTAGAATGGCGGAGCAGAGCTGCGAGCTACACTACGGAGGCTAATGGGATTTCCTGGTTTCTCTCTACAAAACCAAGAAATTACTTTAGCCTCCGTAGCGTAGCTCTGAGCAGCTTGCGGCTCTGCTCCACCACCGTTCTAAAAATAGCTTGCACCAACAATTAAAGCATAAGTAAGCAGAATATTTGTGTTAATATAAGTCTTAAATAGTTATATCTTCCGACGGCAATCACTTACACAGTGTTTGGTCCGAAACACGGGTCTGTCAGTCACTCTGCTCTGCTGTAAGCTGAGGAGAAAACGTCTTGTATACTTTCTTGTATCCTACAACCTTTATCCAATGAGGAGAGAGAACGGCATGAAGGGCTGTGTGTGCAGCCAAGGGATGCGCGTGAATGTGGTGACGTAGGGACGAGGACCAATCCATCACGAGGGCGGGGGCTGCTAACTAACGAAGTTAGCCAAAACGACCGGATCGCTTACTTCTGCTTTAAAGGTAACGGACCTACTCCTAACACTA
The DNA here is from genome assembly GCF_905171665.1 of Trachurus trachurus. NCBI lineage: Eukaryota > Metazoa > Chordata > Actinopteri > Carangiformes > Carangidae > Trachurus > Trachurus trachurus. Next base: position 22,200,215 of record NC_139904.1, on the reverse strand, counting down.
TAGGGATTATGGCAATGGGCCAATTTGCCAAAATGTTGAACTATCCCATAGTGTGAGCACGCTAATATGCTCACAGTGACAATAATGATGACAATATGATATTCAACAGGTCTAATGCTGACCATGTTTGTCATCTCAGATTAGCATTTTAGCATGCTGACACGAGGTAATTAGCACTACACACAAGTGCAGCTGAGGTTTATGGGAATGTTATTTGCAGGTATATGGTGGTAACCATTTGAAGCCCTGGCCAAATAATAATTTTGAGTTGCTGGTGGTGCTCAATGAAATGTCAGAACTATTACAATTCACCATGTGGGGTCATTAGAATCCAAAAAGGAAAAACAAACAAACAAAAAAAAATGAATGTTGGTGCCAGATAAGAAGAGCCCAACCCAATATCAGCAAGATTTTCATCCTGGAGCTGTAGCAAAAATAATAATACTCAGGGGACCATGAGTATCTGCACAAATTTCCATACCGCATTCGTAGTAGCTGTGATAATTAATTCAGGACTCAAGTTATACACCAACCAACACATGCTGTTACTTACAGCATCACAACATGTAAACTGTTTTGTGGTTAATCACATAACACCATGAGGCCAGGCTTAAACACATACAAGATGTTCTTATGCGCTCTGTTTTTTTTGGGGGGGGGGGTTAGAGAGAAGGGACCCCAGAAGATTATAAAATGCTCCACTGACCAGTTGTGGTGGCTGGAACCAGCGTGCCCTGGTCAGGTATAATTTAAATGACCCGAGCAGCAGAACCAGGGATTGCTTGAAACAATCTGTGGTGATATTTTTGGCCCAGGCTGTAATGTCAGCCCACTGGTTTTCACTTTGGCTCTAAGTGGTGATTTGGCAGGGTGGCTGCTAGTGTGAAAGATAATTATGTGCACCCCTTATTGTGTTGAAATCCTCTGCCTATACACCACAGACACACAAAGAAGGATAGAAATACAAAATAATAAAGGTTTGTGAAAAAGGAGACCGACATAATCACCATTAACAACAACAACCAGACAGCTGATGATTGTAAATGTTCGGGTTTTGGCTCGAGTCAGCACAGCTTTAAATGTCATGTCAAACATCTGGGGTCAACACAACTTTCCATTACAACACAAAATACTTCAACTGGAGCCAGTTTCAGTGCTGGTTTTACAAAGTGCTCAGGAAAAAAACCAAACAAACTGTGTGCCAAAATCAGCTCTCGGTTCCGTCTACCCTGAGAAAAAACCCCTAACAGTGCAGGTACCAGGCACCGCTCAGCCAGGGGAATGTGGAGAGCTTTTGGATCAGAGGTCAGCTACAGTGACACATGACAGGTAACAGGTATGTGCATGTGTGAACTGAGACCAACCAAACACAGGCGACTGGGCTGTAAAACAAGCCAACCCCACCACCTGTTGGTGTTAAGACGTTAATTCCTGGGTGTAAGAACCGTGAGTTCTCTGATGGTGAGGCGGGTGGAAGTAGCTTTGATGGCAGCAGGAGACAACCAAAAGCAATATTTACACACAGGATAAGTCTCCCGCTCTTTAGTCACCTAATCCATCAAACCCAACAGTGACGGATGAGCATCTATTTCATGCATCAAAATGTTAAAAAAAAAAGAAGCCTTTGTTGAACACTGTGACAACAAACTTGTTGATCCAAAAGGGTCCAGCTGACAGGCGATTCACATCCTGGCTGATTTGTGTGTCTGCACCAAACACTGAGTCACTGTGGAAACCACCAACTGCACTTCCACAACTTGAGCCCACAACAGGACTCCAAGCCAAATAACCTTTTTTTACAACCCAACTCCTGCCACCATTTGACTTTTCTTTTAATTCCACTGATCTACGACCACACAAGGCCCCTTCCCCCTCAGGGAAAAAAAAAAAAAAAAACAGGTTTCAAGGAATCCAACTGATGTATAAAAATGTAAACACATATGTGATAACAGGAGTTGGTCGGGGAGTCTCTGGAGATGTTAAACAAACATTTCATAGGCATTTAGCCCCAAGTTCACTCATCAGCCTTTAGACTGTATAAACCAAATAAACAGACCCAAGTTGCTTGACATAGAAACTAAAGTAGGTCTGTAAACAAGTGTCATCAAGTCAGGAGGTTCATTATTTTTTCACAGAAATTGCCTGCTTCAGAGATCTCTGCTTAATCTATATTCTCATTGCTGTGTCCTTGTATTTTTTTTATGAAAACAACTTAAATCAAAGTTTTTATTCTTCCAAACTGCTAAATTTGTCACATTTTTAGTTTTGAGAAACTTGTCTTGCTCATCATACAAGAGCTCAGTTCTGTCTGTCTAGATAGATAGATAGATAGATAGATAGATAGATAGAATGATCTCCACACTTGTAGGTGTAAGGATATTATACTATAGTAGAACCAGTGTGTTTTACACTAAGCCTCATCTGTTCCCACATGCCAGACCAGAAGTGAGCCATGTCTCGCCAGGTGAGATGCAGGAAAATTTAATTCAAGTGGTTCGGGCAGCCAGCGGCGTGAAGGGGAAGTCTGAGAACAATGGCAGACCATAACAGTGGAAGCAGAGCGGGGGAACGGCCTTGCCCATGTGCAGCCACCTCACTGAAGGAGAAGAGATAAATCGAGAGCAGGTCCCACACTTTGGGGAAATAAGCGCTTCATAACGGGGAAGAACTATTCCCACACTGGCAGTGATTTGTCTTACCGCGCGTCACTGTGGAGCGCACACACACACACACACACACACACACACACACACACACACACACACACACACACACACACACACACACACACACACACACACACACACACACACACACACACACACACACACACACACACACACACACACACACACACACACACACACACACACACACACACACACACACACACACACACACACACACACACACACACACACACACACACACACACACACACACACACTTCCATTTGAGGAGGTCCCTGGAAAGAAGAAAAAAAGAAAAAAGGCTCTTTGCTGCAGACAAGCCTGCTCTGGTTGGTCCCTGGTGCTGCTGGCACTACGCCGCCGTAGGTCGTCTAGGGCGACCAAGCCAGGGCAATAAGAGCGGGTAAGGAGCAGGGAGGACGCTGCCATTTAAAAATGGGGGCAGTCCTCATGTGGTTGAATAGGTCTGTCCTCAATGCAATCCCACAGTATGCAGATGGAGCACCATTAACGGCAATGTCCATGTGAAATGCCACAAGGTCTGCACTCCCCGTTCTCCATCCCGCTGCATTCACCTGTCATCCTCAACCGGGTCCTACTACAGACCGGGGGTCAGGCCTGGGAGTCGAGCAGGGCGATGTGGGTCAGCGCCAGTGAAGAATGTGTGCCCTGCAGCCTGAATCAGGCCTGTAATCTATAGCCTACTACAATAAACTACTTTTATAACATGTGGGTCACGAGCTGCGTTTACAAGCACCTTGTAATTCTACTAATAATCACAGCGAGAGCCGCGCTGTTGTCCCGTTACCTCATGCAAACACCTCGTTCTCCAATTAACTGGCTCATTCAGTGGGATATTTTACTGCACTTACAACAGGTTGGGTTAAAGGTATAGTTCAACATTTTGGCAAATTGCCATAATCCCTATAGTTTTAGGAGTAGGTTCATAATTGTCGGTGCAAGCTATTTTTAGAATGGCGGAGCAGAGCCGTGAGCTGCTCAGAGCTACGCTAAGTAGGCTCATGGGATTTCTTGGTTTCCCTCATCAAACTCATCAAGTACACAATCCAACAACTCCAAGTTGTGACCTGCACATTCACCACGCTATGAGATAATAATAGAGACAGAATTGTTTTTGAGGTAAATTTATGCAAAACTGCTGATGTGCGTTCCTGTCGGGAGCAGTTTTTCAGCAAGCAGTCTCTGCATTTGCCTCGAAAACAACTCTGTCTCGTAACGTTCTGTTATTATCTCATAGTGTGGTGAATGTGCAGGTCACAACTTGTCCACGAGAGCATTTTGGAGTAGTTGGACTAGGCCTACATGTATTTGATGAGTTTGACGAGGAAAACCAAGAAATCCCACATGAGCCTCAGTAGCGTAGCTCTAAGCAGCTCACAGCTCTGCTCCGCCGTTCTAAGAATAGCTTGCACTGACAATTAAAGGTAACAAACCTACTCCGAAGACTACAGGGATTATGGTATTGAGCCAATTTGTAAAAATGTTAAACTATCCCTTTAAAGCAGAACTATGCAGGATTTCGGCTGTAATTATTGTGGCTCAGAGTCACTGTGATGGTAGAGTGACCTGTTATGAGGTGAATGGGGTCTAGGCCAATGCGCTCACCCCCCCCACTGGCTGAAAACCGCACTTGCAAGATCAGTCCTCCGTCTCGGTGTAAATCTCATCAATGGATAGAAGTATCGCGAGAAACTGCCTTACGGCAGTACGAGATAAGAACGCAGATGACGTCATGCATGTCATGAATCGTGATTGGTTTGAGTTCGGAAAGTCGGAGGAAACCATGGAAACATGTTTGTACTGATGAAGTTCGGCTTGTGGCTAACACGGAGCTAATGCTAACAGACACACACACACCATGGATCTTTTATAAGATAATGTAATACATCATGACACACACACACACGCCTTCGCGTTTTGGAACCTTTATTCATGTGTGTGTGTATGTCTGTGTCTTTGTGTCTTTGTCTGTGTGTGGCCGTATTAGCGTTAGCTCCGTGTTAGCATTAGCTCTGTTAGCGTTAGCTCCGTGTTAGCATTAGCTCCGTGCTTAGCAAACACCGCTCTCTACCTTCAGCAGTAAACACAAGCACGTGTAGGGAGGGGGTGGAGGAGGTGGGGCGGCGAGTTTTTTTTTTTACGACAGTGACATGTGCCTCCCAGAACTGTGGGGGAGCCCCGGAGAGGGAAAAAAAGAGAAACCAACGAAGGAGCGAGCTATTTCCGGCCAAGTTGCATAGTTCTGCTTTAAAACCTGATAACACAAAAATGTCCTGTTTTATTTTGTACTTATTTCACACACTTAACTTGCTGTTTGATAAGCACAGAACAGCGGTATATTTTAAAATAAAGTCAAATAAATTGCCCACAGTGGTTTTACTGTAGGCTACTTTCTGGCCGTTTTACGGTGGAACGTTTTTAAGTCATAATGCCAATTTCTGTCATTAACTGTAAATATGTTTTAGCAACAGTCCGTTAGATGGATTGCAATAACAGTGGTTGATGTCACTGCAGCCATGCACTGATAGCTTGATGCAGAGGTAAAGTCTGACCCTCATCCATTAACACACAAATATGCTGGCACCAGAGTGTATCTCAAATTCCTGAGGCATTACTCATAATTCCAGGTACACTACTAAAGTAACATGCACTAATGTGGGTTATTTATATAATCTGTCCTGTATCATTAGTACTAACTCCTATATGCTGTTATAGTGGCCGTTCTGGTGGAATGTAAAATAGGGCAGCTTGAGCTCCAGCCAACGGGGGCCGTGCACCGGCTGACCTGCAGCATTCCTGACGTGTCCTCCTGGTTACAGGCGGGGGAGCTTTAGGCTTTTTCTCTGCCACCCGGTCAGGATCAAGTGAGATTTAGTTTACAAAGTGGCCCTTGAGTGCTACAATGGGCGCCGGAGTGGCCTCAAAAAAGTGTTTCATGTAAATGTTGCAGTGTGGGCAAGCTCCTGTGCTGCTGGAGGACCCTTGAGCAAAGACACTAACTTACTGTAAATTCTAGCTGTGTGACCCTGACCTCTGCACTTCCTCCTCAGGTTGGTGTGAATGCAGAGTGGAGTGATCTGGGATCTGGGATTATCCACACATCCAAAAATACCGTTAAAAGGAAGGCTTTGCTGAAAATATTCCAGTAATCTGAGAATCCTTAACACAACATGAAGAAATCAAATCACCACAGAGAGATTAAGGGACAACTTTTAACTTTCTAACATTTCTAATGAAACAGTTCTCCTCAGTGACATCATGTTTAGTTTGCTCTGTCTGGCTTCAAAATAACATTTGTTTCCGGAATGTGATGGAAACAGGATAAACCCCAACTACAGACAGGCAGACATAATAAAACAGAAACCTATTTTTTCTCTCCCTAAAACAGAAACAAAGAAAAGGAAAAAAAAAAAAAAAGTCCCTCACTAAAATTCACATTTTTTGTGAACTTCCGCCGATTTTCGCAGATGACAACGCAGATTAAAAAAAAGAAAATAAAAAATATGTCAAACTTTATCTTTGTCGACGACATAACCTAACAATAGTTTGCCATGTTTCGCTTTCAGAACAAAAAACTTTGGTTAAAAAAAAAAGAAGAAAAAGAAAAAAGCTAACAAACACAGTAGTTATTGACTATCCGTGATAATAAAGGCAAAGTGAGCACAGCGGTCCGCAGAAGTCAACTTCAGCCGAAAGACATGTTGCTCTAAAAACAAACATCATTCCTCCGTGTTTTTCTGTTTCTTACTTCTGTGTCTGCCGGTGCTCCACGACTGCTTCGCCATGCTCGGGCTCCGGATGATAGCTCGCCCAGCCGACTTGAGTGCATCCATGTCGGGCGTTTCAAAGTGCAGAGAGTCGGTGAAGTTCGCCGCTGAGTCTCCTCCAGGAGAAGTGTTGTTGTTGACCAGACTGCTGATGATGATGGGGAGGATGGACTGACTTGTGGTGCCTTCCAGTGCCGTCAGAAATACCGCTATTTACGAGCTCGGCGCACGTGAACGAGCCCAGCCGGAAAAGTAATGTTGCGTTTGTGTCACATGGGATGTTAGATCTCGTGCGCTGTCGAGTACGATTATATACTTTGATGTCTGGGAAATCTTGTAAAATACAGGCTAATACAATTGAAATTCACTGCCAAGTCATTTAGATTATCAATAATATATGTGTTACTTTTGGACATTTTAATGAGCAATTATATCAAAACTTTCATTACACTTGAATGCATCATGGTTGTTCAGGTGATGTTAGCCTATTTTTTTTTTTTTACATACAGTCTATGGCCATGACAGAACGATCTTTAAAAAAAAAAAAGGTTTTATTATTTTTATTTTTTATTTGTGTTATTGTATGTTTGTATTTTCTTACTTGACGTTTCAGATGCCATACCTTTTTATAATCAGTGTTATCTTCCTGAAATTTAGTGGCTGAAAATACTGACTTTATACTATGTATGTCACTTCTAATAAAAAATAAATAAAAATGTCACTCAGAATACACTTTGTTTCTCTGCTTAGTTGTCCCCAATCGCCCTATCTTGTGCTGAATTCTGAGTAAAATGTTTGGTCTCTTGATAGAGTCATAAAAGTCAAACTTGACACAAAGATTGTGACACACACATACATACATACAGACAAACAGACAGACTTAACAGCTTGCATTGCCACCAGCAAGACTTTCTTTAATAGTGATGGTCAAAGTGAAAAAGTGAGACACAGCCACCATCACTTTGAGTAAAGAAAATAAACATGATGGAACAATGAAAAGATGAAACAAAGCACTTTTTAAAAAACCTTCTCTTCCTTCTACACAAACTTCTAAAAGCAACTTGAGAACTGAATTCACAACGCCAGAGCGATCCACAAGAAATACTTTTTTTTTTTTTTCCCCAGGTAGGCAACATGACAGCACAACATGGTCAAATGGTACAGGGGTAACCTTTTCCCAACACAACACATTCACTGAATCCTTCCTGGTAGAAAATATAGGAACTCAACTCAACATGATGGGAAATATCAAGGAGGTGCCAGTCAATAAAAAGTCTGTAACAAAGAAATAAATGTGAGTAACACAATCAGTTCAACTGACCTCCTGCTGCGTCGTCATGATCAGCCCAGAACCTTGTAAACACAACACCGTCCAAATATGTTCTAATGACAAAAAAAATAACAGCACTCTTCTGCAAACATTATGCTAGCTACATCGATCAAAGTATGGATGGAAACCCAACATCAACACTTGGCACTTCAGAACTGAAATGAAATAACAAAAGAAAACATTCCTCAGTAAGTTAATGTACATTTTGTAAACAACTAAATGCCAACTTGAGGGCATGATAATAGACAGTTTGGTTGGTGTCTGGTATACCAAGTATGTGTCACCATGAATGACATGCACTGTGCCATGTCCAGAGTTATGCCTTCCCTTTAAATCTGTAATATTGAGATCAAATTGGCTGCGAAACGCCTGAACATGTCTGAGATGACACTTAATTGTTTTAGCCTTTTGAATACTGAATTGAAATGTTCAGACTGTGAAAAATCTTCATCTCCAACAAATGAAAGCCAGGTGAGTCTGAGCCAGAGAGAGAGAGAAAGAGACAGAGAGGGAGAGAGAGAGAGAGAGAGAGAGAGAGAGAGAGAGAGAGAGAGAGAGAGAGAGAGAGAGAGAGAGGCTGATACTTTTTAGATCCCAGGATTGCAAAGTAGGTGGTTTCTGCATTTGAAAAAAGAGAAACTGCAAGGCACTGTAAAATCTGCAAATAATGGTAACGACTGGTTACCTCGACATCATTAAATCCAGTGAGCTATATGGCCTAACAGGTTCTAATTTGGTCCAGAGGGAGGGGACAAGGTGTCTGCAGCAAACAGGTGAACGATAATGTAACATTTTTGGCAGTGCCAGGTCGAATCTATCAGTAGAATTCTATTTATTTTTTTATAATTAGGACAAAACTACTGTCTCATCCACTTACTGATAATCCTGGAGAACCCACAGTTCCAGCATTGAGGGAACAAATTGTATTGGAATATCTGAGGAAAACAGCAAACGATTACCTGTACCAATATCACTCTTTTTGAAGAAATGTACGTCATCGGAACTGGACTGAAACATTACAAAACAAACCACCACTGATTTAAGTTAATGGTGATATCAAAACATGAATAGTTTTACATTCATGTACCTCTCATAGGGGTTTCAAATTAACATCTGAACGGAAAACATGTCTTCTGTCTTCGTCTTAACCACCATGAAAGCCAATTGTTATGCAGAATTGAAAGTCTGGGTGTCAGTTAACTCCAGAAGAAAAATATGGCTGTGGGGGGATTTGAACTGTACACCAAAAGAAGACTGACATGAAGTGATGCAGCATGGCTCTTAAGTAGACATTTGGCCAACAAATTGTGTGTTCCTTTCTCCCCCTTTAAACAGATCACGCTGTCTAATGGCTAAATCCCAAAACTCAACAGCAACAACAAAAATTCCTACTGTACACAACCCCTTGAAAATAATAGTTCTAATAATAGAACCAAAAAAGAGCCCGGGTTCATATGTATGGAGGAGTTGTGTGCACTGTGTGTATGTGCGTGTGTCTACATCTGTGTATGTGTGTGTCTGAAGTGCAAAAACTGTCAGGGGCTGTAAACTCAAAAAAAGACAAACCAGAACGGAGAGCTTCACTGAAATAAAGAAAGAGAAAAAAGTTCTCTCTGACAAACAGTGTGGGTGTCAGAGTCACTTTTTGAGGGGCTGGTAGACTGAGGCGTTGGGGTCCAAGGAGGAGGGACTATTGTCCATGAACTTGGAGGAGTAGTGTGGGGTGACGGGGCTGAGGTTGCTGCCGTCTGAAGAGTAGGACAGGCTCGGCATCACCGCCATCACCTCTGCTATCTTCTGCTTCAGCTCTGCGATCTCCTGCTCTCTGTGGTGGATCTGGCCTGGATGAGATGGAGAGAACAGAGATGTTACCACGGCGTCATCTGTAGTTCACCCTCACTTATACCTTTTCTGTGGGTCAGGTAAGGAGATAATTCACCTGACTGACTGTACTCTGTCCCACACACTGACACAGGACAGACTCATGTGCCTGAACTACCTTGCAGTATATGAAACTCCATATGAATCACCATATGAATATGTATCACAATATGGGATGAACAATAGGCACAAACAATATAAATATTGGTAATGGTACTTCTCACATTCTCAAAATAAATAAATGAAAATGAAAAAATAAAAATGTGATCTTTTACTGAGGTTTGTATCCCCAAAATTTGGAGGATATGATTTGTAGGCCAGGACATCGCTGTAGCACTATGTAATGTAACATGTAACATATTTTATCTGTATCAAAAAACAAACAAAATCAGCAATCGCACACACTCAACTCTGTGCATATCTCAGTTTGTCTTCTTTATCTTTATCAAAAAAAAAGAAAAAGAAAAAAAAAAAGCAGCTCCTGTGATTTGGTTATTGTACTGTAATATTTCATTTAATATTCCAGCCCTAGTCTTAATGGGATTTTTTGTGGAAAACTGTCAAATAAGACTACCGGAAAGCAGTTAATTAAATCACATCAAAGTCTAATTTTGTCATTAATGTAATTCATTGCAATTAAAACAGGTGACTGGTTTCAATGACCTGTGTATTTTTTCACAGTCAAGTCATGAAGCCATACAAAAATATTTTAAATCAAATTACAAAGGTTGCAGAATTAAGGGATGGACACACACACCAATCAGGCAAGACAAGGTAACAGTTACCTGTTTTGATACCATGGTTGATGGGTGCACTGCACATCTTTTCTAGTGTGACTCTCACACTGATATTATCGTTTTCACTTATTCCATTTCAAAGCCCAGTATCTCATGTTTTCCAGCCAGTTAGTGTTTGGTGAGTCACTCTTATTTAATGAAGACAGTGCAACATTAATATTAACTGACTGCAACACTGCTCTGCTGTATCAGAGCTCTCCCAATAGTAGATGTCTGACGTGTCACAGCAGGGAACACACAGGTGTAATTAATAACATTAACGACAGCTCACTGTCAAGGCTCAACGGGAGGACTGATGGAACCCAGCCATCGTTAGGGAAATTGCTTTCACCTGTTCTCCCCCTGTTACAAGTTCAAATGTCTGCCATGTAGAAGACAAGTCACAGCAACAACAACATGATACACAACTAATGAGACTTTCTCAACACAAACCTGTTTATAATGTCACAGTTATAAACACAGGTGTGATTAATGAAACTAATAACAATGGCCGCTTCAGTGTCAGGGTGCTGGTGATCACAGCTCACTGTCAAAACATGACTGGGTCACTTATTTTGCGTTCAAGACAAGTCGGAACTCGGATTTTCCCGACCTCCGACTTGAAAAGGTGGAATTGAACACCACTTGAAGTCGGAGCTCCGACTTTAGAGAAGTTAGAGGAAAAAAAAACACAATTTGCACCCGGGCAGAACCACACCGTCAATGGTAAAACAAATTAAATGCATTTAAATGCCAAAATACATTCTTTTTGAAATTGTTTTTGTGCCATTTGTAATGTTTTTATGCCTGACATGAAGCACTTTGAATGCAAAGTTTGTTCCAGTCCGCCATGTTCTGACCCAGTGCATCTTGAACACTTTGAAGTCAGAACTTGGAGCTTTCAACTGGGAAAAATCAGAGTTCCGACTTGTCCTCAAACGCAGCATTAGATAAGGACAGAGAGATTGTTAATGTTATTACTGACACCTGTGGCTGCTGTGATGTGAACAGTGTAAGCAAAACACAAAACCTACCACACAGTTATTTCCATTGTCAGGTGATCTGGTAATAGTTTTTCGGTTTTTGCAAAGTGAATTGATTATGAATTATCAATTATGTCCAAATATTTAGAGAAAAAAATAACTATTTTGTAGAGCCAATGTGATGTCTTTAAATGCATTGTGAAGTTTGACCAAAGGTTTACAATGAATGACACTTGAAGCAAAAGCAGAGGACACTCTTATTTGGGAGCTTGGAAACAGTGTTTGGCAGTTTTACTTAAATTTTACATAAATGTTGAAACTATAATTTGTTGGATTATCTGACATGATTTTCTTCCATGTTAAAAAATAAAATAGGTAAATGGACGATGGAAGAATAAAAAGAAAAAAAAAGAAAGAAAAAAGTTACAATATCTACTATGATGAAACAAAGGAGAAATACAATGCATTCTGATGTGAATTTCTCATTCCTTCAATAATCCCTCTCAGTGGAGATTTCCAGTCTGCAGCCTTTGGACACTGTTCTGACCAGATTACACTGCAGCCTCTGTTCTCTGTCTCTGTCATGCAGCTATAGGTCTGTGTATCTGTTTGATCAGTGCCAGGGCTGAACTTGGGCTGGATTCACACAAAATCCAGCAGCGCAGCACCTTGTGAACAACCTGTAGGGTTGTGCAGAGGTGTGGGCACATCTATTTTCGCTTCAGACTGCAACTGAAACAATGAATGATCATGAAATAATATTTTACTTCTCTGACTCACTGCTTTGTATTTGCTAGTACCGTTTCCTTTCTTGATTTATTTTTAATGCTTGCCTGACCACTGCTTTTCTCAGAGTAAATTTATTCTCTTGAATTTTACCCTCTAACATTTATTCTCTTGAAATGTAACCTTTAACATGACCAAACAGTATATCAACTAAAAATAGACGTATGGCTATGTATAGATAGACAAGACAAGCACAAGGAGACATGTGATCCACACCAAGGAAAAGCTACATGTGGTGAATTGTCGTCATTTGATCCCATGGGGTTTGGCATAGAAAGCAGCCCCTATGTTTCAACATAATGTTTGTGGTGCAGTGGTTATGTCTTCATCTTAATTATTCTATTTACTGAGGTAGAAATTCAATTAAGTATTGGGGTACAGTGCATGGTTGGTCAGAAATTGTTACCCAGAGGCATTAGGTCACAAATGTGTGTGCGGTTTGTTGTGGTTTTAGTCACTGCTACTGTGCTGGCTGTGGCAAACTTATGTTTCCTTCCCTAACAACCATCATAGGTTGATTCCAATCTAAATACATACAGCTCTGTTTCAGTTTGCTGTCAATCTCACCTGTTGCCTGTGGCTCTACTCCTGTCTCTTTAGTAGCTACAGCTCACCCCTCTGACCCTTATATGCCTATTCTAAACTAATCAACTGGATACTAAATAACAGGATTCTGCCCATTTGAAATCCTCAGAAGACATATACCGTATACTGTAGCACCTCAAGTCCTAGAGACAAATGATGCTTTGAAAGTGATGCATGAGTGTATCACTGCGTCCCCACAGTGAGTGTCTACCTTGTGCTATCTCTAGCTGCCTCTTGGCGTCGCCCAGTGCGGAGAAGAGGTCCAGTTTGATCCTGGTCTCAGCGCTGAGGCTGTTCTCCAGGTGCTGGGTCTTCTCCTGCATGGCCGACAGCGCTGACATCAACACCTCGGTGTCCTTCTCGTTCTCTTTATACTTCCGCAGCTCCTGCACATGACAGCACGTTGTGGGTTATAATTTCTTTTCCAATCTCTTCACTGATATATTAAATAAAGAATTGTGCTGAGAAAAAAGTAGTTGTGAAATTCTGGTTTACCTGACACTTGCCCTCCAGATCTCTAATCTGCTCCTCCTTAAGTTTCATGTCCATGCTGAGCTTCTTACACTCTGTCTCCAGCTCTCTGATACGGACACGTAGAGAGTCAGTGGACTCCACTCTGTTGAACAGAAGAGAAAAACTGAAATTTAACAATGGACAAAGCTAAAAAGCTCAAGAATCAACAGACAGAGGTCACAAAGGCTAATCTTTGCCATGGCTTTCTCTGATGTCCTTGGTTCAGAGGTAAACTTCCCATTAATCCTCTAATTAGTACCTCGTGGCTGCAGCTAGTGCTACGGCTCTGGCAGCAGTGGCCTCCTCCATCTTCTTCCTCTTCCTCTCCTCGGCCAGCTGTTTCTCAGCCAGGGCGCGAGCCTCCTGCTCGGCCTTTAGCCTCTTCTCCAGCTGAGAGATGGTCTGCTTGTCCTTCTGCTTGGCCTGGACGGCACTGTGGAGCCTGAAGTCAGAGGAAAAAGACAGGCAGATTGGACCACATTCCATCCAACATCTAAACCTTTGTACCTGCTTGTTGCTGTCATTACTTTGGTGATCCCCAAAAACCCCTCTAGTGCCACCAGCTGGCCAAAGTTTTCACTTACTTATCAGGTTATCTATGATGCCCAGACAGTGAAGCCTACCGACTCTGCTACAGTACAGGATTTTGTATTTGATAGTGAAACATCTGGATAACATTTTATACACATAGTATGCCTCTCCTTGGATGAATTACATTCATTTTGGTGATGATGACATCTTGTGCCATCATAAGACTTCAGTCTTATTCACTAAAACCTACGAGCCACCAATAAAGACGAGGTCTTTTTGAGTTCAGTGTAATTACAAATTGTGCAGTTTATCTCCAGTTGTTCTTACGACTCAGCTGTCTGGCTGTCCTGGGACCTGCAGGAAATTTGAGATGTACCAATTTTAATACATAATATCGGCCGGTATTTGGTGTATATATATCAAATAAATGACCCTCAATTCAGTTACCACTGCTGTGAACTAGCTCATTTTGAAGGAGTATTACTCAGCCTATACGCCAGGGTCTTAGAGACCACACATCTTTAACAGAAGCTTGTAGTTTGAGTTCTGGGCATTCACCATGCTTTTGGAGGTTCTACTGAAAAGATGCTATTGAATTGTATTATGGTTATTATAGCCTTGAGCATAGTAGCTTGACCCAAAAATCTCTTTGATCCACTACTGATTCAGTTCTGATAAATATATTGAATGTCTTGCTTTCAGCTTTATATATAAGTGTCATCACTGGAGTGCTCCTTTAACTTTCACCTACACAACCGCTCATGACGACTGTCAATTCAAGCTGAAGTACAAAGGAAAAACTGAGAAGAGTTGAAGAGTAAAAATAGCATAAAATGTATTCCATTCAATGCATCTGCAATGCCAGAGTTTATAGCTTTGCCACAAAGTTTTGTAATGTGCTGGGGAAGCATGTGTGCCTCTGACAGTCCACCCCACAGTAATGTCTAATTTCAAGGGAGTGCAAGTGCATCCTACACAGTCTATGGCTTTACAGCAGAAAAACATCAAATGTCAGTGCTGTTGTTGATCATAAGCTGATGAATTTACTCAGCAAATCATTGTCAGTATTATTTTTGATATCATGTCAGTCTGAGATAGTTCAGAGAGAAAGGGAAGCATGAGAAGCAGTTACTGTGAACTATACCTTTTACTTTATTTTATAACCGTACATTGGAGTATCTTGCATACGTTCTTTGATGTAGATGACAATCCGATTGTGCAGATTTAATGTAAGTTTTTGTTGACTTGTCTTGTCTTTTTCGTGTTGTGATTGTAGATGTATGTTTAAATGTACTGGTTTTAAGTGTGGACCCCAGGAAGACGAGCGGTGCTCTAGAGCGCAGCTAATGGGGATCCTAACAAATAAAACAAAACTAGATGAAGCGCTGTAGATGACAGGCTGCACACCTCCAACTCCTCGCTGTCTCTCTGCCCTACTGTTTGCACACTTGTGAAATTTCTAACTTTGAATAATGGTTAATTATGATGACACTGAAAAAAGGAAAGTAACGGTTGAAAGATATTCATAGAGGAAACAGTGTTATAGTGGTTGGGGGGAAAAAAAGAACCATATTGTTTATAGGCTCAGGAGGATGTCAAGGAAAAGTCTCAAGAAAAGTTGTTGACAAGTGCGTGTAGCCTGTGTGTGCACCCACTTGTTCTGTAGCAGCTCGTTGTCCTGGCGGAGCTGGCCCAGTTCAGAGCGAAGGCTGCGGTCCTGGCTGCTCAGAGAGGAAAGCTGACTCCGCAGCTCCGACTCCAACTGCCTGTTGGCCTGAAGATCTGCCTTCAGACGCTTCACATCCTGCTCCAGCCTTTAAGGCAAGAAGAAGAAGTAGAAGAGTGGGCCGTGAAAACCTCTGATGGGAGCCAAAGGAAACCACAGAAACAGGGGCAAACACTGGACCACACAGAAGCATTCATTTCATTACTGTGTAGAGAATATGATGACAACTTGCATCCATCAATAAAAAGGTCAGTCACGTAACCAAATACCTAAAAGCACAATGGAACTGTTGTTGGATGGTTGCAAATGTTAAAAGGATACTTCACCCAAAACCGAAAATTCACCAATTTTCTACTCACCGTCATGCCAAGGAAGGGTTTGGAGAACTTTCAGAGTTATCAAAACGCTTTTGGAGTTCCAGGGGGGGTCCGGCTGGCAACAGATTTTCATGTAATGGCGGTGGATAGAGCTCACTTATGAATAGTCCAAAACACACACTATGAAACATCCAAATACCTCCATACTGCTCGTCTGTACTGACAAGTGTCCTGAAGCCGCCACATGAAAAAGTTGTTCGGAAAAAATAAATTTGATCTCTGTTTTTAGTCTTGTAGTAGTAGCTCCCAGTGGCTGCGTGAGATTTGCTGCAAGATGTTCTTCCATGTTTACATCATACATCCAGTGGTTAACGACGAACGAACATCTCGCAGCGAATCTCAACATCAACAGAGCCACTAGGAGCTACAACAAGGCTAAAAACAGAGATCAAATTATTTTTTCTGAACAACTTTTTCATGTGGCGGCTTCAGGACACTTGGGTCAGTACAGACAAGCAGTATGGAGGTATTTAGATGTTTCATAGTGTGTGTTTTGGACAATTCAAAAGTGAACTCTATCTGCCGCCATTATATGAAAATCCGTTGCCAACCGGACCTCCCTTGGAACTCCAAAAGCGCTTTGATGACTCCCAAAGTTCTCCAAACCCTTCCTTGGCATGACAGAGAGTAGAGAATTGGTGAATTATCGATTTTGGGTGAAGTATCCCTTTAACTCTAAGGTGCATCAACAACTGTGTGAACCTGCAACAAGCTGTCCAGTGAGGACAGGTGTTAACAGTGCAGCGGCAGGAGTCTTACCGTACTAGAGCATCTGGCTTGCCCAGCTGGTTGTTTGGAATACAGTTCTCCACCGGATCCTTCTGGCCCTTCCCCGCCCCCTTCTGCTTCTTCTCGTTCTTACTGGTGGAGGAACCCGGCAGCACGCTGCCGTTCGTAGAACTGTGATTCCGTGGAGATGAATTGGAAACGGTGCCCCCGCCTCCGCTGGCATTTTTATAGTTCTTCCCCGCGCCCCCCATTTCCTCTTTTGAAGTAGAGTGTGTGTTGGTGTCAGCGTGTGTGTTTTCTCCTGCCAGGTCATTATTCAGTCTCTTTGCCCCAACGTAGTTCTCAATATACTCTGTCTCCTGTAGTTTGGAGTCCAGTGTATGTATAATACTGTTGTTATTGATTCCAATTGTGTTTTGTTTCTTGCCCTCGCGCTCTTTTGCAGCACCGTCCTTCCCTTTTTCCCGGTACTCCAGTTCTGGTAACGGGACTGAGGTGCTTTTCTTTCCGGGCGGTGCTCCGTTTTGGGATATTACTGAAGGTTCTACCTCTGAGATCCCTTTAGCTAATGCAGCTGGAAGAAGCGAACACAGGCAGCATTAATGAAAAGTACAACAACATACTGGACAGAATTAACCAGATTCCAAAGCCAAGTGGAAACATATTTGACCACAAACAGAGACTGAACAATGTCCTCTGTGACCGGTACCAAACACAAAACATCCCAAAGAGAAAATACTCAAAGGGCTTCACGACTGCAGGAACAACTTCCTACTGTCTATTAAACATAATGTGGACATACAGGCTGCTGGTTGTAGAAGACAAAGCAGAACAAACACAGTTACTTCATATTAGTTATGATATAACACTGAACTACCATGAAATTCAACTGCTGCTAAATATCATCTGGTTACCATAGTTACAAGTATGAGCATCACCACGAGTTAAATCAGATGTGCTGAGATTGTGTCCTACTTTATGAATATTATCTAAAGCTGCAACAATTAGTTGTTAAACTGGCAAAAAAGCCAAACATTTTCTTTCCTTTCTCAATTGCTCGATTGCTACTGTGTTTAATAGTAAGTTGAATATCTTCTGGATTTGAAATGTGCCAAACAAGAAATCCACATGTCTTCTGAGTCTGAGAAATGGTGACTGGCAATGCCCCGTGGTTTTTTGAAAGAGTACACGCCACGGACTAAACAACTTGAGAAAACAAACATAAGTTGCAGCCCCTAATTATGGCAGTAAACAAAATAAACTTCCACACAGCAACAAAAACCACAGTCCTGCCTCCTTTTTGCTGTGTCAAACCCATTTGTTACACTTCATTACAAATGAATCCAACTTCGGCAAACACAATGTCGTAATCGGTTATTTCTTTGTTTACACAATGCGGGATGATTCCCACGTTTGGGTCCATGTGAAGCTGTGACTGCACAAAATCGATCTGTAGTTACCTCCAAGTCCATATGACTTCATGTTCAGAGCCCCTGATTCATTTGTAAAAAGCAAGTGTGAATATCCTTAGGTTTGGATCAAACGGACTTAAGCGCGAGCGCGATATCACCCTTATAATTATCAATTATTTCCAATCATCCATTCTCTCACTCATGAGTATCTTTCCTGTTGGTAGACAATTTCTAATTAACACTACCTCTTCAGTTTGCAGTATTCTTGTGTTATGTGTTGATTCTGCTGTAAGAATGATAATGATATAATGGTAATAAGTGCTGTGATTCCTGTGCATGTGTGTGTGTCTCACCCTCCTCTGCCTCCCTCTCTTGTCTCTGCAGCATCTGTTGCTCTGGTGGTAAAGCCTGCTGTAGGAGCTGCATGTAGAACTCATTCTCTTTTTGCACTTCCTTCTGTTTCCTCAGTCGCATCTTGTAGCTCACATAGCTCTTAAAGCCAAAGCCCAGAGTCACCACTGGATAACCGATACTAGGAAAAAAGGAGAGACACAGTGTCAGCATTTATATGTATTATCATGGATTTTGTTTTCTATTTCTCATCATGTCCATTTGCTGGAAAAAGAGACAAAGCCTGTGACATTCACCAGTGAGCGGCAAACGGTCGACACAGGTCCACATGAAAGTTCTTCAGATCTTTGAACCGTATGGCAGCTTCGATGTACACAAACAGGATCCACAACGATACAGTGGGTAGACAGACTCCTCTCTCTACATGAAAAGTAGAAAGAAAGAGAGAAAAAAAAAGAAATAGAAAATCAGCCCTTTCAGGTCTCACACTGAAGAAACTTGGCAGCTAGAAATTCCTCATGCAAAGGGTCTTTGGGGTGAAAGTAGCGGTTTGGCTGGCAGAGATAAAAAAAAAAAAGGATCCGCAAGAAAACTTGGACTAACCTGTGTGCCAGACGTACTGGACCCATACGTAGGTGCTGGCAGCGAAAAACAGCCATTGGACGGGGATGAAAAGGAGGCAGATGATGTCTGATGTAAACGCCACACATACAAAGAAGACAGAAAACGCCTAGGTGTGGGAGAAAAAGACAGACAATTAAATATTGCCTAACAACTTGGCATAATGTCAGAATGGAAAACATGCGCATTTACATGTGCACCAAGAGAAAACACCAACATGTGTAAACATGTGTAAACACACTGAACAATTTGCTTGCTGGTTACCCACATGTGAATACCATTATTATGCAAATTTGACTTTGCCACCTGTGTCCCATTTCATGCCAGTGTTGCTTTGCTGCATCGTAGCACAGGGAATAGGTGTATTTTTCCTTTACTGTGTGGACTGGAGCTGCGTGGCATTTAACCTTTGTTGTTTTAAATGTGCTCCAGCTTGAGTAATCACAAGCAAATTAACAGCTTTGGTGGGGAGGGATTCAAACTCTTACCAGTCCCTGATATCTGAAGGAGTCGTAGACACTTCGAATGAAGAGCCAGAAGGGCCACAAGTACTCAAACCTGAACTCCAGCACAAAGTCGGCCAGCAGGACTAAGACCCACACTACGAGGAACTTCAGGTACAGGAACGTACTGTGGGAGAAGACAAGACAGATACAAGAAAATGTGAAAAGGAGACAAGAACAAGGGCAGAGGAGCGACTAGTCTAGGCTTACTGAGGATTTAGATGGTATCATGACACCAGGTTTAGACAACAGTCTTGTGTTTGTAAGATCTACATTTGGAGTGTGACATGCAATGTTGCCTAAAGTTCATACAAGATTTGAATGAAGATAATGACTAATTAAACCTCTATTCATATTTCTATATGCCCATAAGTCCAGTGATGTGGTTATGTCATCAAATGAACTGGAATAGGTGATGTCTGATGAGAGACATCCAGACAAGTGAGAGGGAGGTCGAGAGTGTACGGAGTGTCACGTCTAGACATGCTACTGTTAATGCACAGCTTCTCTTGTTTTTCTGGCTTGCCATCATCAGTCAATCTGAGAGAGAGAAAAAACATGCAATTTTCATTTGTAGCCTGCTCTAATAATGTGTAGACTTCGAGCTGTCTGCCTTCAGCCGCTATCGTCTCATTGTCGTTAAATTGAGACCTCTGCCAGACAAAGCACAGGTGAGGGACCCGCCGTCGGCAGCACCTCACACTTCAAAACGAGCGCCCCTGACATTGCTGTTGTCATCTCCAGCTAGAACATCATTCCCCCCCCCTCACAAGTCCATGCTATTTATTTATTTTTAGCCGAAAAGATTTTCACTCAATGAGCGGAACGCGCCACGAGCCGTGACTGAATGACCACCGGGTCTCGTCGCCACCTTTCAATTGAATTTAGCCACAAATGTGAATATAACTAACCTAGCTCGGGAACAAAATCATCTATGGGATGCCACACAAGTAACGTTAGGCCTTTCATTTTTTGTCATTATGCGGTATGTCCGTTTAGCTGCACATGAAGCTCAAAAAACACGGCATGCAAAAAATATGAATGTAACAGACGCTGGCATCCCTGTCTTGACATATGCAGAGAGGCGCCATTGTTATACAATAACGTCCCTCCAGCCCCTTTTTTGTACCTGCTATATATACCCTCGGTGATTCGGTTCCGTTTTAACGGCCGTCGGAGTTTGCTGCAGTCCGCATTGCGCCGCTTCATCCTCCCCCTGTTGATTCACTTTAGATATCGGCCTGGTAACTGTGACTGGAAATGTCATCCGCTCATCCTAACGTTCACACTTCTTCAATTACCCACCATTGTTGTTGTTTTATGCACATGAAACAAAGAAATAAATAAAAACAGACCGCGGAAGGCCCTCCCCCTTTCACGACACGATGCGTCCTCTCTCGCCGTCGTCTGACGTCACGCCGCCGTCAGTGGCTGGCGTAAAGAAACATGGCGGCTTCCAACGAGTTGAGACGCTTGTCGCACTTTTAAAGTTTTATTGTGCAGTTTTGGACGGTAAGTGAGTAAATAGTGGGTTAGAGTGATGTAATTTTACTTAATACACTACAGTTTGTTGTGTTAGCGGCAATTGTTCGTATGATAAACCCCTTTACACGTAACGTTACGTGGTAAAACTTACCCATGCTTACTGTACCACGTTTGTTTTGGCAGCCTATGGCAGATGCGGAACCATATTTATGCTTCTTCGACAGAGAGCATTTTCTTTAGTTAATTCAACTGTTACATCACATTTAAAAATGATAAAAGTGTCCCTGGTTTAATACGAAGTACGTATTTTGGGGAGAACTCATGAAAGACGATGGTAGACACGTGCATTTTAATGTGGCTATTCTAAATGAGATTATGTGATACCTGTTAATGAGAAAACTGCCTTTATGTTGTAACAGATGACACACAACGAGGAAAATATGGAGAAACTGTTGCCATCTGCTGAGGAAGAAGAAAAGGGGGAGGAAGAGTTAAAAGAAGAGGAGGTAAGCGAAGAAGAAAAGGAAGAGGTTGATGGAGATGATGATGATGACGATGAAGAAGAGGGGGAGGAAGATGATGAAGAGAAGGAAGCAGGTGATGGTGAAGACAAGGGTGAAAAGGCTGCAGATAAAACAGAGAAAAATACTCCAGTGCCACCTCAGCCTAAAGACAGTAAGCAGACTGGTGTCCTGAACCTCAACAATGAGGTGGTGAAGATGAGGAAGGAGGTGAAGAGGGTGAGAGCTTTGATCATCAGGAAGCTGACACGACAGATGACCGCCCTGAAGAAGAAGAAGGGGAAAGAGGCGGACATTGAGAGGAGCCAGAGGAGAGCTGGCAGACTCCTGGAGGAGATCCATGCCATGAAGGTGCTCGCACCAGACCTGGTATGTTTCATAATAACTTCTTACTATGAATTCTTTTTGAATACATTCTTCTTCAATATTTCACAGGACAATTTTTCATGACTTATACAAAAAAAAACAGTTGTTAAAATGTCTAACTGGATGATTTTTTTTCTTTGTTAGGTAACCAAGAAAGCCTTGCAGAAGAATCTGAACTTTGATCAGGTGTGTAAAAACCCCAAGTCTACTATTTCTGATCGGGCCACAGCACGCATCGCCTCCCATCCTCAGTTTAGCAAGAAGATTGAGAACATTAAAGCTGCTGTAGAAGCCTTCAAAGAGGAGAGGATGAAAGGTGGGAAGCAGAGAGAAAAGGAAAAGGTGCCAAACAAAGCTGGAAAGTTAAACCCACAGTCACCAGTCAAAAGAGAAGAAAGAGAGACTGAGAAAGAGCAAGAGGACAGTACAGTGCAGCTACAGGAAACAGAAAAAACAGGAAAAAATGAGGAAGGAGAAGGTGTCCTTAAAGACATTAAAGATGCAACTGTTGCTAACCCTGAAAAGGACATAGAGGAAGCAGCTGCCACTGTTGATGTTCAAAAGAAACAAATACCCAAGTCAAAGGTTGTGACACTACCGTCAACTAAAACTAGTGAAGTAAAGAACACTGTGAGAAATGAACCTGGTAGTGAGGATACAGCAAAGGACCCTAACCCTGCAGTGCCGCACAAAAAGGAAGATGAGGAAGAGAGTGATTCCGAGTCATCAGATGAGGAAGAGAAAGAGTACTTTGATGACAGCACAGAGGAACGTTTCAAAAAGCAGTCCTCCCAGTCGGAGGAGAGCGATGATGACTTCTTTATGGGAAAAGTGAGCAAATTCAAGAAGAAGAAGCCAAAAGGTGCAGACGGAGAGAAAAATGTTGCACGGGGACCAGAAGTGAAAGGAGGCTCTGCAGGTGAACTGAACACCTCGGACAAGCTTCAGAGTGAACTCGATGAGCTCGAGTCGAGGCTGAAGTCGAAAGCGAAGCCTTTTCAGTCTGTTTTCTGCTCTTCCCTCTCTGGGTCCAAGCAGAACAGAGGTGGGGCAGCAGGCAGAGGCAGAGGTGGGGACAGATTAAGGGACCAAGGGAAACCAAGGGGGGGTGGTGGTGGTGGTTTAAACAGAGGTTTCAGTAAACAATCCAAGTTCCAAAACGAGGTTACAGGAGCAGAAAGAAATACAGGGTCCAAGTACAGCAAGCCCTTCCCCGAAGGCAGAGGGAGGGGACGAGGCCGCGGTGATGTTAGAAGGCAAAATGTCGGAGGAGGTGTTTTTACCCATCAGGCACCACAGCAGGCATTGCATCCATCCTGGGAGGCAAGTAAGAAAAGAAAGGAACAGCAAGGACAGATCCTGGCCTTCCAGGGGAAGAAGATCAAGTTTGATGATGATGATTGAAACTGCTTTGCTTGTAATTGTACACACAATGGTGGTTAAATGACACATTTTTGGATGGTTCATTGTTTGGTGTACTAGTTAAATGTAAAATGTGTCACTTATGTTCTGTAACAGGATTGTAATGGGTGTGAACTGTTGTTTCATCTCAGTGGTTGAAAAAGGACATGATATTTTTTTCTTTAGGTGTAAAACACATCACCTAGACATGTACATTTTCGATGCTGTATGTTTACCAACAAATCTAGAAACTATTAATTTATCAGAATGTGCTATGTTAAAATTGTGTTAAGAATTTAAAGCAGTGATTTTTTATTGAATGTCTTGACACAGTTCCACTCATGTGTTATTAACCATGTCTTCTCATCACAGTATTTTGTGTATACATTGTATGAAACTCTATTTCTACTGTATGGAGATCTATAAAAGTGTCTATGGCAGGAAGAACGTAAACTAAATGTTTTTTTCTTGATTTTGGTCTGTCATCATTACTTGTGTTGAAACAATAGAATGATTTTAGAATAGAATTTTTTTAATGTGATAACTAGGAATTATTAGCAATTATCATAACCAATCTGGGCAGCTGTGCATATGAATACAAATGTCTCAGGGGTTTAGTGCTCTGTTGCTGATTTATGTGTCCCTTATTGCTGTAAATAGTGTTAGTGGTGTAGAGGTGATGCAAATGTTAAAAAGTGATCACCCGTGTCAGACTCAGCCCTGATCGTTTATTTTTTTTAATGCCACATATGTTCAGTGTACAGTTAAGGACCACGTGACGTGTTTTTATACAGTTACCATAACATAAATTAACTCTCTCTATAGGCACTCTAATCATGCCAAACTGTCTTTGATCATACATCCAATGGTGTAACGATGAAAGAACATCTCCCAGCAAATCTCGCACAACAGAGCCACTGGCAGCTACTACAACAAGGCTAGAAACAGAGATCAAATTATTTTTTTCCCAACTGTTCATTTTGACGGTCAATGGGATTCCTGTAAGGGACGCTTCCCTTTTGCTGGCTATTGAATGGCTGCTGTTTCTCTAGTTTCACTGCAAAAACTCAAAATCTTAACAAGAATATTTGTCTTATTTCTAGTCAAAATGTCATTTCTAGTCAAAACAAATCAAATTATACTCAAAATAAGACTCGTCACATAAAAATGTGCTTGTTTTACTTCTTTCAAGCATATTTTCACTTGAAATAAGTAGAAAAATCTGATAATGGAGTAGTAGTAGTAGTAGTAGTAAGTAGTAAACCTTTATTTTACCAGGCAAGAATTGCTAAGAATACATTCTTATTAAGGCAATGGCCTGGTAGGAGGTGAAA
The DNA here is from genome assembly GCF_905171665.1 of Trachurus trachurus. Classification (NCBI taxonomy): domain Eukaryota; kingdom Metazoa; phylum Chordata; class Actinopteri; order Carangiformes; family Carangidae; genus Trachurus; species Trachurus trachurus. The sequence goes on along the minus strand of NC_139904.1, from coordinate 22,175,526 downwards.
GACCTTGTAAGGGGAAGGGAGAGGGGCAAGGGGCAAGTTTTTCTTTCTTATTACAAGCATAAAAAATACTTGCTTTCACTGGCAGATTTTTCTACTTATTTCAAGTGAAAATTTGTTTGAAACAAGTGAAAATGATCTAAAAACAAGTTCATTTTTAGGTTTAAGATTAGTTTTGACTAGAAATGAGACATTTTGACAAGAAATAAGACTCTATTCTTGGAAAAGTTTTGAGTTTTTGCAGTGTTACTGTTATTTGTGTCAATTACTATTGTCAATGTCCTTGGAGACTGTATTGGCGTGGCGGTTGTGGACCATCTGTCAAAAAAAAAAAAAAAAACTGGCAAGAACGGATGAACGAGGACAGTAAACATTTCTGTGGTTGACTTTTAGCCCAATGCATAGACAAATATAGAAGGCTGCTGTCAATAATAGATAATACATATGAGTGGAGTTGTGCAATGCTCAAATCTACACACATTCATTCACAAAGAGATGGAAAATGATAATCAGAGACTGGTCACCATAACAGGACTCTGGTTGTGTGGAGCAGCAGTGGACTGGGAATGTGTAATCTGTATTCAAGAACAGGGCAATCAACAGCATGAATAAAACTCACTTTCAAAAGCATGCTCCCGTGTTTTTAATCCTTTTCTTTTATTACTTATTATCATACTATACTTTTTGCATTGGTGGTGAGAACTGCTAAAAATAGCTCATTGCAATTTGATGTTGTCAGTGTACTTTTACATTTACTTGTGAACCAGACTTAATTTGAATCAAATTTATCGATCCTCTTTTGTGTTTGTGTAATTTTAAAACAATTTTCAACCACCAAAACTGACTCATTACTTTCTGTTTGCATCACTAATTCATCTTATTTGCTTTTACATATTCGCACTTATCAAAATGTTACTTTAAAGAGGACGTGAGGTATTGCTTTTTCTAATTTCGTTTGTACAGAATTAAATGTATTTGTACAGTGTTTTTCTCAATATAGCTTTTTGAATTCACTCCTTGTTCTTCAATAAGCGAAAAGCAGCTGTACGTGATGTTTCCCTTTGTTAGTAGCTAAGTGTGATGTGATTTGATCTGTGACATGTTGTGGCACAGTCTGTCTGTTACAGACTTAAGTGATTCTTCTATTTAGACAGGACATATTTATGAAAATGCTAAATTTGTCCTTTAAAGAAACTAATTACAAATGTATGAGACAAAACAGTGTCAGAGGTTAGATGAAATCTTTGAAGCTGTTATTTGTCATAGAGTATGAGTTTGAATAAGAGAAACGTTGGTTAGTTATCTGACGCTGAAAAAGGTGTGCAATCTTTGTATCAACCTGAGCAACTGCAAAAATGAAATCAAAATAAATTACATATTACAAAATACATGTATTTACAGTGTCAGTCAATGGGTTTGTCTTTAGCTGATGAGATACATAATTTTTAATCATGGATTTTTATGTACACACACCGCCCTGTTGCAGCCAACTGAACTCAACTTAATTTCTGTACAATTCTTGCTTGTAGGTATGTGTAATTAAACTAATTGTTTTAAGATACTGCCTCCATTACCCACAGAAATCAGCTGCTGCCTCAAATACTCACAGATTACCCGCCAATGGAACGGAAACTCTAAAAGATATTTCAAAATAAAGGTAAACTGAAAAGCAACATAGAAATGGAATCGATGAAGGCAGCATCTGGTGGGCAGTCATTACAAAAGCAGGCATTATAAAAGCTGATCATCCGCAATAAACTTAGATCACAGTTTAGCACAGTTTGTAGTATAAAGTTTGGGGGCAACAGTTACTTGACGTTTTTTGGTGCAGTAGTCACATTATGTCGTGTCGTGTGCTTTTATTTTGAAAGTCGAATCGTCAAGCCGCAGTTACGTTTGTATACTTCCGGTAACTTTACGTGTGTTTTTATCTCCAGCTTCAGGCATCACTCACACACCGCGCCTTGCCCGGACAACACTCCAGCACACTTTGTGTCACGAGTGCACAACGCAATTTAACAATTCAGTTTTTTCCGCCGGTGTTTGTGGACGTACACAGGTAAGGAGACGACTTGAAGTGTGTTCATTATTGCCAGAAGCAAACTAGTGTCGAGGCCTTGGGTCAGCATGGGAGGGGGATGGGGAGATGTCGCTCCAACTAGCTAAACACATTGGTGAGGAGTGTTAGCGTCCCAACTCCAGGTAACAAACAAACTTTTCACACGCAGACGCCATTCGCTTAATGAAGTGCAAATGAAGTTAAAAGTGAATGCACTGTGTTTGCAACAACTTGAACCCAGATGACTTAACTGTGGCTGCAGGACTTGATTGAGTAATTGCAATTAATAAGTTTCAGCTGCGTGACCAACACATGCAGGCATAACTTACTGCTGCTTTCTGATGACGTCACGTTTTCTTTTCTCTCCTAGGCTGGAGCTGGTCAGTGGCCCCCAGGACCTTCAGGATGGTGGCAGGACCTACAAAGCCATCAAGTCAATGGCCTCCATGTCCCACACAGGAGAAAATGGTGAGACTTGGACAATGTGATTACTACTTGTAACATGGGGTTTCATTGTAATGTGCCAGCACTGTGCTAAAGAAGTGGTAGAACTTGTCATTAACCAACCAGCATGTGCTTCTCGTTTATTTGTGTATGGAAATAACAGGATGTGTTATATCATTAGATATGTTAATAGGGGAAAACCAGTGTTTGCTGCATATCCCAACACATTTCTTTCTTTTTCTGTTGCCTTTATTTATTCAGGAAGGGCCAATTGAGAGCAAGCTCTCTTTTCCAATGACGCCCTGATTACAAACAAGGCATCAATACAATATACATGCAAGGTGTAAACATACAGCAGTAATACAAAAAACAACTATTTCAAAAATATGTACACTCAGAATGCATGGCGTCCATGATAATAGCTTGTAGTGATTAAAGGGAATCAAGGCATCTAGCTGGAGCTGTGACAAAATATTATTCCATTTAAATGGTGCAAAATACTCAGAGGCAATTTTTCCTACCTCAGTCCTAACATTTGCGATATTATGAGCCAAGGGATCATGAGCATGAGTGGAGTAACTGAACAACTTAAAAGTAAGCAAGTTTGCTAGATAAACAGGTACTTTGTAAAGAAAGGCCTGAAAACATAAACAGTAAACAATTTTTTGTCTCTCAGAGCCAATGAAGTCAAGTGGACATTCTGGTACAGTTGGCAGTGATGGGTCATAAACCCATCACCAGTACCGTAATAAGTCTGATTGCACTGTGAAAACTGTGTCAAGTGGTTTTAGTATAGAGGGAGAAGCATGCCTATCAATGACATCTCCGTAATCCAATACTGATAAAAATGTAGCTTGTGCTATCTGCTTCCTACAGTACTGAGGATGGCAAGATTTGTTTCTGTAAATGAACACTAATTAAGGTTTCAGCTTGTTTAAACGTTCTGCTACATGTGGTTTAAAGAGGAACTAAACAGGATTTTCCCCGTGGCTATGCTACATTTTAACCTTAATTAAAAAGCTCATTGTGATTGTTAACTACATGACTTGTTACAGTGTGTAACCTGCACAGGTGAACTTAATTCCTTAATGCAGACCTTCTCTAAACTTTTGAATGCACATGTTCAACTGTTCAATGTTTCAGTAGGCTACTTATCACATGCTGTTCATGTGTCATCCTGCTGTTCACATCATGAAACCAAGAAAACACCTAACAATCTACCAACCGAGTGTCATCAGCAGGTTGAACAGAGACTGGAAAAGACACAGAAAGACAGAGGAGTGGACGTCTTTTGGCCACATGACAACTTATTGACACATTGACATTTTTTGTTGTGGTATACCCACCACTGTTGTTAGCTCTTGTTTCAATAGATTGTTTGAAATGAAGGAATTATGATTCAATAGCCTACTTCTTAAATTCCATACATTCATGTTACAACAGTGTAGCATTAACTTTTTACATTTTCCATACATTTCGCCCGAAAGTCGAATATCCCTAACTTTTTGAGTAGTGTATATAAGCTATAAGTGGTGATGTCTGTGCACCACTATCCAGCACCACATTCAGATTTGGTTCTTCAGTACTTGTTGTTTCCAAAGTTAATTTGCTGTGATCCTCTTTCTGTGGAGAGAGTTAACCTCCAGTTTCTCCATACATTTCTGTTTCTTTCTCAACCCTTACAAGAGGAAACGACATCCTCTTATGAACTACTCCTGAATTATTGTTCTGGTATTCATTTTCATAACTTGGACTCTACGGGACTGAACTTAACTACATAGATATATTCTCACTCAGGCAATCCAGTTCAAATAAAAAAACATAACTTTTTACAATGCAACAATGTCTACTGGAATATGATATTGATATTTTACTGCAGGCTGCTAGGCCACCCCACCACCCATTTTTCTCTCTCGCTCAGTGGGAAGAGAAGAACAGTGACTGTTTGAATCTTTAAATGGTCTAAATAATTTGGTATTAAAACATTCCTCAAACCCTGTATTTTATCCCAGCTCCTGCCCAGATGCCTGTACCGTCATTCCACTCCTACCTGGATAAGGGACGCTTTGAAACGTCTCTTAGCTTCCTGACACGGAGGTTTGCGGAGCTGGTGAATCGCTCCCCTGATGGGATTTTGGACCTGAACACCGTGGCTAACGAGCTCAATGCCCCTAAGAGGCGTGTCTACGATGTCACCAACGTCCTTGAGGGAATCCAACTGATCAAAAAGAAGTCTAAAAACTACATTGAATGGCTGTAAGTATGAGTGGATGCTGTAGATGGTATGTGTGTTTTGAGAAGGTGCTTGACGTACAATGAATATACCGTATTCACATTAAGATTCAGTGTCTGGATAGTCACATTTCACACTGATATTGATCCTGTCTTGCTGCTTGATCTGCTTGTGAACAGGGGGGGCAAAATAAATATTGAAACAGGCCCAGAGCTGGATGTTCTCGCTGAAGAGGAGAAGAAGCTGGATGAGCTGATCCAAACCTGTGTAGGGCAGATTCACTGGATGTGTGAGGACGATCACTCTCAGAGATATCCTTGCCTTTGTCAAGTCATTTACTATAATTGTCTAATACCCAAAACAGCCTTTCACCACCAGCTGTTTTGTATTTGAGGAGCTTCGTACATGTCCATCATTCTCCCATTTAACAGAACAGACACATTTCTGTTACGCAAATGTATCACATCTAAATTTAAAGGGATAGTTGAACATTTTGGCAAATTGGCCCATTGCCATAATCCCTATAGTTTTAGGAGTAGGTTCATTACCTTTAATTGTCAGTGCAAGCTGGCGGAGCAGAGCCGTGAGCTGCTCAGAGCTGCGCTACGGAGGCTAATGGGATTTCTTGGTTTCCCTCATCAAACTCATAAAATACACAATCCAACAACTCCAAAACATTCTAATGGATAATTTACCACGCTATGAGATAATGGAACTTAATGAGACAGAGTTGTTTTCGAAGCGTAACTCTGAGCAGCTCGCGGCTCTGCTTCGCCGCTTTAAAAATAGCTTGGACCGACAATTAGAAGTAACGAACCTACTCCTAAAACTATAGGGATTGTGGCAATGGGCCAATTTGCTAAAAATGTTGAACTATCCCTTTTAACAAACATAAATACAAACAAAAAATCTGTTTTCACACAAAGTCAATTAGAAGCTCCTCTTGTATGTGTGTTTCTGCAAAAGGTCAATTAATTAACAAAATAGTTAACTGATCATAGTCATTTGGATTATACATGGCCTCTGTTTCCACCAAACACCCCACCATCATTTTAAAGTGTGAACAGCTTGTGGTGGAATCTGCTCCAGTCTGTTATTAATATCAGCTCATGTTTTGTTGCACGCAAACTAGTTGTGTTATTTCTAACCTTAGACAGCTAAAGACAGTGGCAGGAATGTTGAATTTGTGATTATCTTCCTTGACTTTATGGATTACATTTGCCTATTTGACATACGAGGATGTCCAGAGGATCCCCAGTCTGAGCGAACAGACTGTGATTGTGATCAAAGCCCCCGCAGAGACAAAACTTGAGGTCCCACATCCAGCAGAGGTACGTGTCTCCACACAGCAGCCTCTCAAGAAATGGCTTTCTGTGGTCTCTCAAAGACCACTTGAGAAAATGACTGTGTATTTGTCCTGTGTGTAGAGCCTCCAGGTCCACCTCAGCAGCACCCAGGGGCCCATTGAGGTGTTCATCTGCTCCGACGACCCCATCCCCATGGAAGCTGCAGACACCTCTGTGACCACTGATAGCCACTTGAACCCGTCCACCAATGGGAATGACTCCGTCCCTCTCTCGCCCTCCTCGTCCTTCGTCCAGCTGTCTGTCAAAGGTGAGTGTAAGGGCATCGCATGGTCTGTTTCAAACAGGCGACCAATGCAGAGGGTTTAACGGCCACAGAGACGGTGGCAGCAGGTACCCTGTGAGATCATGTCCTTACTGCTGACTCAGTTTTCCTTTTGGGTGTTTAAACCTCCGTTACTCATCTTTCCTCCCCACCCTGTGTCTTCTTCTCCACACCCCCACCCAATGTCTCCTTCCCCGTACCCCCCAACCCACATCCCCTTATCCACACCCCGTCATCTTTCTAGACGACGCTAACACAACCTCTGGAAACAATAGTATCTGCACCCCGCTGTCTGATCCCACACAACCGTCATCATCAGTTACAGTCACCCCCACCTCCCCACAGCCCCCTTCTGAAGACCAACAGAGCTTTGTCACACTTACTCCACCTCTGGCTGTGCCTCTGGGAGGGGAGGACTACGTCCTGAGCCTGGCTGAGAATGAGGGCATCACTGACTTTTACTCTGTTGACCTGGACCAGTTGCCCCTGGATGTGCCCCTCCTCTGATTCAGTCATTCTGGAGGGAATGGGTATCTTCACTTAACTAGGATATCATGGGGAATCCAAACAAAAGAACAAAGCGCTGCTTTAAACAAATGTCACATTTGCCTAACTTGCACAGTATGACCAGGATTTACGACAGAGGAGGAAACCCACTAACAAGTTGGATATACTTTATATATACTTTAAAATATTACGTTGGATCCTCTAATGGCATTTTGGACTTGTGCTGATGTGCATGTTGTCAGACGAAACACTTTGTTTCAGAGCTTTAATCTGTTCTTCTCATAGTCCAGCCTGTGCTGCCAGAGCACAGGACTAGTGATTGAACTGCAGTGTTTGGCCTGAAGTGATGGTCTTGAAAGACACCATGGATCAGAGTGTGTATTGTGAACACAGAGGAACTTTCACATCACATGTGAAAGATTTAAACACCTGTTTAGCATTACGAGCCGCTGATGTTCTCTGTTCTGAAAGCTGACTCATATCACCTCTGAGATTTTGCTGCTTGTCTTGGACTTACGGCAAATGGTACAACTGCAGATGGTGTCTGTGCACACTACAGCTCTTAGTTTAATAATGCTGTTTTCCCACCCTGATTCTGTGCCTGAGTGCCCCAGTCACAAAGCCAAGATGCTAATATGAAATCACATCTTGTGCCTCATTTCTGAGGGTTGTCCCCTCATCTTGCACTGACATGGAAACGACTCGCATGCCTTGTGTTTCCTCCACTACTTAGGAAGCGCCGCTCCGTTCTTTTGTCGAACCTCAACTCAGGGCGTCGGTAGACACCAAGTACCGATCTGATACCGAATTACAAATCTGTATACCTCGTATCATTGGAATGATGATCTTACTCTAAGGCCCATAATTGCTGTTTTAAATTGAGTGAATAATGTAACTGATACACTGACTTTTATGACACTTAACAATCTGTACTTATGAGGATCACTTAAGTTGTTGCTAGCATTTCTGTCTGCTGTGAAAATGGAATAACAGCAAAATTCAGTCACTGTGTGGATTTTGGCTTCTTTGGCCCTGTGGATGTCTACTAAAGGTGCAATTTTATGTATCAATGGATGATTGGCTCAAATCTTTATGGTGTCTCCCAAAGTTTGATATTGATATTATTCCTTTGACTTCTTGAGCCGATAGCAGTGCTCTGTCCAAAACAATGTTGAAACACTTCCTTTGACTTCACTGAAAAGTCTCTCAGCTGTCCATTTCATGGAGACGTCAAATATGTGAACAGGTAACCAGCTCAGGTACCAGTGGAGTCTGTCCTCGCCTTTGTTACTGTGAGGATGACATGGTCTGCTGATGTCACATTAAACCACCAGCAGCACTGACTCACCAGAGAAACCTTTTCCGTACAAAAACCTTGTGGCAGAGAAAATATAAAGGGCTACAATACATGTTTGGTGTCAGCTTAGGTGAGTATAATACTAAGGGTGTGGAAATGTAAATAGCTGCTTGCCGTTGACCTCGAGTGACAAGGCTCCTGTTGATGAGTGGAGCGACTCATGGCCATACTGAACCCCTGCATGCCCACGTGAACATCTCTTATGATTGCAGAAGATGCTGAAGTGCTGTGTTGAATTAGGTTGATTTTATAATATTATGACAGGCTCATTGTTGGAAAAGCTTTCTTTTCCTTTTTTTTTTTTTTTCTTAGCCTTGTCAAAACCAAATTCAGATAGAACCTAACCAGGGGTGCAGAGCTGAAATGACCAAAATAAAATTAACCTGGTTTAGTTTTGACAATTGATTTTATAAGCAACAATGCCAAATGTTTAATTCATAAAAAATGTTGCAAGCTGTCTCCCTAAAGCCATGTTTGCAGTCAGTAGGGCTAAGTGCTGCTGAAGTCAGAGCTGATTGAAGAGTAGCTTCACCTCCTCCACTATGGTCTTCTCTCGTAGCCACGTCACAGACGTCCGTCTAGACAGATGGAAGTTGGACCAGCTTGGAGTAATATCACTATGAAAACTAAACAAGACCGTTTGTTAAAAATGTGACGCACCATGGTTGCCTATAGACTTCTGATGTTCTGTTTAACCTGCTGTTCTGCGCTTCATGGATTGGATTTCCTCATTGGACTACCAGTTTGTATCACTAGTACAGTATGCACCTAATGCTTTCATGCACGTATGCAACTGGAGGATCTGGAGGGCTAAGTGTAACTCAGTTTTGGAAGTGAGTGCTGTGTCAAACTGAAATAAATGGAGATGTTACATGTTGTTTACTCCATAGTGCCTTGATCACTGCTCTCACTTTTACTTGCAAATACATTCAAATTCTTTCATAGCAAATCACACATGAAGGCGTTTATAGTTGTGTTTGTTCAGCTTTATGAGATATTGACTAGCTTTTAATCTCTTTGAGAAATCATGAAGTTAATCCCGCTTTTAATAACTTGCTCTCAGTTGTCTGAGGTAGTGAAGTTGCACAATTAGTTTGAACCTTTTTTCATATTTTTGTTTTTGTAAAGCTAGATTTTCCGTGCTCTAACATTGAACTATTAATCTATTATGGTCGTACTACATTGACCTCAGGATTGGAATATTGTTTGTTCGCCAGTCTACAGTAAAGGTTCACAGTTTGTAAGGAGATGTTTGAACAATTCTTTAAAAATGAATGAAATGCCTTTTTGTAAAAAAAAGTTTATCCAGCAATTTTTCAGCAACAGTGACATAACACAGAATCATGTTGTCTTTTTTTTTTTGCTTTTTACAGGCTTATTAAATTGTTACAAACGTGACTCAAATTCCAATTTATTTCCTTATATTTAAATGTCATACGATTTATATGAGCAGCTTTTAGGTCTACTAATCAAGGAATTGTATAATCATATCAGTGAACTGATTGACTTATCTCATTAGTCACATTCTGTCGGCTGTCAAACAATAGTCATTGTAAAGACACTGTAAATCATTACTGTAGCTCTAAACAGATGTTAGATGAGAGACAGTGGCAGTTCACAAAGTTATAGAAAGACGGGTTGGGTTTTATATTTTTTAATTAATTAATTAAATGATTATTTACTTCAAACAACTGCAAATTTGGTTTTAATCAAGTTATCCAATGGATCATGATGCGGTTTGGAAACGAGGAAGTTGCAAATTAATGTAGTTTCTTTTTTATGGGGTGTAAATGTATGCAGTTACAGATGAGCAGTGAGATCTGTGAGACATGTGCTCTGCTGCGGCCTCTCGACTTCCTCACTGTTTTCTCACATTAGCTGTAGTCCAGTCCAGTGCAGTACATGTGGAGACACTAGGAGGCAGTGTGAGCCCACAGAATCTCTGACACCCATACACAAGACTGTGATGTTTCAAAGTATGTGATGGTGTTGCACATCTTTTTTACTAGGAATTGACCTTTAAAAAATTGTAATCTAGTTGAATGGATCTCAGGTCCAGACCACAGTAAAGATGTTTCAGCTCTGAATGAATCCAAAACGTTATTCAACTAAACAGAGGAGAGAGAAACACAGAGAAAAAAGGTGTTTACGAATGATTGCAGTTATGTTTCAACTACTTAACACAACCTTTTTTTTACAAAATCTTTCAGTCAACTTCTGTTCTTTCCAAAAATACTAAATATTGTATGTTCTTTTTGGTTTTTAATATTTTTATTAGCTATTGAATGAAGCGTGCGCTGGATTTTTGAAAAAAATGACCGAAAATTGCTGATTTTCAATATAAAAAATGATTGGAGGTGAATGATTTTTTTCGTGGTATCAGACCCTTGGATATGTCAAAGATTAGTAACAAAACTGATTTTGATGCATTATTAGTTTTTTTGTAGGTTCAGTTTTTCCAAAAGAATCACACTTGTAACATTCGTGGACGTTTTGTCCCATTGACTTCCATTGAAACCACATTTTTTGATTGCGGGGCTATAACAGCATAAAAACATGCATTCTGCAATCTCAGTGGCTTCTCCTCTTCAGAAGAGGTCAAATTTGAAGATTTTACTGTCCATCACCAAATGGCGCCATTTACCTAGTAACCAGGCCTATGGAAACAGAGCATATATTTCTAGGCTTTTTCAATGGGATTTTACATAGAGGATATGGATTTGTTCAGTTCTGGTGTGTGTGCGCGTACAAACACACACACACACACCCACACGTGTCTGCATGAGCGTGTGGGTGTGTGTGTGTGTTTGTACGCACACACACACCCAGTACTGAACAAATCCATATCCTCTATGTAAAATCCATTGAAAAAGCCTAGAAATATATGCTCTGTTTCCATAGGCCTGGTTACTAGGTAAATGGCGCCATCTGGTGATGGACAGTAAAATCTTCAAATTTGACCTCTTCTGAAGAGGAGAAGCCACTGAGATTGCAAATTTTGTATTTATTTTTTTACTTTTACAGCCCTGCAACTCCCTGCGATGAAAAATGTGGTTTCAATGGAAGTCAATGGCCTCTAGGGGGGTGCAATTTTGGAAAAACTGAACCTACAAAAAAACTAATAATGCATCAAAATCAGTTTTGTTACTAATCTTTGACATATCCAAGGGTCTGATATCACGTAAAAAATCGTTTAAGTTGGTCGCTGTTTCATCATCATGATCACAGCAGAGACGACATTTGGTGATGGCAGCTTTTTTTTCTTTCATTCAAGTAAAGTTGCAACAATCCTCCTACACAGGATTTAGACAGGAAATGCATGTAATCAGCGTACAATGCCTATCAATTACCTTTGAATTAGATGTTAGGGTTAACAACTGAAAAACAAACACCTTTCTGAAATCTTCTAATGAGGTCTTATTGACACGGCCTGAGGTGACCCAGTATCCTATCCTGGAGGTCATCTACAGACAATAAACAAGAAGACTGATGATGGTAATGAGCTGAGTTGTCAGTCAGGCTGCTTGTCTTTATCACAGCATCCTTGTTTTTAATTAGATGACATCCTGTATGTACATAAAAATATTCATAAACATGATATTAAAGAGAAGTTAAATACATATGATGTTTAGACCAGGTTCATAATTATGTGGGCAGTTGCCATTGTACGTGTGACCGTACAAACTTTCTCCTATTTCAGTCCTGTTTAGAAACTCTCTGTCCCTGCCTCTCTTTGTCTGAGCCACAGCATCTTCAGAAAAACACATCAGTGCCCTCAACATGATGATGTAATCCGTCGGCAGCCTTCAGCATCCACACCCGTCCATAGATGGCAGTGTTGCACCTCAAACCTCCCCGTAAACCCTGTCAACCCAGTTCCCCATAAACAGAGGCACGCACTCTTCTGAGTTCATGGAGAGTCACTGGATCACTGCTGTTATTGATTCATGTGTGTTTCTGTTGTTGTTTTTTTGTCCCCTCTCCACCACAAAGAGGAGAAAAAACAAAACAAAGTGAATATTGAATGGGGGCGATATCGAATGAGTCCTGACGTCAGCCCCCTCTCGTCTCAAGGGGGCCTCAGTTAAAGATCAGCCAATATAGCTGTCAATCAGCCGATCAATTGGTTCGATGAAGTTTCATTTTTAGAGTGCTTTTTCCTGTCACCTAGGAGGCTTTAAAGCGCCGAGCAAAATACCCTGACGGCAGAGCTTATAGGATGAGATAGGACCAAGTTGCCATGTAAGACTCAGACCCCACAGGAGGGGTGGGGGCTTGAGAGTGACTTGTGATCCACCGTCGGAGTGTAGGATGACAGTCTGGTCCAGCTGTGCTCTATCACCAAAAATCCAGCACTTGTTTCTCCACTGTGCTCTTGACTGGGGCTGTTTTGACTGCTGCAATGCACTGAGGCAGGGAGTGAGTGAAAGAGAGAGAGAGAGAGAACAAAAATGAGAGAGGGTTAAAGAGGGAGCATGATAGCGAGAGCGAGCGAGAGAGAGGGAGAGAGCCGTACTACTCGCCGCTCATTGGCTGCCGCCAGCACGCCGTCTTTTTGCGTGACGCTCTCCCAGCCAATCGGACGCTCTCTTTCCAATATTTTGGGTTTTATGAATGAAGAGAATAGTGAGAGAGCAGGACAGGAGTAGTTTGATTCATCACCCGCAGCTCATGGTGTGCAGAGTACAGTGAAGGGGGGGGAAAGGTGCGCTTGTTTGCAGCGCAGGCTGACTAAGACGGCCTCTGGATACAAGGAGGACGGGGCAGGACGATGCCCGAGACAGGAGACGGTTAGACGCAGGACAGCAGTATCTGCAATATCAACCTGTAGCTTTATCTGCTCCGATGCACCCAGTTAATTCGTGTATCGATTGTCTCTGCTCTTGAGTGTTAATTTTAGTTCTTGGCCTATTTTCAGTAAAAACATTGAGCACTGCCACCGCTTTAGGAAAAACACATTTAAAGAATCACTGGCATTGCTTTGTTCTACTGAAGGAAAAAATGAAAAGTCACATTCTCTGCAGTCCTGCTAGCAACCCTTAGATCCAAACAGATGAAACATGAATGAGCTGTGGGCAGCACTCAGCGTCAGGAGATGCAGCGCTGCAGACGGGGAGACTGTAAAGTCAACAGTCCCACGGTGCAGGGGGAGCGGAGAGCTGCTGCTTTGACATGAAGCAGCCCAACCCTGCAGTCACCAGCAGTGAACATGATATTTGCACTTTGACGTCCGTTTGATAAAGCGTCTAATAGCGGGGCGTATAGGAACTCGTTTGAACTCCTTTCTTTTTAATTTGTTACTCACTATCACTTTGCATATGTGATACAACACCGTGAATGATGGTTGAGACTGTTGGGGAGTGTATGCCCCATTTGAATGATTATCATTTACACTTTTATGGCGGTCTTCCTCCTTTCTTACTCTGTCCTGTCCCCCTCCTGTTTGTGTGGAGGCGTGGCCTGTTTTACATTTTTTTTTTAACCTTGAACGTCCAAAGTGCAGTTGAGGAAAACATGTTGACTGTGGACCTTGCTGTGAAATGCGATCCACTACATAGCCGGTGCAGACAGCTGTTCTAACTAGAAAAAGCATTTCCAAGAATGGAAATGGTGTGACTGCTAACAGCAACTGAACGCTGTTGCAGAATTAGCAAATAGTGCAAGCAGTGATCACCATACAAATGTTTGACCAAGGTCGGAATCGAACCCACAACCTCATGGTCATTAGACTTCCACTCTGCCTCTAGGCCACAGTGCACACACAGTTGCAGAGACTGTTGTCTGTTAATGATCTGCACACTGTCAACATCAAGAAAGCTTGAGAGTCAAGCTTGAATGACTTAGAATGAAAATTTCTGTGAATTTCAGGCTGAGAGCAGCAGTTTCAACATGAAGCAAGTTATCAGAAGTCAACAGATGACGACTGGGAAAATAATTCACTATAATTGTTGTTGAGGCAAAATTTGAACCAGCAACCTTCAGGTCTCCAGACCAGCAAGCTAACCACTAGGCTACAGACAGAGACAGTATGTGAGGGGTAAAGAAAACCTTTGATACAATGAGCTTTATACTATGAGGAATCAAAGACTGTCCAATGACAGCTGAATAATTGGAATCAAAAGTCAAGCAATGATGTGAAATGACTGAGGGAGGAATCGAACCCATGACCATATGATCACTAAACCTTTACTCTGCCACTCAGCTACAGAGAGCACACTGCTTTCAAGACTGTTGTCATTCATTCTAATGTGATGATGTGCTGCAAACTGGTATGAGTAATCAAGGAGATAACAAACACCTGTAACCAATTGAAGGCGGTGGAGGAGAGCAGAATTCAACATAACATAACAAGAGTTCTTCCCTTGGATTCGAACCAGTGACCTTGGGGTTGGGAAGCAGCCACCCTAACCCCTACACTACAGTGGAGTTGTCAAGAAGACTGTTGTCTGTTAATGATCTGCACACTGTCAACATCTAAAAAGTTAAATATTTTAAAAAGTATAAAGAGTTAAAAAGAGAAAAGTAATGCCAATAAAGTCCAGAAAAAGCTGCACGTTTTGATATATGAATTGTTGAAATAGCACAAAGTATGAAGGACTAGAAGAAGACCGTAAAAAGGCGGAAGAAAATGGCCAAACAGAAGAACAATAGTGTGACTGCTCAGCAGTCACACTAATTAAAACTTGAGTTCCTCTGTTCCTTCAAATGAGCGTAATCTCATCTGCAATGAAAAACGTGTCTGACGCAAGTAGACAGGGAAATATGGAGGGATGGCGGCCCGACAATCTGTCAGGGGAGTGTCACTGCGGGGTGACTGTGGGGTTTCTGGGTCTGCACACGTTTTTTTTTTTTTTTTGAATATGTAAAAGAGGATTGTTAGAGCTAAAACGGACTATGAAGTGGCTCTTAAAGCGGGGCGTTCCTGTGGTCTGGTGGTCTGGGGCGCACACTGTTCCCAGCTGAGAACCTTTGCGGCTTGTCAGGCTCCTCGCTCTCTCTGCATGTTTCCTGTCAGACTCTCTAATTGAGATGAAATCTCAGAAAAACAATTACGCTTTTAAAGATCCGCCCACACCTGAGAACTGATCAGTGCATCGTCACTAAATAGACGGTGCTTAGGTGTTGTTCAGGGGTCAGTTTGGAGTCGTACTCCTGTCCTGTCTGTAGACGCCTGTTTTGTAGTGCAGACAGTTCTCTACAAAAGTGTTAAAACGGTTGACTACAACAGCATCTCTCTTTTTGTCCTCTGTAGCTCTTTTCACCAAAGTCGAGGTATAATTACTGAGCATAGAGCACCGTCACTGACAGTAGCAGTGCTATTGAAATAAGTTGATTTGCTGCTGTCTTTCATTTTACACACTGGTGTGACCGGACCTTGATGGTGCACAAATAGTCAACTATAGCAACAAAGCCTGAACCTTCGACGTACACGCTCAAATATTTATGGTTCTAAAAGAACTGTGAAAAGATCTTTTTTCCTTTTCTCTTCAGCGTCTTTACGTCTCCACATTCTGTACCGACAGCTGAGGTCGCATCTGTCCAGTGTTGGTGGATTTCTCCTTTTTAAGAGCACACAATTACACCATTCACTATAGCACAATTTATCTAAGGTTACATCCACATCTTCCTCTTCAGCTCTTCCACCTAATGGGTTGGCCTTCGGTGCAGTGAAGGTTTGTGCTCCTCCCTCCCCACAGGAGATTAGGTAGTTTTCAGAGGAGTCAACATCACACCTCTGCAGGTGCTCTCTCCACAGACACCACGCAGAAACAGTTCACTGATCTGCAAAGAGCTCTGAGCGACTGAAACCTGAAAAAGATACACTTGTGTCCTTTTAGTCAATCGAGGGCTGCAGCATCCGTCGGCTTTTTGGGTTGACCTGTTACATAATTGCTGTTAGAGTGTGGATATGCAGAAGGCAGAGCTGACAACTAAATATCTGGTTTTGAGAGTGGGTTTGGTATTAAAGGTACAAGGAAAGTGCATAATTTAAATTTGCAAAAAAAAAAAAACATGAAAGCAGTAATTCAGCTTGAAAGGATGCATACTAGAAGTTTCCAGTACTTAAAGGGATAGTTCAACATTTTGGCAAATTGGCCCATTGCCATAATCTCTATAGTTTTAGGAGTAGGTTCGTTACCTTTAATTGTTGGTGCAAGCTATTTTTAGAACGGCGGAGCAGAGCCGCGAGCTGCTCAGAGCTACGCTACGGAGGCTCATGGGATTTCTTGGTTTCCCTCATCAAACTCACCAAATACACAATCCAACAACTCCAAAACGCTCTGGTGGACAAGTTGTGACCTGCACATTCACCACGCTATGAGATAATAACGGGACGTTACCAGACAGAGTTGTTTTCGAGGCAAATGCAGAGACTGCTTGCCGAAAAACTGCCCCAGACGGGAATGCGCATCAGCGGTTTTGCATGAATTTACCTCAAAAACAACTCTGTCCCATGAGCCTCCTTAGCGTAGCTCTGAGCAGCTCGCGGCTCTGCTCCACCGTTCTAAAATAGCTTGCACAGACTATTAAAGGTAACAAACTTACTAAAACTATAGGGATTATGGCAATGGGCCAATTTGCCAAAATGTTGAACTATCCCTTTAATACTGTCCACCTCTGTGGATGCTTGAGAGAGGATGCAGGAGGATCAATTAACTGCTCCCGCCTGCAGGAATCCATACAGCAGCTCTGTGGATGGACTGAGCATTAGGGGCAGTGATTTTCCTCTGTCACACGGCCTTCAGGGACTTGTCTGTACAAAGCTTTGACCTCTTCACAGGAGGCTCTGGCTTTAAATACAGCTTCTGTCAAAGTGTTAACACAACTCTGCCATATTCAAACGTGGGCTTTTCATACTGCAGGGCCCGGATCGTCAGGAGCGAATCTGAAAGCGCGAGGCATCGCTCCAGATGATGTAGGAGTTGGCTGGATCACACACAGCTGGGTCCTGGCTCGGGTACATGTGGAGCGGTTGGAATGTAATGTCTACTTCCCTCTTGTTCTCTGGTTTGAGGTTTCTATTTTTCCGTCTCTCGCGCCGGGCCGTGCGGTGTGGGTGTATAATGCCTCAGCTGTTGTGATGACAGCCTCCTGACCTGTCGTGAACCTCCTCCTGCCACTCCACCTCGCTCTCCAGTGGGTGTTTACTTTCTTTAGTTCCACTCGGATACATCAAATATTTGCATAGACAAAAACCAGTCATGAACCGGAGCCCGTAGGCACCTACCCTTTGGCCGACCGAGACAAAGACCGTCAGTTGTCATTTGCATGTAATTTGCATTAGATCCCCCCTGTGACTGTTTGCAATGTCAGGAGGCCAAATTAACCAGTGTTCCGTTTTAGCCAGATTTGCATCTCATTTGCATCAGCGTAGCTTAACGAGGGTTACTTAGCCGAGTGACCCCCGTTGGAAACTCCTTACCTCACACTCAGAGGAGGCAGATAGTGCGATCAGCTAATTTCATTAAGGGAAACAGCCGTTTGACTGAGAGAGTGCCTTTGGATGTAATCATTAAAAGGGACGAGGAGCTTGCAAGCTGTTTGTAATCAGGCTGTTTTTCGCGTGCATATGGACATTGTGTCATATTTACTGTAAGGATGAAAGATTAGGCATGGAGGGGGTAGCGGGCAGCATCAATCTCACTCAGGATCTTAGAGCAGGCACATTAATCATCCCATCTATGGAAAATCATCCTCATCAGACTCGGGGCAACAGTGTGCACACATGGTGATGATCACTCGATGCAGGAGCGGACAGAAGGAGAGTTAGTGGCTGACTGAGCAGACGCTCTGCAGCCAATACTTCTTCATTGATCCTCGGAACTTGGACTAGATGTTCGACTGTGTTTCGCCCCGCTAATGTGTTCATATGGCAGCGCCTGGCTCCGTGGAAGTCCCAGCACACCGAGTGGGCCCACACACACACACACACACACACAGGCCAAATCATTTACCTTCTGCATCTTCACTATGTTGATCAGTGCCACCTCTTCCACAGAGACTGTTTTTTTCTCTCTCTCTCTCTTTTTTTTTTTTTTTGGTCTTTCCCCCTCCACTCTCCACTTCCGTCTTGATCCTTTTATTTATAGAGGGTGTGAGAGCTTTATGGGAAGATGGATCCCTTCGATATTATGTGGTGGATTTCAATAAGGAGAACCAATTCTGGCTTTGTTTGTGGAATCAACCCACACTACAAACTAATACACAGACATCAACCTGGGCAATATATCATCCACAGATATTTCATCATGTCCTTTGTTTGCTTGGAAAGGAAGAGAGAGAGAGAGGGAAAAAAAGAGGCAAGGATTGGAAGTCAGAAACCAGGGCCAGGTTCCATGTGGAATTGTTGCACTGTGCAGTTTTTCTACAAGCGCTGCCTCCAGTTTTACAGCTGCTCCTTTTATTTCATGAAAAGAATGTTACATCCAGAAAAAAAAATGCGATTGGGATGTGTTTTCCCTCCTTTTGCTCAAGGATTTATCAGATGTTTTCATACATATTGTATACAGTGGTTGGGCACGCTCCCGTTGAGTGGTTTTATTAGGAAAATGTGACTCCTGTTTTCTGTATAGTGCACTAATCCCATTTCTACACAGGAATGAAAATGCCCTTGTTGGCTAAATCTGCAATTATTCCGTCTCTAAGCGGACTAGCCAGCACTCACACTCTCATTACCAGTGTTTAAGTGTTTAGTAGTGTGTGAGGTGCTTAGCTGTGCGTACTTGCCCACGTGCGCCTGCGTACACACCCATGCATAGTGTGTGGCTGGTGGTAGGTCTAATGAGGGAGAAGGCCTTGAATGGATCCTATGCTGTGATGCATTAAAGCTTAATAACCTGTCCTTTCAGCTCGCTCTTAAGAACATGCTCCAGCGCTGATAATTGGAAAGATATTTGCCTTTTTCTCTTGCTCTCTCTTGTCTCTTTTGTCTAATGGCTGCTTTCAGTTCAGTCGGGACTGTTTTGCCCTTGAAAGATTATTTCTCCATTCTCCAAGTCATATTTTGGCTCTTTTACTCCGAGCACAGTTTATGGATGAGGTGAAAGTGACATGTTTAGTTCTGTAGGAGCTACCATTCAAGCACCTGTCACATTTAGCTTAGCACTGATGCCAAATGAATGGAAGCCATTCAGAAGTGGTCTAAAGGCAAATGTGCCGTTAACAGTTCAAATTAATTGAATAAAATCAGTAGTAAACAGTTATAGACTAGGAAAAAGACTCACATTTTCTCTCTCTTATGTCAGATCTGTGCTGTGATAATGGTCTGGTGATGTGTGTAGGGATGGGAATTCATAAGAGTATATTGATGCCAATGGCATTATCATTGATCTTTTTTTAAATTTATTTATTTATTTATTACATATTGCCTTAATCATAATCAATTCTCAGTGTTGGGATTAAAGTAGTCCTACCCAGGTTGTCCTTTTCAACTTGGTAACAGGCAGCGATCCAGGTTTTTCTAACAAGTAGCTGTCTGTTGCCTCACAGCTACATGTATCTAATGCACCAGCCTGTCATCATCTAAAATGGATAATAATAAGTTTATTTGAAAACAGGGACAGTCCACATTAATAACATTACTGTAAATGAAACAGAGAATAGTTGTTAGTTCACTGCCATTGAAGATTTCAGTTAGCCCTTGTAGTGAACATGTTGTTGTTATAACACAGGATATGTAACCTCAGAAACAGATAGAAGTCAGGCATAGAGGGACAAATATGGCATTCCTGGAATTGAAGGCCATGTTGCATAACAAGGTGTTTTTACCCCACATTAAATCACAACCAGCACCAGCATTGATGAAAGGAGTTCCTATGCTTTGAGAGGCCCATGAATCTGATGGTTTGGGCCATTAGAATTGGTTCCCAATTAGACCCGTTTCTTGAGTCCCATCTACAGATATAAGATGCTGCTTAAAGACTGGAAAATGCTCTACTGCATGTGACTGAACATTTACATGTCTGGTTTTTCTGCCCTGTAGTCAACACTTGTTAACTGACCATTAACCTTTGACTGCCAAGATGGAAGTGTGCTATTTAGAATAGCCAAGTGTCTGTAAACCATTAAAAATAGCAGTATATAAGGTTAAAGTTGACAGTGTCTTAATAATGAGCGAGACAGATGAGCACACGCAGCAGAGAAGCTTTTCCAGCAGAAAAACACACAAGCCGATGGTTCTTTTAGCGCCATTGTTGCAGAAGTGATGTGTGGTGCTCATCAAGGAACATATAAAAACCTCCATTCTAGATTTGTGAGGTGTTTAAGAAACTCAGGTGGTACTTAGATTTGATAGGTGCAGGCATCACACCTCTGTGACCTAAGATTACCCATAATATCCTCACTCCGTTGCCCTGCTGAGAAGTTTATAAGCTTCTTCAGTGAACCATAATTCCAAGTCAGTCTTATAGAAGAAGCTGACCAAAGTTTCCCATTTTGGTTTTCTAACTTTAACACAAGATTTCTGGAATTCCCTTTTGAAAATGTCAACGTCGGTTTATTTTGATGTTAAATAGGTTAATTTGATAAGAACCTTCAACATGTCATTCTGTCTTTGCGTGACTGTCATCCACTGAGCATTAGCAGCAGCCGGCCCTAGACTTTCACCACTAAAGAGCGAATGGCAGACTTCCAGCTTGATTCTCAGACTAGTCGCGAGCTAAACAACCGCAGGAATGCGACACGAAAATAAACCAGTTGATGCGGCATGCCCCGCCGACAACTCACTGACTTGCAAATCACTCTCGTCTCGTTCCATACCATGTCCTGTATGCGTTACCTCCCGATGTTTATGCCTTCAGCTGGATCCTGGGACCGCTGCTGATGAGAGTTAAGGTTAACATTCGTGCCAGTCAGCACTCACACACACACCCCTCCGCTGCTCCGCTGGCTGCTGGCTCCTTCAGATGTGGGTTTGTGTTATGCCCCTATATGCTGTAGATTAGAATAAAGGGCAACTTTATGTGTTGACGCCCTGAGCGGTGTCTGTATGGCTCGCAGTAAGTGCCTAATGTGTGGTCACAGTTGGTAGAAGCCTGTCCACATTGCTGCCTCGCCACAGGGCCGAGGACAACGGCTCACCGCGCCTGCTTGATTAATGCGCTCTGACCCAGAAACTAGCAGTCTGACCTCTTTAGCTTCTGCTTATAGAAAACCTCCCGCCCTCTCTCTCTCTCTCTCTCTCTCTCCTCCACACCTCTTCCTCGCTCTCCCTCTGTTGGCCTTCTGTCCTCTTGTGATGTGACGTTACACCCCCTGCCCCTCCCCTGTGAAGTGTCCCTCTGAATCAGTCTTGGACTTCACCGGATTCAGTTTCTTTCTTTCTGTCTCTTTTTTTCCCCTCTCTTTACTTTCATAGCACCTCTCCCGCGACCCAAATCTGGACTTCTCAAGTCATGTCTGTCCTGCCTCTTCAGTCAGTGGCTTTATTTCATTTATACGGTGATTAATTTTACAGCATTGTCAGCAACAGGCTTTCTTTCCTTTTTTTTGCTGTTTTAAACACAGGATAGACAGTGATTTATGAAGACACTTAATCTGCAGATTGGTTTCCCTCATTAATTTACAAGCTCAGATGATAGGTGGGGAATAAGGCTATTTTCTCTGGGTTGATTTATTTCACTGCTTTTAATTTTATTGATACTCTATTAGAATTAATCACTGAGAAATTGTCATTTATTTCCTCGCTAACACATATTTCTGAATTCACTTGTATAGTAATTATTAATTATCAAAACAGTCATTTGTGATTTGTCAACTTTCACTTATCGACAAAGTTAGAAATGGCCTCAGCTCGTGTTTGGTCCAACGTGTGGTCGTGTGAGTTATGAAAGCTGCAGCTTAGTGAACCACAGCAACAGGAGGATATCTGTTCCCTGAAACTGTCCTTTAGAGGGTGCTCCACTCCAGACAGGTGCTGGTTCACAGGGCTGCTTAAAGGCTCAACATGACGGACCGTAACCCCATTGCCCATGCTGCAAGATGTGCACAGATATGCAACTCTGGTTATTTCAAGGTAGCTTAATGTAAAATCCCCCTGTGCAGAGGTGGATATGCACACCACCAATCTCTGCTGCTGTGGCAACAGCACTAACCACTGCTGTGAGTTTGGACGGCGTGGTCATTCACTATAACCACAGCTGGACTGAAAATGACTTGATAAAAAAAAAAAAGTTATCATCAAACTGGAAACTAGGCTAATGTTAATACAAACTAAACTGGACAGCAGATTTCTCAGAATAATAAAGAAAAAAACAATATAAAAGCAGAACAGAACAAACCTCTTGTATAAATATCCATAGGCTGTACAGGTCTGTGCTGTGTTGTAGCCTACAGCTCATTCCAAAAACAGACAAGTGTCTCCTCTCAACAGTGCCAAGGCTCAGATGACAGCCAGTGCTCATTACACACCAGATGCTATAGCCTGACATATAGATGCTGTTTCCACAAATATTTCTAACAAGTGTCTTGTCGTCTTAAAAGGAAAGAAAGAAGGAAAACATGCACAACATCTGGACCGTCACAGTCAGTGTAGCTGCTGAGGCACAGTGTCTGCATGTCCTTACATGAAAATGAACTCGGTGAACTGAAATCAGATGCATATGTTCTAAGTAAGTCATTCAGATTTGTGTCATTAATTGTCTCTTATTATGGAGGAATATTGGATTATATGGAAACAGAACAGAAAATCAGCTGAGAACCCCCCCCCCCCCCCCCCACGCACACACACACACACACACACACACACACACACACACACACACACACACACACACACACACACACCAACACCTCTCTTGCCCTCTCTCCCCCCTGCTCCTGTTATTGTGACTTATATAAGCTGTGTTACTGTTTCTGTTTGACCTCTCACTGTGGTGACAGTTAGTGCTGTGAGAACGCCGCCCAGTCCTGTCCCATCAGGCTCAACAGATATGTGTGTGTGTGTGTGAGAGAGAGTGTGTGTAAGTGGAAGGCACTCAGCTCAAATAAAGCACGTATTACTTTGGCAAAATATAAGTTGAGCAGAAGTGCATGTGCTCCTGGGGGAAATTATATTTGAGTAAAACATAACAACCTCATCAAGTGAAAATACTTAAACATTAATAGAAGAGCACAGCCGTTTGTAAATGCACCGTGTCCTCAAAGTTAAATATATGGATGAAAACTGTGAAGACTGTTGAGAATGGACTGAAATGGAATGGAATGAAAGTTTGCATATGTTTATACGCTATGAATCCTGTGACTGTGCTGTTTGCACATATAGGAAGTGTACACAAAACTAGGGCTGTCCCGATTATCATATTTTGATAATCGAAGCTTCGCAGACATAAAATCGATCAAAATCGAAGCTACGACGGCCGGGGGGGTGCGCGATCGTAATGTCTGACGGGGGGGGGGGCATATCTCCAAAATCAGGCAGGTTTCCAGGATGCCAAGTAGCCTACTCATTTTGATGTAACAATTGCCGATGAGAACCGGTGTAAAAAAGGAAAGAAGAAAAAAATCGATCATGGACGTCATGATCGATAGCCAATGCAACGAACGAAGCTTCGAATTTGTTTGGTCAGCCCTACACAAAACCCATTCAAGTTATAATCTCTTCACTTCAAGGGATACATTTTGGAAAATTGGCCCATTCCCATAATCCCTATAGTTTCAGGATTAGGTTCGTTACCTTTAATTGTCGGTGCAAGCTATTTTTATAATAACAGAACGTTACGAGACAGAGTTGTTTTCGAGGCAAATGCAGAGACTGCTTGCCCCGACAGGAACACGCATCAGCGGTTTTGCATGAATTTACCTCGAAAATGACTATGTCTGGTAACGTTCCATTATTATCTCATAGCGTGGTGAATGTGCAGGTCACAACTTGTCCACCAGAGCGTTTTGGAGTTGTTGGATTGTGTATTTGATGAGTTTGCTGAGAGAAACCAAGAAATCCTATTAGCCTCCGTAGCGTAGCTCTGAGCAGCTCGTGGCTCTGCTCCACCGTTCTAAAAATAGCATGCGCCGACAATTAAAGGAATTAATAAATGAACCTACTGCTATGTCTGACTATAGGGATATGGGGTATAGAGTCTGAGAGCTTGAATGGGAAATAAAAAATGTGCAAAGGTGAACATCAGGGATCAGCCACAGTGCTGTGTAACTGTGTAATGTAAACACCTGTCACTGTCAGGTGTCTGGGTGGAGACCTGTAATCTGCTAGAGCAACTGTCCCAGTTCATGGGGTCACGGGATCACAGCCCACATACACACGCATGTACAGGCTCAAACATATACTGTAGTAAATCATAGCAACTATGACTGCGTTTGTGGAGAACTCGTGTGTGTGTGTGTGTGTGTGTGTGTGATGGTATGTGTGTGCAGTGCACGTCAACATGTGTTTGTCGCCCCTCTGGACCCCGCGTCTGACCGATTCTAAATGTCATGCCCCCCTCGGCGCAGAGTGGGAGACGTTATGCAACTTAATCCCCACATCTCCGGCTGCAGATTCGTCCACGACGGCCCGTTTGTTTTGTTTTGGTCATTTTGCTGTGTTTGTGACTACCGACTACATTACAGTCAGCAACTTAATTATACGACCCGACGCGTACCACTTGGTGAGAAGCACATTGGGAACGCTGGGAGCTCGTATGGTGCAGCTGTTATTAGCCGGAGAGAAGCAGGTTAAATGACGGATATCTGCCCTGTTTGTTTTTGTTTGTCTGCTGTGACCAAAACATGTGTGTGATTTGTCCTCATTCTAGTTGAGCTCTCACATGTCTGAGCTGGGGATTGCACCGTTTGATGCCTTTCAAGGCCCAGTTCTCATAGTTCTCTCTCTCTCTCTCTCTCTATAGCTATGTAACCAGTGGCCTGGTTGTTGGGTTCTTGTGCACTAAGTTCACCTCTCTCTCTCTCTCTCTCTCTCCCTGGATGAGTCATCGCAGGATAATCAAGCCCAGAGCTTTACGAGGATAACTCAGCCCGACAGCACAGACACGCTCTAACCGCCATCACCACGCCGTCAAACAAAGAACCAATAGACTGAGCGAGCGATGAGAGAGAGAGAGAGACATTGATCAACAAGCACCGGAGAGGCGGAGGGGTTTTTATTTTGACTTGTGTACACAAGATCTCCCCTGTTCTTGACTGACTTTGTGTATGCATGCGTGTCTTTGCATAAATAAGCCAGTGCACGGGTATATGTGTGTGCATGCGCGAGTGTGTCCCTCCCCTGCTGGTTTTGGTAGGTCATCGGGTGCAGCGAGTTGGCACATCAGGGTTTTCCCCAGGTTAGTGCCAAGGCCAGTGCCCAGGATAATTATGGTATTATTGCGTGTGCGTATGTGTTTATTTTACCAGAACGTTCTCCTCTTCCCTTCATTCCCCTCACATTCCCGCTCTGCACTCCGTCTGAAGCCAGTGGTGCCATCTGTCAGTTGTGTGTGTGTATGTGTGTGCACGGAGCTTCAGAAGGAGAGAGTATATTATGCAAATGAGACATAGAACGAGAAAAAAAAAATCAGAGGGTGGCAGTGAGCGGAAGGGCGGAGAAAGGGGGGGAGAGAAGTGGAATGGAACCGGCTCTACGTGTGCACGTGTGTGTGACTGCGAGTGTGTATTTGTGTGTTTGAGCGTCTGCCCGAGAGCTGCAAAGTCAGCCATTAATTTGACCCCTTCCTGGCAACGTGAGTGTGTTGTGGTTTGACACTGTGTGTGTGTGTGTGTCTGTGTGTGTGAACTGGAAAGCGGCTGGTACCACCAGTTCCTTTACTGGAAGCACACTGTGAAGCTGGAGCCATCCAAGTGCTATTTGGTGTGCAGGGGTGGAAAGAGCAAAGGCAGCAGTTCCAAAATGTCCCACTCCTGTAAATCTGATGCCTTGGTGAAAGATTACTTGATTAGAACCAAAGTTATTGACCTCAGATTGTACCAGAGGAGGATGTAGGAGTCAAAAAAAAAAAAAATCTAATGATGGTGTATAATTGTCGTTCTCAGATATCAAATATCGTTCTCACATTAACCACAGTTGTAGCTTCAGTAGCCTGGAGCCGGTCGCCTCAAGCAAGACTGCAGATGTCTGGTAAGCTCATCCAGACTCCATTACTGTCTATGGGGAAACATTAGGCTCAATATTGGTGACAGATGCCTCAAGAAGTAACTGGGATGGGATATCCAATCCACAAATTAATACATGTGAACTTTGCTAAATATCATTATTTTACATATTTACAACTCCAACACACGTAGTTGATTAAATATTGTGTTTGGGAATTGACTCCCTCTGGAGACACTAAAAACTTCAGATGGTTTTTTTCATGCATGCAGTAGTTGTCTGCTGTAAACACCACAGATCTGTGGAGTTCCCCCACTCTCCTCAGGAAATAGATATTGTTTTTGCTCATGTTTGGCATGTGGAAATACAAAACTTACTATCAATTTATGTTGTAACTCCCCTTTAAGGATTTCATACTCCCTGTCAGGAGGGGCCACCTCAACAAGGACATACACACTCTTGTATTGTTTCAAAACATGCCAGATGAGACAGTTTAAGTAGCTGATCTTCTGTAAAAATCCCTAAAATAAACTGGATAAACAACCTGAACTGGAAGCAGCAGAAGTGATTCAATATGATTGCAGCTGGCCAGTTAATGACGTGTATGAAGAGCCTGCAAGCAATTTGAAATGTGGCAAAGAAAGGCACTTTGGTCAAAACATACCTAGAGGCAAAATTACTAACTGTGAGGACAGGAAAAAAAAAGAAGGCCCAGTCGGTTGCAGATGAGGAGAGTAATTGAAATTTATTACTTCCACCCTTGGGTCGGGCTCGGGCTACATCACCGCAACACAAGCCCTGTTTGTTGCTCCCAGTGGCAAAGTGTGGTTTCAGCGTTGGTCATGTCCAACTCAAAACATTTTACAGTAACAACTACTCAGAGTTTGCCACATCCGCCCGTGTTGTTGTCTCTGGACCATTAGGATTCGCTGCTTCACATTCTGCTTTTAGTGCCGAGGGATAATTACATGAAAAGCAAACGTTTTCCTTGTGACATGTGATGCCACACGGCCTTTTACATGGCTTTTGGACGGTGAGCAGCTGAAGTTGGGTATCTAGGTAGATATCCAGGTAGATACTCATTCAGCTGATAACTTCTCTCCTAATATAGTGTAGAGTCAGGTGGGAGATGCACAGAGATACTAGGAATGAATGAAGAACCTACGACTACAGTTGAGTATGAGAATAACAGGAATCGAATGCACTCAACCCAAATGGATGCACATGGAAGATTACAGAGCTGAATCATACTCTCACAACAATCATCAGAAAAACTACAGGTCCTCAAATTAAACAATAAGCAATGCTTTCAGTAGGACAGTGTCATTTATTTGTGGCTCCCGTAGCTGTAGCAAAAATAAAATGTTCTGATGTCAAACTCCTGTGGTTTGGATTTGCTTAGGTTTGAGCACAAAAACAACTTAAGATCATGTCAGAGTTAAAATTAGTCGTTGGTTAAGGTTGGACGACTTCCTCCCCCGTTTCCAATCAGCACACAGACAGACTGACACAGGAGCATTATGCTGAACCCAACGGGCTGCCAACTTTTGCATCAAGTTAACAAAACGGCATCGGTGTCATAAACAGATCCTGACCTTTTAATAGCCTGACGTAGAGCGGCCTGTCCACTAATCAGAAGGTTGGTGGTTTGGTTCCCGTCTGCTGTAGTCATTTCAGCGTGGCCTTGGGCAAGATATTGACCCCTGAATTTCCCCTGATGTATCATCAGTGTGTAAATGTGTGTGTATGCTAGACAAGGGTATCGTATGTAGACTGTAAACAGGGCAGTGTGTGTTTTAGAGATGTCACGATTATAAATTTTCTTGGTACGATTATTGTCAGATAAATAATGATGGTGTTAGGATTACACTATGAATGTGTAATATCAAATATAGTCAAAAAATAATTACATACTCACTGTTAACACAAAATATTTCAAGTATCAATTAATATATGACCAATTATTAACCCCCCAGGGAAGTGTTTGAAATATTCAGGTCATAAATTGTCATCTATACCAAATGTTCGTTTTTTGTTTTTTTAAATACAAATGACATGCTAACATTTAAATTCCTACCAATTCAATGTTACGTTAGTTAAATGGACCAGTATCTGAGCATTTCCCTTTATTTTGCCGCACATCTGCCGATATGGTTCCAACATAATCTTTTTTGGGAAGTGACGGTATTTAGGAATCTTTACGATTAATTAATTAATTAATTGTAGCATTTAATACCACGGTTAATTGTGAAAACAAGTTATCGTGACATCCCTAGTGTATTTCATTGTAAAGTGCAGTACAGGCCATGTTTCACATGGTTTTAGTGGTTTTACTCCCAGCTGAAAAGATGCTGTAGTTTCTATGCCAACACGTGGAGGCTCAAATTAAGTTCACCACACCATCTCCTCCTCCTGTGATAGATACGATGTGGTAACCACAGCATCAGATGCACCTTCACCAGGTTTCCCCACCAATCATAACAAACGGCGTGTTGTTGGTGTGTGACTTTTGACTTGACCTATCCCACACACACACTCCCTCTCTCTGCTGCCTCTGTGGCTCCATAACAACGTCACACCACTTCTCTGCTCAAACCAGACCTGATTCATAATTCTCACTGCAGCCAAAGGTCTTTGTCACTTGAACGTAAACATATGTTGTTTCCAGGCATCTGTTGAAACAACCAATTCTGTTGTTTTTTTTCCTAGTCTCCAGCAGCGTTTCAGGGACTGTACAATCTATCACAACGAGCCATGGAGCTTTTCAGGAAGTAAGCCAAACACCTTATTAAGACACGGCCACAAAAACACCCCCAATAACATGAACACAGCAAGTTTCCCAGCTGCACAATGTTTTTCCAGGCCAATGGAAAAAAAGTACCTTGAAAAACCAACAGCAAAAAGTCTGTGACAGCAAAGTGAGATTTATAAAAGTAAAGAATCAGCCATGAAAGCAAGGTCAAAGATAATTGAAAAGATAATTACATGAAAGCTTCTGTATAAAAATGAGTCGGAGGCTTAATCTGAAAGGATGGTACACATTTAACACTCTCAGCTCCTCACATGGCTCCATCGAAAGTTGGAGAGCCAAATGCCCTTGATTTAAATCTAGACTTAATACGCAGTAACTCTTAAATGAAGATAAGGACGTCGAACTACAGGCACCACCAGTGTAATTATATCACGGAGCCTTTGTGTTTCCATGGTATCTGAAGTCACACTGTGTCCATGGTGGATATGAGAAACAAACATCACTGTGTGCACATGTGGTGGGAAATAGATGATGGGAAATAAAGTGTTATAACGACAGTGAGGTTGACTCGATAGATGTCAGCCTTCAGGGACGTCATTAGATCAGATTAGCGGCAACTCAGAGGTCATTTATTTCGTCCTGTGCTTCTGTGTTGTCATCTGACTGACCTTTGACCCTCGCTGTCTCCTCTCACGCCCTATTTGCTCCCCCCGTCCTTTCGATCCATAGGCTCCTCTGATGTCTTTCTCCTCAGACAGACTCTTTTGTCGGTCTGAGTCTGTCTTTATTTCATAGCTTGTATTGTCCTATCTCTTCTGTCTGAACTTCTGTTCTTTTCTTATAATATAGAAGTGCTCTTTGACTTCATGAATGTGCTACCTGAATAACGTTGACTCATACAAAGTTTGATCTCAAGTATTCCAATCCACAACTTTTCTTGCTTTGGCATTAAAAATGTTGATCATGTTCTCCTCCGCTGACCCTCGGCATGAAATGTTTGTGTGGGAGTCGGCTTCGCTAGACTGTCTGCTGAATCTGCTGACTCTGATGAACACACACGCTGACAACAGGCTGGAGTCTGAAATTCTGTTTTTGTAGTAGAATAGATTTTCATTTCCTTCACATTTTTTTTTTCTTTTTTCTTTTTCGCCCTCACTCACAATCAAAATAATTTCACTTGACTGAAGGAGGGAGACGGCGATGTCTCGGCGGCACGCTTCCCCATCGCCTTCGAGAGAAACAACATTTCAAGATGACATTAGACAAAGTGACTTTTTAGCTCCCTGCAGTACACAGACACAGATTAGGATCACTTTAACCGCAGAGATGCTGGGGATGTGACAGCTGTGGTGTTAAACTCAAGCAAGATGTGTGTGTGCATGCATGTGCGTGTGTTTGTGTGTGCCTCCTGTCCACATCTCATATTCCTGACTGGGCAGGCGGTATTCTCCTCGTCCCACAGGAGCGTCTCCTCCTTCCATCTTTGCCCGCTGCAGGAGGTGAACCAGTGAACAGGCCTGTAATTGCAGTAAACATGGAAATGCAATATTCACACCAGGACAGCTCTGCTTGCTTAATGGACAACTTCTGTCATCCGTCTCACACCCCTTCCCCTATTTTCCCCTTATTTTTGTCCGATATCTCAACACTTTCATCACCTCGGACGCCAGATGGCAAAGTCATCTCTGAGTCGATATTTAGAAACGAGTGTCTCTCCAAACAAGAGCCCTGTATTCTTTTAAATGTTGTCATATTTGCAGTGTTAGAGCACATAGATGATAGCGTTGCTGTGGCTGATTAGTGTCTCTTCTTCCCAACAATAGCTTTGTTAACACAAGCGTTTCCTAAAATCAAGACCACATTTCCTATAAACTGTGCTGCTGCCTGTTACTCAAGATGTTGCAGCTTGTAACATTCTTGTTTCTCACACCATGTTGGCTTTCCGTTGCAAGTCTAACGAGACTAAACATGCTCAAAGTAAAACAGATTTTTCTTTTTTCATCTGCTGCGGCTAGAAAAGCTAAGGGACAATGAGGTCATCTGATGATTTAGGAAAGATGTATATTTGCTTTCATAGCAGATTAATACCTCATGTCTCAACACATGGACAGTGGATTGTGTTGCTATATTAGCTCAGACTGGAAGAAGGTGACCAGCTTATACAGTAGTTCATTAGCAAGCAATCAAAAAGTTACTGTTTCCCCCCGTTATAACGCTGTTGCCATTAATAAAATGTGCCGTTACTCACCGTTACTTGACTCAAGTCCCGTCATATAATACACCTGTTAAAGTGTACATTATACACATTTGTTGTCGATCAACTATCGGAAAAAAGCGGAAAAAAGCTGTTTAATTGGAACTAGTTCCAGACAAACAGGTGGTTATGTTTATGATTAGGTGGTTAGAGGGGTTGAGTCCAAGTAATTTGACATATTGGAGCATTTTATAAAAAAGTTATGTAATAGTTCAGGGATTCCCAAACTGTGGTGCGCAAACTGCTGCTAGGGGGTCCGTGACATGAAAAGGGTAATGGTGACGCTATGGTGTTATGTTATGTTTATACATTATAATGAAGTTTTCAGTGTAAATAGAAATTTCAAGAAAAGCATTTGTTGAGCTGAATTAAAAACATTTTAATAAATCATTTTGATTAAAAAAAAAAAAAATGTGTACCCAAAATGCAATATTCTTTTAGGGGTGCGTCAGCTAAGTCAGAAAGTAGAAGGGGGTGCATGGCCTAAAAAGTTTGGGAACCACTGCAATAGTTAGTTTTCCTTGTAATATAAATGTAATGTAAACTCAGTTACTTTTTGGGGAAAGTAACTAGTAGCTATAACTAATTTATTTTTTAAGTAACGTGCCCAACACTGTTGACAAGTCATGTTTGTCTTGAGTTTGACATCAACAGCATCATTGCCGTACAACCATTGGCATATAGTCGCACTAAAGTGTTGTTCTAGTTGATGTTTAATTCTACTATATCTAATTATTGCAGCATAACTAGAGTTTTTGTTCTCAAACACCAGTCTATCACCAGTTACGCCTGTGGTGTTGATAAAGCTCCTATGAAGTTAAAGCTTCACAACAACAACAATTAGCAGTGAAGTGTTTTTATCTTCAGCAGAGAGTTGAACCGTTACAACTAGTGTCACAATTAGACATGAGGATTTATTCACAATGAAACTTTCACTTCACATGATGTGTGATCAGCCTAACCAGCTAGCTTCCACTGTTATTACATCAGTTCAATGTAAATAGTATAATAAAAATATTGATGCAGGAATCAGTATGCAGTTAGAAATAATTTCAATAAATGAAACAATTGCAATTTTAAAATATATTTTTTTTTCAATTGTCATCTCAGTGTAGATCGCTGTGACATTTCTTATTATATTGAGTTTTGCTAATTATGATTGTAGCTCAGTTCTCACGTTTGTTGTTTACCTGCTACAGTTTCTGTCAAAATCCAGTCGTCTGTCAAACACCTGATCATAACTACTGTGCACGTAAATTCATTTCAACACGCTTCTTTTCTTTCCCTCGGTGCACAGCGGCGATCACTTAAAACTTTCACTACTTTCTCGCCCCAAGGCTTCACGCCATCTCTCGCCTCCTCTTTCTTTGAGCAATTAAAAGAGTTAGCCTTGCGAGAAGGCTGTTGAGCGGGAGTTGGTTTGTATGCCTCGCCAGACAATAGCCGCTCTCAGTCACTTTAGCAGCGGCGCGATGCACAGTCGGCCCAGACAAAGGAGGGAAAAGACAAAGTGAGAGAAAGCACTGGAAGTTTGTATCATGGGTGAATGTAGATGAGAACCGCCTGTAACACACTCATCATCATATCTGATGCAGACAGAATCATTCTCCTGTCTGAGATGTCGCAAGAAGGGACGCGTGTGTATTTGTGTGTGTGTGTGTGTGTATCTGCCCCCCCTCACGCTAATAACTGATTCCGATCACTGCCCCAGCATTGTCTTGTAGTTCCCTCTCGAGAAATAAAGCAGGAAAGATAAAAAACGATGGCGGAGAGAGGAATCCTAATTAATTGTGATGAATATGCAGATTGGGTTGAATCCTCTGGATAGTCGGCTCTTTTCACCACGATCTACTTCAATATTTAGACAGAGCTTAGGGACAAAGACCAGTCTATGCTGAGAATACAATCACCCTCAATTTAACTTCACTATATTCCTTGGACTTGTGTGAGTGTGTATGCCTTCCTTCTTTATGCCAGAGCTCTGTCTAACAGCTCTGCTTCCTTATCCACTACAAACACTTCCATCTGAGCCCTGCAGTTGTTGTTCTGTCCATCTTCCAAATAGAAAAAGACGTTTTTTACCCAACCTCTGCTGATGCTGATTGAATTTTTGTTATTTTGAAACCGGAGTAACATCTCTGTTTGAGGTATTTATTAGTAAAACAATGTTTTTGAGTGTGATATTTTAACACTATTTGATACAACTGACAGCACAGCAGGGGCAGCTGAATATAAATTATTTTTTTCGAACAAAAACCGATGGTGATAACTTCACAAATGGCAAAAACAAATCAATCTGTCACAGTGTTTCTCGAATCAAGTGTCATATTTGTGATGATCTGCCTTATTTCTGGAAACTTGTACTGACAAGTGGCAGTTTTATTAAAAGGAATCATTTTTCTGGTCAAACTGAACCCAAAATTGCAAATTACTTGTTTTGTTGCTTTTAATAGGGTCTCCATTTTTAGTGAACCCATAGATGAAGTCAGAGTTTCTGGAGAACGTGGAACGACAGCAGAAAGATGAGCAAAAAATGGGACAAGTAGATTGTCATGTAAGTGAGCCGTCACAAAGTGAGTCAATGAAAATCTAACAGAACGGCAGACTGCGACAAACAGTTAGACTTGGCACCAGGGTTGTAGTGTGTGGCTGCAGTGTTGCTTGCTAACATTTTCTAACTAGCAGTTAAAGGAGGTGTAAGGGAGTCTGCAGACTGTTGATATTTGAACAAGCAGCAAAACAAATACCCCCCCCCCCCCCCCCCCCTTCAGAAGCTCCACCTCCAAAATCAAGGACACACTTCGCCAACAACACTACAGCAGATCTAGAGTGTCTTACATTCTGTAGCCGAAGTAAAGCAAAACAGAAACCATCACAGCACAAACATTATAAAGAATAACTAGCAAGAGTTAGTTGTGATTTGGATGGATTTGATTGTCAAAATGAAACGCTGAGAAGTAACGCTAAGCGTAATTTCGATTTAGGCTCCAAACTAAGACGTATAAGGGGGGAAAAAAATCTTGGTTTCGATTTTATTATGAAAGACACGCGCATCCGATTCCGCGCCCCAGAAGCCTGCATAGCATTCATGTGATCGTTTTTAGCACTGGTATTTGAAAATCAGATGGCAGAAGGAGAAGAGCGCCGTTTGGTCGACCCGTCTGCAGCTTCTTACTGGGTGCCTCGGGTGGACTAGTCGGACCAACAGGTCAGCTCGGACTGCAATTGGCTCCTAGATTTCCCATTTTTCAAGGGGTTCGGGGCTCGCGCTGGCGGGGCAGAACGGTAGGGGAAACACTGCAGTACACAGGTTATTTGTAGCACCAATCATTTGATTTTATATTGTTTGTATTTACCACTCTCTGCAAATAATTGATTTTGAAGCTGCAGGAGGTAACTACGGGAGCCTTTTTAGCTCAAACCTGTGACGTACACCAGGCAGCTGGGGCGCATCGAGGTCCGGCCCGGTTCACATATCAAACAAACCACGTGTTTGACTATAGCCAGTTTTAAATAACCCCAAATAACTAGGAGTTATGGTGTTTCGTACTCTGACACATGTATCTCAACCATTATTGTTGTGTTTGCTGATTTTCCATATGGTACACAAAACTGAAACTGTTAAGCAAAAAAAAAAAAATTGATGGTGCCAGGCCTGATCCAACTAAATAAATCCAGTGTACTTACAAACTTGTTTTAACGCGGACATATGGAAATATCACTTTCTGAAGGCTCTTTAACATATATTTGGGTGTTTGTCTTGCCTTTCTGGCCCCCAAAATGTGAGAATTGACCAAAAAAATCTGTAATGTGCAGACTCCCTAGGTTGAAATCCACATGGTTTTATGAGCTGTTGTCTTCCAGTGATGTAACTAGGATTCAAATTTGCATAATACCACTCCTACCTGGGACCGGTAGAAGGGACGGGGCAAGCAGTGGTTCATTTGCATTTAAAGGGACAGGCACTGAAAACAGATGTTCTGAACAGGGCTGTTTTGAGAGGATGAAAAGAGCTGTGATGTTTGATCCTTGGGGTATTTTGACCAAAGCATGTCACAGACATGTCTTTAAGACACTTGGGAACTATTTTAATTTGTGGAAAGGGGGCATAATATGTCTCCTTTAAGGGTTTAAGTTAACACTGAGATAGCAAACCACTGCAGACACAGATACCTACAACTCTACTGCTGCTAATATCGCCCTAACACCTCATCTGGACACATGAGAAAGCAACCTGACTGTCTGTGGGTAGTAGTTTAACATTAGCGGATATAAATGTGGCATAGCATCCTTCTAGATGGGATAAGCTGTCATGAACATTAGCAAACATGACAAAATAATACTGATTCATTAGCTCAGTGAGACACAGTGATACTGATGTTACTTGGCTGTTAAGCAAGAAGAAAGTAACCTCCACATCCATCTTCATAAATGTCTCCACCATGGTTGGATTAGAAAACGTGTTAGCTGCTGTGGAAGTGGAGATACAGCGTTCAGACTCGAGTCTGATCAGACTTGTTTTATTCTAAACACGAGAACCACAAAAATATAGATTTTCAACACAGTTTGGTTGAACCTTTCTACTCCCATACTCATTTTCAGTAAACACACAGCAGTTTCCACTGCTCCAGCTGCAGCATCCCAATATCACAGAGTTTGTGTTTTACATTCTGAGCACATTTCCGCCCAGCGCTCCGTTCTGATGCATGCATTCTGAATGTTGCTGAGCGGAGATGAGACAAGCATCTGGTTCCTGCTGAAGCTCCAGGTTCATTGCATGCACACTCTGTGCTTTCTTTTTGCCAAAGGAAATCTTTCAACCAATACCTCACATTCACTTTGATTGCATCTGTGAATCAAACCCTCATCGAGCCAAACAGGCAAACTAAAGGCAGAGCACTTCTGGCAGCTGTGATCCATAAAAGGAAATGGAAATTAATGCTTCATTTTATGAAATGACTGCTAATTTGCCTTTGTTTTATGAGAGTAGGTCCCAGTATTTACACAGTGTTTGTTTTTTCTCTTTATGAAAAGCAGCCATAGAGCTAAAGGAAGAGCACTGCTCAAACTACAGGAAAACAGTCTCAACTCTCTGCAGAAATGAATAATATTCATCCATCACCACTGGCTGTTATAGAGAGGAAAGATGAGGGAAAGAAAGGAGGGGCAAAAAAAAATCTTTAAGGTCAACAGAGGACCAAGACTCAGACTTTACTCCTTTCATCATCCACTTCCTGCTTTCTTGTTCTTATTTCAGTTTTTCCTTTATCTTTCCCACTTCTGCCAGAAATTATAGACTGACTTCATCCTGACAAATGCAAAGATGTGTGTGTGCGTGCTTGTGCGTGCGTGCGAGTGTGTGTACTCTATATATGTGCTTGCACATGAATGTGAATGCAGTGAAGGGTGAGTCATGTTAATGTCTGGAAGCCGTGTGGTGATCTCTGAACCACAGGCTGGCCGACAAGAGGCAGCCAAACAGTTGGTCATCTGGTGCGGGCTGAGATATCACAGGCTGGGTGTAAAACTGTATGTGTGTGTGTCTGTGAGAGAGAGAGAGAGCGAGTGTGTGAGTGAGAGACATGCATGCACAGCCACAAATGAGACTACTTGGACCAGCCACCTGTGTAGAGAAAGCACCAGGAGTTATGGATCTCATTCCAGCCATGATGATAAGATTAAAAAAAAAAGTTAAATGGAGTCTGGCACAGCTACAGACGCCATGCAATTATTTTACAATTTTAAAGGAAGTTGATTGTTTAATGGTGGTTGGACATATGAGACACAATCAGGGTGCAGCGGTGTGTAAAAACCCCTTAAATGAAGTAGTTTAGAGCAAACAACTTAATCTTTTAGATTTCATTGTTGCTAATTGGCCTCGACCTACACAGTTTCCTCCTCTTCATCTGATGCCAGCCGATATTAACTTGCCTCAAATGGCAGCAATCTATTTAATCTTTCCTTCGTTTCAGCCAAGTCATTGTCTAACAAAGACAATCTAACATTATGAAGCATTGGCCCGGTAACAGTAATGAATGGTGGCTCTATTGTACCATAGTCTGCCTCTGAACTACAGCAGCCTGTGCAAGTACCATCAGGAAAAGACTGCAGTATTAATTATGGTCTGTTTTTCTTGGCTTGGTAAGGTTATTAAAGGTGGAATAAGCAGGTTAAAACATCTACATCTATATAAACATAATTGCGTGTTAATTGATTAGTGACTGATGTCTGTCGGCAGTCAGTATTTCATTTATGTCAACACTGTTGGAAATGTAAAAGAATGTTTTGTCTTGTAAACATGGAGGTGAACGAATAATGTACTGCATGTGTTCAATAGTTTTGCGTCTACACATGGAAGTGATACTGGTTACTGGACATCAGTGAAAGCCAAAAGCTGCTACAATCAATATATGGTTAAAATGACCATGTGTGTCACTTGCAGTAACAAACCCTGGGAGAATGATCCCAGTCCTACTCGTTGCCAAATAGCTTTTTATCACCTTTTGGCTCCTTGTTTTGGTTCAGAGTCACAGCTCTCACTAGTGTTGCTGTCAACCAACAGAGTTAGCAACAAGCTAGTGAGCATAACACATTTAGCAGCTTTAGGGACTACGAGGAGTTTTGGAAAGCGAAGTGTTTTCACACTACATTTCCCATGAGCCTCTGCACGCACAGTGAAATTCTTGGACTGGCGCAAGACGGACGAAAGCAAAAGCATTTGCCAAGAATGTTTACATTAATCAATAACGAAAGTCGGAGGTTGGAAGACGATCAGATACCGTCGTAGTTCCGACCATGAACGATGCCAACTAGCGATCCGGCGGCGTTATCCCCGTGACCTGCCGGGCAGCGTCCAGGAAATCAGGAAATGCTGGGTGAGTCGACCACTAAAGAATATCAAAATAACTATAAAGACAAAACAATATATTTATGGGGAATGGACCCATTAACAAGTGTGGGTAACGTAGATTAATTTAGACTCTTTTATAACCAAAAGCAAACTCCTCGGGGTCTCTTTAAGGTAAATGTTTTCTTCAGGAGTTGGTGGAGACCAAAATCTGAGGGAGAATACAAAATTGACATTGGTTTCTTGTCTAAAAACATGAATCCAAATAAATCACCTTCTAACCAGTTTGTAATGTCTAGTTTGTTTCAAATGCTCCAAGTGGGCAAAATATCAGTTAATTTAAAAAAAGCACATTTCATATAAAGCATGTTTTCCCTTAGACTGGGGGGTGTATCTCCTGGTTGTTCTTGCCTCTTTACCCCAGTGCATTCTGGGATACCCTCCTTTCTAAAAAATAGGAAACCCTTAGCGTTACATTGCTTATAACAGTTGTTAGCAGTTTCTCAGTCAGTGCTGCAAGTTTCCAGAATCACAGAAAATCACTGCACTACTGCTCTTTATCGATACTGAAACAAACACGACTGTAGTTCATTCATTGTGTGTGAAATGTAGATTTCTGTTTTTGAGCACTTTGATGTAATTATATCTTTTCCCTTATGCCTCCTAATCAGTTTTTCATCATCATTATGCTTTTCAGTAATGAGCACTCCTTCTCTCGAATAAAGGAAAACATGCAGTTCCACACAATGGAATATTTAGTAGTGTTATGTGTCCTTGGATGTGTTTGTTCTCTTTTGGCTGTAACACGTGACTATAGTTCAGTGTGTGTGTGTGAGTTTGTAAGTGTCTGTGTGAGGGATGAGGCACAGCGGGGGGTTAAGACCTGAGATGGGGTGAGTCTTGTTGTCCTCCCTGAATTATTTAGCACATGGGGAGGGAGGGTATGTGAACGCTAACCCCAGCCATCTCAGGAGAGTACCAGCAGAGTGCACTGTTTGTGTCAGAGTTATTAGTTCTTATGTGATGCTCTCATCCAGCGCGGAAAACATACGGGCTTAGCAGCGTCGTCTCTATGAGTCACACAGTTTACGGAAAGAGGACGTACAGAAGTGTCTGGACTGAGATTGACCGAAAAGCTCATTTGGCCTCACGCTGCACCCTGTAATCCTGTCGACAGTTTCTGTGAATTTGACAGGGAGCAAACAAGCAAATAGGGGGAAAAAAAAAAAAAAGATTGAGGGTTGGGGTGGGGGGTGAGGTGGTGGTGGGGTGTGTACATGAAAGTGTGATCTTTTCTGGTAAAGCCTCTTAGAGCGCAGCGGGTTTACACTCCTGTCAAGTGATTTGTTTTATCTGTTTTTTTTTTATTCGGTGAAACGTCCTCTCAAGGATACGGCGATGAGTGAACCGCTTTAAAGCGCAGCCTGTTATTGTAAAATATTTTTCTAGGATTACGACTTGGCCATAGAGTAGAAGATTCGGTCGGAGGAGATCACAAGATCGAGACTGACTGGAAGCCAGCGGAAAGTCCTCGCAGGTACGGCCATGCGAGCGTAAGTGCGTGCTCGCATTTATTCCACAGCGCTGGAAGTCCCTGAACTTGTGAACTCTTGAGTCTCACCTCAGCCCCAAAGGCACAGAACACACATGAACACACACACACATCCTCAACACCCCCAAGGCTCCCTGCAGGTATCCTGCAGAGCTGTGAATGTGTACACTTCTACTATATTTATTCACCTTAACACTCATTATACCAACATGACCCACAGTCCGTCTACTTTTTCACCTTCATCATGCGGTTTTCAGCAACAACACTTTGAAAATGTTTTTTCCTGTCATTTCCCGTCCTCTCCTTCCCTCTCTGGTTTTCACCCCAATCCCCACTCCCCGTCTCTCTCTCTCTCTCTCTCCTTCTCTTTCTGCCCGGCCACTAACCCACCCAGCCAACATGTTGGCATACAAACACCGTTTTTAGAAAGCAAAACAACCCGTGGAATATGACTGGAATATGGAAACGCTTAATCTCTCTGGGTGGATGAGTATCAAATCCCCCAGCGGATGGTCGAGGCAGGGAGAGAGAGAGGGAGAGGGAGAGACTGTGGAGGAACACTCTGTTCATTTTGCCAAGGCCAGATGGTGAGGGCAGCTTTGGTGCTGCACGGCATCTCTGCCTGTCAGGCCATGACACACACACACACACACGCATAAACACACATACATACGCCAACCGATACGATTACCTCAGCCTGTTTGTACAGCAGTGGTCTTCTGTATGTGGTGGCCTAAGCGAGTCCGACTTATTAGATTAATCTTTTATTTGTCTCAGTGCTGTTATCACTGTTTTTCATCTCAATGTGTTGCTGGGATTAAAAGGCAGTTTCTGGTTTGCATTCCCCCTTGTTTGGACAGTCTGTAATCTGTTTCTGCCTGTGGATGTGTGTGTGTGTGTGTGTGTGTGTGTGTGTGTGTGTGGCTGAAGAGGGTACAAACATGTCCCAGAGCTCCACCACGCTGAAATGTCTCTGAGGTAGCACTGTGTAGCTCCTGGCTACGCTAAGTGTGTTTTAGCAGAAGTCAGCACACCAACGTCCCTCCAAGTTCAGATACAGCATCACACATGTGTCGACTATGTTGAAAGTCACAGGCCATATGATTTTGTGAAGATTATCTAATCCATGAGCTGTGTTGAACTGAAATTGAAAGTCTGATGCTGTTCAATTCAGTTCACTCTCAGTGGTCTTTGTGCTCATTTGTCAGTTGTCAAACCCAGTCGGGGGAAATCAAGGGAATTAAAATGAATCAATAAAACTGCTGAGCTATTTTCAGACAGGGCACATTCCCCCAGGAAAAATAGAATTACTGTTAGGTTACTGTTAGCTAGCCTGGCTAAGTTACTCTATCGGCCCGAAATGGGTCAATTGTAAAAGTGAAGCAAATGTTCTCCCCATGTAATTTGTGTGAATGAACCCATAATAGAGCTGACTCTAGTAGCTAGCTAGCATTGAATCACTGACTTCCCATGCAGCTGTCCTGGCCTGCCCCGGTGAGATTAGTGATGGTTTAAAATAGATACGTGTAAAATCACTAACATCCTCTAAGTGGTAGTGCATATACCAGAAAGGAGAAAAAAAAGTCTTTATCTGATGAGTTCAAATAAGCACCACACTCTCTTCCACTCAGAATATCACAGACTACAACCCGCCTACTGTGTAAAGTTGAGATCACTACGGTTCGCCACAGCTGCCCACTTAATTGAGCATATTAGCAAGCACAGATGAGTAGGAGTTAATGAAGTTGTCTAAATATGAGATATTGAGACAAGATAAATGTAATCAGTCTTTAGGTTTAGTCAAACCAGATTAACCAAGGAAAACCTCTCATTGCTGATTGCTGGCCAACAGTAAATTAAAGGGGACAGGCCCTTTAACATATATTTGGGTGTTTGTCTCCAGTGGCGGATTAAGGTAGTCATGGGCCCCTAGGCTATTCTTTCTTTCTTTCTTTCTTTCTTTCTTTCTTTCTTTCTTTCTTTCTTTCTTTCTTTCTTTCTTTCTTTCTTTCTTTCTTTCTTTCTTTCTTTCTTTCTTTCTTTCTTTCTTTCTTTTAAACATTTTTGTAAAAGTTGAGACAAGTTGTCTCGACTTCTGGCCCCCAAAATGCGAGAATTGACAAAAAAAATCTGTAATTTTCAGGCTCCCTAGGTTGAAATCCGCGTGGTTTTATGAGCTGTTCCCCTCAGTTGTCTTCCAGTGATGTAACTAGGATTCGAATTTGCAGAATACCACCCCTACCTGGGAGCGGTAGAAGGGGTGGTTAATTTGCATTTAAAGGGACAGGCAATGAAACCAGCCATTCTGAACAGGGCTGTTTTGAGAGGATGAAAAGAGCTGTGATGATTGATCCTTGGGGTATTTTGACCAAAGCATGTCACAGATATGTCTTTAAGACACCTGGGAACTATTTTAATTTGTGGAAGGGGGGTATAATATGTCTCCTTTAATAGTCTGGGCTGATCAAGTGTAGACACTCACTGACGCTGTGAGCAGTAAGGGCCAAGGAGTCGCAAAACATCATTAAAACGTCACCATAAAGTTTGGTCAGCCCAGATTGCTTCCAGGTAAAACTGTATGAGAGCCAAAAGGCCTTTGTTGAAGCCCATTACCGGCCAGTTGGATTAAGTTTTGCATGCGTAAATGAATAAAGTTGGTTGAATTTTAACTTCATCCCCATGAC
The DNA here is from genome assembly GCF_905171665.1 of Trachurus trachurus. NCBI lineage: Eukaryota > Metazoa > Chordata > Actinopteri > Carangiformes > Carangidae > Trachurus > Trachurus trachurus. The sequence continues at coordinate 22,133,171 of NC_139904.1, read as the reverse complement.
ATCTGTGCACTGATGGATACTCTAGAAGTTAATGAATTGTGTCACATTCGTGTTCTCTCTCCGAATTTCATCCATCCACATCTCAGGATAATTTTAAACACACTGCTGCCGTTTAACTCATGCAGGAGTTTATGGGTCAGGAGTGCTTCCAAAAAAACAACAAAAAAAAGTACAAAAGCACTGCATGTCACAAGTGGTCAGTGGGGGTGTTATTAAATTCTTCTAACAAATAAAACAGATGTCAGATGCGCAGTACAGTGGAAAAAGAGCCAAGCAGAAAGAGACAACAAGATGTTAAAGTGCTGTTTGTTGCTATATGCAGAGATGAGTTAATTAGTACACAATTACATAATAAAATCAAGATGATACAATAAAAAGTCATTTATGTTGCTTCTCTTTGTCTGACACCATCTCAGTGAGCGACCTGTTGATCTCGACTAACAGATTCATGTGACTCTCTGTTATTCAGATCCTGTGGGAGGTTAACATGAAGGATAAACACAAGATCTTGTGACTGTCACCTCTGTTGCCACCGAAAAAACCAAAGAGCCGCTCAGAAGTATTTATGGCTTCCTTTTAATTCCCTCCATTAACCCCAACCCACCGAGGACAAATATTGTGACTTGTGCCAAGTCAAGAACGCTCTTCTTTAACCTTTCCGGGAGTCGGCCTGCCTGTAAAATGACAAATTGTCTAACGTCGTTACCTTCAACGTGACGATGTGGGGACAAGATGTCTTGATGCCTTGTGCCATGTATCAACCAAAAACCCGCCGACGGCCCATATGAAAACATTCACCGTATTTCAACCCGTTCAACCGCTTTTTATAGCGTTTTTTTTTGTCCCACTTGAATGTCACTTCGATTCACAAGCAACAACATGAACCAACTCCAACAATAAATAAATAAACAACGCTATATTCAAGACACCATCCCATTCATCACAGGGGCCATGGAGAAACGCCGAGCGCGCTCTGACCCCGGGTGACCCGTGTGGAATGCGCCGCCGTCTCTGAGAATGCAGCTCGGAGCGTCAGCGCCGGCGCTCTCACGTGGTCCGTGTTAGGAGCTGTACGTATGAGAAGCGAGGAGTAGTTATCGCCACAACACAGACCGCCATTGTTGGAGCCGTCCTGATGGAAGCGGCAGCGCGGGTCATGTTTGGTTCCTGTTTGTGAGAAGAAATGGAAGAAATTCATAGAATGTAGTTTTATAGTTACAGAATAATAAAGCTCTACAGGTCACCACCTCTTTTTTCTCTCTCTCATTGACGCTACATAGTGTTTTGTATGTGTTCCTTCACTTGTTGGTTTGTATCCTTGACTTTATTGTCAAATGGATGTTTTTTTTTTTTTAGTAATTAAAGGGGCTGCTGTGTCCTCGCTGGGATGAAGTTGAGGGTGAATGCTCAGCCTTGCCTGTTGTTCCCCCCGTCACACTCTAGTTCAACTTTGTTGGCTCGACAAAGACTCTCCGTGGCCCTGAGAGTTAAATAGATATAATTTGTAATTACTGTTAGTACTGCAGAGGTAGATATTGTCTGCTCCACTCATGTCCTTGTGTGAAGTGTTTTGTGTATGGATGTGTGTGCGTGCATGCGTGTGTGCTGTTATATTTGGAAGGCTCTTATCTGCTCTGTCTCGTATTCCCACTGTATTTCTGGTGTGTTTAATCAACACTTGGCCCCGCTTGCACTGGAACAGCCGCTGTGAAAACACACTTTACCATCCTCTTTTCTCCCTCGCTCGCTAATGCAGTTTTTTAAAGCTCTGACTTCCTCACCCGTTTTTTTTTTTTTTTATTTATTTTACAGTAGATAAAAAGCGCTTTCATCCCGTCTGAGGTATCTGGCTCTTTCAGTGCGAAATAATGTCCAAGCTCTGCATGAAAACGAGCAGGGGTCTATAGGTCTGCCTGCGAATGCATAACAAAGCTGGAAATAGCTTGGCTCATTGCCATTCCAGACAGATAGGACCAGGCCCAGGGCAGTGAGGAGCACAGAGAGACAGAACCAGCATGGGGACAGAGCCAAGGTCGGCTCAGGATACACACTCATCAAGAGGTCGATGATCCAACCCAGGTGACCTCACACTGAACCAAAGAGTTTTATAGCCTGGAGGGAAACAGTGCTCTGTGTGTGTGTGTGTGTGTGTGTGTCTGTATGTGTGTGTGTGTCTGCTGTCCAGTAAAAGTTGTGTTTGCTCTAAGTGTCTGTGTTTATGTATGTCTGAGAGATTTTTCTTCTGTGCTGAACTTGGCCGGTTGAATGTAAACCAATGTGCTATTGTGAGTCGTTCTCCTCATTCTCAGGGTCAATGTGTCACTGTACTGTTTTGGGACGTTACATTGAATTACGCATGCAGACTCGCTGAAAAGCAGATAAGGAGGAAGCCAAACAGCAAGGTGACTGATGCTTTGTCCATCACACAGAGCTGAGATCAGAATGAATTGAGGAGGATCATCTCATATGTGAACTATAGGACACAAGAAAAAAGGAAAGAAAAGAAAAGCTTTTTCAAGGCTGAATGAGGACAATCAACATTTACATTTGAATAACAGTTACAGGTCAAACACATGAAGAACACTCTCCCTCACCCCATGTACTTGTAAGAAATGGCAAAAACTAGACACAAGTTTGTGACAATGTTTACATGTTGTCAGCTGGAAGGCAAGCCAAACACCCAAATACATGTTAAAGAGCCTTCAGAAAGTGATATTTCCATAATATGTCCCCTTTAATGTGAGAGATGGAGAGCACGGTGAGGACAGGCAATGTGTTGTGTTCAGCTCTACAAAGGACATTAAAATCTACGTGTTTGCATCACCGAGGGCGTGTTGAGGTACTGATATGTGGTACCTTTAATTTTACGTGAATCAATACTCAGTACCAATTAAAGGACCATTCAATACACTATTGAAATTCTCGTTGGCACCCCACATCAGACCCGGTCATCCACCATTACCTGTATCACCTTCGCCGGCCACGACATCCACCTTTCTCCATCAGTCACCAACCTTGGTGTAATAATGGACCCCCACCTGACCTTTGAACTTCACATCAAACAGCTTTACAAAAACTCTTTTTACCACCTAAAAAACATTGCAAAACTCCGCCCATCACTCTCTCTCCCAGATGCAGAGAAACTCGTCCACGCCTTTGCCTCCACCAGGCTGGACTACTGTAATGCTCTTCTTGCCGGGATCTCCAACAAAAACATCCAAAAACTCCAATAGGCCTACATTTCAAAACTGTGCTGACCGGATCCTTACAAGGACACGGAAATGTGACCACATCACACCAATTCTCAAATCCCTCCACTGGCGCTAGGGCTGGACGATTAATCGAATTTTGATCGTGATTACGATTTTGGCTTCTCACGATCATAAAAACACTGTAATCGAAGAAAAACGATTATTTTTTTGTCTATTGGTGTTTTATTCTGAAAAACACACATGCGCCCTTCCGCCCCCGCGCCTGCACTGCACTCCTCTCACAGTTAATGCTGTGGACGAGTCCACTCATGTGTTGACGGCGCCGTTTAAAAATCAGCGCCAGTGAAGAGAGAGCAGCGGCCACCGCTCAGGACGAATGAACGGGAAGTAATAATTTAAAACACTCGCTCGTCTCCTCAAAGCGGCCGCACAACAACAACCTTCCTCCTCCTCCTCCTCTTCCTCCTCCTCCTCCTCTTCCCCCGGCCCGTAGGCTACATGTGCATATGTTTACAAAGCCGGCAAAGAAGCAATCTGTAGAGCGGCGGATAACGTTATACGATGTTACGACGTGTATTTGTGTAATTTAATCTGTCATTTAAGAGATCACTTATGGGGCGCGTCAAAAAAAAAAAAAAGTTATGGGGTGCGTTTGTGACGAGAGCTGGGACAGCGCAGCGGGGCGGAGGCTCTGATCTTCCCAGGTTGGATTTCATCCCAGAGACGCAATAAGCGACACACACGGAAGCAGAGAGCCTCCATTCTCCCTCTTAATAAGTTAAACCATGACAATTACTCCAAATCTGTTTATTCAAGGTAAAAATGTAGAAAAGTTAAGCTAAACATCCTGTATAGTTTCTGCTGCTGGATCATAAAACTTAAAAAAAAAAGTTTTAAATTAATTTTGAATAAATATTTAAAATTATAAACTTAAAAACCTTAAACACACATTGGCACTGTTTATTTAAGGTAATAATGTAGCATGGTCAAGCTATAAATCCTGTACCCCCCCCCCCCCATAATCGTGTAAATAATCGTGATTTCAATATTGACCAAAATAATCGTGATTATGATTTTTGCCATAATCGTCCAGCCCTAACTGGCGCCCTGTCTCATTCAGGATTGAATACAAGGTCTCCCTACTGACCCACCACCAGTGTCTCCATGGTAATGCTCCTATCTACCTGAAGGAGCTAATCACCCCTCAGCCCACTACACGACACCTCCGCTCCGGTCAGGCAAACCTCCTGCAGATCCCAAGGACCAAACTTCGAACCATGGGAGACAGAGCTTTCTGCCACGCCGCTCCCTGTCTTTGGAATGCTCTCCCTGACCACCTCAGAGCACCACTGACCCTGGACCCTTTTAAAAAAGGCCTAAAAACCCACCTTTTTTAAAAAGCCTTTCATTAGTTGTTTCTTTTGGGGAGACGTTCTCTCTCCAAATTTTATCTTTTTATTTTTTATTATTTTTATGTAGCACTTTGAGATTGTTTGCTCAATATAAAGTGCATTACAAATAAAATTCATTATTATTATTGCTCACTATATGCCCACTATCTGCTATTTAGTGCTAGTGAGCGTGTAGCTTAACAAACATACTGTTAGCAGTTAATGGTGCAAAATGTTCAGTCTTTTCTTGAGGAAATCATCTGACAACAAATTAGCAAAACAAGAGCTGAGAGTTTCATTTAGTAGATTGGTCAGCTCCTGGAGTTAATTCTAATTAGCCACAGCTGAGTACATTTGCCAGTCACAGTTCACCTCACAGCTTGTTAAGACATTGTTAATAAAAGAAGCTGTTCCCTAATTAAAACTCTTGGCTTCTGCGATTCGAAAATGGCACTTTCTCCCTCAAATTGCAATTTTGACGAAAACCTGTTAATAACGGAGCTCTTACAGAGTAAATAGGACTTCAGATCTCTTGAAAAGAGCCTCTCCTCGCAGCAGGTGATCTGAAACACCACATTAAGAAAGACACAGGTGTTACTGATGACACTAACCAAGGCTGTGAGCTGCTCAAGTGTCCCAGTCAGCCATGATGGTGTGAGTGAGCCAGCGTGTGGAATAGCAGCACCCTGAAATGGAAGCAGCTAATTTAAATTGATCCATTATTAATGTAATCATTTCCATCTGCTAATTGTCCTCCTGATATGACATCATTAAAGAAACCAGAAAATATAAAGTCTGTTGCATTTCATAGCTACTGACCATATTTTCACATCTCCAGGCTGAATATGTCCCATCCTCTCTTAATGTTGTCAACCACCTTGTTATTCTTTTTTAGCTCTTATTTCAAATTATTTGCTAGAGCAGGGGCTCCCAACCTATTCCAACTCAGGGCCCACTGTCCGCAGTCCCCCTTCGTCTCCTATAAAGAATACATAGACCAAATGATGCGTTCTCAGAGCACTTTTTTTAATTTAATGATAAAGATTCAGGACTGAACTGAAAGCAGGGGGCATGTAGGAAGCACCACAGTCACTACTGTAACACAGCTAATACTGCCAGTTGGAGGAGCATCCTGACTGAATCCTGAATAACAGAGAATGGCTTCAGTTTGGGGGATGACATGAGTTCACTTTCATGTAAGATAGTTCACAGGTCCACAGTTTGGTTTGATGTACCTTGTTGTTGTTTTCCCTATTTTTAACTCTGCAGAAACACCATTCTGTTCATTTCATTTTATGAAAAATAAAGATGTTGATGCCTCTCTGTTCAGTGTTAGCCCGCATTAGTTAGGACTTGGCAACCTGCAGTGAGAGGGATTAGGCAGCTGTACATCTACATCTGTCATCATGATAAAATCTCCTTCTATGGTTCTTGGTGAATATTTAGCCTTTTTGCTCTTAAAGTTTATGCTCTGACTCACAGTTCACGTCAGCTCATGTGTGCGTGTGTGCTGACACACATAGACACACACTGTAACTGCAACCACGGGAGCCTTAGTCCATGTTCTTCACGCCGTACAGTAGATGAACCAACATAAGAGATGTGTTACCGCAGAATAAACGACACAAGCAGCTCAGTGTTTTCACAGTCTGAGTTTTCTCCTCCACTTTCTGACCGTAGTATCACCAGGTCACTCTGACATGGAGCCTCCTCTGTCTCCTCTACAGCTGACCTGCTGCTCTACTGGACACTCTAGCTCTCCACTCTCCGACACTAATGAAACTACTTTGCTGGGTGTCCGGTGCAACGCTTCAAACACATAACGACCCGACACAGGCGAACTGACCGGGCCAGACTCGAATCATGAACCGCTCCACACGTTCACTGTCACTTCAGCTGCCACTTCTGGTTTCTCCACTTCCACTTATTTCCTCCCTCCTTTCCAACTTTCACTTTTTCCTTCTTCCCTTTTAGCTTTAGCTGCTGCAGCTCAATCAAACTATACACATCCAGGCCAGGAGGCGTTGTGTCAGAGGGTCACGTTACGTCATGTTAATTACTGCTGTGTGATATTAAGGAGACATGTCCATAGCCGATAATTGTAATCGCGGTCCCGATTAGAGATCGTTTTATCTCCTAGGCCTTTAAAGATTTCCAGGGGAGGTGTTGGTAGAGCAGATGCCCCATGTGCACCGCATTGAGCGGCCCCCTCTGCCTCCCCATTTCCTATCTCTCTCCCGACTGTGCTTTCCATTAAAGGTGAAAAAAAAAAAATATATATATATATACTTAAAAAATTAAAATAAAAATTAAAAGATTTCCACAAAAATTATCCTATTTTGAAAATGATTTGGTGGCCCACAGGTTGGGAATGACTGTGCTAAGAGCAAAAACTTTGCTCTGACCAAAAGGACGTTAAAGTTTGAAGATTTGCTGCTCCCACAGCACCACGACACTTTAGGTAATGTTTCACCTCCAGAATGATCTAATATCACTTCATTTTCGACTCTTTACTTGTATTTTGAAGTTCTGATCCGCCTTTTAACAAAGCCACAGGGTGACGGTGTGACTTGCAGTGAATCCTGCCGTTAAAAGATAAGCTGTGACCTGCCTTAATTACACTGCGTTAACTCCTGAGGTGAACGTGTTAATGAATCACTTTAGAACTCAGTACGTCGCACGCTGAGCCAAAGTTAAAAAATAACAGAGAAACGTTAGTATATTACCTCGTAAAAGTCAAATATCAGATCATCTGTCTCTGTGTTTGTGCTCTGGCTGGGTTCCCGTTTCTCTCGGCTTCACCATAATGCCAGAGCGGCATCAGAATGCTAATTACAAACTTACACATGTTGACATCTCGCTGTATTTCCAGATAATTCCCCCCCCTCATGGTAATTTACCTGGCAGTATAATCAGCAGTATGGTATATTCACAGTGATCCTTTGATTTAATTTGCAGCCAGATTGATTGAACATAGCCTCAGGTCTTTGCCTGGCCCCTGCATAAACACATCCAGTCTATGTTATGTTTAATTCAGAGTCCTTCTACTGGAAGGGAACCAAACTGATCAGGACTTGTTTACACTCTCTGGCCTCACCAAGCCCTGGCCTACTTTTAATAACTCCACTGCACTTTAAATGGACTTTAAATATATGTTTGCATATGTGTATGTGTGACTGACTACATGCTGCATATGTTGTGCACAACAAATTAGCTTTGCATGTATAATGCAGGACTCCTCAGCTATAGATCCATATATTGTCAGGCTTGGGGGATTGAGATATTTTTAGCTGTGTGCTCCGGGAGACCTGGCTGTGTGTGTGTGTGTGTGTGTGTGTGAGTGACTGGTTACATTTGCTCGTCTGCGTGGAAGATATATGGCCTAGCAGTATGAACCCTTTTGGCTCCGAGATCTCCATCACTCCAGAAAGACTTAGAACTTGGGCCAGATAAGAGGCAGCTATGCACTTGATGACTTATAAAATAGGCCGATAACAAGCCGGTACAAGTCTGCGCTTTAATGCTTTAACAGAACGGGACTTTATCAGTCCGCCTCTCAGAAATCGTGGCAAAAGCTGCTCTGTGTTAAAAGTACAATTATATAACTAAATATACACATATACGCTGAAGTAAAAATCAGCGGCCCATCTGTCTCCTCGAACGTCTTCCTCTATCAGTCGAGCAATGAATCACATACACAGATACGCAGCCATTTAACCACAGATTTAATGTGCAGACTTCTGGACAACATTTCTCGAGGTGTGTGTGTGTGTCTGTCTATGTGTGTGTGTGTGTCCCTGACAGCTCCCTGTACTAACAGCCCCTGTGGCAGAACAGATACCAGCCAAAGATTAGGATGTAATTACACGCCACTTTCTGCTCCATCTCTCTGCCCGAGAGAGGAAGAGAAAAGAAATGGAGAGAGCGAGATGGAAGGAAGAGGAGGGGAAGTAAGGTGGAGATAAGGCTTGGCTATGTGTGTGTGTGTGGGGTGGTGTGTGAACATCCTCATAGAACACCCCTACCCGCCCCAATCTTGCACACACACAAAGTCACAGCCAATGAACTTGGAATCCCCCCCCCAAAAAAACCCTTTCACCCTCCTTACCTCGCTCTGCATGCGTCAAATGTTTTGACTTGAGAATTACCCCGCCGCGCTTTCATTGGCCGTCTGTCGCCATGGTAACGTAACGAACACCACCGTCCCATCCCACACATGCAGAAGGGAAAGGGGGTGTGTAGTGCCCTAAGCGTCAGACATTAGGATAATCCCCTCTCTCATTTAAATGTAAAGTCAGCAAAAGAAAAAGTGGCTCTGGCAAGAAGTGTTATATATGTATGAGTGTGCAGGCGGAGCAAAGGGGGGCTTGGGGTTGGGGGGGCGTGCGTCCCATGTGCACACCAGGAAGATCATTTGCGGCAAAGAAAAAAACTTTAATGGCATCAAATTTAGCTCTTATTTTTCCTCCTCCTTCCGTAATACACAACCTCTTTTCTTTCCGTCTCGCTACACATTACCGTGTTTCTTTTCCCGTGGTGACATTTTTAGGTCACCCCTCACTCACTTTCATCATCTTTACCCCGGCATGTTGCACGCACATCTGCGGGCGTATCTGCGCAAGGTGGGATGTGGGAGCGGGGATGCAGGAGGAGGAATCCCTCTGGGGAACATCAGGGGGAAACGCTGATCTCCCGGCATTCCCACACGCTCCCCGCTTGGCTCCCTTTTGAAGATGGGAATGCTGGTGTTGGAGGAGACAGCTGTCACAAACACACAGACACCTATAGTGCGATGGCAGCGGCACCTATACATACACACATTCATACCCTAACCACTCTGCTTCCTCCTGATTCTGGATCTGTCAAAGGTTCTTCTTTTCTTTTTCAGTTTTTTTGATATCGGAAAAAAGGGGGAGATTCCTCAATCAGTTACAACGTGGATATGAACAACTTTTAATCCCACCTCTGAGAGACCAAGAGGAGGGAGAGAGAGGGGGAGTGTGTGTGTCTGTGTGTGTGTGTTTGAGCGAGACAGAGAGAGAGAAAAGGGGGAGTTCCACATTTCTGCAGGATCAAAAGCTTTCAGGGGATTTTGGAGCTTGGAGCTGGTATCTATGTATGTGTTTACGCGTCCGTGTGTGAGTGTGTGTTTGCATGAAGGGGGAGGGAGGAGTCCAGGGAGCTTTGACACAGATGTGAATATAGAAAAACAAAAACAGCACACACAAACCTCCCACGCGCACACACCACACTCACGCGTATGCTACAAATAATCATGTGCAAATAGACAATCACAGTATACACACACCCCTCACCCTTTCTATAGTGCGCACACACATCACCCTCACTTATAGTACAAGCCCAACACACACACATAATGTATTTATTCACACTTCCAACTCTACACCAGAATGTTAAACTCACAGCTGGATTAATACTTAAATCTTACACAAAACAAACATATTGGAGCTGTGAACACAGACACAGGGCTGTAGAGAGGTTAAATCAGGTCCCGAGGCCTTAGCCCTGAAATGTTTTAACATGAAAAAGTTCAATATCACATTTGCACAGTAGATATTTTCTATGTCCAGAGTTGAGTTGCTCGACACCCAGGTTGCTTTTTTTTTAAAGTTTGTTTTTCACTTATTTCTCTTGCACTTGAACCATCGCTGTTGCATCAGCATGAGCCGCTAAACATGAGCTTCAACATCAACTCAGTTTGTTAGCTTGCAAATCAGTGAAAGCTACCAACCAGGTAACTATCAGTTTATATAGCCTAATTGTAAATATAAATAATTGTGTCGTCAAATGAATGAAAAATGAATTGAAAATTTAGTTAGTACAGATGTATGAACAGTGAGTTTATAGCCTATCCGTCAAAAAAGATATTTAATTTCATATAGCAGCTCGGCTAACTAAGGTTAATGCTAGCTAACTAAGCTGGATGCTGCGTGAGTTTCCTTCGTTTTACCAACTTTTTTCTCCTTTTTTTTTTTTTAGTAATGTTTACTTGTTTACTATCAGCTAATGTTAGCTTAATTGCTAACATTTGTGTCAACCATCTTATTTTAGCAATGTCCCAATGCTGAAAGTGTATTTTGGTACTGCTGCTTAAAACCATTTAAACATTTAATCCCATTTAAGTCTCTTACACAATTAACACCTAAACAAACAAACAAAAAATGCTAGGTTTTAAGTTCTTTAAACTCTTTAATATGGTCAGGCTATACTGAACCATTTCAGGGTGCAACTGGCAAACCTAACCCCCAAACTGTCAAAATACAGGCCTAGCCACATGTTTTAACAGTCATATTTACACACATGTTCGGACATCAATCACACACATGCACAAACACAGAGCCGTGCTCAGCCCCTGCCAGTCTGACAGCATGTTAAAATCATGAGTGGATTACCCAAGAGTTTCTAAATCATACCAAAATCATGGCTGGATTAATTCCATGTGACATCAGCTCGTCTGCGGCTCCTAAGCCATATTTAGTTGACGATCAAATAGCTTAACCTGGCCAGTTAATCCCATCCTAATATTCCACTAATCTGTCCCCAATCCAAATTATAACAGAATCAGCACTGGCCTGTTGTTGTTTGTGTTTGAGGGTTTTTTTTTTTCCTTTTTTCTTTCCTGCTTTGTTTTTCCACTCATATTTGGCACATAAAAGATAGTTTTGATCAAGACACCTGTTTGTATTTCTGGGCATGAGTGTGACTCTGTGTGTTTTTGTGGTTCTGTGTGTGTGTGTGTTTGTTTTCCTGTAAATATTCACCATGTTCAGGCACCATGACTCAAGTTCTGGCAGATTCATCACACCCTCACACACACACACTCACACACACTCACCACTGTGCCCTGATTGAAGCCACATACCTAAACAGAGGATTAGTGACTTATCATCATCAACTCCCTGGACTTTTTGATGTTAGCAGCAAGGTTATGTTTCCTGGTAAGGTTCTTATGCAACCTCCAAATGTTATTCATTCTGCTTTTGAAGAGCACTCTACTTGATGAAAAAATAAAAAGTGTTCAGGCTTCTGCCGCACTTGTTTGTTTGGAGCAGACTTAATGCTGTAATCAGATCAACATTTTCCACTAAGGATAGAGAGGGGAGTGGGAGTGGGCGGGGGGGTCTGAGATGAGGATGATGATGGTGACAATGAGAAGGGTTTAGCTCCGGGGAACTGCAGCGAAGAGAGAGGGGAGGATTTTGAGAAGAGCGTGATGGAGCGGTGGGTGGGGCCGATGGAAGGGGGCAGCAGAGCTTTAGAATTGGGGGGAAATTATTGTTGGGTGGGCGGGTAGGGGGGAGGAGAGAGGAGAAGGCTGAGGCTTGTCTGGGACCCAGGTATCAGTGAGCTGGTATTGGTCTTTTATTAAAAATCATTTATCAGCATGTCAGTGCCTTTGATGTGATGGATATGGTGTTGTTTGATTGATCACATATTTATTGGGGAATTGATCAGCGCCAGCGTCATTTCATTTGTCTGCGAAGCACTTGAATGGAATTTTAATGACACAATTTTTTTTAATAGTATATTTTCTTTGGCTTTTCACATCTTTATTAGATAGAACAGTTGAGAGAGACAGGAAATGGGGAGGCAGAGAGAAAGGGAATGGCACGCAGGAAAGGGCCGCCTGATGCGGGATTCGAACCAGGGCCTGCAGGAAAGACTGTAGCCTCTATACATGGGGCACCTGTTTAACCTTTTGCACCACTTGACACCCCTAATGACACATTTGAGAATATTCTTTAACAGACTTTTGATGCAAGTATAAAATATGTTGGACCTGACTGGCTTTAAAGGAGAATTCCGGTCATTTTTGACCCCTAAATTGTTTTCCTGATGGGCACCCAGTGTTGGGGGGAGCAAAAAACTTGACTAAAATTGATGCAGGCAAACCGGAATTACACTATGGCTACCACTGGGTGACCATCAGGAAAACGATTTAAAGGTCAGAAATGACCGGAATTCTCCTTTAATGATGTCGCAATGTGCACTATAGCTGCCCCTCCTCATACAGCATCAAAATGAATATGTCAAATGTTTTAGCCAAACTGTCCATATAAAATCCTAGGACAACAGTAATATTTGTGTTTTTGACATAAATTATTAGTTCTACATTATAAATTCTTGTAAAGTCCTAGTTAACACTTTTATTTTGAAGGGAGCCGGTTATCACACTTCGATTGGACATTTCCTTTGCTTCATTTATTTATTAGTTCATATTTTGAGTTGAGTTGACACTATGACCTCGGCTCTGGTTTTTCTCCAAGAAAGCCAGAAAGACCATTTATTCAGGAGAGACCTTGTGAATGCTTTAAACATCTGGACGTATCTTATGAAACACAGCAATAATTACACAGACATGAACCAGTCATTAAGTTTAAAGACATCAGAAGTCATGAAATGTAACTAGGTGAAAAGACACAACATTTCAGTGCTTTGCGAAAAGATTTGGCCACTTAAAGCAGAACTGTCAGGGATCAGCCTTTTAGACTCTTGGTGCCCACCTAGTACAAACTGAACTAGATGTGTCACTCTGCTGTACTGAACTTCTGTTTTTTTTTTTCTCTAGCAATATAATCTACAATGAGAAGTGAGTGTGTGTGTGTGTGTGTGTGTGTGTGTGTGTGTGTGTGTGTGTGTTAGGGATTGAGGGCTTCAGTGTGTGTGTCAAAAGCCCATTCTGGTCGAACCGTAGCAGATGGTACCATGGTGGGGGGAGGGCGTTTGGGTTTGAGTTTAAAATGACCAGGAGCAAAAAGAAGGGGTGATGGGCTGTGACCGATGAGGCTGCTAGGATTTAAAATGAGGTGAAGGACTGGAAGTGACATCTCTCTCAAACTCTGCATGCAGGCCCAGACGCAGTCTTCTGCATGATTAACAACCTGCCAAGTTAATTCCTGCAGAAATTGCCACTAAAAGTTGTTAACCACGCTGTGTTGCCAGCACTTTTGGACTTGTGACTCATTTCAAATAATGCATTACTGGAGGGGGTCACAGCGTGATTTTTCAGCAACCATGAGATGATTTATTGAATGTGGAAAAATATATAAATCCCCAATCTGCAAAATTGTTCTGTTTTTTAATCACGGTAATAACAGAGTTTTAGCTGTCACGTAATGAGTATTTGCAGCCTCCAGGCTCCCTCCTATAATTAGAAAAAGTAAAAATGTCTGTCAAGGGAAAATAAAACTTGTCATTTCATATCAAAGTTTACTGATTTGTTTGAACACCTGCAACGGTGCGCAATGCAGCGGAAGAGTCACTTTGGCCTGTTGTGAGCTAAAGGAGAGATCACTACAGAGTCAGTGTTAATATGAGGTGAGGTTCGGTGTCAGATGGCAGGTGAAAAGCTCCACCTCCAAACACCCCTCTGAGAAAAACACTGTTGACAAATCAGGCAAAACCCACAGATAGGTTTGTGCTCCCTCTTCCCTAATGATGAAATAAACCTCTCTCCTCGTGACATTTTATGGAGGAAAACCAATCAGATGTAAGGAAATAATTTAAGTGAAATATTGAACTCTACTGGACAGTTTCCTCTGTAATGAAATGGTCAACCCTCCCGATCAATACCTCCCCATAAAGGTTATATTTTAGGGCGCGGTGCGGTCGCGGCATCAGTGGGGCGAGACCCCGTGACAGAATGCTCACAGGGGGGTACACGGCTTGGTCACAGGAGGGGCTGAGGTCCCCCCCCGCCCCCCCTCCCCATCTGCACCATCTGTGACAGATCCCATGACCCCATTCACCACACACACACACCGTCCAATGAGGAAAAACCCCTCGATCCTGAGTCAGTGGGCTGTGTCCCACTTCATAATATCCCGTAATGATAAGTCACCAGGAAATGATTGGGATGCTCATTTGGACCCAATGAAAGGGTGTGAGTTAGTTTGTCAACTCTCAGGATTTCTTCACAAAAAGCCCCATTATCAAAGTTTAACTGTCTTAATAAATCACTATAATTATATTTATTGTCATTCTCATTACACGCTGCTCACCTCTTTCCACTCCCTGCTTCTCCTATACCAGTACACTCTGGCTAATAGAAATTGCAGGCACATACCAAACACAGCATGCTTTGGATTGAGATGTATAGGATTGAGCCATATAGGCTGAGGATTTTCTCAATCCCTGTTTTTTTTTTTTTAATACAGAACCATATGTAGCTGTAATGTGGGCTAACACTTAGGAGACATGGAGGATAATTCTGCACATGCACATGGATATAGACTTGAGCTGAGGATGTACAGAGACAACAAGGCCCTCATCAACAGTAATGTGATGACTGGGCCAGGATTAGAATAAAAGGTTTGATTTCATCATTATGGCCAGAAACCTATTGACTCTTAAATCTGCTTGTGTCTATATTTTTTGCGCATGTGTTTCTGCATATGTTCGGTCCTTAGTGATTCGGGAGCATATGTTAAAGAGATCAATCAATGACATTTTATATTGACCTCCTTCATTCTGTGCGTGGGCACTCACACACTAAGTCAATATCACTCTGCGTATGACTCAGGGAAATTGTGTGGGTGTGATTTATTTAGGTGTGACAGATGTGGCTACTATATAGCGATCTGTCCCGTGTGATAAGATTATTCACATCGGACACCTATCTTAATTCTGAATGTGTGTGATTTGAGTGGGGAGCAGCATGTGTTGGTCAAGAAGTGTGTGTGTGTGTGTGTGTATGGGTGTGTGTGTGTGCAGTGAGATAATCCCAGTGAGCAGCTGTGCCTCAGCCTATAGAGCATCTGGTCAGGTTGGCAGTGTGTTTGTGTAACATCGTGTTGACCTCAAGTTACTGCCAGTCAATAATGATGATTAGGTCTGATATAATGATGATTATTGGATGGATGGAGTGCTTTGTACCTAATGTGATGGCCATTGTATCATTTTTCAATTCCCGCACCATTGCGACAATGACCTCCTGGAAACATAAAACCACCAGTCAACCTTGACCTCCCTGAACCCAACCACCTCCATAAAAACCACTGCTCTTACCAGTCCTCTCATTTTTAACATTTTCTCAGATATAATCAATTGTTTTAATACTGGAAGTTAAAAGAATGCTAAATTATAGCTGTAAATGCAAAGCTAGTGTATGAGTTTAACCAGTTCATTTAGAAAGTATGAAGTATCATTTTTAAATTTGGAGTATAGTGAGTTATTTCGGCCAGTCAGATAGTCATGTTTCTGTGCAAATGATCTGATAATAGTTATGAGTGGATGGGCAAATTTTAAAATTGCAATGGGGGATAATGGAGTTAGCTTCTAGCCAGATAATCAAATGATCAAAAAGTGGACGCTGACTGAGTGTAAACAATAGCCAGAATGTCTCTAAAATTATTACCGGTACGTTTTCTGAAGTTCTCTTAACTGGATTTTCAGGGGGGACTACAGCTTGTTGTGTTAGTCTGCTAATTATACACCCATGTAGTTTGACAAAGTGCTAATTTTTGTGCATCCAACATAAGTCACCATTTAGGGACTGTCAGATACTGTAGCCAGAATTATTAGACATGACTTAAAGGCAATTAGTCATTATAACCAGAAGCAGTAGACAAGTGTGTAGCTGCCATCACCTCATTTTTTTTTGTTTTTTTCTGCATTTTTTTTCTTTTACAAGTAATACAGTATTGTGTGTTAGCTAACCACACTGTTGGCTAAAAATAGCTCTGTGTCTTTAACAATGTAATCAAGAAACTGTCAGTTTCACATTATTATCATAAATAAACTCACCAGTCAGTGTTACTGTACCACACACATGCTTTTAAGTTCATTGCAGTTAACATTGATTTAATTTCTTCAATCTAACTGGAATACACATACATGTATGTATATAAATATTTCTATATGGGATTACATTTGACATAATAGATATACAGTTGGGTAACATTAACTCTTATAACCATTTCAAGTCATTTTTGTATGTAGAGTTTTTTTAACAGATTTCTTCAGTGCCCTCTTTGGTTGGAGCAATCATCCCCTCAGAAAAGAACTAATTGGCTCATTTGACCCCGTCTAAGACGACCTTGGATGAAACACAGAATTCCTTATGTCTTTGTGTGTGTGTATTTGAACTTCGATAATGTATGCATTTAAAACAGCAAAGGGAGCATGTGTACTATTATCTTGCATTGGGAACAAGTGTCTTTGAAGTGTTGTGTTTGGGTGTGTGTGTGTGCATGCACATGTTCACAAACATGCAGTGCAGTGCAGGCTGTACCCTAAAGTAGTATATGTTCTCTGCTGGGTAATTGGATTACTGAATTCCTCAAACACAAAGGCTGAGACCCCCGAGTACTATTTTATGCCTCCTCAGCACCCTCGCTGCTCCCTCCTTCATCCTTTTGCTCTCATTTTTAACTTTCCCCAAGACATTCACAATAGAGACCCTGTCGATTTGCAAGAAACATCCAGAAGCGCTGACAAGTAGCTGTGGCAGCGCGGAGGAGTCTAATTCTAGTTCTCTGACCCATTTCCTCAGAATAAAAAAGCTGCGAATCTCCTCCCATCGTCTCCTGCTTCCCCCTCAGCTTCTAACTCCGCGCTCGGTCTGATTGCATCAGCGCCGGGCTGACCTACTGTATCAGGAGAGCACGGAGATGTGTGCGTTTCATTTGACTGTGTCGTGTAGCGTGTGTCAAGGTCAGCTCTCTTTCATACAGGCTCTTTATGCTCCTACTTCCATCTAATTGATCCAGAAGAAAAAGAAAGGTGACAGAAGTAGTATATGCGCACGTTTTCCTTTTTCCCCCCCTCAAGTTAAGACCGATGTGTGCGAGTCTGTGCGTGTTGGTGTGTGCTTCATATTCAGTCTGGGGGCAAGGTAATACCCATGGATAAATCCAGCTGAAATAGGAAGGGAATGATTTAATAAGGAGAGTGTAATAGAGGGAGGGAAAGAGGGACAGAGAGGATGGATGAATGTTTTGATCAGAGCAATAAAGAGAGACCCCTCTCTCTGCCCCTTTTCTTTTGCCCTAGGCTCTATATAGTATGTAGCTACGTATGTGTGCGAGTGCGCGCGCGTGCGTTAGCCGGGCACCTCTGCTCTAACAAAGCACTGGGATGTGAATGAAGGGAGACAGCCAGGGGAATAGTGTAGAAAACAGAGAGACAGCTCCGGTGGACTCCATTCAATCAGTGCGGCGCTGGACCCAGCTCATCTGCTCCCTAACAATGGAGAGGTCACTATGAATTAGAGGCACGCAGAGGTTTGGGAGATGGAAGTAGGCGAGACACACACGCGCGGACAATGCAGACGCACACATACATACACATCGTCACTTGGTCACTTATTTTCTCCGTCCTTCCATCTACCTCCCTTATTTCCCTCTTTCTCTTCTCATCTCTATCGGCCCTGTCTTGGCTCTAAACAGGTCCACCCAACAGGCTCAGCATTGTTTGCAACGCCCCAGAGACCGAGTGTGACATTTAGTGCGCTTGGTTCCATTTCCCCTGTCATTATCGGCTGTCTATTCTGCTGTGGTTCTACGACAATAGCCGCCGTCTCACTCCGAACAGGCCCCGCCGCTGTTGATGCCTAGTGAGAATAGGCCGGGGGGGCTTTTTGTAGGGGTCGCAAATGGTTTCCCCAGTTTCCTGATGGGATGTATCGACTGGGCGTCTGATTCAGAGGCGAAGCAGCGGTTCTGGAGGGACGCCGGGGAAGTTTGTGGTCGTGATTGGATCACGTTTTGTTTCCTAATTTATGCAAGTTGCAGTCTTAAAGGTGTTCAGAAATGGCCGTTTGTCCTGTTTGTCGCACCTCCATCCACAAGTTGCCGAGCGGGCGGGATATTCAATGTTTGGGGCGAGACCGAGCTCGGTGTGTATGTGTGTCTGAGTGTGTTTAGCTAACGTAGTTAACTGTTAGCTAGTGGACTGGCTATATATTATAGGCTTAGTCAAAAGCGACTAGCGACAAATCTAGCGACTTTTTCCGGTGCTGTTAAATGTTTCTGGTTTGGGGATTCGCGCTGTGAGCTGGCTGCCCCCATCCCAAAGC
The DNA here is from genome assembly GCF_905171665.1 of Trachurus trachurus. Classification (NCBI taxonomy): domain Eukaryota; kingdom Metazoa; phylum Chordata; class Actinopteri; order Carangiformes; family Carangidae; genus Trachurus; species Trachurus trachurus. Next base: position 22,114,530 of record NC_139904.1, on the reverse strand, counting down.
AACAGCCAATAGGGACTTTCCTTACTGAGGAGTTGGCAACACCGTCTCTCCTCATTTTTCTCAGACGTTTGATTGACGGATGACAGATCCAATATCACTGGCTGATGAATCGTGAGCAACATGACGCATAATTCGTGCGCCTGCATTATCCAATGCGAAAAAAACAATACCCCACTTTCACCCCGGATTTACTCGAAAATAGAAGTCTGGGCTGTCGTCTGATAGATGAATGATTACACTAATTTTAAGACCCATAGTGGGCTCAAATTCAATTTTCTTTCCTGAATACCCTTAAAGACAGCACACACTGCTATCTGAAAACATATCACTACATCAAGGTAACCCACTGCTCTGTTTCTCAGCAGAGCTAACTCCTCTGACTGGCAGATCCCAGCTCCTACACACTGCTCAGTCTGTCTGAGTGACGGGTTCAGTGCGTTTATGTCAAATGATGTTTCACATCTGTCAAATGACACAATAGTATGTAACGCTTTGCTCAGTGTCTGTGTGTGTCACACAAGTATCATTACACAGTCACAGTTGGCTCAGTTCAACAAAATAAATTATTTTTAGCTTTGTCATACTGATGAGCTAATTATCTTTCTTTAATACCGGAATAACTGACAAAATGCTGGGAACAGTTTGTGTTGCTAGTTAGCTAAGAGACTTATATAGCAGGGGAACAGGCTCTGAGGCCCTTCTCTGATTGGCTGACTGTTTTTAGGATGATCAAAGAAAACTATAACAGATTTATAGCATTTAATTGAAAGGTTCTTATATACAAGGCATAGGTATAAGGGGTTTCGCAGTACCTTGACATGTTTCGCCTGAAGAAGAGAGAAGTATACCATCGAAACATGTCAAGGTACTGTTAAACCTCTTCTACCTATAAGAACCTACTTCAGTTAGAATACAGAATACAGACTAATAGATTTATTGCAAACATCCTGCAAGATTGAATGATGGGCCCTGGTGGGCTCTCCTACAGTAAAGTGACTGCTTTGTTGTGACATCACAAAGTTACAGAAATCCCGATGCCTTACTTTAAGGGTCAGTTTTTAAACACAGACTGTGAGAACTTCTCTGTGGACTGAGCACTTTGATCCTTTCTCAGTATTAATACAGAACCCAGACCTGTTTTATAATCAAAAATGACATGGAAATCTCCCTTTCTCCAAAATCAGACCTTTAATTTTTGACTTTTCTGTTTTTCACTTCACTGCAAATCAGCCCTTGTTCATCGACCCTATATCATCCGGTTATGATATGAGTAATATTGTTATGAGCTATTGCTTTTGACATCTTAGGTCATAGTTTACTGCTTCATGCTTCTCTCCCATACATATTCACTCTTTGGCATTGAAACAATGATGGAAATTCACCGCTGAGCTAGCATCGTGTCAAAGCTGATTAAAATCAGAGTCGTATGTTCAGAATATTTTCTGTTAGCACGGGTCTGATTGACAAACCACCTGGCCCCTAACGTGTGACGGCCCTGGACCACTGAGCGGCCGCTGATGGACACTGGGAGCTGCATGCTCACTGTGCATTTGCCAAACAGCTGTAATGTATCTTGTATATCTGTCAGAAAATGTGCAGCTGGTGGGTTTTTAACAACATTAAACTGTTGCATTGCACAATTTTTTCTGCAGCAGTTTAACAAAACCGTAGGGGATCTGAACACTGATATAAAGTTATGCAGTAGGGGGTCTCAGCTCCAGCATTATGAACACAAACACAGGCCTATACTGTAGGAGAGACGGGACAGAGTATAACACTAATACAGGGCAGTGTTTCCTCTACATTCATTTAGGAGTGGCGGGCCGCCATTCTCTGGTTACTCCTCAGCGGGGGTGGGGTCGTCATATCACGGCGGCTACAGCGGCGTCATCTCGCTTTCTTTTTTCGATCAGCTCCAAACAAACTCGTCTATGCCTCGTTAACGGACCACAGTGTGGTTTTCCACACAGCAGTCAGTGAACTCAGGTGAAAGAATAACAACAGTCTCAGTAGCCTACAGATCAGTGGTCGCTGCTGCCGCTGTGTTTTTCAAATTAGCGAGTTTGATTCTCGTGTCGGACGTCGCGTGGAAAAGCCAAAAAACTAGTAGAGATGTGTCGAGCCGAGTCATGCTAGTAGAAAAGGGCCATAAATAATAACCCCCCTAAAGTGTCTCAATCCACTGGGTTTCTCAATAAACAACGTTGACAAGGTTTTTTGTTTTTTTCTAAGTTGTGCTTATATATTATATTATAATATATATTTGTTCCTGACAAAAGAACTGTCGTATCCTGATATAGCTGTCGCTGTCAGACAGCAGTCTCATTTATGTTTCCATACAAGCTTAAACAAATGCCCTGCGAGCGTATGAACACACTGAGCCTCTATGGTTTTACCTGATTTATGGGCTTTTATATTACTAATTGGGGTCAGGGCACGAGCGGTAAAAGAGGACGGTGGAGAGAGAGAGAGCACGGATGGAGGTCAGTTTGTTCTCTCTGCCTTGTTTACCATCTCTCACTGTCTCCAGCCAGCACTGCTAAATGTACACACAGACAGCACTGTGTTTGTGTGTATGCACGCGCACACATGCCTGTTAAGCCGTTAAACACATTGTATATATTTATCCTGGAGGATGAATCCGGGGCATCCAACTGATGAGTCTTGGATTTAGCCTGATCAGTCTGGCTTTGGTGCGGGAGGGAGGGAGGGAGGGAGGGAAGGAGGGAGGGAGCGATGGAGGGTATATGGGGATGAGTCACTGTTTTTCAGCCGGTGGCTAGTAGTTAAATGAGTATATAAGCATGCAGCCTAACCCTGTTGACACGATGTGGGTTTAATCTGCACAAGTGAACCGGCATGCACATGAGAACCAGGAGAGAGGGAGTTAATCAAGTAAAATGCAGCCTCATCAACGGGAAGAGAGAGAAAGAGAGAGGGGAAAAAAAGCAAAAACAAAAAGGCAATAAAGAGGCATGATGGTAGCAAGCATTCAGCCACATCTAAACCTTCCCACTGGCACATTTGTGGATAATACAGAAGGTAAAATGAGGCTTCGTGTCCTCTGTGAAGGGCTCGTTTTCAGAGAAGCAGAGGTTATTAGTTGATCTTAATGTGCAGGGAGGAGGTGAGGGAAGTGGGCTAACTCGATTCCTTCCAATTCAATCTGCCTCTGCTTAACATTAAAGAATCCTGTGTGTTATAACTCCAACACGGCCTTAAACAAACTCGCTGACCTCACAGACCTCCTGTGTCTCTGTCATCCCTCATTTTTCTTTTCCTCCTCTCTCTGCCTCCGCTGTGATTCAGCTCAGATGGACTTTACAAGTAGGGGAGATGAAATGACAGACAAACTGCTTCATCAACTCAGAGACTCACAAACATGTTATCAACTAACAATTTTCTTGGTAAAAAGAGAAAACAACTCAACATTTCATATCCCAGTCATCCTGTAAAACCAGTTTCTCAAAGTAAAAAGAAAAACTACCCTGGTGGTGTCACAGTGACACATCTACAACAGAAACAAAGTCAACCTCATAAACTGGAGTTTCCAGCTGAGAATCTAGCTGCTTCATGGAAAATGGAGGCCATATTATTTTTTGTATCTTGACCCGAACCAGATTACAATTTTGATCATTCATTCTTTTTTTTTAATCCATCTATAATGTTATACTTTATGGAAGTATAACATTAAATCACTGGAGCACCGGTTTGACATCAGCCATCCATCCATTAGCTGCACTGCTGCCAATCCCAGCTGATATTGGGTGAGAGTGGCTAGTGTATCTAAGGACATAGTATACCGTACACATAAAGACAAATAACCATTCACACCCTGTTTAACACCTCCAGACAATTTAGAGTCACTAATTAACCAAACCTGCATATTTTTGGACTCCAGGAAGGAAGCTGGAGCACCCAGGGAGGCTGCCAAGCACAGTGCTCATCACTGAACTCACCACCACACTGCCTTCATGTCATTAATCTAATGAAATTGGCTGATATGAGCTAAATCCTCACATCTCAGTATTTGTTGATTATCTAATTTAAGTTTATGAGTATAGGTTTATGCTTTAAGTTGCCACGCTGTTTCTATTTAAAGGGGACATATTATGGAAATATCACTTTTTGAAGGTTCTTTATAGTATTTGGGTGTTTGTCTTGCCTTCCGGTCCCCAAAATGTGAGAATTGACAAAAAAATCTGTAATGTGCAGGCTCCTTATATTGAAATCCATGTGGTTTTACCAAGGGGGGAGTTGTGGGTTCTCCAAGTGAAGACCACTTCCGCGTTCAAAAAGCTGCAGTTCCCGTCTGGCCTCTGGGGGCTGGTGCCAGAAGTGAGCAACTCTCCATTGACCGCCATTTTAAAAAAGCCGACTTTACAGCTTTAAAAAACATAGTTACAGCTTGGTGCCTTTTATTTTTTTGGTCTCTACCGATAGTTTCCGGCCGTTAATTGGGTGCTTTGATTTCAGCGGGTGGGTTCTTGGCCAGCAAACTGCCGCACCTCTCCAAATATGGAAAGTACACTCCTGCTAAAATCCAAGATGGCGCAGTTCAAATGCCCGTTACACAAAACAGACTCCCCCAAACCAATGGGTGACGTCACGGGTGCTACGTCCATTCTTTTTACAGTCTATGGGTTTTACGAGCTGTTCCCTCAGTTGTCTTCCAGTGACGTAGAATTTGCATAACCCCACCCCTGTCTGGTACCGGTAGAAGGGGCGGGGCGGGGCAAGCAGTGGTTCATTTACATTTAAAGGGACAGGCACTGAAACCAGCCGTTCTGAACAGGGCTGTTTTGAGAGGATGAAAAGAGCTGTGATGTTTGATCCTTGGGGTATTTTGACCAAAGCATGTCACAGAAATGTCTTTAAGACACCCGGGAACTATTTTAATTTGTGGAAAGGGGGCATCATATGTCTCCTTTAAACTCAGTGATTTATAAAAAATTTAAGTCTATTATTTGATGCCATTTTACATCACTATTAAAGACAGATGCATGTTTCTGTCTCATTTTCAGGGTCGGGTATCAAACCTTGGTATTCTTTATGTGCTGTGTCTGCATTTCGGTTCACATTGAGTTTCAGCTCTTGTTCCGAGTGCTTGTGTTAAGACGGTAGTCATAACATTTAAGAAACGTGAGTTCATCTGTTAGTGGAAGAAGAGAGGCTTTGTGTTAACTTGAGGTGTTGAGCTGCTCGGGGGTTGACGTCGGTTTTGCTCCTCTGTGCTGGGAATTGTGGGAGGTCACTAGTTTCATCATGCCGGTAAAATATGATACAAGCGTCCCGTTGTCCTGTCTCAACAAGAACAGCTGGAGAGAGAGAGAAGGCTGTGTCAGTCGATCTGGTTTTCGTACACACACCTCCACACCTGTGTGAGCGAGGCCATTAGTCAGCTGCTCTGACGGCTCCTGAAACAACAACACGTCACGGCTTTCCACCGTCCAACGCTCAACTCTCTCGTTTGAAGTCCTCAAAGTGCTGCTAAGTGCTTGTTTTCGTTAAGGTTAGGGTAATCCGTCTTTATAAATATATCTGTCACTCTGTTGTCTGCCTCCTCTCTTTCACTCTCTCCCTCGCGGTGTTGTTCCTGGATCGTGCTCTGCTTCTCCACTTCACCTCTCTCCTCTTTTCCCTCCCTCGCTCCCGGCTCTGATGCTGTTTGTTTGTGTTTGCCTCTCCAGGAAGTTCGAACAAAATGCTGGCATGCCTCTCTTTCCTCCCCCACCTCCACCTCGCTCGTCCCAGCTGTTTCCTCTATCCTCCCTCTCTCCGCCTCAGCAGGGCTCCCCCCACACTCCCCCCCTCCCTCCTTCAACACCCATCCATCAGTCCTAATCCCTAACCTGCGATTCCTCAGCGGGGGGGGAACAGGGTTGGTACAGGCCTCCGACAACTATCCGCCCTGCCAGAACATCCATCCCACAATGCCCCTCATTTCCCTCCCAGCATGCTCTGCGCTCCCCCGCCCTGGCACCCTGGCGCTGTTGTCTGTTGATTTCTGATTGGCCAGTGACCGCTGCAACATACGGGACAGGAGGGAAAAAACAGCCATTTCCCTTCCACAAACAGTCTGAAATTTAACTACCCACCCCACTGGCACTCGAGTCCACGCTTAAAGCAAAGTATGTTTGCTCTTTTGAAGTTTTTATAGCTGCCGAGTCACTGGGGGGTTATGAGACCAGCTGTTAAGCGCATGCAAAACTGTTTACATCTGTCACTGTGCGTGTGAATTCCAGGATGTTGGCGAAACGCTGCCACCAAACTCACAGACAGGAAACTGAAACCCTTCCCGCTCGGTACTTTGTCACTGCAGAGTCAGACAGAACAAGGCTGGTGTCATTGTGTGTGTGTGTGTGTCAGGATGAGGTCGGTGTGTGAGAACTAAACATTTTCATAAACGCACATAACAAAAAAACACTGGGTATGTTGACAAAGTGTTGTAATCATATTCCTGCCATTGCTAATTCATATGATAATCACACCTAGTTGCATTCATTAGCAAGTTGAGCCCATCATTAGCAGACCGTAGGTAAGGTAAGGCGAGAGAAAGCCTAGATGACTGCACTGCACAGAATGGGAATAAGTGGCTGGCATTAATGCATTCAGGGAAGTAATTATGTAAACAGAGCTATTGCCTGGACATGAGCAGAAGAGATTACAGAGAACAGGCCTGAGGATAATTCACACCGCAGACACTAGCAGACCGCTCCATCTGCTACCTCAGGTGACCTGGTGGGAATACACACAAACACACACACATAGTTTACATAGATGCTCACAGGAATGTGTTGGAATGAACACACTGTACATAAACACAATCAAACTGCGCTCTTCAAAAGCCATAGACACAACCAGAGATTTTCTTTATGCTTTGCACACACATATATATGCATAAGGCGTGCATACAAGGACAAACAATATTCTCCGAGGCATGTAGGAATGCACAGGTTACACGAAGTTGGATTACTAAATGGGCAAAACATGTAACTGCCTGAGGGCCCGGTATGATGGAAGAATAACATCAACTAAATCAGGCCCTGCTTCATGAACTTGTCTCGCGGCCTTGTCTTGTGGGTTTTTTCGATTCTTTATTATTTTTCATGTCGAAGACCCTGAAATGACACAGTAACTGAGGCTTTGCACTTAGAGGGAGAGCTCAAAGATGGTTTGTTCATACATGAGTAATCAAGCTCAAGTTTAACTTGTGTTTGCCACATGCACAAACATCCTCTACTAGTAATGGCAGTGAAATGCTTTCAGTTCATTTTCTGCAAGATTTGTCTAATAAACTAACAACTAAACTAATCTGAATATTTGAGATTAGTCAGTAAAGTCACATAAATAGAGAAGCTTGGACTCAGTAGTGAGCACATGACCTAAAACAGTTTCTCCATTAGTTCTACTACTTGCCTGAGGGATACTTCACCCAAAATCAATAATTCACCAATTTTCTACTCACCGTCATGCCAAGGAAGGGTTTGGAGAACTTTCAGAGTCATCAAAACGCTTTTGGAGTTCCAGGGGGGGGGGGGTCCGGCTGGCTATGGATTTTCATATAATTTCGGTGGATAGAGTTCACTTTTGAATTGCCCAAAACACACACTATGAAACATCCAAATACCTCTGTACTGACCCAAGTGTCCTGAAGCTGTAACATTAAGAAGTTTTGGGGAAAAAATGAATTTGATCTCTGTTTTTAGTAGCTCCCAGTGGCTCTGTTGATGTGTGTGTGCATGTGTGTGTTTACATCCATGGTTTACAATGATAGGCATTGTAAAAATGACTCTGAAAGTTCTCCCAACCCTTCATTGGTAGTAGAAAATTGGTGAAATCTCGATTTTGGTTGAAGTATCCCTTTAAGTAGGGATGGGTACCAAATTCAGTACTTTTATTGGTACCGACCCAAATTCCCACTAAAGTACCGAGTATCGATTCACGTGAAGTCAAACAGTACCACATTTTGGTACCTGAACCTTTGCGATGTGTGCGTCAGCGAGAGTGGAGCCGTGTCTGCTTAAAGCTGAAGCCTCATTATACGTGACAACATCGCCGAATGCTGCGTTGCTCACATTGGGCGATACCTATAGCCAGCTACGGTAATGCCTCAAATGTGAGGAAGCAGCATACAGACTGTATATGGGAAGCACTTAGTTAAACAAAGTACTCTTAAAGGCTGAGGAGTTGTGATGTTTTTGAGTAAAAAATATTCAAAAGTTTTGAAATATTCAGAGCTTTTGACTCTTTTTTTATGGACAAAATAACTTTAATTTCCACACATACACACAAAAGGTACCAAAAACAGGTACCGTTGTGTACCGCTAACGGTTCCCAGGAACTGAGTATCGGTTCAAATGTGAAAGGTTAAGGTACCCATCCCTACTGTTAAGTCATCTTCCACATCTCCTGCATCTGCTGAGGCCTCATCAAGTTAAGCTAAGTTAAGTTAGCAGGTCAAGTGGCTCTGAGCTGCTGTCATATGACTTAAGCCTGTTATAAACACTAGTTATAAGTAATGCTCTGGCTATGTAGCCACCGTTAGCGTTTACAGCTGTTTTCTACTAAAGTTAGCATGCTATCCAGCTAGCCCAGTCCTGTTACAGTGCCCTCTACTCTGCCCTGAAAATGTAGTCCCACCATGGACTGCGAGTCCCACTCACAAGGTGAATTATAACCTCTAGGTGCGCAACAGTGACTGACGATCTTGGCTAACAACAACCATAACCACCAGCTTCTGACAAGAAACCACATTTGGCGGCAGGAGAATTTACAGATGACCCCTTTAGATGCTGCTTTAAGATGCCGTGGACCATGTGAGTGAAATCTGAGACATCACCAGCAGTTCTAGATAACCACTGTTCTGACAGAGCTGTGAGGGTGTGAGTGCCGGCGATAAGTGGGTAGGCTGGATGGAGACATGTTCAAGATAAAACAGGTTTTCTTATATTGATCAAGGAGATAGGCAACTGAAGGCTTTGTAAATTAATTTTAGAATAACCAGATCTCATAAACACTTGTTGCTATTTTTCTGTTGCTATCTTATTTGCTCTGACTGAGATGGAGGACGTCCAGTTACAATTACAGGATGTGGTGAGCAGTTCAGAGGTCTGTAACCAATCTGGTAGTGACCTATGATGAAGCTGCCCTCTATTAGTCTGCTGTCTATAAAAAGCAGAAATGGTGCATCGGGGGTAGTGGGGGAGTGGGGGGTGCATTAAATGATAGCACAATAGCAAATGTTTGCCCCAGGCCTCCCTAACAGCTTAATTCAGCCATAGACATCACCAAAACACTCGAGCATGTGCACTCACTATGAGCTTGACTATGTGCAGGCAAAACCATTTCACACACACACACACACATACACAAGCCAGCCATTCCCCGAGGCTAATAATTCCTGATAGTTTAAATGCACAATCCGATGTTGTTCTTTCCATGAGTCCCTGTTCGGTCGCCATCACATTCTGTTGTTTCTTGGAAAACACTGTGTTGTCCTTGGACGGGGACCGGGAAGGCAGAAGATGACGGTCAAGAGAAACTTTTTGAAAAGAAAAAAAAAAAAAAGCTCCCTCTTCAAGACTTCGTGGAAAGTTGTTTTCCGAGCCAAAGAGTTGTCTCGATTTGTTTTTCCTTTCCCTTTAATTTAGTTATTTTACTGATTTCCATTTGCAAGCACAACAAAAACAGGATATCCCATCCCGCCTCTCTGATATGTCTGTACATGTGAACGCATGTGCCTCGGTGTTTGTGTTGTGTTGTTTTTTTTTTGTTTTGTTTTTGTTTTTTTCTTTCTGTGATGTAACGGTAGTCAGCGGCGACGGCTGTTTGTTTGGCCTACTTTCTCTCTATCTGATCTCATCATCTGGCTGAGGGGAGGAAAATCCCATGGTTCCCTGTGTGTGTGTGTGTAAGTGATGGGTGGGGATGCGGGGTGTCGCACCTGAGCCTGATGATTAGTTGCAGTAACCCTCTCCCCAGACACACACACACACACACACACACACACACACACACACACACACACACACACACACACACACACACACACACACACACACACACACACACACAGCCAATCCCCAGGTTAATGACACTGACATGAAGGACATTTGCTACCCCCCATTCCCTCTGAGATCATTAGGCAGCATTGTGCGACCTGATTCATCTTCCCCTTTCCAACACGTGTCCACTGGCCCACAGTTCCACCAGATGTATGCCCTGCAGCTACAGTCGCACTGCCATCTCTCACTGTGTGCGTTTGTGTGTGTGTGTGTGTGTGTGTGTGTGTGTGTCTGTGGTTTCTGGCACAAAACCCACCTTTTCCAGGCTGTTCCGAGGATAAGGAAACAGGGTCACCGTTACAGTGGTGTGCAGAGGATTGCACCTCCGCCCATCCCTACCTCCATCTTCCTATACCCATGTGCTGGCCACCTCTGCCCCCCCCCTCCAGTCGCTCGCGGCTACTCTCATTACTTTCAGGGGTCCACGAAAGAGAGGATAATGTCGGATCCCCCCCACCCATCCTCCTTCACTCTTTCTCTCTTGAGGATTTGAGAGAGAGAGAGAGACATAGGGAGGGAGTGTGAAAGAGAGAGAAAGAGATGATGGAGCTTGGTGGGGTGTAAATGGGGTGAGATGACAGACTGGAGTCAGGAATTGGGGGGTGGATTATGGAGGCAAGAGATTTAACAGAAGTGGAGATGAGGATGGGGTGGCTGTTGTCATGGAGACAAGTCGCCGTGGAAACAGCCCCCTTCTTTTTTTTTTTTTTTTTGTTCCAGACAGACAGGCGTGCAGGCAGACAGGCAGGCACATGGGGGCTGACTGCTGAGTGTGTGAATATGAAAAGGGGTTTGTGGGTATGAGACGGTAGCGACCACACCCACACACACACACACACACACACAGTTATCTGCTCTACTGTACATAGAGGAATGGTACAGGTGGGACATGGTGTAAGTGCCTAAAAACTGCTGTATCTGCAGAAGAGATGAGAAAGGGGGCAGTTTAAATTATTCATTTAAGAAAAAATCTGTTCTATCAAAAGATTTTAGATTTTCTAAAAATCATTAGAGAGAAAAGCAGACATAACAGATGTGAGTCCATCTTTCCATTGATTGATGTATATATATTTTGTGCTTTTCACAGAGTCCTTCAGCCAGTCTAATATGTATATTTACCTAAAATGTTGATTTATGTGTCTAAAACTGAATTAACAGCTGCAGCCTATTAAATGTAGCACTTTGATTTTTATGAGTTACCCGATCTGGGTTCAACAAGGTCCTGCTTCAAAAATATTCAGTTTAAGAATAAATAATTGATGCGATGCGAATAAAAGTTTAGTCGGGAGAATGTGACTTGAGGAGCCGATGTCGGAAAAATGATCCGCGAGGTGGAAAAATGATCACCGAGGTGGATTTGTCGTGGACCACAAAAGCACTCAGCCCACTCTGGGTTGTACAGTGACAGCTCTTTTTCCTCAGCAGCAGCAGCAGCAGTCAGTCAGTCTCTCAGGGGACCAGGCCATGTCTGTATACTGTATGATTTCATGGCAGTGCTTCCTATAGTTACTGAGACACGTCCAACCCTGCAACTACAAGAGAAACAGACACTGCAGACTCTTCCAGTTTTGCACACATTTCTCGCATTTGCGTGCGGTGTCAGAGAAATGCTGCGTACAATCAACTGTGGGGGGGGAAACACAGAAATAAATAGGACGACAAGCCTTCATTCCCACTGCAACTATTGTTGCGAAAATGGCTTTGAACTTTCTGACACATCTGTAAAATGTGTCCTCAACAACCTCTCAAATGTCACACCATCTGTTGCTCCCATTTATAAAGCACCCGCTTGTGGTTGTGGGACCATTGCTGCGTGTTATGAAGTGAACGTCTTTTGTTTTTGTCTTTGAAAAGTGTGAAATGTGACTGAACTCCTGAAAGAGCCTTTATATCGTTCTCGTGCGACTGGACGTTGGAGAGGCATCACTCGCCTACCTTTTTTTAAAACCTCGCCGATGGAAACGCACCAAGTCTAGATTTTTTGTCCCCCCCCCCCCCCCCCCTCTCTCGCAGCCGCTCTTTTTCCGTCTTTGTCTCGGTATCACAACAACAACAACGGCGGAGTTGCCCCACAGTCGCCTTGTGTGCTGTTGGCATGTGTTGTTCTTGTGAGATGTAGGGATTTCTTGGAGCGAGAGAGAACACTGATGACGCTGTGACTTTCAGTAAAGCCACTCAGCGCTGCGGGCCAAATCACACCACCCCCACTCCGCCGCGCCGCTCACGTACCCGGGAATGTGAGTTGTTGCATCAACATTTCATAAGGAGGCTAAATAAAGACAAGAAATCCTATAAAGTTGGACCATTTTGCCCTGCGCCATCATGTCGGATCTGCCTCAGAAACGTTGCAGCGGCCGCTTCTAATCAACTGAAACGACTTTTTACGAGTATATTTGGCGAGGCTCGGTGCAGTTTTGTGGTTTAACGCCGATACGCGTGGAGCAGTAAATGCTGCGCCTGTGTGAATGATAACAACCAGCGATTAACCCCCGATGGCAGTCGGGTGTGAGTGGTCAGGCAGGAGTTAAACACGGTGTTCATTATGTGAATGTGTGAAATGCAGGGTGCGCGTGTTTGTGTGTGAACGTGGTGTTAACGAGTCCCGCAGACATTTTTCACCTTTCTTCTTGGAGCTGCACACACACTTCACAACTTTTTGCATGTGGTAAAACATGCTTGTGTACAAGTCGTCAGTGAGGAAGAAACACAACAAGACGCAACATCGTGTAACAAGAGAGATTCATTCAAGGGAGCAGTTAAACATTTGAGATGAACACTCTGTTTGTGTGTCTACATGCGTAGCGTAGCGTAGCTTAGCATGATGACAAGCTGCTATCATGTCTGTCCAAAATAATTTCCTCTGCTTACCAGCTTCTCACCAGCCAATGCATACGTCTGTATAACCTGCACACAAACACCTTGTGTTTCCCGGCAACAAGGAAGCACTCTGCTGCTGTATTTTGTCTTTTGGCTTCCTGTTTACGCAGATGTGGGAATGTGTCACTCTGTCTGTATGTTCTCATCTGCTGCTTGAGTAGAGACGACATAAATGCATGCCCTTTAAGCACAGCACATGCTAGCTGTTTCCAGTAATCATACAAAGTTTGTGTAAAGAAGTCAAGGCTTCAGTTTTTACTCTGCACTTAGTATATAGATTTGACATTTAGCAAAGGTCTGCTACATTAATGATAGCTGTTTTCTTATGTTCTTTTCTGATTTCAAAGAAAATTAGGCCAGAATAACAACCTAACAACTTAGAGTAGGTGCTTTCCTTTTCAAAAGATGAATGAAAAAGTGTAGCTTGCTTTTACATCTCAACATCTTCTCTTCCTTTTACTCTAATCTGCTCCCCCACTTTCTCCACCTGTTTCTCCACCTCTGCACATGTTGCTGAATCGTACCGAACCATCATTGTCATAGTAGTAACATTAAAGGGAACATATTATGGAAATATCACTTTTTGAAGGCTCTTTAACAAATATTCGAGTGTTTGTCTTGCCTTCCGACCCCCAAAATGTGAGAATTGTCAAAAACAATCTGTAATGTGCCGGCTCCCTAGATTGAAATCCATGTGGTTTTACACGCTGTCCCTCAGTTGTCTTCCTGTGATGTAACTAGGTTTCAAATTTGCATAATACAACCTAACTGGTACCAGTAGGGCGGGACAAGCAGTGGTTCATTTGCATTTAAAGGGACAGGCACTGAAACCAGCCGTTCTGAACAGGGCTGTTTTGAGAGGATGAAAAGAGCTGTGATGTTTGATCCTTAGGGTATTTTGACCAAAGCATGTCACAGACATGTCTTTAAGACACCTGGGAACTATTTTAATTTGTGGAAGTTGACATGGTTACAATAACAAACACTTTCTTGAGCTTATGAACCACAGACCAGTTAGGTTTGTAGGTAGGTTAAAATAAAAGATAATCTTTTGAGTTCAGGTCTACATCAGGGATGTCAAATATACAGCCCACGGGCAAAAACTGGCCCACCAGAGGATCCAATCTGGCCCGCGGGATGAATTTGCCAAGTGTGAAATCACACAGAAGTACAGAAGAGGCCTAATACAGTACTGTTGAAATTGCTCATAACATGTTTTGTAAAAGGAGGCACTCAAACAGAGGGAATATTTGAGTACTCATTATTTCTAGGTTATTATTGTATTGTCTGAAGACCAGTCTGGCCAACTTGAGCTCAAATTGTGCTGTATGTGGGCCCCTTAAGTAAAATGAGTTTGACACCCCTGGTCTACATCATGGTTATAGTGATTAGTTAAGACTGTAAAATGGTCACAAATAAAGCAATCAACACTGACTCTCATTATCACATGTAGGGCAATGTGTGTGCCGCACACAACCACTGGCACCACCATGGTCTCCTCACTTAATTCATTGGTGGCCCCTACCCTTCAGCTACACGGTGACTGTTGAGGGTGAGAAGTGTCCGTTGCTTTACACTCAACTTTTTTGACCATTTGGTGTCCACCATCTATAGCGTGCATGTTGCCATACTTGTTGGACACACTGCAGAAAAGCAAGTGGACAAATCGACACACAGCATAATTATGTCACTTAACGTCCTCTACTCCCATCATGCTAACTGTGGCAGCTGTTATGAAGTCTAACTGCAGGTTTGAATCAGCTGCTTGCATAGAAGATCTATGGGCTTGTTTTCCATTGGACGGCCTCAAAATGGAAACAGACTCTGTGAATTAATCATGACGTACATGAAGCACGTGACTTAAATGGCACTTGAAGCCCTCACTCAGCTGAATGTGGAGCCAGGACGAGGCTGTTCCTGAAATGAATACATGAAACAAACATAAATGTCACATCCCATCCATCTATGATTCTTCTTCTTCTTCTGCTTCTGCTTCTTACGCTTCCCCTGCTGTTCTCCTTTTTCTCCTCCTCCCCCTCTCTGAACCGACTCCAACGAATCCATGAAATCCATGTGATGATCCCAACATAACACGACTGAGCAAAAAATAGTTCTGCGCTCATATTGTCATAATCAGTCATTATAAAATACTTGTGGCTGAAATCAGGTTAAGAAATCTGTGTCATGCATTCCCAGGCAAAGAGCACATGAGGTGAATCCAGCCCAGACACCAAACCTCATCCATACTGCAGAGTGTGATGCAGGCATGTACCGCATATAGAGCAGCCTGTTTTCTGCAGCAGCTGACGGAGCCACGTTTTTTTCTGCAGAGCGTGTCCTCGGGTCACCTCAATAACTTAGTTACAGCCACTTCAGATGAACCCCCCCTGCAGCTCCACATTGCACCGGAGTCTGTTTACAAATATCTGCCTGCATTGTGTACCGTGTGTACACTCTCTCTTCTCCTTTATCCCTATTTTTCTCCCGTCTGTTCAATCTTCCGTTCAGTCTGCTTTGTTTATGTGATAGTTAGATGAACAGTATCAAAGAGGCATCTAAATACAATTGAATAAAACCAACAAGAAACTAGCTGTATCCTCCTCAGTGTGTGGTGTGTGTCATCTTGATTAATCTTGTTTGACCGTAGCATCTCTGTATAAACATGTCTTTATCTCAGTCTGCATCGTGTTTTTATTTTCCCCTCTTCATTTGCTCTGGACTGATTTGAACTCTTCTGTCCCTGTTTCCCTTTTTCTCCCTCCTCCTCCTCCTCCTCCTCCTCCTCCTCCTCCTCCTCCTCCTCCTCCCTTCCCATCATCCCCACCTCAGCTACCCTCATCTGCTCTCCTCCTCCTCCCTCTGGTCTCCTCCTTTCATCCACCTCCATTTTTCATCCTCCCACATCACCCTCCCCTCTCTCCTCCTCCCTTCTCGTCCTCCTCTTGTCTCCTCTTGCTCCTTCTCTCCTCTCCGCCTCTCCTCCTCCTCCTCGTGCCTCCGACATCAGAGTTAACTTTAGGTAAAGAGGGCAGAGCTGGAGGTGAACCGAGGTGAGACAGGGGGGTGGAAGGGGAGAGACGAGGCTAGAAAACAAGGGGAGGCAGGGTGAGAAAGATTAAATGAACTGTAGTGTGTGTGTGTGTGTGTGTTAGAGAGAAAGAGAGAGAGAGAGAGGAGGAATAGAGGTGGGGGAGGAATAGAAATAGTTTCCACTCGCACTTTGCAGGAGCACAGTCTGGATCTACTCAGACCAGCTCCCTGGAGGATTAGCAAGGCTGTTTTTTCTCTGCCTCCCTCCTTTTTCTTGAATGTTTAGTGCTGATAAATTGTTTGCATCCAAAACAAAACCTGGTGAGATAAGGCTCCTGCTAATATCATCAGTGAACCCTCTGTCTCTAATTTTTATATCTTTGTTTTCTCTCTCTCCCTCTCCGGCTGATAGGGATTAAGTGGCTGATGAAACCAGTGCAAACACGCGCAACCCTTATCACAGTCGTCCCTGTATCAACTCAGAGTGTGTGTGTGTGTGTGTGTCCGAGGGAGTGTGTGCACCTATTAATGCATGCCTGGCAGCTCTGCACTTGCACTGGTGTTTGAAGTCATTATGAGTCAGAGACACCGGGTCAAGGCTCCTCTGCACACTCAGCACATTTACATCATTTTGCATTGAAGACAGTGTCTGTGTTTGCGTGTGTTTTGTCTCCTCCTGTGTGCATATGTATTTTTATTACATTATGTATGCCTGCATGTGCTGTATGTCTTTTGATTGCGTGTCGTTTTCTTTGTGCCGTGAATAACTTTGCCTGTGTTTCGCAGTTTATTTACATACATCTCCTGGGTTTTGGAAACCACAAGAAGGGTTTTATGATTTATAGTGACAATAACAACATGCGGGTATAATGAGGCAAAAGGAAGTAGAGATGTTCACTTGTAGAGACCAAGATCTGCAGTGGCTTACTTAAAAGTTACACGTCTGCATGCGTATTTATTCTTTCCTGGGCTTTGTATGTGTATATACAGGGTAATATTTATAATGTGTATATGTGTGTGTATGTGTGTAATATATGTATGCCCATTACACCCGGTCCTCCAACACACTCACCATGATGTACTCTGCGCACCCCGAGAAACAGGCACATGAAGTAGGCTGGTAAAAACCTGATAGAGTTTTTGATGATCCACAGACTCGTTTACGTGTGAAGCCCACTGGGATTTTTGCCAGTGCTCCCAACAACCAACACACGGGGCAACAATCACAGCATTCTCAGTAATCACTCAATATCAGCATAGAGGGGCGTGTAGAAACAGCTTTCCACTGACTCCAGCTCTCTCTGTTGTTGCCTGTCCCATCACTTCCATATTGTTAAAGGAGACATATTATGCCCCCTTTCCACAAATTAAAATAGTTCCCAGGTGTCTTAAAGACATGTCTGTGACATGCTTTGGTCAAAATACCCCAAGGATCAAACATCACAGCTCTTTTCATCCTCTCAAAACAGCCCTGTTCAGAACGGCTGGTTTCAGTGCCTGTCCCTTTAAATGCAAATGAACCACTGCTTGCCCCACCCCTTCTACCGGTCCCAGGTAGGTGTGGTGTTATGCAAATTTGAATCCTAGTTACATCACTGGAAGACACCTGAGGGAACAGCTCATAAAACCACGTGGGTTTCAACCTAGGGAGGCTGAAAATGACAGATTTTTATGTCAATTCTCACATTTGGGGGCCAAAAACAAGACAAACACCCAAATATGTTCAAAAAGTGATATTTCCATAATATGTCTCATTTAAGAAGGGAAAACTGTACTTGCAATGACAAAAGACAAGCAGGCTAAAAAGAAAAGCTACTTGTTTATTGATCCATTCCTCCGGAGCTTCAGGCACCATCCTTCTCTATTTAAATCAGATTCATAATGCATCCAAAAATAGGCAAACAAGCAACTGAAGAGTAACCTCAGTAACTTGGGGAATAAAGAATGACAGAATAAGTTGTACAGCTTTTAGTTATAACAAATAGTTACCTGCCCCACTCTAGAGGTTCTGTCCTGGCAGGATGAGGCCTTGTCTCATCACTGACGTAGCGTCATTTCAACTACCACAGTGTGTCAATGGGAGCTTTGTTTCTGAAAACAGCTGTTGTGCTTGGGAATGAGTCCGATGAGTCATAAGACAAGATATATTGTGACTGAGTATATATTGAGTGAATGCACTTAGTTTTTTTTTTTCCATCGCTGGAACTGAACTCCTCTTCTACAGAGATCTTACTTAGATTGCCTGTACAGACAGCCAGTGTCACACATCTTTTTTTTTTCTTCATGTTTCTAAAGATTCACATTGTCACACTATTGATTGTGTTTTTGCAATGAACAAAAGAAGAAAAAAGTCTTTAATGTCTTTGTAATGGAAAAAAGAAATCTGCACAGATAAAAATGTAAAACATAAAATGATGGATCGCAAATGTATTCAGGCCTTTCGACTAAATAATCAATATTTATTGCTATGTAGGAACCTCAGACAACAATTACAGCCTTCAGCCCATGTGGATACATATGTATTGGTTTTGTACATCTGGACACTGAGGTTTTCTCTCCTCGTCTCTCTCCAGCTTTGTCAAGTTGATACAAGACTGAGGTCTGGACTCCACTACAGGATATTAGCATTATAGTTTTGAGGCCATTGCTGTGTAGCTTTGGTTTTATGTTCGGGGTGGCTGTCATGCTGGAAAATTCATCTTCTCCCACACTGCACAGCTCTTGCAGGCTGCAGAGAGCTTTCCCCGGCATTCCCATGTATTTTACAGCCATCCAGTGAGTCAGTGTCCACCGAGTGAAGTGTCTGAGTCTGTTTTTTTTTCTTTTTTCTTCTCATGGCCTGTTTTTGTCAGACTAGTTTTTGACCCTGCAGCCATGTGACTGCTATGACATATTTGACAGCTCAGTCTGGTGTTAAACGTTGACTTGGACTCTTCCTCCTGGCCTGTTTGGAAAATATCTACTCATCTGAGCCTCCTAGAAATGACAGATGAGCAATGACTTTCAGCATCATGAAATTCAGTTCAGGCAGAGGAATACCGTACTACATACAGTATGGGTGAACCTTTGCAATTGTTTTATGAACAAAAGTAGGGATGCACCGATCCGGCCTTTTCACTCCCAATGCTGATACCGGTACCTGGGCTTAGCGTATCGGCTGATACCTGATACCATTGTTGATGATAAACTCTATATCTTGCCACATGGAAGAGAGTGAATGCATAAGGCTTGACTTTAAAGGGGACATATTATGGAAATATCACTTTTTGAAGGCTCTTTATATTTGGGTGTTAGACTTGCCTTCTGGTCCCCAAAATGTGAGAATTGACAAAAAAATCTGTAATTTGCAGGCTGCAGGTTTTCAAATTTGCATAATACCACCCCTACCTGGTATTATGCAGGGCGGGGCAACCAGTTCATTTGCATTTAAAGGGGCAGGCACTGAAACCAGCCGTTCTAACCAGGGCTGTTTTGAACGGATGAAAAAAGTTTGATTGTATTTTGACCGAAGCATGTCACAGACATGTCTTTAAGACACCTGGGAACTACAGTATTTTAATTTGTGGAAAAGGGGCATAATATGTCTACTTTAACATTACTTTCCTAACTTTCCTATAACATTGTTGCTCTGTGTTTGTTGTCTACCGGCGTGCTGTGTCCTGCTGACACGTGATGTACAGTAGCAATAAGTGGCATGGATCAGCCCCATTATCCAGTGCCTGATAGGGTTGCACGGTATACCGGTACTAGATTGGTACCGGGGTACTAACGCATTTAAAACGGTACCATACTGCGCTTAGATGGGACCGGTACTTTCATTCTGCGCCGCCAGCAGCGGTGACGTCGCCGCGTGAAGTCGCCGCATTGTAATTTGAGCCGCGAGGAGCGAGAGAGCGAGTCACAAACGAAGCAAGGTGCTTTTTATCATTACCGTTACAGCGCCACCTGTCCATGTGCCTGTGTTTGTGTGTGTGTCTGTGTGTGTGCGCCGCGCGCGAGAGAGAGAGACGGCCGCCACAGCCTCGTTAATAAGTTTTGTTTTTACCGCGGATCACCACTGGCTGCATGCTCTCTCTGTCTCTCTCTCTGTCTCTCTCTCTCTCTCTGTGAGTGAGTGAGCACGGCGAAGCAGCGCTACGCAGAGATGAATTAACGGAACGATATTGCGTTGATGGGGGTGGGGGGAACAGAATCAATTTGGTCTACATATGGGAAACAATAGGTGTATGTTTGAGTAACAAGAACATTTGTGTTTCATTCTATAAACTACTGATAACAATTTCTCCCAAAAATTACAACTGGTCAAAATAACAAAAAAAGATGCAGTGTTTTCAGACCTCAAATAATGCAAAGAAAACAAGTTGATGTTCATTTTTAAACAGACATTTTTTAATTTAGGAAGAGTTCAGATTAATATAGATGGAATGTTAATCCTGCAGCAGCAGTAACTGTTTACTGATTTCCTGTTTTATGGTCCACAATTTTTCTATTAAAATAAAGCCAATAATGACATTTTTTGTGTTCTCTTTTTATGTGGAAAAGTATCGAAAAGTATCGAAAAACATGTTGGTACCGATACCGGTACCAAAATGTTGGTATCGTGACAACACTAGTGCCTGATATTAGCTAGCTATTTAGTCAATATCGGGGCTGATTTCTGATCTCAACATTGGATCGGTGCATCCCTAAACGAAACAACACTACCAACAGACGCATAACCATGTCAAGTCGTCTTTAATGCAGGACAATTTGGCCAGTGAAGAAAAGACAACAAGAATAAAACAGGCCAGTAGGCTAGATCTATCTTTAGGCCAGTTGCCCTCATGACTCTGAATTAGGTGCTCAATTACATTTCTTGGTAACATCCACACTGACAGAGAGAAACTCTGTGAGTGATCCCTGCATCCCTGTCTTGATCTCCCATGCCTTATTGGATTAACTGTGTTGTGTGTATGTGTGTGTGAGAGAGAGATATTCATATTCTACTGTGCATCTGCTTGAGAACTGTGCTGAGTGTGTGTTTAGTAAGACCTACTGTACTATTTTGATATAAACCTCAGAAGTGTGATCCACTTATGTTAAGTGTTCAGTCACCAGATGTTTGCATTTATGTACATAAATGTGTATGTCTGTGTGTGTATACGTATGTATACACTACTGTTAAGCCTGAAGGATCAAAATCTCAGTGGAGGAGTATGAGAGACCACCTGACAAAATGTAGTAAAAGTAGGGCTGCAACTAACGAATATTTTCATTATCGATTAATCTGACGATTATTTAAACGATTAATCGATTAGTTGTGTGGATCAGTGTTTCCCAAACTACAAGATGACGTCTTCAAATGTCTTGTTTTGTCCACAAACCAAAGAGATACTAGGTTTATTGTCATAAAGGAACAAAGAAACTAGAAGTGTGAACATTTAAGAAGTTGAAATCAGAGAATTTTGACTTTTTTCTTAAAAAAAACTACTCAAACCGATTATTTGATCATCAAAATAGTTGACCATTAATTTAATAATCGATTATTGTTTGATTTATCGATTAATTGTTGCAGCTCTAAGTAAACATTTTTCAGATAAATAAAAGGATTGAATATAATCAATGTTATCAGATACTGTAGTAAGTTTTATACTTTTCCATTACCTCAAACCAACCAATTGGGGCAGTTGAGACTGTGGCCAGAGTCCTCCACAGGGTTGCAAATATTGTAACAGGTAATGGTATAATGCATAGATACAGGCAAGATGAAAAATGAATTAAATGGAGGTGGGCAGAAGGTTAGATAAACACACTAAAAGAACGGCACCATTTTTTTTTTATCCCAACCAGAACAATTTTCAATAGCCTTATTAGCTGCTGTCATCATCATTATCATTACTATTTATTGTGAAAGCCTACAGTACCAGCCCCCCACCACTCAGTTAATCATCCATTCAGAAGTGAGGATGCAGATGACTGATAGCAGCATAGTCACTTTGAATGTTTTGATAGATAATTATGGCAGAATCAGTCATCTGTCTGTCACTTTGCATTACATCAGCAACAAGTGGGAGCTGAGTGAGTGTTCTTCACATCTGAATGGGACAAAATTTGGGCCTACGCAATGACTGGGCTGCAGTGAGTCGCCATTAGATCGAACAAGACCAAATTAACATTGGTGCTGCTTTCCACTGCTGGATATAGTTCTTGATGTCTGAACGATGCTAAATTCGCAAAGCTAATGCTAATATTGGCTATGTAACTTCCAAATAGCTAGTGAGTCACTGTGCAGCCAGTGTGTGTGTGTTATATGGACAATCTGGATTTGATCTGAAGTGACTGGTAAATGAAGACAGGAGTCCCAGGCTTTGTAGCTCATTAACAACACATGCAGGGTTGCTTCTCATTTCCTGTTTTATATTAGTGTAAAAATCCTCAATGTGTGAAGTTATTCGTAATATAAACCAAATTCCACAAAAACACTAGTGTCCATGGCGTGCCAACGATCCATCTTTCACAGCTACGGTCACAGCTACGGTCACAGCTGTTACAATGACCCTCCAACCACTCTGGTTTGCTGTTGATTCTTAAAGGGATAGTTCAATATTTTGGCAAATTCGCCTATTGACATAATCCCTATAGTCATAGCAGTAGCCTAGGTTCATTACCTTTAATTATCAGTGCATGTTGTTTTGAGATCTGCAGGGCAGAAATGTGAGCTGCTCAGCAAACACAATGGAGGTGAATGGTACAGGTCCCCTGTCCTCATCAAACTCATCAAATACACAATCCAACAAGTTGTGGCGTGCACATTCAACACGCTATAAAATAATCATGTAACATTACGAGACAGACTTATTTTCAAGGCAAATGCAGCCGGAACGACATTCCAGACACGGCTGCTGGGCGGAGTGATTTCAAAAGTGCAAGTAGTTCAGAGTATTTGCTTCTTGTGTCGCAGTGTTACATATTATACATGATTATCTCATAGCGTGGCAAATGTGCAGGTCACAACTTGTCCATGAGAGCACTTTGGAGTTGTTGGATTGTGTATTTGATGAGTTTGATGAGGAACTGGGGACCTGTACCGTTCACCTCCATTGTGTTCGTTGAACAGCTTGCGTCTCTGCCCCGCAGATCTCAAAACAGCATGCACCATTAATTAAAGTTAATGAACCTACTCCTATGACTATAGGGATTATGGCAATAGGCGAATTTGCCAAAATGTTGAATTATCCCTTTAAGCTTAAGTCAATATAACCACACATTAATTCATGTATCTAAAGCTATTATCACATTTAGAGCAGGAATTATTAAATAATTGCAATCCCTAGACAGCAGCACCACATGTGTTTTTAACCCTGACCTACCGCTGCATGAATCAAAGAACAACTAAGGCCGTGACCTTGTTTCGGCTTTTAACAGTGAATACCTCATGGTACCTTACCACATGTGCACATGTATCTTTACTCAATAGACTCAAGGCTCCTGAGTACCAATTAACAGCTACCAGCATGGCTAACAATCCCTGTAACCAAAGCCTAATGAAAGCCCTAGCACCTCTTAAGTGTCCCTCCAACCGTGTAACAAGCTCTCTTCATTGTCAGACAGCTACGGCCACATAACACCACGCTAATTATACGAGGACGGCAGCAGAGTTGGGGACTGATCACTAGGTTTGTCGATGTATCACCATGATGTTGATCAATTAATAAAAAATGTCTTTGTGTTAAGGTCGTCAGGATGGACATTCCGATCTGTGCGAAGCCAGCCAATAAGCTGTGCTTATTCTTCCTCCTTCACACGACTTAGCAGATAAATCAAAATGTCATCTATCAGTGTCTTTAATCTAAAAATATCTGTATTAGTAGCTGCATCGGAAAAGCCTTATCAGTCGGCCCACAGGCGACAGAAGGCCTTCTGTCTGTGAACAGCCACACATACAAACAAAGGATGTTGTCTGGGTGTTGTTGATACGCTTTAAACAACAGCGTCTGGTATGAGACCGCAAACACTGCACGCGGCGCAATATGATCTGTTATCGAGTCAAACCACAGGTGAAGAAGACATTCCTTTGCTCCCAAACCTGACTGGGAATCAGATCAGATTATCATATTCCATCAGCAAAAGATTACCATACATCATGTCCCTGTGTGTTCCACCAACTGTCTGTGTCTCTTTCTCGCACTCTTTTTCTTTGAAAACATCTTGTGATGATTAAGGACCGGTCGAGGTCTCCTGGGGACACAGGAAAAGGCCTGCCCTGAATCTAAATAAGGTGGATGAGGTAAAGCTCTGCAGTGTGGCAGGACATCAACAGGACATAGCTCACCAACACTACATCACTTTCTCTCTCTGGGTCGCTCATTGTCATCTCTCTTTCTCCCTGTCTTCCTGTCTTTCTCTCTCTCTCTCTCTCTCTCTCTCTCTCTCTCTGCACATTGTTACCTTGACATTCCTGTATCCTTTCCCTTTTCAGAGCCAGAGATTTCTATCTGACACGATCATCTGATCTGGAGCCTCATGTGAAGTGAAGCTACTGTCCTACTTCTCACTGCTTTATACGATTATACAGTACTCTCTTTGACATACTAATGTGATAAATGCTAATCAGATTCCCGCTTATGCTATTAAACGCCTCTTAAGGGAATATCTATCATGGCTGTTTGTGTTTGAGGTAGGTTTAGACTGATAGAATGGTTTGTGGATTTGTCAAGCTGAGACATCCACATTTGATATGATTAAGGTTGGAGTTCAATAGCATTTTATCAAATATTAATCCACTATTGAATCTGCTCATTGGATCAAAATCCTTTTGAAACCCTTTCAAAATCCATTTAAGTTGAGTTAAACGACTAAAACTCAATGATTCAGATGAGATCTGTAATCACCTCCTCTCATGATGATTAAATATGTATTTGGTACATTGACATACCAGGTGTACTGTTCTTTTGCTCAACTTTTTTTTCTCATGATCCAAATATTTAATATTTAAGGGGGTTAACTGTATTTTTCTTCTGTCCCCAGCCATGGTTGTCTTGGTTATAAAATGTTTATAAAGCATGATCTGAGAAGTTCCACTTCTTCAGGGCAGATGGGAGGCTACATGGTGAGCTGCTATTGAGGACTGGGCAGCAGGGCCGTTGTATAGGGGAGAAGCGCCCAGCGCCCAGTAGGGCCCACAAAAAACCCCAGTAGTCTAATCTTTGTATGACTGATTTATTCTGCATAAGACCCTGACTAATACTCATAGTAATGTTGCATTATCATCAAAACAAAGTAGGCTAAATAAAAAATGATAATACATACGTAGTCTAAGAAAAAAGTGGAAAAGTCAGGGGGAAGTAGTTCAGTATTTGTTCAGGGGGCCCAGAATTCCTAGCAACGGCCCTGCTGGGCAGTGGTTTGTTAGACTGGTGAGGGGCAAACAGCTGCTCATGCTAATGTAATGTAGCACTTGCAAAACACTCCTTTGAAGTCATTTAACTTGATTATAATGACATGGAAGGAAGCGCAGCCATGATGGGATATGAACTAGATTGTTTTTCTGGAAACACCACCACACATTTTTTGGTGCTGTGAAGCTGCAACACCGCTCTCTCATGATGCAGGAATGATGTTTTATGTCTGTCCAGACTGACTGGAACAACGGCCTCACTAAGCCAAAGGACAGCCCTGAGTTGATCCAATAGTATTACCAACAGTCACAGATTCAGTCCATCACCCACAGACATCTGAAGAGCAGCTTTGAAGCTCCATGTAGACCGTTGTGACCTCGCCACCTTGCCTGTATCCGCCACTGCCAACAACTCCCAGACAATACAAATCTGGCGAGAGGAGGAGAGCATGTTGAGCTGAGACTTTGCTGCGTGCTGCCTTGTGGCAAGCATACGCTTACCCGCCTGTCACTCAGAGCAGCCGACAATTATGCAAAACTTAAAGCCTTAATGAAATTTAAATGAGTGAGTTATATAAAAATTCACCTCTGTGCAGTTGCCATGAAGGAGGAAATTAGCTACAGGGACCAACCAGGTTGTGAACATGTTTATTTTTCTCCTGTAAAGTTGGACGTTTTAATGTGGGGACTGACTCACTTTTGGAGTCAGCCACTAGTGGTTGTTTGAGGAATTGTAGTTTTTGATACATAACTGGTTGATTTTATTTGTCAGTCTTGGAAACACATCGTGTGCACACTTTGAAAATTGAAGATTGAGCAATACATTACACAGAGGAGAGGATAAACCAGTGGTTCCCAACGTTTTTTGGCTCATGACCCCATTTTGACATCACAAATTTCTGGCGACCCGTCAATCAAGATGCGCCAGCTCAGATATTTTTATATGCTGCATTTTATTTGAACTCGATTTATATTCGAGAAAGTGAAAGTATACAATACATTTGTTTAAGATTGTGTGTGGTGTTTTTAATCATAATTTTAAAAAGAATAATAATTAGTTAAAAAAATATTTTTATCAGTAATTTTTTTAAATCAATTACTAGACAATTCAGGCGACCCCATTTGAATTTCAGCCGACCCAACATGGGGTCCCAACCCCAAGGTTGAAAAACACTGGTATAAAGGAAAAGTCATGGAAGGGAAAGGAAAATAATAACTGAGTCAGTCCAAAATCAGCCACAGCTCTAAAACATCAGCAGCCCATAGAGTCGCTGTGTGCAGATCACATTTGTATAATGTGCTGTGTATGCATTGTGAACACCATGAATAGTAATTTTCTTTTTTGCCTATCAGCATGGAACAGGATCTGAAACAGAACAAAATATAGGAAGCTAACTCTGGGTATCATACTCATGCAGATTGATTGATTATTGATTGATTGCTTCAGGCTACTTGTGTTGGTGTCTTGGCTTCTTTTCGGTGTTGGTGCTAGTACAAGTTTAGAAAGTCATTACTGGGAAAACTGTCAAATATTCACAAAGATAAAGAAAAATATATACATTTTTTTTTTTAAATCTGCGCAATAAATAAATAGAAATGTATTTATCTGTATCCTGTCTTTTGTGTTAAAATACGAAATGGTTGCAACCCACGCAGTTACAGCAGAAAAGGTCAAAAACCTACTTAACAAAATCACCCTCAGTGGAACGAGCTTAAAGAAGAAATGTTGGGAGTAACATGCTTCAGATCAATGTGATATATGACAGTCAGAGCTGCCGCTCATGGGAATCAGCGGAGACACTGCAGAAATGTCACACACAACATCATGTCAACGTCTGTCACTTAACATCAGCCTTGTGTGTACGTGTCTGTGTGTATTATGTTTGTGTGTCACTCAGTTGGTGTGCACCACTGATAGACATAACAGAAGGAAATGGTCAGCCGCTCTCTCCAAGCCTTTTCCTTCAATGTTGCTCCAAACAAACCAAGAAGAGGAAGTCCCCTCCACTGATGAAAATAAGAGAAAACATGTTTATTTGTGCAGTGCGTGTCTGTGTCTGTCTGTCCATGTCTGTGCACATGTGTTTTCTATGTGTGTGTGTGTGTGTGTGGATGTGTGTGCATAATGCAAAGAGACAGCTCAATCTGCTCCCTCTAATCGTGGGGATACTGCAGCCCCGGCAAAAGACACATCCTATTTCCTGTGACATGGCTGTTACTTCCTGTCGCCCAGTTTTCATGGACACTGTCCCAGTCACCCTCTTGATTAGCTGGCGTGTGTGTGTGTGTGTGTGTGTGTGT
Source organism: Trachurus trachurus (assembly GCF_905171665.1). NCBI lineage: Eukaryota > Metazoa > Chordata > Actinopteri > Carangiformes > Carangidae > Trachurus > Trachurus trachurus. The sequence continues at coordinate 22,086,879 of NC_139904.1, read as the reverse complement.
GTGAGAGAGAGAGAGAGAAAGAGAGACAGAGTTCATGAGCTGGCTGGTAGCTTTGCTGCTGCGGAGCTGATGAGTTGATTACTCAGACAGGACAGAGATGGTATCTGCCTCCACTCAGAGCAGCTATGTGTGTGTGTATGTGTGTGTGGTTTGATCATAATGAAGACCAAATGCCCCGCAATGGTAGAAAGATGCGTTAGTGGGGACGTTTGTCCAAATGTCTCCACAGGGTTGGGCTGGGGCAAAGGCTTGAATCTAGAATACAGATTAAATTGAGTTATATGACGTAGTTTAGCTTGGTTAACTCGTTTTATATCTGGTTCATGAGGAAACCTGTCACATTTATTTCAAAGAGCAGAAACATCCCAGTTCCCTCTGACAGTAACTGGCTTTATGGGAAATGTGGTCTTCATTTTCAAGACAGTAACAATAGCAGCGATGTGGGCTGGGGGGGGGGCGGCACGTGTTTAAATGTGACACACAGCACATGATTAAAGCAGCATTTTGTCTGTTTTGGAAACTTGGAGGTAGGAATCCACAACAGGCCAGACATAAGTTTATTATTATAGCTTTATAGATTTGATATACCTGACACAGCAAACTGTGGCCTTTTCACAGACCCAGAAGAAACTGATGCAACATCAGAATTCAAAGTCGCCCAGTCAACGTTCACATCCACTCCTTCACTTTGATCCTCATCAACAACGCCGCTGTGTTCAACAGCCAGTCACTAATGTTGTACATCTGCTGTTTGCCGCTGAGCAGCTCGTATACAGTGGGTTTATCAGGGCTGTTTTTTTTTTTTTTTGCTGAACACAGTTCCCTGCTGTTTATGGAGGGGCCGAGGGGCAGAGTGGGGTCTCAGTGGATGAGCCATAAGCACCTTCTTAAACTACACAGAGATTGTTTCCATTGTTGGTAGCCTATCAAATATTAATCAATATTAAAGATTAGATTTTTTTCTTTTTTTTTTTTTAGCACAAACAACAAACAGACGCTGAGAAGGACTCAAACAATTATTCAGTGGCTGTAAACCAACATAAAGCTACTCATCAAAATAAAGTAGATTCATTCTTTCATCAAAATACAAATCGACACTGCGATGGAACCTGATTGAAACATCAACAAGCCCTGCGGCATGTGTTAATAAACTGGCGTATTAATAATATTTTATATTTTACTCTACATTGACTTGTTGCTAGGTGAATATTGTGGCTTTGTCACAGATTTGTAGAGTGAGAATTTATAAGTGTTGGCAGCTGAAGGCATTGAAAATCATCACCTTGGAGTACAATCAACCTTCCGGTGAAGGTGTGTAAAACTCATGTAGCAAAGCAATGAGATGTAGCTGTTATTCATACACAGGGAAAAACAGAAACAAGCAAATCCAGAACACAGTTGTTGTGTGGTTAAAGAGGGTAGAGAGTCGAATAATTCAGTGTAAGGACCTCACATGTGCACCATTATAAACTTGTATGTGTGTGTGTGTGATTCCTCCGTGGATCTGTTCCTTTGTCGGAGGCTGAGGCGCTCTGGGATTTAAAATACTTTGGGAGCAGCATTTTGAGTTGATTTCCCTCCCTCCCTCTGTGCACACCCATCCCTATCTTCCCTCACGCCCCCCTCCTCTTGCCCCCTCCCTCTTTAAGCACATCTCCACCTTGTTATCACCCCGCAAAGCCAAAAAAGCTGCGTTACCATGGCGACAGCTTCCCCGTTGGAAGCGGATGGGGGGGGGGGGGGGGGGAGAAAAAAAAGTGTGTGACTTGGAGGTGCCACAGTCATTTTCACGGCTGGTAGAGACACCGTCGTTCACAACTCCTATACCCTCTCCTGCATCGCACCATCATTATCGCAGCATGCCCTTTACAACAGCACGTATACGCTGTATGTTCCCATTCATTAAACCGAGACGCTGGGCTCTGAATCAAAACACTTAATAAGCAGTTAGGCTTTAATGAAGTCCATCAAAGCACGTCTCTGTGGCTGTTTTTTAGCCGGAAGATAGTGGAAATGTGATTTGCATCCACACTCCTGTCCGCAAGTGTCACACTTTTATATCAGGTGAAATGTTACATGCTTGTAGTAATTGGATACATCAAAGCAGAAAATAATGTAAATAAAACTAGTCATGGGTGGAAGGATTATACATGCATGCAGTTGTCCTCTGGGCAACCCGACAACAACCAGACAGACGCAGCCATGCGGAAAGCACCACAGGAAATGTGGAGAATGAATACAACATCAGGATTTTGTCTTTTGAAAGTTTAAGGAATCAGTTTTCACTGAAAGCATATCGATCATATAAATCGACTGATCACAGACATACTGTAAGATAGAAACAGTGGTTTCACAGCGTTGTGAGGCTTAAAGGAGACATATTAAGCCCCCTTTCCACAAATTAAAATAGTTCCCAGGTGTCTTAAAGACATGTCTGTGACATGCTTTGGTCTAAATACCCCAAGGATCAAACATCACAGCTCTTTTCATCCTCTCAAAACAGCCCTGTTCAGAACGGCTGGTTTCAGTGCCTGTCCCTTTAAATGCAAATGAACCACTGCTTGCCCCGCCCCACCCCTGGTAGGGGTGGTATTATGCAAATTACATCACTTAGTTACATCACTGGAAGACAACTGAGGGAACAGCTCGTAAAACCACGTGGATTTCAACCTATGGAGTCTGCACATTACAGATTTTTTGTCAATTCTAACATTTTGGGGGCCGTAAGGCAAGACAAACACCCAAATATATGTTAAAGAGCCTTCAAAAAGTGATATTTCCATAATATGTCCCCTTTAAAACTAGAAGATCCCCGGTGGAAATCTTTGCCCTGCTCCTGGTTGTTCTGTGCAGATTGAGCTGTAGGCCCACTCCCCACGTCCCCTCTTTCTTCCCTCAGCAGTGAGGTGAAAGCTATATTGCCTGTAGGTGTGAGAATGAATGTGTTTTCCTCCTATGTGTTAGCCCTGTGATTGAGTGCCGACCTGTCCCGAGCGTACTCGGTGTCCTCTCACACAGCGCATGCTGCGATAATCTCGAGCTACCTCTGACCCTGAAGTGGGTTTAGAAAATGGGATCATGGATGAAAGGATTGACTCTAACTTCAGAGAATGAAAAGCTCATGAAACAGACAGAGTATCGAGCAGAATGTTCACAAGCCCGAGTGCCACAGCAATGATCTCATAATCAAAAAAGAAAAACATTCGATTACCACTTCAAACATGAGTTGCAATGCCATGCACAGCATTTATGTTAGCTTCCACCATTCTGCAACACTGGAGCAGCTGTACTGCCGGCAAGGTTCGTGCCCTTGTATGTTATCTATTCAAAAAAGAAAAATATGTGGAATTGGCAGCAAACAGGAGGTGTGAGAAAGTAAATACGTTTAGAGAAAGAAGACAGATTTCAGCACAGTTATTTCAGTTCAGTTTTTATTGGGAAATTATTTTTCTAATAACTGCGGCTATTTTAAATACAGCATGATTCTGTTTTGACAGATAGAGACTTTGATTGCTTTGTGAGGGGGGAGAGCTTCCCTCCTGTACTTGATCTAGCTCCTTGTACTGGTTTGAATAACCATGGCCATCAAAGTAAAATGACTCATAATCATCCTCTTAACAGTCTTCTCTCTAACCAACCACTGGACAATAATGGACCAACTTCCTCTACCGCTTTGTTGGCATGAACCATGTGCAGATGCTGAATTGACCACAACCAACAGCCTGGCACCAAATAAACCTCCACGTGCAGATGAATAGGTAGTTAATGTGGTCCTATTAGTCATCCTCAGAAATGCCTCTTTGAAAATATCTATGTGAAATTATTATGTAAAAGGTTTTTTTTGGGCTTGTGTTTCTTGTCCTGATATAACGGCAGCTCATTTGGTTTGATAGTTTGGCAAGTTACCCATGGTGCATGTTCTGTGCAGTTAATTAAAACAACTAATCCAGTGTACTACAGTTGGACAAGAATCAAACCCACTAACGTTTAAAACACAGCGGCAGCGCCCACTGATCTGTACTGAGACTGTTGTTGTTCTTTCACCTGAGTTAACGTTGTGTAGACGAGTGAGTTTGGAGCTGATGAGAGGAGAGAAAAAAGAGAGCCAGATGACGCGGCTGTAGACGCCGTGATATGACGACCCCACACCCCAGGAACTACGAATGACTCAGCTGTGATGGAAAAGGACCTAAATAGCCAACAAGTTGTTCTCAAAGTAGTAAAGCTACATCTGCTGACTTAGTAGTAGCCTAAAATGTTGCCAAAACAGAACAGAGTCACCAACAGGAAGTGATGTGACCAGGGCTACTGTGCTAACTTGAGTAGAAGAAAGGTTGACATCGGTGTTGCTGTTTGAGTTTGGTGCTGAACTCTGTTAGTTGTGGACTGGTACGTAAATGTCTATTTTTGCTAATGTTAGCTCTGTAGCAATAGCAAATCTTACAAATAGCTCATTTAATGATAAGACTGTAATGTATTTTAAATATTTCTGTGTGAGTGCCCAGATATGCTGCATTCACATGGAATCCGGCAGACGGACTATAGCCATGGGACGGAACGCGAAAAACAAACAAGCGGTCCGACAGAACGGCATGACGGCAAAGCGATACACACAATATGTTGCTATGCCAATGGCGTATTATTTACAACAAATTATTTTGGTAGGTATTATTTAATGTTATTATCATAGCTATTCATGTGGTGATAAAACTCTCAATTCCTTTGAAACCACATTGCAAACTGTAACTTGTGTTAAATTCCCTCCAAAACATCACATCCAGTTGTGAATTCAATGGTGGTGGACGGTAAAAAGTTAAAATATTTTAACTTTGGACAACATTGCCGTTCACCGTCGCTGTCTTTGCTGCCCTCGCCCAAGTTTAGGCAACTGTCCTTCTCCTGTCTGCTAAAATGACATCCGGTTTGCCATCGGCCGTCTGCCGGATTCCAAGTGAATGCAGCATTAGCATTACCCAGAGTCAGGATGGTTGTGGAATGATCAACTTTTGTTTTTTGACTTTAGCCATCTTAGCAAGGTTAAACTTGTAGTGCTCATTCCCTGTCTTTTAAATCTCCTTCTGGTTTGCATCCAAGCCACTTTAAAATTAGGGACTGCTTCACTTTTGATAATCAAACACCTCCTATCTGCAGCCTTATGGATGTAAAATTAACAGTGTGTCCAACTGGTCCTCACCACCTGGACTCAGACCCACTGCTCAGCTTTGATGGGATGCACAAACTCCCTGATACAGCCTCCATCTCATCCTGTGGTTGAGGCTCCTGGGAACAGGACTGAGGCAGCATTTTTTTCTCTTTTTTTTGACTGCTGGTTTAAATGGGGCTTTGCAAATACCATCTGCCCACGGCCCAGCCAACACACTCTGTATATATGAATAGTCAATGTCAATTAACTAGTTTCTCAAGTGTTCTCACCAGCAATGAGATACAAGGAAATCACACTACCTCTCCCAGGAAGTGTGTGTGCATCTGTGTACAGTATGCATGTGGGTAGAGGGGGTCTTAATTAAAACTGGTTAATATGCGTATGGATGGGCTTTTTTAGGGGTGAAAACAAATTTGTGGGGAACATATGGTGCCCCAGACGTGACACACACCCACATAATACACAGACACTTGCAGACACACACAAACACTTTGAGTCTTCAAAGTGAGATACCCACACACACGCACACTCTCTCTCATACACACACACTGGCATGCCTGGGCTCACTGGAGTGATGGATTCTGGCTGATTGTGTGTAAGTGTTGGAATATCATTAATCCTTTTTTTTTTTTTTTGCCATTTGGGAAGGTGTGTGTGCAGGCACGTATAAATGTGTGTGTGTTTTTGTGAGAGATTATTTCAGGCAGATGGAGGGAGCCACGGCCCCTTCTGCAGGGTCAACAGGGAGAAGTTAACCAGCACAGATTGTTGCCTCTCCTCCTCCCCTCCTCTCCTCTCCTTTCCCCTTTTCTCTCCTCCCTTCATCCCTCTCAATCAGCCTCGCCACCCACTTCCAGGATACCTTCGCAACCTTTTCTTCTCCTTTTATTTCTTTATTTTTCATATCATGTTTAACAAAGACGGAAGCAGAAGTAGAACCAAAGTAAATAGAAGGAAAAGTTGGCGAGAAATGGAAAGTATTCACAGACGGAGTAAAAAAAGATGCACAATAAAGTCACTGTAATAGGTCTGACAGCACAAAGAAACTTCCTGCTGTTTCATTTCTGTTCCAACATTCACCTGTGAAAATATGCAACACTGATAAGTCATTCATTCTTTAGAAAGATAACTGAACACTAGAATTTCAGATAGAGAGTAGGCCTATTATTAATAATTCAATACTTTTTAATAGACCTTTAAATGGAAGGCTACAATCTAAAGAATTGCGGCAGTAGAAAACCACCCTTAAAATGAAAGAACATTTTGCTAGTCTTCAGAAAAAGGGGAAATAAGAGGTTTATGAAAAGAGCCCAACAAGTTGAGATATGAGATGAGAGTCGAAGAATGAAGTCCTCACTGAAGAGAGACATGCACATCCTTCCGAAGATGTAGTTTTCTTGAAGAATATCCTGGATATTTGCAGAGCTTACAGAGAATACAGTGGCCAAATGCCTGAGGCTAAATGGTTGCTTTCCATACAATAATGGACTTAAAACATCCACAGGCCTTATCACTCCAGTTCACATGTTTTAGCATGCATGTGTATGTGTGTGTTTTCCAGCACACCACCTACATTTTCCAACCTGAGACGTCCAGAAACAGAGGAAGCCATGGAGGGGATTAGGAATCGGTATTCCCAAATCCCAGACATAGGGTTCCTCCACCAATCGCATAGCTGGCAGCTTCCTAGCCTCCTGGTGATCCATGCCGGGGAATCCTGGAACAATACTAGTCAAGGCGATGCCTGAAGGGAAACGGATCTTGGAGAGGACTTTCTCTGATTCCCACTCCAAAAAAAATTGCTTCCAAACGTCCAGAACGGGGGGAAAAAAAAAATTGGGGAAGGTTTGTGTTTACAAAGGATTGCAATTCAGAAACCAGTGTTTACAGTCGAGCCTCCTCGCTGTCATGTCAATTTAACTTAGATGCCCACACACGCGGAAAATCATCCATCCGCCCACAAAGGTGAATATATATACTCAAGCACACAGAAACACGCTACAATTATCGCTGCGGCTGCCAACAAGAACAACCACTCCAACTCTCCTCTCCTTTTTCTTTGCTCCTTTCCACTTTTCTTTCCCTTTCCCTCTCCGCCTCCCACTTATTTCCTGTTGTTTCTCCTGCTGTAAGAAAGCAGCGATAGGTTTTCTCCCCCTGGACTGCAAGTGATCAGACAAAGAGGACAGAGTTAGAGAGGTGATGGGCAGGACGGATGAGCCACGGAGACTAATGCTATTACAATAACAACATACTTCCCTGACCAGTCGATATTCGCCAATACCTGTTGAAGGGAAAAGAGCAGAAAAAAAACAGGAAACTGGTGGGCCAGAGGTGGTACAGTAATGAGGTCACAACCTCATACATAGTCTGGCAGCTGCTGCTTTTTCAAATTGAAATTCTTACAATTTACTTCCAGTATAGCCGTGACCCTGTGTGTAGTTGTTTGCCCTGCAGCTTATCTGCGGCTCCCGGGGGTTAAGATGAAGTTTGACAGCATCTAATTTTTTTTTGTTGTTGTTGTTGTGTTTTTTGGCCATGAGAAGGTATAAGCCAGAGCCTGGATGGTGTTTTATGAGAATCATTGATTGTGAGGTACACATTGATGAGCTGAGGCGAGGCGGCGTTGTGAATGAAGCAGGATATAGTGGTGACCCAGGGGGAATCACAACACACTCCAGCCTGATCTCTTGCAAAGCCGCTTGGAACCCGATGCTGTCTGCCCTGATAAATGTACTCTCTCCCTTTCTCTCTCTTCCTCTGCCTCTCTCTGACTCCTCCGCTCGCTCTCTCACTTGGTTTTCTGGGCCTGATGTATGCAGAGTGAATCAATAAATCTATTCCCCTGCTGGATACCTGATAAAATTTACAAGGACAAGCTTAATAAATTACTAATGGGGTGGCCAATCAGTTTGTGTGCTTGCCTGTGCAGGAGTGATTCTCTGTGTGTTTGTGTGTGTCTATGTGTATGTGTATGTGTGTGTGTGTGTGTGTGTCAGCGCCTGTGCTTGAGTTGAAATTCCTGGCCGGTCATTTGTATGCACATGTATGTGTGCATATGTCCTCGGCCCTACTTGGTCTTTCCATGAAAATGCACCAAGGTTGGCAAAAAGCTGGCAGTAGCTGCCCTCACTGTTCAGTGTGACTAGGCATACACTAACAATATGGTTTTGTCTTCATTCTTAAATGTGTTATTAATGTTGTATATCATAGCCGTTCATGGGTGTTGTTTTAAGATAAACAATTTTTTGTAATTTTTTCCAAATAGTATTCTGTATTGTTTTTACTCCAGTAGTTGGTATTCAATGACTTAAAGAGGATTATGCAGGATTTTTAGCATAACTATGCTACATTTTACCTTAATTAAACAGCTATGGAGTAATTGTGATGGTTTAATAGATGACATGTAACATGTTACAGGGAGAATGGAGGATCTCTGCCTTCCACGTATAGGGTCTCTTGGCTAAAAAACAACTTAAAAGATCAGTGCTCTACGCACCGCGACACAAACACGCCCTGTAGACTAACCCGTAATCTCTTGTTAATGACAGACAAGACTACACAAATATACACGCCATAACATCGTATATGATATATGGTACCTATCGCTCTATTGATTGCTTTCTCGTGGCTTTGTTGTAAACAAATGCACATGGCCGGGAGGAAGGTTAGCAAAACAGCGGAAAAGCGACTGTAAATGTAAATGTGAAGCATTTAAATGAATAGTATTACACAAAGAGCATTCAGATTAGCAGACTGATATCACGAATGTTTTTATGCTCAATAGGATGCATGAGCCAGGAGAGTGTTAGCTTAGCTTAGCTCAAAGACTTGAAGCAGGGGGAAACACCTAGCCTAACTTTGCCTAACAAATCAGTTGAGTACCAGTAGGCCTACAACTTAAGCTCTAATTGACGTTAGCTAGCTGTTTTCTCCTTCGAGTGCTAAGATAATTCTCTCCTGGTTCTGGCTTCACACTCAGCACACAAACATGACAGTGACATCAATCTTCTCATCTCACTCTTGGCAGGAAAGCCAGAGCACAGAACTTTATAGTATTCCTGTAAGTTCCTCATTCATGCCCATTTGCCCTGGGTAATTGTAGTTCCTACCCACCATTGATTTATAGGGGCAGTTCTGATTTTTATAGTGAGGCTGGAGACTGTGAGGTGAACCCAAAGAGAGCTGAGGTTGCTGTGTTTACTGGCTTTCCATGTGGGCATTGATTCAAGAAGATGTAGCCTATGAGAACATGTAGTTTGCTTATTACCCACAGCTCAAAGTGACCTGTGTACACTACACACGGAGAAGTCCAGGCCAAGACACTGTGTCAGATGCACGGTTAGATACATGTTTCCCTCCCTTTTTGTTCTCTGTTACTACTAACATGGCTTTTTTGACATCTGAAAACGACCTCTGAGAAGACTGGCCGGATGCGTGGCAGCAAAGTTAAAGGTCCTAAAAACCAATTATCTCATGCTGCTTTTCACTATAAGCAACAGGGTGCCATGCGAACACAAAATGTTAGTGGTTGGATGTGGGTAAAGCTTACTTAGAAAGAGGTGATATCACAAATCAGGGTTTAGAGGCATTTTAATGGAAAATCTGATGACCTGATAAAGACATTTTAGAGTATCAAATATAAATCATTTTCAAGTTGTTTTTTTTCCAACCCCTTTTCAACTTTGCTTTGCCCATTTAATCTCCAATAGCTTCTTTTCGTTTTTATAACATCCTACTAACCCTGTGTGTCACCATAGGCTCACTGCTGCAATTAACTTGTGTTTTTCCACTTTATTTTTATCATAAAACACCTATTGATTGATGACTCTGTTTATCAAGTAAACTAAATATAAACTATATGATGTTAATTCACTTTTCTGATATGAGAACCACTACATAGAGCTAGCTGCTTCAGTTTCACTGCTTCTTAGGTGTGATGATGCACAACTAAATAGGAGAAAGAAGAGGGAGAATTAGCAGTTTTGCTAAAGGTCAGAATGGATACATTTTCGCCATGTGAGCCTCAGTCCCAGAGCACCTGGTGATCACAGCTTCTGGGGAGTGATGGTTGCCCTGTTGTACACCTACTCTCACCCATCTGAGCCGCAGATGAAAATAACGACCGTGGTATTGAGCGAAGCAGGATGTGTGGATTTTGTGAAAGAGAGAGAAAAGAGTGAGAGACGCCAGCTCTCTGTCTCTCCTCCATTACCCAGCATAACATCAATGAATCTTTTGAGGATTGCTATCTTCAAAAGGCAACCCAGCTTTCCTCCCTCAGACAAGACTGTAATTATTCTACATTTGCATGATAAGTGTGTCTGTGTACGCATTTATGTATGTATGTATGAGTGCTTAAACGCGCATTAGCCGCAGTCGGGCACGAGTTCTCGTCTTTTATCTCGCCGTAAGAGTCGGGAAGAGGCCTTTTTAATGTTGAGTCTGGATCGCTGTCTCTTTGCTCTTCATCTGAGTGTTCATCATTAGCCACTGTCAGCCGGAGAGCTTTGAAGTGGAGTCAGGGGCTCCTCACAGTGTGGAATAGTTATGACACTTGGACACTCGTGTTTGTGTGTGTTTGCATGTGTGTCCGCTCACATTTATCTTTTTCCCATCAGAAATCGTTTCCTTTTTTTTTTTTTTTTTACTTACATGTTCAATCTGGCAAGTGCAGCAAGCACTGAAAAGAAGCTCTTTATCATTTAACTAGCATGCACATTAGCAATGATGCTGCCTCCAGTAATAAGAGAGGAGTTGTTTTTTTGTTGTTGTTTTTTTAAAAGCAAAGCAAGATGCTTTCGCTTTTTTTTATTTTTTATTTCTGACGGCAGGGATGTTCTAATAACTCCTCATGCTTCACTGGCTCTGGTGATGGGAGATGCAAAGATAGTAATGGGAGAAAGCAGGAAAAACACAAATGGGGTAAACGAGTGTGGCGAATGGGCGAACGATGCCTCCGCTGGCGTGTGATGTCCTGTACGTACAGTATCTATATGATGCACATCTTCATGCCCAGATAAACATATACAGAGGCAAGCAAACAGAGAAACGCTTTTAGACGTGTGCGATCTCCCAAGGCCTCATTAGTTTCTGAATAAGTGTGTGTGTATCGAAGCGTGACCGCATACATAGTGCATGGGCACAGAGCAGCCCCTACAGTGAACACTTGACTGGCCTGAAAGCTCGTCTCAGTGGGTAGTCAGGTGCACCATGTAGCAGGGCCTCGTTTAGTTTATTAATTATGGATTATGTTTATTCAGTCTTAAGTCTAGCGCTGCTTTTTTTTTTTTTGTCCCATCCGCTTTCCTAAAGATAGACACAGTGTCGTCAACACACACACATACGCACACACTCACCCCCAAGACTTCTCTGTGTCCTCCTCTCAGTGCTGGTAATCAAAGACAAGGCAGTCAAGTGAGACGAGACAGGACCTTTTTGGCCAGATACCCATCTTCAGCAGGATGTTGAGGGCATCTGGTGCAGCTATAAAAAGTTTGATGCAAGTGCAATCCTGTTCCTGAGGATTTTATTGCTGCTTTATTGCTGTTCCCGGTCAGGCCTCCTCCTTCTTGTTTCTGAAAACCGGTGATTAATCTTATGGTTAGGAGCAGCGGAGATTAAGGAAACACGCAACAGCACTAATGTGAATGTGTAAAAAACTTGGCAACTTAATGAAATCCTTGAGTGGAGGAGACATTTGGTTCACATTCAGACTCAGTTAGAGATATTTTGAATCAAGGATTGATATTCTACCTATTTCTCTCTCTCTTTCTCTCTCTCTTCTGTCTTCAGTGGTGGAAACCAAACACCATCGCTAACTCTTTGTTTTGCTTCAGTTTCTATCTTTTCCTTTAATCCATCATGTTAAGCAGCTCTGGACTGTCCCGTCTTGTCTCAGTAGTGAAGTATTGGTGTGTCCAGTCTGACCTCACCATGAAAGTAATGCTGACCAGACGCTGCAGTGGAACCTCTTGTCTTGTAAACGCAGCTATGGTCGAAGCTCTCGGTAATTGGCCATTAACACCAACACCTGCTCCCGGCAACAAACCAGGAAACGGGCCCTTTAGGATTTTTAAAAGTATATTGGAATGTAATTCAGTTTCTTACTGTGGATTCTTAACCCTGTGTTCTTGGAACGGCTGGTCACTGTTGCACACCAAATGAGTTAGAAGACATAATATGGCGTTTCTACATCATATTCCAGCCTTCCTGAGGCTGAAACCAGCACCACATACAGTACACAACAAAACTGAGCACATCTCAGTGAAACATCACACAAATGTTGATGTTAATGATTAAATATTGCACAACATTACAATAATTGTAAGATTTTTACATGATTATACATGAAAACAAAGTAGTTTAATAGGTGATAGGCCCAAACTATAACCTCAGTGCAACAAAAGTCATTTTGCCTGTGATCACTGCAACAAATTAGATTACACCTGTGATTTCCACCTAAGGCTAGCAACATGAACAAGGTTATGACCCGGTGAACACCACGGCTTCCTCAGCTTTGGCCTGGGGTGTGTCTGATGCAACGTGGCTGGCTGCACATAGTGAGGAGCTGCCTGAACAAGAACGAACCCAGATTGTGAGTGTGCATGAAGGAGCTAACGATGCTCTAACTGCTGTTTCACTGTGACTTTAAGTTTTAGTTTCTTCCATAATGCTTCAGGATTCACGAGAGACAGATTAAAGAAATGAATGGCTGAAAGTAAAGCAAAGACAGCAGCAGATGCTGTGATATGCAGGCGCTGTAAAATCTGAGTGCCAAAATTCAGTGCCAGTACGGAGAGTAATGTGTCCCTTATGGAGGAGACTAGAAATTAAGTGTGGAGTTCACACAGTGGTGGATTGGTCTACAGTTAATGAATTGTCTCAGACCTGCATGTAAAGTGAGCTTCTATTTTTTATTTTATTCCATTTTTTTTAAACATCATCTATTCTAACCAAGCGTTTTCAGTTACCCAGTCCTAACCATTGTGTATTTTTGCACAACCATGATCTTTCCATAACCTTCACCGCACTGGAGTTGCCATACAAACAATATCAATATCCAATATCAATGTTTTTGCCTGGTGTTAAAGTTGACATGAACCTAATAGCATCTTTTCTTCAGTCTCTTTCTGCCTGGCGTGTGCTTCATGGTATAAATTTCTGGTTTTCAAGCTCAAGCCGAGATTACATTTTCTCAGACTTGACAAAGGTCCACTAGAGACATAGACATTCTTTTGCTGCCCATGACCAGCAAACTGAGCTTTGTGTGCAACATCAGTCTGATATTAAATGAAATATTCTTTTACAGTAGTTAAAGGGATAGTTCAACATTTTGGCAAATTGGCCCATTGCCATAATCCCTATAGTTTTAGGAGTAGGTTCATTACCTTTAATTGTCGGTGCAAGCTGTTTTTAGAACGTCGGAGCAGAGCCGCGAGCTGTTCAGAGCTACGCTATGGAGGCTAGTGGGATTTCTTGGTTTCCCTCATCAAATACATAATCCAACAACTCCAAAACGCTCTGGTGGACAAGTTGTCACCTGCACATTCACCACGCTATGAGATAATAATGGAACGTTACGAGGCAGAGTTGTTTTAGAGGTAAATTCTTGCAAAACCGCTGATGCGCGTTCCCATCAGGTACAGTTTTTCAGCAAGCAGTCTCTGCATTTGCCTCAAAAACATCTCTGTCTCATAACGTTGCGTTATTATCTCATAGCGTTGTGAATGTGCAGGTCACAACTTGTCCACCAGAGCGTTTTGGAGTTGTTGGATTGTGTATTTGATGAGTTTGATGAAGGAAACCAAGAAATCCCATGAGCCTCCATAGCGTAGCTCTGAGCAGCTCGCGGCTCTGCTATGACCATAGGGATTATGGCAATGGGCCAATTTGCCAAAATGTTGAACTATCCCTTTAAATAGTTGTCCAGGCCTTTGTTTGTACCCAGTCATTAGTGTTATATACTGTAAGTCAGCTCAGCTGTCAGCAGTTAGCAGTAGGACTGATGAGAGAGTGAGTGAAGGTGAAAGCAGAGGCATTACCTCAGATCAATACTAAAGATCCCTACAGTCTAAATTAGACGGCCCCGCCCACCTCCACCTCCACCACTGCCATCACCCCATAACGACTGACAGCCTTAATAACTGTCCTAATAACAGGAGAGCAGATTAATAAAGCATACCGTAAATGATTACCTCCATCATTAATCCATCCCATGGCTATTTAAAGCTACATGTATTAACTATTTGGACAGGAGGTTTCATGTGTTAATGGCCAGATTGGACACACTGAGCGGTGGAAGTACATTAGAGGAACATATGATTTGATTAATGCCATTCACAGGAATAGAAACAAATTACACAGGCAGAACAACGCTGTTCACCTGAGACGGAGGGGGGAAAAAAAGAATAAGAAGCAAAAACCAAGAGAGATCAGCCGAGAAATGAAATATTTGCACTCGAACCGGTGTAATCCCCTCGCAGCGGATTTGAGATGAAGCCGGGCCTCTCATTAGCTGTATTTGGACCAGATTGCACTGGGTCCACTGATTCATTTGGGAAATCCATCTATATATTGCGCACACCCTCCTTATGGCTGTGCTGGAGGCTCAGCCTGTTAGAGTGTGGATGATGACAGAGCTGATTCAGACTTAATAAATAATAGAGTGTTACTGGAGGTATCACCTGATGAATATTGCATTCCCATTCCTGCCGCCTGCCCTCCTGTCTCTCTGTCTTTCTGTCTGTTTGTCTCAGAGACTACCTGGCCTGATGCCAGCTTTTTTTTTTTTTTTTTTTTTTACTTCTTCTTTTTTTTTGATTTGTGGTATCCAGTGGAAATATCCAGTTCGGCTAGATGTCGACAGCTGGCGGGGTTGGAGGCACTCTGCATCTGAAAACACCCACAGTGTCAGGCAGCAAATGCGAGACAATTACTTCTCGTCTGCGGCACCGAAACTTGTTCCAAAAAAACGGTAACGTCCCGCCCATCTGACACGCACCGCGGGTGGATTCGATGCCAGCTGGAGTGCAGAGAGTTGAAAAGGGGTGGGAGGAGGAGGGGTGGGGGGTAGTTTTGAAGACAGAGAATAAATTATCACCTTCAACAGATTATTACTGGGGAAGGTGTTTGGGAGTGTGGCACCGAGCTCCAAGGAGCATGTGTAGGCTTGCACCTTTATATTTCTCTCTGACTCACACTCAGGACGACTTCATATGCACAATACCTCCTCTTATGTTACTAAGTAAGTTCATATTAATGTACACAAAGAAAAGCAAGTTCATACTTATGTCTCTTTCAGGTGCTTTTGTCAGTTTCAGTTGACTTTTTTTAATGTTTCCTGTTGACTATGACATGTGACCATCTGTCAGATGATTTTTTTTGGGATCGAGGCACATTTACGGCACCATACAGTGAGAGGAAATATCACATTGTGTTGTGTTGCCAAAGGACTTGTGGATTACAGTAAGAGTCAATAGTAAAAGTTCCTCCCTGCTCTTCTTCATATTTACTGTACTTAAACACGGCAGAATTAGAAGAACGCAACAGATATTTTTGACAGATACATTTCACCACATATGCAACGAGTGACAGCGAGTGACAAAAGTGAAACTCAAGGATTTGAATAGATTTTATTTCTTTTTTTTTTTGCAA
This sequence comes from Trachurus trachurus, assembly GCF_905171665.1. NCBI lineage: Eukaryota > Metazoa > Chordata > Actinopteri > Carangiformes > Carangidae > Trachurus > Trachurus trachurus. The sequence continues at coordinate 22,071,059 of NC_139904.1, read as the reverse complement.
TGTGACAAGTTGCCATCTGCCAGATATGTTTGTGTGAAAACTGGATGTTTTTCTTTTCACAACATGAGAAGATCCAGTGCATGTATATCCTCAATCAGTAAGAAACAATAAAAGACAAATACAAGTAAAATCAAATCCTCTAAAACGTGTAACACTGCACTTTCAATCTAAATCGTTACAATTTAAATATGATAAGCAGTTATAATTTAACCATATTCACTCATTCATAGTTTAGCATATCGGCTTTTTTAACATTTGCCAAATATCATTATAATACAATTTGCAGCCGTACATCACTTAAAGGTCCAGTGTGTAATATTTGTCCAGGTTTATTGGCAAAATCTGAATATACTACCAATGAATATTTATCTAAGTGTATAATCGCTATAAAATAAAACCTGTTTGGTTTTCATAGCCTTATAATTCTTCTTTTATATATACATATAGCAAGGGTCTTGCTTAGAGGGTGTGTCGGCCCGAAGATCGCCCGCCATGGTATAATGAGCATATACCACGGCCTGTGAATATTGCTTTTATAAAACGGTTACCAATAGCATACCAATAGCCGTGGTATATGCTCATTATACCACGGTTAACAACCAATCACATTGCCGGATTTCACCTTTCCTTCATTAATAGATACATAATAGAATCTGAATGCTAGATGTCACTGTTTTTTCCCCCTCATTTTACACACTGGACCTTTAATATGTTGAATTAAATAGGCCTATTACATATCACAAAACACAAATGTCAGTCTGATGTTGATGCTGGAGAAAAGTTCTGAGGTTTACCAAAGTGATTGCGGTTCAGGTTCTGACCACCATGGATACTTATGTCAAAATGTCATGGCAAGCCCTCCAACAGATGATACACATGATACTCTGTTAAAAACAAAAACTGTGAACCTCATGTTGGCATCAGAGGAAAGGTCTGTGGTCAACACAAGTCAGCGGGATTCATCCTCCAGTGATCATTAGAATATTCATCACGGACAATCCAGTGGGATAGTTCAGTCCGCACCACAGTGGAGGCCTGAGAGAGCTGTGTCATTAATGTGGCAGTGGCTATAAAGAAAAAACAACTAATCCAACAAATTCAGTCAAATGAAGACTTCTGGAATTTATAGCATTTAATGAAGCATCATCAGCGTCCACAGGGGGGAAAAAGTCACTGGTCAGTGTTTGATTTATATCTTATTATTTACAGTATATTCTCATTAGAGTTTGATACATAAATACACTATTTTATTTAGCTATAAAGTGTCAGTGTGTAAAGAACCGCAGCAGACAGTGGAAAAGATTTACTGTTTGTGCGAACACCCACTGTTTTCCATTATATTCATCAATTCAACCCCTCCAATGCCAAATCAAGTTTCCTTTATTCATGTCATGTGGAGGAACTGACCGTTGCGGACTGCTTAAAGGAGAATGGAAATGCAACAATGATTAAAATACAGTGTTGAACCTTTTTTTTCATTTCTTTTTTCTTAAATAACACAGTGTTGAACCTGTATGGTGATGTGATGCTCTGATGAAGCCCGTGTGATGTATTACCTCATCTGATTTGGTTAGTTAATTAATTAATTAATTGCTGGAGTGATTAATTTGTGTGCTGTTAGAAATTTTGATGTCTAAATTAGAAGCGCAGCGTTTGTGTTAATGTTTTTCAAAGTGAAGGAAAGAGTCAGTGATTTAGTAAATGAGTTTCTAACATACAAATCTAATAATACAAGTCACATCAATGTTACTGTTTTTAGAGCCTCTCTGCTCTCTGTTCTTATTCTGTGTGTGCCAATCAATTCTCTCTCTGTGCATGTGTGTGTGTGTTTGGTTTTGCCAGCATGTGTCAACAGTGCACCAGCTGGTGTGTGTGTGAATGGGAGCAGCACTGTTGTTGAAAAAGGTATAGGCAGAAAAAAGGGAAGAGTGAGGGACTCTAATCAGCCAATCAGGAAGCAGATTAGCAGGCAGGGTGGGCTGCAGGGGGGCGAGGTAGAGCTGTTACTACAGTGGAAACATTTTTTTTTTCTCTTTTTTTTTGGCTAGCAACACAGCGACCAATCACAATCTATGAACAGACCAAAACAACTTTATACACCAGTGACCCTGTCTGGGTGTGTGTGTGTGTGTGTGTGTGTGTGTGTGTGTGTGTGTGTGTGGGTGTGGAAGGAGGATGAAAAATAAGACCAGGCAAAAACTGCCAGCTCTAGGGATTCTTGGCAGCTGCCCAAATTGTGTGTGTGTTGTTTTGTGTGTGTGTGTGTGTGAGTTTAAGTCCGTCTCTAAAGGAGATGGGCAGAGAGTGCACAGACTTACAGACTAATTTGACATGGTTCACCGTTTTGGCATGCGCTCACCGCCTCGCCAAGTGCGTGCGAGTTAAAGTAAGTGTGTGTATAATACGCGTGTGCATGTGTGTGTTTGTGGACATGTGCATATGGACTTTGGTGGTGTGTGCATCTGTGTGTGTGTGTGTGTTTGGGTGAGTGACAGCTCTGACCTTTTCAATATGCCTGTTAAACCTGAGCTCTTGTCCCAGTGCAGACGTGCTTGTGTCAACTCCAGCACTCCTACATGAAGGTCAAACTCTCTCCTGTTGGAGTAGAGACACACACACACACACATACACATACACATATACACATACACACACATAGTGTTTCCTGTCATGTTGTTCCCATCTCCTCTATAAATAATGTGCTCTCTGCCCCCACTAGCATGTCCAGGCAATTACCACATCATACTGATGCATCTACTGTGCTCCCCACCAGGCAATAATTGTAGATTTAGCCATTGTCATTCTTCTTCTTTTTTTCCCTTTCTTCCTCCCTTTTCCTTTTTGGTAGCTGCAGTTTTCTGGTCCTTGTTACCGTGGTCACCATCACAGCTGCTGCCATAGGTTGGATCCCTGACAGGGTGTAGTTTTGATTGGTGGGACTACCACATACATCTGGGAGGTAAATGCACGTTGTCTGAAGGATAAAGTGAGAAGTCTTTTGTATCTCTGTGCCTGACAGGACTAATGAGATCATTTATTCACATCAATGATGCAGTCGGAATAATGTTACTGCTATTATAAAAGCGCCACCGGTAAAAGGAAAAATAATCAGAATCAAGCATACTTTAAATAATTTACAAGGATAAGAGAAGCATTGTTTTATTTTCATCTTATTTTTTACCAAAATCCATGAAAAACAAACATATTGTATTGTCAAAGTCTGAGATATGCTATTTGTTTGTGCACTGGCTCACGTGTTGCTTCATTACCATAGACTGGGGCACTGTAGTTTGTTTTCATTCAGTCCCTTGTAGTCACTCTGATCTTGTAAACACTGGCGCTCAAAGGCTGTATTAATCCACATGTGAAAATAGTCCCCAGGAAATGCTCTGTTTACTTCTGTTTGAGAAGAAACTACAGTGCCCAGCTGTAGAGATTAAGTAACATTAAAAAAAAAAAAAAATGATGATAAAAATGTGACCTGTTAAGTAAAAAATATATATATTTTATATGTACCATACATACATATATGTATGTACAGTAGATATGAAGCTACAGGTGTTTAGCTAGCCTTAGCCCAGTCTGGCTTTGTCTGAACATAGGCTAAGGCAGTCCAGCAGGCAGCACTTCTTAAATTCACCTTTATTTCATTTTGTTTAACCTTTAACCAACAAATAAACAACAAAAGCTCTAAAATAAAATGTAAAAAAAAAAAACAACACACACACACACACACACACACACACACACACACACACACACACACACACACACACACACACACACACATGGGGCAAATAGGAATAACTAACACAGGATGGTTGAGCGCTGGGCACAGTATAACTCCAGTGGTTGCCTGGCAACTTCACTGTGATGACAAGATTCCAGGATTGGCGCTGAAGTGCCACAAACGGGAGCGGGAAGTGAGAAAGTACAGGAAAATTGACTACATCATGACGGCTGTGGTGCTTTTTGTTGACGGTGAGTTAAGTGTACAATAACAGCAGCCTTGTTCTGTTAGACAAAAAAATAACAATAAAAAAGCATTATGGAGGACGCACACTGAGAGTAATGGAGGTCAAATTGAAAAGACATTTAAAGCAGGGTACAAAACCAGAGCCAGAATAAAACAGGTGCAAGGTGAAAACTTAACAAAGCTGCACATGTTGATGAGTGATAAAACATATCTATCTGTGGTGCTGCTCTCTGAACCCGCTCCATGGACCAGAGTGACGGATAAATTATACAGCGTTTGTGTGTATACCTGTTTGTCCTTGTGTGTTTTTATTTGTATTGCTGTTCACCTGCCTCTGAGTCTGTGTGTGCATTTTAGACACACTTTATGTTGTATGAATGTAGCACTGTGTGTTAATACACATCAATAATTGTGCACGTGCATGGCCTTTGGACATGTACTGTATATGCATGTGCTTGCATGAACTTGTTTACATCCATTTGTAGCTGTAAGTGTATATGTTTGTGTGGCTTTGTATTTATTGTATGTGTGTGTGTGTGTGTGTGTATGTGTGTGAGCGCATCTCCCCAGTGCAATCATCACACAGGGGAGATGCTTACAGTCCATTTGTCTGCGAGCACACTGACCATTAGCTGGCCACCATACATAATGTATAGCAGTGACCTTTCTGCACACTGCACCCTTAGGCCTATAAGCCATTGTTTGGTGTTGTATTGATTTTTACCCCCCTCATAGATGGAGACGGTGATTTGAGGGGCGAGCGCCTGAGTGCCGCTGTGTCTGCTGAAAGGAGAGGGGAGGGCAGAAGCAATGGAGTGTAAAGAATTGAAAAGGCTCGGCATGGAGAAGGACACAGACAGCGTCTCATACCTGTAGCCCCCTTTTCAGTGGAGTGACTGCTCCGAGGCCAGCCCCATGTGAAAGACAGGGTCACGTTCAATAGTGTTGAATGTTGTGGACCATATAAGTGCCACCTATACACAGCCCATTAGACAAGAGTGGTGAGTGCGAGGCCGCATGGTAAACAATTTAAGTAGACTCTCAGAGATTCTCTACATTCATCAAGCTCGGCTTGGTGGGAAAAAAAAAAAGAAAAAGGCACATGGTGGCAGAAAGGTGGAGGGCGTTAGATTTCCATCTGCACTCCTTCCCTATAATCTGCCTGAATGTTCTTTATACCCCTCCTGCTCCAGCTGACAACTAAAGTGGAGGTACACTGAGGAGGAAAATGGGCTGAGAAAAATGTTTTGGTGTCCTACAGTGATGGATCTTTAGCAGCCCGGTAGATGAAGCAGAGGAGAGAGGGAGGAAGAGGATGATTTGAATTGAGCATGACTGTCTTGTCACCCAGAAGGCCAGGACTTGATCTGTAGGAGGTCTGCCATCCAGGCTGTGGCTCTGACATTCGCCCACAAAGCTTAAAATACCTCTCTGATTAATCAGTAAACAGGGAGAGGGAGACAATGTGACAATCTTACATCATCAGCAGTTACGTCATGCGCTGCCTTTACAGGGTGATACAATGATACTTGTAATATTATATAATAGCAGCCTGTGGCTTCAAGGATGTGATGTAATTGAGCTATTTTTACCTGTGTTGTTACAAAACATGCTTCAATTAGCTTTATCTGAATTATTTACAACACAAGTTTTGTTAAAAAAAACTTGAAAGTCTTAGTTTAACTCTTAATTATTGTCAGATGTTGGACCTCCTTGTCTTTAATTGAGCACCTGCCTAATTTTACGACAGACCTTTCACATTTGTAGTCTCCAGAGATCACATCAAAGAAGGTCAACCCAAAAACCATGCCAGTGAGTTCACTCTGAACTGCTTTGCTTCTCCTATCAAAACACTGGTGTGGTAGCAGTTAAAGTTGGTGGTTCTGTTGTTTTCAGTCTTGTTATTTGCGGGGCAAGATTTGGTCCTGAACCGTATTAGACTGCTGTCTTTGTTTGTCTTCATCAAAACAATGTGACAGAATTTGTCTTCTCAGACTTGGTGCATTTGTTTGTGCTGTAAACACATACAAATTGCTGCTCTGTTGTGTTTTGCACCTGTACTTCTGACAGGTGAACAGCTGAAGGCCAGTTAGACTCAATACCTCTTCACTTTGAATACAGCTTTAGGACAGATGTTATTGAAACAAACAACACAAATCAGTAATGATTAAAAAAGGAATCTTGGAAGTGGAGTAAGTTAGTCAGTGACTTTGTTACTTTATTTGAACATCTTTATTTTAATGCTTGGCAGCTGGATGCTGCTCTGTGTTCAGATAGCCTACATGTACCTGTCGCTAACTGTGCATTGTGCAGTGCAGGGCTCCAGAGTCTGAACTTTTTTTTACTAGGAGCATAGTGGCCCTTTACTTAAAACTTTAGGAGCACAAGCAGAAAATGTAGGGGTGCACACTGTAACTGGACTTGCAAAGCGAATATTCACGTTTCCTTTTCATTCATAATCATCACACACACACCGGCCTGCTAGCTGTAATGATAGATTTCAGATTCTTTGAGTCGGCCCGTCCACATTTCACCAGTGTTATGTAGCTACATAGCCTATGTTTGTTGCTTAATAGGTAGCGTTAGCATTAGCAGCTGTTTCAGCATAAAACTTTCCTTCACTCATTAACAGCTGTTTCCAGCAGTGAAAAAACTACAGCATTGTTAAAGTAGAAGTAAGCGGAATATTTGTGTTAATATAAGTCTTAAATAGTTAATATCTTCCGACGGCAATCACTTACATAGAGTGTTTGGTCCGAAACACGGGTCTGTCAGTCACTCTGCTCTGCTGTAAGCCGAGGAGAAAACGTCTTGTATACTTCCTTGTATCCTACAAGCTTTATCCAATGAGGAGAGAGAACGGCATGAAGGGCTGTGTGTGCAGCCAAGGGATGCGCGTGAATGTGGTGACGTAGGGACGAGGACCAATAGATCCATGACGAGGGCGGGGGCTGCTAACTAACGAAGTTAGCCAAAACGACCGGATCGCTTACTTCTGCTTTAACTCGTGTCTGTATCAAGTTACCGAGGTTAGCATGCTAACCAGCTTGCCTGGCCCGTCTCATCACTTTGCCATAGCAACTCTCTGAGGCCTCCAGTCTACCCTGGAGACTCACTGCTCAGTCAACACATAACCTATTGGATATCGTCAAGCAAACAAATAGCTGCTTTAACTAATTAATTTAATTAACTCATTGAGTGCCGCGCTCCTTTCCAAAGTTTTAGTCAAGTGTACCGGCAATTTAGACCATTTTTGACTTTTTATGTAGAGCCACAGTGTATTCTATATTATTGCCACCAACACATACTGTGGCTCAATTGAAAGGTTTAACTTAATGCTTCAAGTGGCCACAAACCGTTTGTTTCTACGTGCCTCCGTTCCTGAGAAAAGTCAAGCTAAACATGGCTGGGTTTCACCAAAATCCCTCCTTTTTTTCTAGAAAAGGAGATAGAGCGTCTTTTATGAAAGGTGCGCTGTTTGTGTCTGTCGCTCTTCTCACACTCGCATTTCTGGATCAAAGGGCTCGTATAAGATAACTATATACAACAATGGTTGTTCTATTCACAAAACCACCAGCGGGGGCGGGGGGGGGGCGCCACTAAACAACAATAACACAGACGCACCGTGCCGTGTCACAGCTTCTCGCCGCGGAAAGTGAGGGTCTGTCGGCCACCGCGGCTCGGGAAGACCGGTCCCGCCGGTGGTCGCGGTCCTTCTGTGGTACGGGTCGGTGGTACCGGTCTGCTTTGGCCCAGAGACCATCAGATTTTACCGCGGGAGGACTTTGGGGAGGACACGGTGTTGCTCCAGCTGAAGACCGGGCGGACTGTCGGCTGAGAGCTTCCTGTTTCTGCTCCGAGCAGCTCGAGCAGCTGGAGCAGCAGCGCGGGTGAGAGCAGAGCAGCAGCGGAGCAGCTGCGCTGCATCTGCATGCAGAACTCGTTTGCAGAAGCCGAGTTATGATAAAAACTTCCAGATCATGAGCTGTCATGTGACTTTGATCGTCATCTATTTCAGTTCTCCTCGTCGTAGAGTCCCCAAATTTACATATAATGTGTATTAAAGTGTCTATTTTCATAATTTAAAAAAAAAGCAAAAAACGTAAAATTACGTTGTTGGCACTCAACGCATGGGAACGAAAAACGAGAAATTACGTGGTTGGCACTCAATGAGTTAATTATTTTGATATTCTTTTATATTATTTTCCCCCCTTTTTTCCATATTGAAATAACTAAAATAACATATGATCATCTCAGAAAAGTTGTAAGTTTGGTAGGAAAAGGTAAAATCTGTTCTTCACACATGACAGCTGATAGAGCAGCAGGGATCGCGTCAGTCAGACTGCTGAAAGCAACATAATCTCTGAAAGCTATTTATTATATTTGTGAGAGTTTTGGTTCACAAATACTTTTGTTGTAAGTGTAATGGCTTGTAAAGCCATTTTGATTGAGAGAGAGAAATCTGACGCTGTAATACCGACACTAATGCAGCGCTGATCACCCGGTTAACAGAGGGAGACGGAGAGGGAGAGGGAGCGCGTGCTGAGGGTAGAAAATAAGTGGCATCCCGCAGAGCTTTTTAATTCCTCAAGGAGATTGACACCTGAATGTGCTTTCATGGAGCAAACTGCTGGGTGGCAACACCCTGACACCCCCCCACCCAACCCCCAGCACCAGCTCTTCCCCTTTCCTCCATTCATTTTCCCTCTCCTCCTGATCTGACACTGCATAAAATATCCATCCTAACAACACATTTACTCTAATATTGAGTTTCAAAATGTTTATTTGGTAAACAACATTTTCACACTTTGCTTGAACTGGTTGCATCATAAGTAGATTGCAAACCCATTAAAGGCAAAGAGAATTCTGTAGGGCGCCTCAGAAAATTACATTGGAGTTAATGCTATGTCATTAATTATTCAGCTTGCTCCATAAACTATTCAAGCCTTATAATTTTTAGTACATTATGTTTATTAGATCATGATGTGATTATGTTAATTATAAGGCAATCAGAGTGTGATTATAATGCACTTTTCATACCTTTTAGAAGAGAGGAGTGTTAGTGTCTTGAAAAGGGCAACATTAACAGCATAAATATGACATGATGATTTGCAGAGGAGTCAACTATATGGAACTATATCATCCTGTTTTTTTCACTTTACACTCTTTACACAAAGATGAACACATTTCTGCCTGTGTACTTTCTACGTGTCACCCTGTCTTTGTTGTTTCATCGTCTTCCTCCCTTGTGATATTTTTTCATCACTCCTGTTGTGTCCTTCTACTATTTTCCCCATTTGTTCTCATTCATCTTGTGTCTCCATTGAAGGTGGACGAGGAGGGGAGGGAGGGGAGGGAGGGATCCGGGGACAGAGGAGCTTCACAGCGGGCCTCCGTTCCATTTATCAACATCAGGATTTCAATTGCAGCGCGACACCTTAAAAGCCAACTCAGAAACCTCTCCACTCCCCATGCGAACAAAAGCAGAAAGAAGCCAACTTAAATGTGAAACCCTACCTTCCTTCCTTTTCACGCTGAGTTCACCTTTTCACCAATAGGTACTTTTCGGTGCGACTACATGAGGTCATTTTACTTTAAAAAAGAGACGGCTGATAAAAATAAATGAGACGAACATTTACCAAGCCTGCCTTTCTGGCCTTGAAGCTTCGCTATTTGAGCAAAGAGGCTTTTTTAGAAAACATTTCTTAATTGTATTCACACTGTTTCCTTTATTTATTTATTTTTTGGTTTGGTCTCTATCATGACTCCATCTTTCATGGCGTTTTCACCATGACAAGCCGAATCAAGGCTACAGCACTAAACACCTCTGTTTGACATCTATTCAGCCGTCTCTGAGAAGCAGTTTACCCGTGATATTCTTCAGCTCTGTGAAGGGTTGTGTAGATAAAAAAAAACAGCCAAGGGTGTTCGTTGACCTTCCTTCATACATACAGTACAGTAGCATTGTGTATGTGTGTCTCTGTGTGCATGCATGCTGTCATTACTGGGTCCCTTCCACATTTAGCCCTCCATATGGCTTATGTAGATAGCTTTCTTTGGGTCGTGTCTTGGCTCGGCTTTAATTAGTGGATTTGCTGCTAATAGATGGAGCTAATTAACAGGGATTTGGGCTCCTGCACGTTTGCCACTGTTCCTATCTGAAGTGAGTGCGGGTGTGTGCGGGTTGGGTGTGTATCTGTGTGTGTGCACGCTCACACGTGTGCGAGCTGACATGTTTCTGTCTATCCGACGGTGGAGACAACGGATGCTGTCACCTTGGTAACCATGTAAAATGGATTCCAGGAGTGGAATCAGCCCGAGCCAATTAGACATAGACATGCTATGGAGATGGCAGGGGCGCACACAGACGCACACTTTCTGTCTCTGTTGCTCAGCCTTTCTCTCTCACTCTCTCCACTCTTGCACACAAACACACACACACACAAGCAGGCAGTCAGACAGCGTCTTGCCCTAGGCAGTGTGGATATGACCATCATAATCACATCATCCCCCCCTGATAACAATAACTCTGCTCAGGGATGCAAATAATCTGTGCGTCCACATATCTTATTATTGCAATCAATAATAACGAAGCACCCCAATACACACACACACACACACACACACACACACACACACACACACACACACAGACACACAAATAACACCCCTGTCACCCTAATGAGAAAGTATAGCCTATTACCATGCTCTGTGTGTTGTTTGTGTGTGTGTATGTGCGTATGTGAGTGTGTGTCTCAGCAGCAGCTGTGTCCCCCTTCCTTTAAAAGCAAGGAGATCAAAACGGAGCAAAGGGCTCACGGGGCGTAAAAACTAATTTACTTTAAAAAAAAAAGTAATTCTGCCGGCTGAGTTTCTCTTTTTTCCTCCCCGCTGTCAAGTAGCCCCCACTCTTCATCAAAAGCACAGTGATTGAGAAACAGGCCAAATGTGCAGGAGAAGAATGAACACACGCTCGGTTTTGATTCGGCATGTGTGGTTTTTTCCCCCAAAAGCAAAGCGGTGACCCATATGCATTCTGGCTGCTCTGAGCCCGTCCTGATGAAATGGCCACAATATTACTGCTGACTTTGTGATAACACTGTGTTACTGATGTCACTCACACACACAAACACGCACACATGCTTCAGTGTGGATGTGTGTTTGCAAACGAGTGGGTGGGGCAGCCTGACGCACTTGCAACTGTCGATAAGTGACTGTAAGTGTGTTTGTGGGATGTGTGTGTATGTACACTGATAAGTGTTGGTAAGTGAGTGTGTGTGTGTGTGTGTGTGTGTATGTGTGTGTGTGGATGATTGCTGATTTGTGGCAGGGTGTCTATTGTTAATGAAATCCTTTGTGCCGCTCTGATTGGCTCATCAATCAAACAGCAGTTCGCATATTACCCATAACCCCTTTCTGCTCTCTCCAGGTGGCGGATTACAGTGTGACACACGCACATGTGTAGACACACACACAAACACGCATAGTGGGGAAAAAGTGTAGTCACACTCACATCACACATACAATCAGACAAATACACACAAATGTAGACATTCATTCACAAATAAACACTCTTTCAAACACACATACACAGCTTCAGACACATGAGGAGGGAAAAAAATACCAATCACACACAAATAAACACACATGCACACCTTTTACCCACAAATATAGACAACAGGGTATCCGCGGGGTCTTAAAAAGTCTAAAAAAGTCTGAAATTTGAAAATCTAAATTTTAGGCCTTAAAATGTCTTAAATTTGTTGAATTATTGTGTTCAAGTCTTAAATAATTTTAGACAGGTCTTAAATTTTCTTTTGCCCACCATGGGCGAGCATGGGCGAGCATTTTTAAATAAAAAGATGTACCGTAATTTCCGGACTATACGCCGCTACTTTTTTCTCATGCTTTGAACCCTGCGGCCTGTACAACGATACGGCTAATTTATAGATTTTTACTGGCTAACGGCCTCCGGGAGGCGCTCTAGCAGGAAGCGCTAGTGAGACAGACATGTGGGGAAGGATTATGCGCCGAAGAAGACACTAATTTTGCGTTTTGGTGCAGTGTTTTATTTTCTAACCAGTCATGTTACTGTCTGTTGGTGCTGTGTTGATGCCGTGTTGTTGCCTCCGGAGTAATTGTGATGGTTTTGCGCTACATGACTTGTTACGAGTGAGAACGGAGGCTCTCTGTCTTCACCTGGCGTCTCACGGCTGAAAACCTGGTCGCTGGTGTCCCAGCTCTCGTCTCTGCTGCACCGCAACACAAACGCGCTCCGTAACCCATAATCTTTTGTTCATGACGGTACTACACAAACACACACGCGTATGTTATGTAACGTTATCCACCGCTCCATTTATTGATTTTTCGCCGGCTTCGTTGTCAACAAATGCACATGGCTAGGAGCGTAACCAAAACAGCGGAAAAGCGAGCGGACTTGTATAGTTCCACACATCTTCCGTGTACTGTCTTTCTGTGTCTCATGTTACAACATGAAAAACCTGCGGCTTATATTCAGGTGCGGCCTATGTACAAAATCTATTTACTTTTAAAATTTAGCTGGTGCGCTTAATAGTCCGGAATTTACGGTAGTTCACATTTATTCAAGCATTATTTAATACCATAATATATAGGGCTGACCAAAAGCCAATTTATTTACTTCATGTGTCAAATATTGTGCTGGTCATAATACAGAACAGGTTGTGGCTCGTGTCTGTTGATCAAAGAAGTTGAAACATTTCCATGTTTGTCTATTCTGGGTCACATTTAGAAGTCATCACATTTCAGGCCAAAGGGGAAGTGTTGGTGTTTTTACTGTTCTCCAATGTAAAAAGGGGTCACGTGTGACCCTTAACATTATTCAAGGCTTAAAGCCATCTGCCTGCTGGTTGCCAGTGAATTAAATAAATAATGTGTTACATAAACATTTTTAATTTCACTCCCCAATTTCTTTTTGTGCCCCCAAATAGTTTACTTTAGATGCTCCTGCGACACTTCATTGTGCTTTATTGAATGTATTTTTTTCAACTACAAACAAGCCTAACACGCAACTTATATATTGCAATCAATTTCTAGTTTTGTGACTCTGCATTTCTTTTGTACGTTTTTTATTTGTCATGATAGGTCTTAAATTTCATCCATAATGGTCTTAAAAAGGTCTTAAAAAGTCTTAAATTTGAGCTGGTGAAACCTGCAGAGACCCTGGACACTCAAACACTATAGATGCAAGCATGCACACAGTTTCTCACACATATAAAAAAAGGGGCATTTCCCAAAAGGCCAACTTGCACACACACCGTCTCTTACAGACAAACACAAACACACACACTCCTGTACATGTGTGCGTACTGACACATCTTTGCATTGAGACACCCTGCAGCCTCGCTAAAAGCTTTACGTCAGTGGTTTCCCCCCATGTCGTTGTCACCTCGATATCCATCCGCAGACTGAAGGAGACAATGAGACAGTGAATGCATCATCTGCATTAATTTCTGCTTGATTCAAAGTGTCGTGGCTAAAGAGGGCAAAAGGAGGGGCGAGGGGTGGGGGGGGGGGGGGGGGGGGTGTGTGGGGAGGGAGGAGGGAGGGAGGGGGGGGCAGACAGGGGAGGAGGTAGGAGTCGGAGAGGTAGCTAGACAGGGGAAATTGGTATGTGGGAGTGGGGGCGGGGGTGGGATGGATGTGAGGAAGAAGCCTTAGGGGACACCTCGCTGTGGCTGGCCCCGGGGCAAGGAGAGAAACACACACACACACACACACACGCATATCCACTGAGATTAGTAACAGCAGACACACACGAGTGCACATAATCGCATCCGCACATATGCACGCTCATGCAGAAAAGCCGCAGACATAACGAGGTAAACGTCCCAAACAATGGTTATGAAATCAAATGAGGAGGCAACAGAGATACAGAGGTAGTACATTACATTACATTACATACATGTAGTGTGCAGCTCAGTTGTATGTAGAGCTACAGGCCTGGAGGCTGAAAACAGGCCTGCGGGCCAGAGAAGATTACAAGCCTGTTCCCGTCAGAAATTTTTAGGATGTATAATAAAATCAATTAAAATGCTTAATAAGTAATATTTAAGATGATTTTTGATGGGGGGAAAAAGCAGTTATATTCATATTGATGCTTTTTTTCCCGTCCAAAATATTTTTTTCCTCCTAAATCCATGTCGCGTTTTTGTCTTTGTTGATATGGAAACAGTCCCGAGCTCGACAGTTAACTAGTAGGTCTAGAGTAAACAGAGGCTCTCTCATATTAACAGAGTTATTCACACTCAGTGTTGTGTGGTAAGGAACTGGTGGATGTTGCAAAGCATATGTAGTGATATTTTGAGCATAATATAGAGGCCAAAGTCGCGGTTAGAAGAACTGCCCCCATTACCTCGCTGTTTAACTGCAGTGTAGCACAGCTAGCAGGAGGAGAGCTAGGTCCGGTCTGCACATATTTTTCTACGATTATTTCCAATGGTCACACTCGGGGACCTAGAGCTGTAGAGCATTTCTTAGAAAATGACCACAATTCTCCTTTAAAGAGCATTTTCACCCAAAGACTGCACTGAAGAACACAGTGATGCTGGTGCTGTGCATGGGTTTTTTATTTTATTTTCTTGCTACACAGAAGTTTTTTATTTATGCTTTTACTCCATTACATTGATCTGACAGCTGAACCCACACAGCACTTGGCTTTGCGTGTAATAGTTTCACATAGAAGCGCATAATCAACATGTTAATAATGATCTATTGTAGTAGATTCAATTATCTGTAACAGTTTAAACTGTCCATAATCTAAATCAGACTAACTTGAAAAGGGGGCAGCTGATACACCATACATGAACAATGGTATTCATTAGCAAGCAGAGTCATTATCATTAGAGGTGCTCATGGTTAAGAACAATTAGCGAAAGAAAGAAAGAAAGAAAGAAAGAAAGAAAGAAAGAAAGAAAGAAAGAAAGAAAGAAAGAAAGAAAGAAAGAAAGAAAGAAAGAAAGAAAGAAAATACTATGGAATAAATAAAATATATAGAATAAATGAAAATACTAAAGGCAAATGACTTACATTATCCAGAAGATATTAAGTCGTTAAAATGAACTCCAAATGCTGCTGTCTCACTGATGTATCTGTAACAATAATAAGATATGCAATACTCTGATATTGATCATTTTCAGTCATATATAAACTTTTAGTACTTAAGGGTTTATTTAATCAAATGGCCTGAATGCTTCTTTCATTACTGCATATAAAAGGTGATATGCATGTAAAGCTGGTCTATGTTCAGAGGTGTGAACATGAGCAGATGAAGGAAAAGGAAAGAGGAAGCATCAAATACTTTGTTCCTCGTTTTGCATTTGAAGTCATACTGAGGAGAAATTGAAATGTTTTGCTGGTGGGACATCAGGGAGGCAAAGTACATCTACTGATATGTGATGTAACAGCTACAAGAAGTAAAATATCTCCCAAGAAATGAGGCAAAGTAATACCATTTTGAGATAGAAATACTGAGGAAAATATGATTTTTTGCTACAAAATGTTCTGTAATAGGATACGAAAATAAGATGACAAGGTGCAAAATGCATTTTCACTTCATTTTCCCTGTGACCCGTCTACAGCAAGAAGCAGACAGGCGTCTTCTTCCTTCCTCTCCTCTTGTCCAACCTCTTGTTCCACATCTCCAATTTTTTTTCTTTTTTTCGTTTCAACAGCCTGTCAGCTCTGGGACACAGTTATGACTCATCTGTCTGTCACATTGAAGATGCCAGACAAACAGACAGCCAGAGAGTCTGTCTTTATCTCCGGAGAGTGAATCACAATTTGGTGCTGGGGGCCTCGTCCAAAAATCGGCCAATCTGTGCTGCCTGCACACTCCTCCGTCGGCAGTTGGCAGTTTGCACGATTACTAGATACTTTTTTGTACAACTGATCAATATGATCCCGACTGGCAGAGGGAGGTGAGCTGATTGTACGGCAATGCAACATTTTGATCATTTTCTGTGAACTTTGCGGGAAGATGTATCACGTCAGGTTTTCATTATGGTGTAAACACAATTTTCACAGCACTTCCCACGCAGACAAAAATAAATATCTGGCAGACTGAATGTTAATAATATTTTGTAGGTTTCTGGCAGGAGCAACATTAAAAAACATATTAAAGTCGGACTGAATTAAAAATTATTTTTGCAAAGAAAATGGAGCCTGTCTATATCCTTGATGTTTGATTTGATATGTATATGGCCAAATGTCATCATAACTCAGAAGTAGAAACTTAATTTTTATATAGAACAGCATCCTATAGATTTGGTTGTCAGTGTCTGGATCTGTAATTTCATTGATTGTGTACACTGACAGTAGCAATAGTTTGCAATACTAATAGGTTCTGGTAGCTAAACAAACAGTTAACAGCTGGATGTTGATGTTGTTAGCCATTGTTTAGCCTCGCCTGTGAATTTAGCACCTTATATCTCTGCTATATATCTCTGCTATGCTATTTCACTCTGTGCATTCATTTTCACTTCACTTGTGACAGTAACCAACATGGCTGTGAGTTTCACATCCAGGTGTGTTACTATAATGTGGAATAAACACCACACAGGACGGTAGCGTCCATTGACGTGTTGCAGTAACATGAGTGAAAAATAGGATCTAATGGGAGTAACTGCTAACATTAATAAGCTCGCCTAACTATCTTCACCACAGAGAGAGAGAAAAAAAAACTTGCATTTATTTAAAGGGAAACTATGCTACAGTAACTAAGTCCGGTCGCTGTTCCACTGTTGTTTGTTTTCAACAAAGCCGGTGAGAAAGCAATCTATGGAGCGGTGGATAACATTATTTATCATATACGCGTTATGTTGTGTATATCTGTGTAATCTTATCTGTCATTTACAAGAGATTACGGTTACTAAGCGCGTTCGTGTTGCGGTTTTCAGCCAAGAGACGCTAGGTGGAAGGAAGAGAGCCTCCATTCTCCCTGTAACAAGTTACAAGTCATTTATTTAACCATCACAATTACTACGAAGCTGTTTAATTAAGGTAAAAATGTAGTATAGTTAAGATAAATATGCTGCACATTTCCTCTCTAAGTGAAGCAAAACAAGCTACTGTAGTAGCCTACGCGACTTTCCACATGGTATAAACTTGGTGTCAATAAGTCACCACATTACAAACATTGTAGAGTGCAGCTATACTGTAGGAGCAAGTCTAGAAACCTGAAAATTCATTTGCATTTTTTGCACCCCAGGTTCCCCCAGCCTGTAGTCTTTTGGGTTTTTTCAATGTTTGTTGTTAGATGCCTGCACAAGCTTGAGACATTTTATTCTATGGCATAAAATGTGAGGAAATAATTGATGTGGTTTGTTTAAAGCTATTATCTAAAAAGTGATTGCCGACCACAGAGGTTGTTCAGCATCCTCACAAAACATAAATCCTCTCACCAGATCACCTTAACAGCATTGTTGTGTTTACAGTTGCACTCATGCGAACTACTAATTTTAGGGAGCGAAGACTTTTATAGCAGTGGTAAGGACGCCAAACCAAATGACAAGCTGGCAGTTCAGTGGCGGGGATGCTGACGTCATGTGACGTCTGTGTATTTGTTTTCCTTTCAATCTTTACTTTTTACTCCTGGTAATTTTAGTTAAGCGTTGAAAAATCACATTTGCCAAGTGTGTCATTAATAATGTAATGTAAAATGTGTCCTTTTATTAGAGGAACCATGATAATGCTACGCTATTTAATTTGGTCATCTTGGCAGCTCTCCACCCAGGCTTATTTAGAGGCAAAAAACACTGACAGGACCTATACAGTA
Organism: Trachurus trachurus; assembly: GCF_905171665.1. Taxonomy (NCBI): domain Eukaryota; kingdom Metazoa; phylum Chordata; class Actinopteri; order Carangiformes; family Carangidae; genus Trachurus; species Trachurus trachurus. The sequence goes on along the minus strand of NC_139904.1, from coordinate 22,053,270 downwards.
TGATGTTCTCCTGTTAGCAGCACAGTGTAGAAGTTGGCTGCATGTGTCCACTGCCACGCTGGCTTTCAATTTTCACAAATCTCTTATACTCTTCTCAAAAATGAAGGAATATGAATAATAGCTGCAGTACCATTATAGATTATATTCCTTAAATTTCAAATTCCAGCTGTCCTGACTTTCACTTCATAACTTCAAACAGTTAATTTGTCTTCAGCAGCTCAATCCAAAGACTCCAGTGTGATTGAATTGCAGTGTCTTCACAGGCCTACATAAACCCAGATCCATGTGGTACAAATTGTCAATTTCGATTGCATGTAATATGATGCAAATGGCGTTTTTCAGTCGCGACCGCAGCACTTGGTTCATACTCCTTAAATGAAAGCGGAGCGCTGGTCTGGACATTGGCCATCGCCTACAGCAGTTCAGGTTGAAGTATTAAGCATAATTCACCTCTTCTACTCTCTGGCATTCAACTCCCAGCAGTGGTTTTTTTTACATGGCATCTCTGAAAAAACCGCACCTCCCATGATCCTTTGCCAAAGTGGCACAGTGACGAATGACAGCTGTCAGGGGTCAGTCGAGGAGCCGCACTTTTGAAGCTGTGCTGTGAAAATAAGACGTGTGTGTATATCTATTGCAAAAAGTGTGGGCCTGTGTGCGCCGCCGTAGGTGCATGAGTGTGTGTACTGTGCTTTGAGTGTGTGTGTGTGTGTGTGTGTGTGTGTGTGTGTGTTTGAGATGGCCTGCAGCGAGCACTGTGAGGTTTTCCAGCCCACGCTGAGCCGACGGTGGTTGGACTGGAGAGGCTCAGTGTGACCTGCCAAAACACACAGCAGCCACACCAACAGTGAACTCTGTATGGTCGGGGATGGAGAGATGGAGGGGTTAGTGACGGGGGAGGAAGAGAAGGGAGAGGTGAAAAACCGAGGGATGAAATAAGCCGAGGGAGGATGGGAAGATGGCAGGAGGAAGGAGGGAGGGCAGAGGAAACTCTTCTTGGTCTCAGAATGTGCTCACATGTGCTTGTGACGTGCTTGTGTGCTCAGTAATGACTGATGTCGCTCTGGTCTCAATGGGTAGATACCCTATACTTAAGAACCCATTTAGGCTTGTTAAACCACTCACCCATAAAACTTTAGGCTCTGAATGTTTGTGTGTGCGTGTGTGCACATGAGTACTAGAGAGTGTCACTATTTGTCTGCTGATTGCGTGTGCGGGTCTTTGTGCCTTTGCTCATTAACTTTGATTGCAAGGACGAATGGCGGGCGATTGTGGAAGAAAAACAACAGGTTGGTGGTGTCGTGAACTTTGCAATTCACGGGAGGTGAGCGAGGTGATAAGAGAGTGGTGAATACAGAGAAGACAAAGCGAGTCTAAAGGAGGGGGGGGGCAGTAAATAAGAGCCTTTCAGTCTTGTAGAGGGGTAGATGGGCGAGGAGGGGCGGGGGGATTCTGACAGCTCCAGGAGTCCGACAGCTAAATGACTCACTCAACACAGAAAAGGTGGTGGAGAAGAATAGCGAGAGGAAAAAGGGGGAAAAGCAAAAAAAAAAAAAAAAAAGATAAACACAAAATGCACGAATTCAGTCGTGTAAGTGTTTGTCTGCAGCCACAGTGACTCTCATTGTGGTTATTTGTCGATGCACATTCTTGTTAAAGAGGCGATGATACTCACTTTTAATTTTCTCTGGTTGTTGAAGTAAGGCTGAAAATTAACTTTGAAGTAAACATTTCAATTACTCCGAGTGAAGCTGTTTACAAGACGGATTTGGATGTTTTGTTGTGTTGTATTAGTTACCGTTGCTGCTACAGCAAACAGTTTCACAGTGTCACACAGTGATATGAAAACAACAGTGCAAAAGTATAAATCTTTCCTGACCAAGTTGTGTTTTACTTGTGTGATATTTTCCAGAGAATCCTTTTTGATTTATTTTAAATCCCTCCTGTGTTTTACAGCATCTCTCTGACATCTCTACCACCACCACCAACTATACTGTAGCTCATTGAATAAGCCAGACTCTGCCCATAATATAAAGCCACATAAAGATAATGCGGCTTTGACAAAGATGTGTCTTTATCATTGATTATCCAACTCTATATACAACTGTATTTATGCGTTCTCTATACATTATAATCATGTATATAGCCTGACAGCATTTTAAGACAAACAATGACCATAATAATTATCCAAAACTACAATGCCAAATCTCAACTGCTCCTATAATAAACAGTCCCAACACTGCCCATCTGCTTAACACTTTTCTTTCTCCTTCTTCCCCTCCTCTATCCTCCTTTCCTCACTGATTTCTCCAATATCATCTCTCACTGTGTCTCTCTCTCACTGACTGACTCCAGGCATGTTGATTGGCTGAATTGTATCACATGACCACTGCCATAAAGGCCAGAAAAGCTACACCCCATCCATTCAAAATTTAATTATTCACAACTATTTACATCTAAGTGATACACTTGGGTCCTGGTTTGCACAGCCATCTGCCTGTTAGTGACCTCTGAAAAACCATGACTCAGCGTCACAGCTCCTCATGTGCAGCACAGATTCTCCAAGTCTCTAAACTCCACAGGATGATGAACAGGAAAATGAGTCTCCCAAAACTTACTTCAGTGGTGGAGAGCGCCATGAACAGATCGCTCTGCAATCTTCAGTAGGTCGTCAGCCGGGTTGAGATCTATCAAATATGACGGATGTAGTGTATTTTACCACTCAGATTATTGATAATCAGCTTGTGCAAAATGTTTATCTATTAAAGCAGATATCAGTGGAATGTTTTTGTTAATATAAGTCCTAAATAGTCCTATTTTCCGTCAGCAATCACTTACATGAAGTATTTCAGCCTAAACACGAGTCTCTCCGTCACTCTGCTCTGCTGTAACCCGAGGAGAAAATTTTCCTTGTGGGATACAAGTGTTATCCAATGAGGAGAGAGAACGGCATGAAGGGCTGTGTGTGCAGCCAAGGGATGCGCGTGAATGTGGTGACGTAGCACGAGGACCAATTGATGCCTGACAAGGGCGGGGGCTGCTAACTCATGGTGCGTTCAAAGAAACTCGTACTTTGTGTTTTTCCTTCCTGTGAAGTCATACCAGTTCGATCTGGTACGAGTTCACGGGTCGGAAGTTACGAGTGGCCGTTATAGGGAACTTTCACAGACAACAGGATGGTAAAAACACGAGCTACGGGTTACCTGGAACGCTACCAAGTCGTAGTTGTGACTTGAAGCTGTAACTTACGGTTTCAAAAGCCTGCCTTGAACGCAGCATTAGCCGAAACGGCCGTGAAGCTGATATCTGCTTTAATTTGATGGTCTGATTACATCAACATTTAAAGGGATAGTTCAACATTTTGGCAAATTGGCCCATTGCCATAATCCCTATAGTCTTAGAAGTAGGTTTGTTACCTTTAATTGTCGGTGCAAGCTATTTTTAGAACGGCGGAGCAGAGCTGCGAACTGATCAGAGCTACGCTCAGGGGTTAATTGAATTTCTTGGTTTCCCTCATCATCAAATACAGAGACTGCTTGCCGAAAAACTGCCCCTGACGGCAATCAATTGCATCAGCGGTTTTGCATGAATGTACCTCTAAACAACTCTGTCTCGTAACGTTCTGTTATTATCTCATAGCGTGGTGAATGTGCAGGTCACAACTTGTCCACCAGATCGTTTTGGAGTTGTTGGATTGTGTATTTGATGATTTGATGAGAGAAACCAAGAAATACCATGAGCCTCTGTAGTGTAGCTCTGAGCAGCTCGCGGCTCTGCTCCGCCGTTCTAAAAATAGCTTGCACCGACAATTAAAGGTAACGAACCTACTCCTAAAACTATAGAAATTATGGCAATAGGCCATTTTGCCAAAACGTTGAAGCATCCCTTCAAAACAGCAAGGCTCTATAGTTGCAGCTTGTATTTTGCTCATGAGCATAATATTTTAGCCGACCTTTGACACTCACCTCAACAGCGTTACAGTACACATTGATGGAAAACAAAGAGTGGAGGACACAATATACGAATCAGAAGCTGTTATCTCACATGAACTCCAGCGGCCCTTTCACACATGTTGCACACACCAGGAGACTGTCACAGCCAGACGTGTTCTCACCTCTGGGCGGCGTGGGCGAGGGGCGGCACCTGGTCAGAGCGCGCAGGAGGCCGCGAATAGAGACGTCATCAACCGGCCCACTCGCTCGACGTGGGGTCTCGGAACAACGACCTGCTCTATTCACACATCAGCTCAACCGCACATTACACACACCCACTCCTGGTTGGGTGAAGTCCCCTTTAACATCCAGTTCAACCGATCGGGACATTTGCCTTCTCACATACGTCCTCAGTCACACAAACCTCGAGGAGCTTGCCAACTGACAGAATTAGCTAGGTGGCTTGGAGAGCTTTTGTGACCATGATTGAGGCTGACAAGTGCTAGCACGCCCCCAGCTTTGGTGTATTAGCAATTAGTTTTGCAGCTTCAGTAGTTTACCAGCTTCCTGTGAGGAGCCAGGATGCTCACAAGCTTATAGAGCTGCACATTTTCACAGACAGACAGGTGAATCTGCTAGAAAAAGATGTATTTATATAAATAGTTAAAGGTCCAGTGTGTAAAATGAGGGGAAAACAGTGAAATCTAGCATTCCGATTCTATTATCAAGATTGATTATTTATGAACGTGAAACTCTTGAAACACGCTCTCTGGTTGGCTGGATTTTCCATTCCGTACAAACATGGCGGCACAAGATGGCGACACTCTCTAAGCAAGACCCTTTCTATATGTATATATAAAAGAAGAATTATAAGGCTACGAAAACCAAACAGATTTTTATTTTATAGCAGTTATACACTTATATATTCATTGGTAGTATATTCAGATTTTGCCAATAAACCTTGACAAATTTTACACACTGGACCTTTAAGAGGGCATGTTGGCCATCAGGGTGCTATACGGTAAATGTACGACTCTGAGGAGAGCTCGGTACGGCTTCCAAAAGCACATCTCTGTGAGTGATGGCATTTTGCCCCCGATTTGATAGCTGACAGTCGAGAGCATCCCCAAACATGAGGAGAGAAAAAAAGAGAGAGTGTGGGGGATGAGATGTATCACAGGTCCACCAGGATGCACCACAACCACAACCACAACCACCACCGTCCCCGCTACTGAGCAGATTAGCCCACATGCAGTTCAGTCTGAAGTCCATTTTGCTTGATACTGTTGTATAAGGCGGATTTGATAGCTGTATAAATTCCTTACACTGACAGATTTTGTGTGTGTCCATTGTGTGTCTGATTTGAGGTCTATAGTGCGCTGCGTCAAGGCTGCGGGGGCCTTTGTCCGCTCCCCTCTCACGTATACTTTTCATGTCGTTGTAAGTCTTGCTAACAGACAGTCGAGAAGACATTTAACGGCGAACGGCGGTCAAAGCCGCCAGCTTTTGTGCGTTTCTCACGCTTTATGTCCAACAAGGAATTTTTTTTCTAACTTCCCGTTGAATGAACTTTGAATGTTGTAAAGGATGACATTGATGCACAGCGCATTCCAGAAATGTGATAAAGAATCGCTGTGTCCTTATCCACACTAATAACCTTTTATTCGTCCCGAGGATGAACGTGTGTGTGTGTGTGTGTGTGTGTGTTGCAGAGGGGCTGCATGCGCACACGTTCACCTCACACCCTCAGCCACATCCATAACGTTATATTTCCAGCAGTCTGCACTCCTCCATATTGGCATAATTTACTGCTGTTTTATGCAGCGTGTCCTGCAGGTCGTCCAAAGTTTAACACCTCTGTTAGATTTTAATGCCTGTGAGACTGGAGTTGAGTGAACCTTTACTTACTCCATACTGCCGTCCAAGCTCAGAGATATCTCTTTATTTTCCTCTATACATCCTCGACACCTTTCAGAACTGCATGAAATGAAACAACTTATTCAAAGTGGATTTCACAGTCGAGAAAATGCTAATAATTGAGTCGTTCCTTTAATTTCTGCTCTTTGGCACATGTTGGAGGCCATTAGAGATGATAACGTCAATAGCTGGGTTCTACCTCCAACTCTTTTATAAGGTATTGAACTAGACTGAATGGAAACAGTAGAGCTCCCATAAAACCAGTTTTACACTTGCTCAGGGCAAACACATTTTATGATGATAAATGTATCATGCAATCGGTTGGATTTGAAATCGGAGCAGAGTTGATCCAGCACAAAGAAATGTCTGTAAACTGTCTCCCTTAGAAATATGTTGTGGTGTTCTTTAGATTCCCACTGTGGTCTTTCCCATGGTGCATTTAATGGCGAACATTAGATGACACTAAAAGAATAATGAGAACTTTCACGTTTTTAAAAGATCATTTCATTTATGGATGTTGTTTTCTAACAAACGAGCAAAAGAAGCTGCCAGGAATTTCACTGCTTCCACCCGAGTAGTTCACTGAGGCCTTCTCTCCATAACAACGTCTAGGAGAACTGCCTCTTATCAGCGGCTCAGGAGGGAAAGTGGGTCGTCCACTAATCAGAGGGCCGGTAGTTTGATCCCTGGTTTTGGGTGTCGATGTGTCCTTGGGCAAGACACTGAAGCCACAATTGCCTCTGATGTCTATCCCATAAATGTATGAGTGTGTGTGTGTGTGTAGTTGAAGGTCTGTATGTGTGGAAGGAAACACTGTGTGAATGTGGTGTGTAGTGTAAGGTGCTTTGAGTTGTCAATACGAATAGAAAAGTCCCAGATTTATAATTTCCATTTAAAAGGCTAATATTAATTGTGATTGCTAAGAATTTTACGACTTACCTAATTAAACTGTCAACATTTCTAACTCTGGTCTTCTAATAATACTCTATCTACACAGGACATATTTCTCACAATTATTTTTTATCCATTATTAATATAAAAGTATTGGTGCTGTGACAACCCCTTATTTATTTATTTATTTATCTGATTAAGAGTGATGTTTTAGACTTGTATTGATGTTTTCCACTTACAGTAACTTGTGCGTGTGCGTGTGCGTGTGCGTGTGTGTGTGTGTGCGCGTGTGTATGTGTATGTATGGGTCTCTTCCTTTGCAGGTTGTTAGTACCTGCAAAGGTACTGGAACAGAGCATTGTGGTTATTTGTCGATGCACATTCTTGTTAAAGAGGCGATGATACTCATCATTTTCTCTGGTTGTTGAAGTTGAAGGCTGAAAATTAACGTTGAAGTAAACATTTCAATTAGTCCAAGTGAAGCTGTTTACAAGACGGATTTGGATGTTTTGTTGTGTTGTATTAGTTACCGTTGCTGCTACAGCAAACAGTTTCACAGTGTCACACAGTGATATGAAAACAACAGTGCAAAAGTATAAATCTTTCCCGACCAAGTTGTGTTTTACTTGTGTGATATTTTCCAGAGAATCCAACTTTTTGATTTATTTTAAAATCCCTCCTGTGTTTTACAGCATCTCTGACATCTTTACCACCAACAACAACTATACTGCAGCTCATTGAATAAGCCAGACTCTGCCCATAATGTAAAACCACACTAATAGTGAGACTTTGACAAAGATGTAGGCTACATGTCATTATTATTGATTATCCAACTCTATATTATAATATATAAATACTACTATGCGTTCTGTATACATGATGGTTGGTCATGTATATAGCCTCACAGCATTTTGAGACAGAGCGTTTTCTGTTGCATCTCCAAAATTGTGGAATGAACTGCCGCTGCACATTAAACAGGCCTCCTCACTGTCTAATTTTAAAACTCTTCTTAAAGGTACATTGTGTAGGAATTACTCCCATCTAGCGTTGCGGTTGTATCCACCTTTTTCCGAACGTCAAAAACATAAGCCTGTTTTGCCGGTTTTGCTCTTCCGGTGGAATTTTATGTTTATGTTTCCATGGTTTCGGTAGTCGCGGTAAATGCATGGATTTCTTTCTCTTTTTTTCAATGAAAATCTGTAAAACGCATGGATCATCAAACCAGCTTTTAACAGTGGATATCACACAAATTGACATCCGTGTTAAAAGCCAGCGTTAATAGATCCATGCGTTTACCGCAACTATGACAACGACTGAAAACCATGGTAACGTAAACGTACAATTCCACCAAACCGGCAAAACCGAAAGCCGGTTTTGACCATAGATGACGTTCGGAAACTTGTGGATATCGCAAGCAACTCAATCGTATTTTTCATGTTGCATTCACGTGAAATTGGGCAGACGGCAGACGGACGACAACCGCCGCACGTAACGGCATAAACAAGCCTCTATGTAAACAAGTGGTCCGTCAGCACGAGGCAAAACAATACACGTGACAATATGTTGTCATGACGATGTGGTATTGTTTACCTGACGCACATTTTACCGGCTTTCTCGACTTCTGTGACTAAAATGACATCTGGTTTGTTACAGGCGGCCGTCTGTCCGACTGCACGTGAATGCAGCATCAGTGTAACGCTCCATTCCTCCTCACTGCACAGCGGTGACTTTTCACAGACGCCACCTCCACCTGAGCCGACAGCTCCGGTGTCTCCGGTGAGTTTCCGTGGTTTCCTACCGTCACGCTGCCACTGAACGCAAAAACATGGCGACACGACATGGCAGCCAGCACCGGGCTTACCCGCTCCATGGAGATATGAATGATATGAACGGCTAATTCAGAGCTTACCGGAACACTTCAGTTTGTTGATGGGGGTGATTACTGATTACCCCAATGAAAAACATACTTTTGAACAAAATAATCGAGTCTATTTATTTATTATGTTTTATTGTGTCTTTTATCTTTAGTATTTTGTCTTTTTATTATGTTTTATGGTTTTTATTTTACTGTATAGCACTTTGGAAACCTTTGTGTTTATTTAAAATTGTGCTTTATAGATAAAATGGATAAAATTGGATTGGACCTGAGCTCACCAGCAGACCTGACACACCTGGGCCCTGTGTGCTTCTAAAACCCTGTTCTGGTTCTTGCTCGGTTTGTGTTGTTTCTTTTCCTGGACCATACAATGTGACATTCACTCACCCCACTGATTCCATAGATTATTCATGTTACTCTAGTCTAAATTCTTAAACATGTTTGTCCCACTCGTGGCTCATCCACACAAATCTCTCGTGTTTGTTATTTTATGGTCTGGATTGTTTTTCTTCTGTTTTATTTTGCAAGTGCACAGGTTTTTTAGTTGAGACGTGTAGTGATCATTCTTTCAGTACCACTTATCTTTTGGAGATGTGCTTTGAAAAGGATGTTGATCTGGTTGTTAAAGCAGAAGTAAGCGATCCGGTCGTTTTGGCTAACTTCTTGTCAGCCGATGGAGTTATCCCCGCCCTCGTCCCGACGTCACCACATTCACGCGCATCCCTTGGCTGCACACACAGAGAGGACCGCCCCTTTATGCCATTCTCTCTCCTCATTGGATAAAGGTTGTAGGATACAAGGAAAGTTTTCTCCTCGGCTTACAGCAGAGCAGAGACCAAACACTCTATATAAGTGATTGCTGTCGGAAGATATAACTATTTAAGACTTATATTAACACAAACATTCCGCTTACTTCTGCTTTAAGTTGCAGTATACAACACCTTACGATGCACTAGTGCAGTGCTGCTGTGTCACATGTGGGTTAGCGAGTTCACTTGACCAAACCCTGTGTGTTCAACCTTCACACCGTCATGGGAGATGCAGCGCTAGCAGCACTTTAGCATCTTCACCGCTCCATCTGCGTCTACAAAGGCTTCATGCAGGCAGAGCGCGCGGCGCGGAGGTCACCCGTGTTTTGACAGAGCTCAAAAGCCCAACACACAGTCGCCGTAGCTACGAGCATAAAAGTGAAGAACATCGAACTTGAAGCGTAGATAAACACTTTGAATCACATCTATGGATGAGTACAGTGTGTAGACAGCTGGTTTGATTAAAGCGGGAGCGTATCTGTTCCGTCAGATGCTCAGGAGACTGACGAGTGTGTGTTGACGCACTGCTACAAGTATTTGTGTCAGTACTTTTTCCTCCTTATATGATTTTCTGTGGATCGGATGCATCTCAGTGTTTTTACCACAATTAAAATGGCTTTTTCTCCGAGCGCAACAGACAATAAAGGTTTCGACTCGGCATTAAGAAGTTATGTTTTTCACGGTGGCACTTGACCGTTGTCAAATTTGCACTCATTAGCCGGAGGGGGAATTTTAATTACAAATAAAACGAGGTGTCAGAGAGGCTGCTGTGTGACCTGACATGGGTGCTGTCTGTGTGGGAGCATGTTGTTTACTCTTGCCTGTTTTTTTTTTTTTCTATTCTTATTATCTCCCATCTAATTGCATCTGAATACCTGGAGAAGTGTGCCACAGTAATAACAGCGCGTGTGTGTCATCCCCTGTTGTGTTATATACAAAAGCTCTAACAGTAGGTTTATTTACCGCTCATCGCTGAGAGCTGCATGTGCCAACTTTGCTCTCCGCAGCATGAAGCAGCTGCCTGGCTGCACATGTCAGCCAGACTTGACATAACTTTACACTGTTCTACTTTTCATTCTTTCACTCGCTGCCTCTCCTTTGCCACCCCAAGGCAGAGCAAGGTGATGAGGGTTCCCGGTTAAAGCAATGATCAAAAGTAGCACTCGGATGCCTACAAGGTTTTTCCCTGACATGAGAGGGGAGAGATTGTGTGGCGGCGGCGGCGGCGATGAAGAGAGAGCGATGGGTTGGCGGAACAGGGTTTGGGTAGGGGTAGCAGAGGGGGGGGAGGCGAGGAGAGAAGGAGAGACACACCCATCGCTTGTCAAGCTCGGGTAGAGATGGGATACCTCAAGATTGGGGGAGATGTAAAGAGGGGTGGGTTGGTGGTTGTGGTGTGCAGGAGAGGATGAAAGGTTTGAGGCATGAAAGGAAAGCAGACACGGGGTGAAAGGAGGCGGAAAAGAGAAGTAAAAGGAAAGAAGAAAAAAAAAAAGGACGGGAGAGAAAGTTGGGCTGAGCAGAGCGCGACATGAGGGGGAGCCGGGGGATCGTCTCGAGTTGAAAAGCCGTCATAGGTGAATAATTGAAGACAGGCTCGGCTGCCTACACTCACATACAGTAAAGTCAAAGGCAGAGGTGGGGATGCATATGTGCAAGGATGAGCAAGACTGAAGCGGAAAATCTTTCTGTAATGAGGAAAATTCTTGACTCAGTATAATAATATTTTTTTCCCCCAGTTTGGAGAAAATGTCATTCCTCAGCACTCGTTCACACTCACACCCACCGGGCTCTATTGCACTTCTCTCGCAGCCGATCTGATAGTTCTGCATAGGAGAGCCGTCTTAACCCAATAACAAGCCGATAAGTCCCCGGCCTCTGTGATATGCACTGGAGTGCGACAACGGCAGCAGCGTGCGAGTGCAGCTTTCTGTTTCGATATTGTGTACCAGGGTTTTGTCTGGGCCTCATATAAATGATTTTACACTCTCTCAAGGGCAATGTTAGGTAAATGATTTACCTCCTTGCTATTGTTTATTCGCTGTTGCGCGTGTGTGACTTTTTATATTCCCTACCAGTGTGTGTCACTGCACGCCTTGTGCTCCTGTGTGACATGATTTCTTGCTCACCCAGCATGTATAATGCATATTCCAAATTATATGTTACATGTTTGTCTGCTTTTTCTCTCCCCCAAACCCCCCCCCAGCCCTCGCCTCTCCAACCAAGGGTGAGTGTACATTCAAATGCACAGGCGCTGGCGCTCGATTGCTTTATTTGGCCACATGTAAGACCAATTTCTGCCAGATTTATGACTTGTGGAGTCGGGTTATTTCACCGAATCCCCAGACAGGACACAATTCACGGCTGTTGTGTGCGATACGAGCTCTGTTTTCAAATGTGAGAGCAGGCGTGCATGGGGGAGTTGTAAGGAGAAACCCTCTATATTTTCATCAGGCCACCTCTTATTTAGCCCTTTCCACATTCACCAGCTGAAAAAGACAAAAAAAAAGAAAAAGAAAGCCCCCGGCAACTTTTATTACACCCTCCCTCAATTACACCATCGTCATAAAACAACACACATTTAATCACAGCCTCTGTTACCATGATGGAGTAGTTCATCACAAAGAAACACCATGTCTTAACAATGGAAACATACATTTCAGAGCGGACAGATATTAGATGTGCCAATAAAAAAAGAAAAAAAAGACAAAGGCCTCGCCGGTGCCAGCCCCCGCCCCTGAATTATTATTTAAGAGGGGAATGGCACATTCCATAACTTATCCAACTCCAGGGAAGACAAGTCCCACGCTCCCTGGGGAGACGGCAGCATCCGTGGAGTGTGGTGGGAAGGGGAGGCGGGTCGGGCAGATGCGCCCCCACTGAGGGAATAGTGTGCTTTAAGGGAGCAGTGACAAGCCATGTTGGGAATACAGAGTATTAGTCAAATCCCTGCAGTGGGGAGACTCTGTAGACAAAGACAAGAATCTATTGTAGGTGCAGGGGGGAATTCATGCTGACTGGTTTTCCCACTGGGAAAATGGATGTGTCACCAACATGGCTTTGACACCACTGTGGGCCGACACACAGGCTGGAGATAACAGCCAACATACGTTACTGCGAGGGATCCAAGGATCACCACCCTCACCCTCGGATGTTTAATCCAGCATCATCCGACATGAACAAACTTGTTCACATTAAGATAAACGTGTGTTGGAATCATGTGCAGTGCAGAAGACAAAGGATGGACGCCGTAAACCTGAGGCAGGTTTAGGGAAAGACACATATGATGGTTTTTTGCTCCAAGCTTTTGGGTAGCTGTGTGTGTCACCATTGTGTGTATCCTCGTCCTGGTCTTTCTAAATACGTGCATGGCTTATCTGATCGCTTGTTTGTTTTGAAAGGAAGCAGAGGAGGAAGCCAGAGTGTCCAGAAAAACCTCTCACCAGTAAACTAATCATCAGCACAGAGCAGCAACCTGTTGGCGTGACCGCAGACTGAAGACGTCTCCAGGTGGACATGTTGCGAGTTTGTGAAGCCAGGTGAAAGAACCTTTCAAGCGGCCACATGTGTCTCAGCTTGTCCCTCCTTCAGCCTCCTGTTGCTGACATGGGAATAATGGCTGCCCTGACTTCTGCAAGAATGGGCAGCATGACATGGTCACATTGTCATCAAACCCCTGGAGGAGCAGGTTGCGGTGGATGTTGGAGCGTAGACAATGTCAGACCGTGATGCTGAAAACCACATCTTTTTTTCTGTTGTGAATAGAATTTCTTAGTTGTACTTAGTTGATTTGTTTTCTGAAAGGGAAACTATGCAAGTCCGGTCGTTTTCCACTGTTTTGCTAACCCTCCTCCCGGCCATGTGCATTTGTTTCTTAACGAAGCTGGCGAGAAAGCAATCCATGGAGCTGTGGATAACGTTACATCATACACAACGTTACAACGTGTACATTTGTGTAGTCTTATCTGTCATAAACAAGAGATTACGGGTTACGGGTTGTGTCGCAGTGCCGCTGAGACGAGAGCTGGGACACCGGGTCGGAGGCTCTGATCTTACAAGGTTGTTTTTTTTGGCCAAGAGACACGAGGTGGAAGGCAGAGATGCTCCATTCTCCCTGTAACAAGTTACAAGCCATTTATTTAACCATCACAATTACTCCAAAGTTGTTTAACTAAGGTAAAATGTAGCATAGTTAAGCTAAAAATCCTACATAGTTCCTCTTTAAATTGCAAATTCCAAGTTTAAGAATGGACCTTTAAGTTCAGCTAAACCAAACAGTTTTAGAAGTCTTGATCACACCTCAACCATAATGTAATATTAACAATATAATATACAATAACAATAACATCTCCCTGTCTTCCGCTACTTTTTACAATAGTATTAAACCAGTATGAAAATCACATGTAAACACAAAAGATGAGGAGAGTTATCTGATTGGCTGCACAGGTAAAATGTAGGTGGGGTGAGGTCACCAGTTCAGGACTCCCATTTCCCAGAAATCCTTTCATATGACATTTGTAAACTACACTCAGTGAAGTCATGTTTACCTCCCTGACAGCTGCAGGATGAGTGAGAGAGAAAAAAGCGTTTCCTGTTTCCTTCAAGGTAACTAAGTATTTGCGAGTCAAACATTTATTTTCCTGTTTTAATTTGCTGTCAAGTTGTACGTGTGGAGAGTCCCATGTTTCTTCACTTGTATTGAGAGCAGCGCTACATAATTCTTCAGCCTTTCACATTTTGGATCTTTTGTAATCAATAGTAATCACACTCAAGAAGACGTACAACAAAAGTGCCCGCAAGATAAAAGGATAGAGAGTGAGAAATGTAATTTTGAGAAAACATAACGGGATAAAAGACATCACATCAAAGATGCAAACTCTATTTTGAGGTGATGTAGAGCTGTGGATAACACAAAACAATTTCAAAGAAGTGAAATATTTTGCCATATAGGAAGAGAGGGAGAGAGAGAGAGAGAAAAAAAACAGAGGCAAAGATCAGAAGGCACCCAGAGACAGCGATTTTGATTGAGAGAAAGAGAGGGGGAAGAGGGGATTTTCAGCAGGGAATTGGACCGATAGAGGAGAGAGAGTGTGTCCAGGGGGCGATGGAGAAGCGCTGCAATAGAGGAGCAGGTAGCGAGTAAGTGGGCGAGAGAGGTAGAGCGGAGCTGGGAGAGAGAGAGGGGGGCAGGGGAGGGAGTTTGTATTGCTTTCCTGTTGCATCAGTTCAGAGTAACAAGATTTGGAGATGCAGGCTCAGACATACTAATACGTTTTGCACTGACGTCGCCCCCCTCCCTCCCTCACACATACACACACACACACACACACACTGCACACAACATAACAGACAGTTCTGCTCAGCAACATGGCTCGCTCGCCACTCACATTTAGCCCCTGTTGATACCTTTGTTAGTGTGTGCGTGTGTGTGAGGCAGAGAGAAGAAACGAGTGACCAGCCTGCACACACACACACACACACACACATACACACACAAACACACACACAGAGCACTGTCAAGAAGAAATACCAAATAATCCCCGACGAAAGAGGCAGATAAAGACAGTGACCTTGAGCCAGAGCGAATAGAACCATCAGCAGAGGAAATAAACACAAGCAAGGCCACCATAAGAACACACAAAATCTCTGCCCCAGCAAATCTAATTTAGATGTCTTCTTTTTGTGGAGCCAGAACAGCGTGGCCTTTAGAAGCATTGTTAAAGCCTTGTAAGAACGTGGGCTCGCCATTGTCCATCAGACTATCAAAGGAGATATTTTTTTTATTTTTCATGGCACAAATAGAAAAGGAAAAAAACATCTTACACAAATGAGAATGTATTTTAATCTTGGCATTAAAAAGGGACGGGGATTGTGAAGCATTTTCTTGTTTTCAAGTGGTTTTCCAACGGAGTGGGCACTTTAATCTGCCGCAGTTTATCCCTAAACAATCGGAGGGGGCTAAACACTGAGACACTGATATCTGGTCAGTTTTAAATTTCCGCTCCTCTAGAGGTTTGGGATGTTTATTTTTAAGGGGGAGAACAGATCCCAGGCCTTTACTTGAGGGCAGCTTAAACCAGCAATCAAAACCAGCGTGTGTTGCCGTCATGTTGCAACATCCTGGATATTTTTAACCGCAGCCATAAAAAGAAAAACAGCAAAAAAAAAAAAAAAAATGCTCATCTTCTGGCACAACATATTATGTAAATGTACAAACATAGCATCAGAAAACCAGAGACCATTACCACCTCTTCAAAGACATAATAAATTAAAGAGAGAAGTGTTCTGTTTTCATACTCATCTAAAATTCCCCCACAACATAAGTCTGCAGAAACAGAATAAGTAAGTTAGCAAATTTACATGAATGAATGAATAGCCCTTTTTTTAAACCTCTTACAGCTATATATATAAAAAAAATTAAAATCCTTAGAACCTAAAGTTGATCTGTTGTCTTTTCTTTCTCTTTTCCGTCCCATACTCCACCAAACTGTTAAATTTCAATTCAGCTTGGGTTTAAATCCCCCGACGTGTGTTTCCCTCGAAGGACTTACCCCCTTTCTTCTATTCTCTCTCTTCTTTTTTTAAGCTCACGAGTTCTTTCAGGTCGAAATGGTACCTTATGTGTAAAGAAGAGAGACAGTGAATCAATAATCAAAGCTCACCGTCTTTATGCCCAAAGGCGAATGGCTTCTCCCTTCTCAGTCTGTGCCAAGGATCATTCATAGTGTATAAAAGGCATTTCTAATGCCTTGCTGTATGAGCAATAAGAGAAGCCTGTACACGCTCCTTTTCTTCTCCGCCAGCTTTTGAGTTGATCCTTGTTGTTTCAGTGTCTTGTGAAGGGAAATCCAGCGCCACAAGAAAGGAGATCTTTTAGCTGGATGATAGAGCGCTGTGGGTTTTGTTAATTTGCTTTATAGATAAAGGCGAGGGACTGCCCCAGGTGAAACAGGTAGCGCTCCAGAGCTCTTTAAAGCGTAATCTGATAGCGTGTTGTACTGCTTTGCAATAATAAAAGTGTTGAAAGTGTTGAGCGTTTGGAAATGTTCACTGTGGGTGGATCTCACGCAAACTCTCGACTAAACATACACCAGAGCAAACGCACTCAGAGAGAACGAGGCGCCTTACATATATCACTAATTAAAGAGTGATTAGCACTAATGGTACATATTGATTGGAGGCTGACGTAATGGCAGAAGGTAATCTGGTTAGTATCATGGCGCTGAGGGAGAGAAGGCCTGTAAATTGAACTCTGCTGAACCTAAAGTGGTTAAAGGCTCCCCTGGTTGTTTGTTTGGCACATCATGCCTTTGTGGTATTTAAGCAGGAATCAATTGACCGTGCAGAAGAGCCAGCCCCTGGACAGTGATCGCTTGTAGTAAGAGTGGCACTCTGTATGTGAAGAGTCTGGATGGTATAGCTCCTTTGTTTACCTTCTCCTAAACCAGAAATACAATAGCAGGAGTCTGAGTGTCGGACTGAATTCCTGCGTGTCAGCTCTAATTCAACATGAGCTAACATTAGCATGTCTGGCAGCAGCAGCCAGCTCTTTTCCAGGGCCAGAGATGCTTCATTATTCATTTTGTGGGTGGTCACAAGTCACTAAGAAACATACACACACACACACAAAAACAACAACTTTACAATTCATGTAGTTTTTTTTTTCTCTCAGTGTCTGGAAGCTGCTCCTGGATGAAGTCTAAGTAAGTAAAAAGACAAGAAACCCTGAGGAGTTTGCTCTTGGTTAGTAAAGAGTCTCATATTAATGTGGATGAATCTACGTTACCCACACTTGTTAATCGTCTTTATAGTTATTTTGATATTATTATTTAGTGGTCGACTCGCCCAGCATTTCCTAGTTTTGGTTTCCCGGACGCTGCCCGGCAGGTAATGGGAATAACACCGCCGTATCGCTAGTTGGCATCATTTATGGTCGGAACTACGACGGTATCTGATCGTCTTCCAACCTCCGACTCTCGTTCCTCGCTTTCGTCCAAGAATTTCACCGTGTGCGCGGAGGCTCATGGGAAATGTAGTGTGAAAACACTTCGCTTTCCGAAACTCCTCGTAGTCCCTTTAAATAAACAGAATATTTGTCTGATCCCACTTTTTTCCTTATTACACTTACAGTGTGATGACGAATTAAACAGTTTCTACAGCAAGAATTCCATATCAATTATCAAATAGTAAGGTAAGGTAGTAAAATAAGCTGTACCAAGTGGCAGTAGCTTCTATGCGTTGACATCAAGTGCCTATTAAAGGCCACATTTACAAGATGGTGTTGTTGAAATGAGTTGGCTGAAACATGAAAACATTAGTCTTCACCAAAGTCATATTAGCTTGTAGCTATCTGGTTATAACTGATGAAATTGAATGAACTCGTTAGCTCGTTAGTGTCTTCTGGTTTATATTTGGGTTAAGGTGTTTGCTCATTGCTTTTTTTAAACTCCTTGTACATGTAGCCTAATAGGAAGCTCACATGTATCTACCTCTGAAAACAAAGATTCACTATTTCAAAATGATTACGTATTTCTTATGACAAATCGGCAGCTGTTGTTGTCGGCTGCGTACGTGCATATCACTGGTAAGAATGGAAACTGGAAGATTGAATACAAGCTCACTTTGTTGATGTAGGAAAACTTCCCTTCGTATCCTTGTTTGGTTCGTTTACTTCCCGCTTCGTGATCTGAAAGCACATTAGCGCTCAGACGGTTGAATGAGCTGTGACCTTTCAGAACTTCCAGGTCAGAGGTCGGTCATAATCTGCCTATCATCATTCTTGTCATAACCCGTCTGACATTTCACTGGTTCTGACTCCAAATGTCAAGCCATAATCTGTAAGGGTGAACATTCCCAGGCCACGGCTCCGTCCTCTGCCTCTCACTGATACATTTTCCCTTTTTTTTTTCATTGCGGTATCTTCTCTATTTCTGCAGTTTCCTGAGGATTTTTCTTCATAAACAAGTTGGGTGTGTTTATAATATCAAATTTGAACCGAAATGAAATAGGGAACTGTCCACTGGGGTCAACTCAGTTACCCTGCTTTCTCTTGAGTTTCGGATTTGTGCGGGCGGTCGCAGGCGGTCTGCATTTTTGTTTGTTTGAGATAGACGGAAGGTAAATGAGTATTGTTGCCGGTGTCTACTTCCATTCTCAGCTTGTGGAAAGATGGAGGGAGATCATTTGGTGCTGGTGTCCCCCCTCGTAATGGGGAAATGGATTGTGAGAGAAAGGAGTGTCGAGCCTCATTTATGCCTTGATTCCTCAATCTCTCTATTTATATTTCCCCACATGCTCAGGGCGGCCTGCCAAATCCATGTGAGAGGATGTGTATGTATGTGTGTGTGTGTGTGTGTGTGTGTGTGTTTGCATGTGTGCATATGTGTGCGCGTGGATCTGTTTGATCTCTGGATGCATTGCAAACTGGTAATGCATGCTCATTAAACTTTAATATATACAGTATAGCATAGATGCAGCGGTGCAGTAGTGGTCATTGCATTTCCAATGAGAGAGCCAGAATAACTAATTTGGCTTTTAGAGGTGATGTGGCACCAGAATTTAGGCGAGGCGGTTGTTATTTATGGCGTTTTACTTTTTTATACAATACTATGTTCTTTGACCTTTGATATCTGCTCCTTCTCTTCACATTTAAACGTGCTAAAGAATATTTTCCAGCGTGTAGATAAAGTGTTGAAGGGTCAGCTCACTCTTTAACACCATTTAAATTTACAGTTTATTGGAACTACTTTCCACCAAATGAAAACGAGGTTTGTGAACTATCCAGAATCACAAGGGCAACATTTCTGAAAAGAGTATTTTATATATATATATATATATAAATGTCATTTTGCAATATTCTCCACGGTGCTGTTGGTGGTGGCACGAGTCTGAAGGTGAAAGTGTGCTTGAAATAAACAACCACGTTGACCCGAAGTGATTAAAAGACTTTCTCTCCTTCTTCAGAGAGTTTTTAAAGACGCCATGGAGAAAAGTTTCCTCAGCATGCTTTGCAACTGATAAAAGAGTTCTCATCAATGAAGACACAAAATACTTCTATTAGAGCAGAATCTTATTCCCACAGTCACGTAGCTCATCTGCTAGTCCCTCACTCCCACTCATCTGTCACCATAATGATTTTCTGGGACTTTTATTTTCAGACAGTGGTAATTCTTGGCTGCAGGTGGTGGATTCCTCAACACCTGCAAATCTAGATACCGTTAAGTGTAAATAAGAAAGTGCATGGTTATGTACTAAGTGTGTGAACTGTGACCTCCATTCAGGGATCAGCATACGTAGAAAAATCAACCGTGGATTCATTTATGCCCCCCAACGCAGCCCGTCTTTGTAACAAGCATCAGATATTGATACCGCTTTCCATTACCGTTAATGCCTCTTACTTTGATGTACTGCGTGAATTTAGGTCACAAGGTTTTTATGGCAGCACTTAAAAGGTTGGTAAAATCTACTCCTTCAAATTAAAAGCCAAGTAAACCCCGTTTTTTCTTGGGTTTATCCTCCCCTACATCCCCCTGTTCCCATTCTTTCATCACTCAGCCAACACCCACTTCTTGTCATGTACATGTCATGGCTGTTGTTGCCGATTCCTGACATATCCAGACACCTGAAGCGCTTTTGAGTGAGTGTCAGATCTCTTCCGCAGCCGTGAAGAACTATATGATGAGATGCCGAGGAACTTCGCCACGAGGGCCGAGCAGTCTTCCAGGCCCCGAGGCCAACACGTCGTTTCCTGCTCCCCCCCCCCAGCAAGAGGCCTCTCTGCGTGTTGGCTGGAGCCTCCGTGAACGTCCTACACGGCAGTCGACAGCGTCCCTGCCATTTACCCCGTGAGACGTATAGATGCCAAACGCATCACACCCCCCCTGCTACGGCTTCCTCGCTTTAGATTCCACTTTGCTCCCTGTATATATGTTGAAGGTGCAGAGTGAGCGCTCAATCGCTGTGACATATATAGGTCCTGCGTGTTTAATGGTGTGTGTGCGAGTAAGAAATTGTATGGGGTTGGTGTGGAGGGGCAAAAGCGTTTGTGTCAATCATGGAGAAGCGCAGATTACGATCACTTCCCCTCAATTACGCTTTATAAAAAGAGAGGTGGAGATTTGAGGAAGAAGAATGGGGGAAAGGGGTAGACAGAGGGGAAGGAAAGATCTCAATTATAAAAATGGTACTCGTCTCCCAGCTTCAAAGGCGAATCACATTTCTCCCATTTCATTCTCAGATTGTGGAAGATTACAGTCGCTCGCAGTCTGTATCATATGTGATTGCACTTGCAGGGCTGCTAATACTCCACTGGCATGTGTTTTACACAGTAGAAATAGAGATATCAGCCTGTATGGCCTACATTTATTACTCTGATCCATAATATGACATTATTGCATCATCTGTCCACCCAACATTTCCCGAGCCCTAAGGCACTCGTAACTGAAGTGACAGACGGCGACTGTGTGTGTATGTGTGTGTTTTTTTTTTTATTATGCGCGCGTACAAGCGCATATGTGTGTGTAGGCCCTTGTGTACAAGCTGGAAGCGCGGCACAGGTTGTGTTTGAATTGATGGCCAATCGTTGTGCTTTTTGCATGTCCATATGTTTCAACCCGCAGCTACATCCACCATCTGTCCCAGTATGATGCTAATTTAGCTCTCCTGTCATAATCGACTGTCTCTGTATTCCCCACTGTCTGCGTTCGCCGTATAGCCGTGGTAACGCACTTGTTACCAGGCCGCGCTCTTCCGGCTGCCCGGTAAAGCAGCGCTGGTGGTTAGAGGTAAGAGCCCTGAGGGTGGCATGTGTGTATGCGTGTGTGTGTGTGTGTGTAATGGAGGGACGGTGTAAGCCGCGGGTTCAGCCTCTCGATGGTTTGTCTCAAGCGTAGCCTGGGGAGGCATGTCAGGATATTCTCTGGATAATCACTCAAAGCTGGGGTGTTTACCCACTGCTCAGAGTGGGGGGGGGGAGGGTGGTAAACCTGCAGAGTAGTTTGCTCATGGAGGTCAAGAGGGTGAAGGGTGAGAAAACGTGTGTGTGGGTGTTGCATGATTGCAGCTGGATGCTAGTTTGCCATTTCGCGTGCGAGCGTAATGTGTGTAAATCACACGCATTTAATGCAGTGCACTTAAGCCTGCAGGGAAATGGGCTCAACTTCAAAATGTGAATCATATCATAAATACAGCACATATTCAGTATAGGCTACCTGTGAGTACCTTGTGTTAAAAACAGTAGACGATGAGGTATGAGGGAGAAAAAAAAAAAACAATACACTGATTTCAACAAAGTGTGAACAATGGGAAGCAGCTTTCTTGTGTGTTGTTGCTCTTATAACAAGGCCTCACCACAGGCAAAACACAGAGGCTGTGAAAAAACTCTCATCCGCTTTTATCATGTTTGCAGGCAGTGGTAATGGTCTGATTTCACCTGTTACCACTCACTGGAATTTGAGCACACAGCACAACAAGTGTGTTTACTGTAATCACTCACACTTTAATGAGCGCGGGTAGAATGGTGGTGAGAGTGAGACTATGTAAAATCAGACAAACGGCAATTACCAGATTATGGTAAAGACTAAAATGTAGTATGGCAGTCAATGATGTCATTCATACATGTATGTAAAGTTTGCTAACATTAGCCACAAAACACTTACTGTTTAAAGGAGACATATTATGCCCCTTTTCCACAAATTAAAATAGTTCCCAGGTGTCTTAAAGACATGTCTGTGACATGCTTTGGTCAAAATACCTCAAGGATCAAACATCACAGCTCTTTTCATCCTCTCAACAGCCCTGTTCAGAATGACTGGTTTCAGTCCCTGTCCCTTTAAATGCAAATGAACCACTGCTTGCCCCGTCCCTTCTACCGGTCCCAGGTAGGAGTGGGGTTATGCAAATTTGAAAACTAGTTACATCACTGGAAGACAACTCATACCACATGGATTTCGATCTAGGGAGCCTGAACTTTACAGATTTTTTTGGCAATTCATGCATTTTGGGGGCCAGAAGGCAAGACAAACACCCAAAAGTATGTTAAAGAGCCTTCAAAAAGTGATATTTCCATAATATGTTCCCTTTAAAACAGAACAAATAATGTGCAGGAAAATATATACATATATACTGTATATACTTTTCTTTCTTTTTTTTTCTTTTGAAAGTTATGTAACAGAAAAGTCACATAGAAGTATGTTTGAACCATCCTGGCCTTGTCAGCCAATCAGTATCTTCTCTGGTAATTGTATAAGGTTATATTAGGGCAATGTTTACCCATACGCATACTCTATATGACCTCTGGCTTAATGGCAGCTGTGTTGGTCTTTAAAGCCTATAAATTTGCATACAGATGTTTCAGCGCAACGTGAACATGACAGGATTAAGCACTATGAAGTAAATGGTCACTGTGAGGATAAGCCTTTCAATTATCCTGCCTGATGAGAGAGTTAGATTCACCATCGCAGTTGTGTGTTGACTGCATTTCCCCCTACAAGTCAATCATCTGTGTTACACAACTGTGAGGACTTTGTGACTTACCTTAGGGGACAGATATTGGCGCCGTGCATCAAGAGGGTGGGCGATAATTAACGCAGTGCACCGTGTTGTTAGTGCCATCCCCCTCAACCCCCCCCACCCGCCCACCCCAGCCTCCAGAGCTTTACATGCTGTCATGCAACCAAAGCTGCATCTGAGGAGTTGCACATGCACATGCAATATTTGATGATTGTATTTGAAGGTAGAGACCGAGACGTTCCTGTGGGGCGACGCTCACCAGAGGGACGGATTAAAAGACAGAAAGTGTGTGTGTGCGTGTGTAGTAAGGAAAGACAGACGCTTGTAGAGGGAGAAAGATAAAGACAGAAGGAAAGAGGAATGGGTGATTGAGACAAAAGCAGATGAGGGGAGAGTTGAGTGTGTCCCGTCTGATAAACAGGAACATGGCTCATCATTACAGGGAGCACCAGGGGAGCACTATAGCCCATCTGCCAGCTAATACATACTAATGCTCTCGCCGCACTGTACAGCCACCATCAAAGCCACAGGACACGGACGTGGCATGTGCACTCCAGAGCACAGTTATTGAAACACAGGAGTGGGGTAAATCAAAGCAGGATTTCAAAAGATGGACCACGGCTACGGTGTGAAACATAATTATAGATGCTGATGTGCCAGCGATACAAGCAAATCCCTGTAAACACACAGCTGAATTGAAAGTGGAGGCCTGTGCCTGTGGGGTGTCCTGCTGCTGCCTGCATCATTTTGTCAAATCAGGAGCTCAACGACCCGGCGATATGAATTTAAAAGCTTTTTTTTTTTTTCCGAATCTGTTTCAGTCGTATGAACATGACGCAGACTTGGCCTCCCCTCCTGGATTGAGTGCTGCCATCCATCAAATCTCTTTTCCCGTCTTTCTTTTTCTTCGAGCGCACATTGTCAGCATCCTAGATGGTGTTTTGGCTCTGTTGCAGATGCCCTATTTTCCTGTGTCTGTTCATCATTAACAAAAAAAAAAAGAAAAAGAAAACCACACACACAAGTGTAAAGGATGGTCCGTCACACAGCGCTGTTTACTGTGTCAGGATGATTTCAAACAGGTTTAAATCCCTGCGTGGTTAGGTTTGACACCCATTCAGCCGTGCTATTGCTTTTGATTTTGTGTGTTTTTCTCTTTTTTTTTCCTTTTTAACGTGTGTGTGTGTGCGTGTGTGTGTCTGTGTGTGTGAGTTAGAGGGGTGTCAGTGGTGTAAACAGTGAATGTCCCCAGTGTCTGGAGGTATTACACTGAAGCGCAGCCATGCATACAGGCCTAGGAGGGCCTTTCTGAATCAGTGGACAGGACCGGAGCGACCTTTTCAACACACATTAAAACAGGGTCACCTCACCGAGATACAGGTTTGTGGGCGAGCGACGCGGCGGGAGAGAGAGAGTGAGGGGATGGAGAAGAGGAGCATGGGAGACGCAGATGGGGGATAGAGGTTGCATGTGAGTGCCCTCCTCACTATACCTTGTGAAAATGTGCCCTTTCATCATCACTGTATTCCCGTGTGCATCTGTCCAAATGTATCTGTGTTTCACCGGGCTCTGGAGAAAACACACACATACTGTACACGGTCACGATATGTTGTCAGACCTACTGAGTTGATTTGTTTGAAAAGCTTTCAGAGTTAGTCCGCGGCGATGCTTTGCTTTGCTTCGCTTCGATCTCAGCGGTTCTATAGCTGCTGCCCGTGTTGTCATTTTTGATATCAACTTGTGAATCCAGTCACAGCTCCGGCCCTGCTCCTCCCTTATAGGCCAAAACAACAGCCATGCATGGGTGCACTTTTCCTACCTCAGCAACAATCTGTACAAAAAAACGTCTCCACATATCAAACCGGCCTGTGTGTGCGTGTGTGTGTGTGTGTGTGCGCGCTGTGTGTCCATGTGTGCACGACTGCATGTGTGTCTCAGTGCATCAGACCGGTGAAGAGAAGAATAACCCAATTATAGCGACAGTCTGCCTCACAGACATACAGTACGTACACGGGTAGAAAGAGAAGCGTGTGTGTGTGTGTGTGTGTGTGTGTGTGTGTGTGTGTGTGTGTGTGTGTGTAGGAGACAAACAAAGACGAGCACAGTGAGGGAGAGTGATTTTTGATGAAAAGAACACAGAAGAAAATAGAGGGAGGGGGGGCAGCAAGAGGAGAAATCTCAAGACTCAAATGAACAAACGCAGAATGAACAGGTTGTGTGCTGAACAAAGGTGAGCTGGTAAAGAAAAATACAACTCCAGCTCTGGAAAATTGCAATATGTGGAAAGAGAACTCAAATATTGAAATATTGGGATTTAAATGAGGGATCCTGAGGGTGGTGCTGCTCTGTGCACGCCTCAGTTAATGTACAAAGTACCTCTCCCTCTGCAGTTTTTTTTAGGGAAAGGGGGAGGAACAGGAGGGGAGTTCGGCCCTGAACCTGATAATTTGGAGGATGCGGTTGCATAGCAACAGACAGCAGCCGACTACCTAAAAAGCAAAAGGAAAAAAAAAAAAAAAAAAAAAAAAGCAAGGCTATTTGGCTTGTTAAATATTCTCTGCCTGCCAGGACACCACTCAAAGCCAAATGTGTTTCCATAGAACCAGATTTAGAAATGCAGCTTTAAAAAGCGCATAAGGCAGAAAGCTGTACACAAACCGACACTTCATATGTTTTCCTCCAAACTGTGACTTTATTGACATTTTTTATCTGTGGAAATATCAAACATGGATGTGAATACAGAACATCATTTATTTAAAAGGATGGCCAGTTGCTTATGATATAATATTCAATATGACAAAAAGATGAGTTTGTCAGCATCAAATCACACACTTCATTGTCCACATGGACGGCACATATTGCATTCACATATTATCTAATAAGTCCATACACAATGGGGAATTAGCATTTGAAATGCCATTTGTGTGTTTGTGAGCTTATAACATGCGCCAGGGATCAAAGTCAAGGCGTTTTGTCATATTACAGATAAACACAAAGCAATTTCCCCTTGAATTTATTAACATTTCAGATGTGGATCCTCAATCCGTGGACACTCGTTGGATGCATATGCCTCGAAGACGTGCGCGTCCTGCAGGTTGGGAGATTTCAATAAAGCAATAAGCTGCAGAAGTTGTTTGTTGTCTATGAAGTCAGTTGTAGATTAAAACTGACAAAAAAAGATAAGAGGAGATTCCTCCCAAAGGACAAACAAGATTCCCTTTTTCAGCATCTGCAGTATACAATGCCCATACATTACCTGCCATTGAATAATACATCAAAACACCCCCATTTTTTTCTTCTTTTTTTTTCTTAATCAAGTTTGCGTATAGCCCTGAAAATCAAAGCTCTGTTCTTCCACAACGCCAACAGCTTTCTTTTTTCTTTTTTTGCAGCCTCTCCACTATCTCAAGCCGTGGTTATTAAGGTTTCTTTTGCACATGAATAGGACGGCGTTGCTCCGGGACATATTGTAAGTGACTGCTGTTGATCTCGCCACCAGTGTTTCTCACAGAGCTGTGAATAATAGATAGGAAAGCTGACCAGAGATAATATGTCTCTCATTGAGGACGTAGCTCCTAGCACTAGCAGCGTCTGAGAGAATTCTAACAAGGAGCGTTTTTTTTTTTTTCTTTCTCTCTCACTCCTTCTCTTTTTTATTTTCGCAAAGCCGCAGAATGTTCCTTTTTCTGTTGGCTCTCATGCATTTATTAATAACAGAGTTCCTTTCAAAACATCTCCTCTGGATAAGATGGATAACACATTCCTTTTATCATACTCTCAACACACACGCACACGCACACACACACACACACACACGCACACATGTAGTATATATCGTCCTGACAGTGATGAGCTGTGAAATGGGATGGGAGGGCTGGAGCGCGGTTTTGTAGCCTCTCAACACATAAATTTGGGTCACAGAATAGATTATCGCCCCACACATGTCACTCTGACACTGATAGATACATGCAATCCCACACCACTCATAAATTACACTTGCTTCATGAAAATTAATGCACTGTTTAAATTGGTAAATGATCATTCTGTACTGTATATACAGCTGTGTTTCCCTCTCCGCCATACAGTATGAATATTCACCTTTGGCTATTCATAAGGGATGCCATCAAACTTCCTGCTATAGGTATGTATAGTGTATATATAAGCCAAGAAAGCACAGCTTGTTTTGTGAGTGCATGTTTGTGTGTGAGAGTGTGTGTGCGTATGGAGTGCACTTCGAAATTCCCAGCTCGTTTCAGATGAGTTGAAAGTGCCCTGGTCTACCTCACGGAGTGTAGGGTCTGGACTGCAGAGGCCATATCAAAAGGATCCTATAGAAAAATAAAGACAGACAGCTCTGTCGCTCGGTGGAAGCACTCCACTGTGAAGAATTCACTGTGTTTGAAGTCAATGACAGCTTTTAGGGATTTGGTGGAGACTCGAGCCTTCTCTTTTCCCACTCTCACACATAAAGATGAGCGTGTGTGTGTGTGTGTGTGGATGTGTGGATGTGTCTGAAGGTGACAAAGACATGAAGTATAATTTCAGCTACCCTTGGAAGCCAATAATGCTGGTGTTACTGAAGATTTAAAACTACTTTTCTGATTAATGTCAGTGCTTCCTGACAACTCCTCATATCTAACTGACACATTAGCATTTGTCATTGCATTTTTAAAATGACCCGCATGAATATTCTGCTAATGTTGAGCCCACAGTGGGTAGGACGGAGAGACACACCAGACGTACTTCATTTCAAGTGTGGGTAAGGCTAGGGAGAGATCACTGTCACTGTCACCATTTGGGAAAAGAGAGAAAGCAAACACAGCTTTGAATGTAGAAGATCCCATCATCCCATGTTGTCAGAGATGATGGGATGCAGGGCCCCCAGTCTCTGGTGTCCATGGCACACCAGGATTCAACCGTCATGTAGCTCGGTAGCTTGGTAGCGACGTTTGAAGATGATTGGTCGACTTTTTTCAAAAGCCTTCAAACAAAAGCCAGATCAGTGGATGAGAATCTAAATGGATGGTAACTCAGAGGTTTGGTAACGGGGCTAATCAGAAGCTGCTGACTGTGTTTATGAACGCCTGTGTATTTCTAGCAGATGCAAAGTTTGCTGTGTCTGAAATCGGACACTTCAGCCGTTTAGTTCACTGTGTACATAGTAGTGTGTGGATTTCAATGTTGTCTCAAATCACACACTGTCTTTTTACATGAAAAAGGAAGATCACAACAGGTGATGATGTGGCTCACCTCCTGGCGGCTGTTCTCATTTGACTTGAAAATGAACGTTTTACTTTCCTGTTTGTGCCCTCTGTGCTATGCAACATGGAAATTAGACCAACATCAACATTAACGCCAAGGCTAAGATGCTGTTTTTTTTTTACTTTCTTACTTTTTTTACACTTTTTATTGACATTTTTGGCACACTCGACCCGTTTTTTTTGTTTTTGTTTTTCCACTAGGGATTGTACCTACTAGTACCTGGTACTTTTATGGTAACGCCTCAGCCTAGTTTCCCAGCGAGCTGAGCCGATAGTAAAATGTCACGTCAACCGACTGCCTTCCAAAGGGGCACTTACCAGTGTTACCTATACATCTTTAATTTACTTTGAGTCATTCATTCATTTGTAAGAATAGAACCATACAGTTTACATGGTAGAAAGTAGTTGAAAAAAGGGAATAAGAGTTAGTAGACTAACCAGCAACTAGCTACGACTGCCTTCCATTGACTGGCCAGAGTATCGTCACCGGAAGAGTTGCAAGCGCGACGTCCATCACGAGAATCATACTCGCCTTTTTAAAAAGCACACGGCAGCAGCACCCACTGTTCTGTACTGAGACTGTTGTTATTCTTTCATGCGAGTTAAATGGCTGCTTAGCGCAAAACCACATGGTCATCGATGAGGTGCAGGCGAGAGCAAGATGATGCGACCGTAGCCGCCGTGCTATGATGACGACCCTGCCAGCGTTGAGGAGCTAATATGAAGTTCTCAGTTGTAATAGAAAATGACCTAAACCGAGTCGAGTCAAGTAGAGGTGTAGCTGTGTAGTGGGAAAAGGGCCATTTGTGTGCCTCAACCAGGAATTTCACACTTCCACACTTAAAATCAGCCAGTGCCGGTATGGATGTACGCAAATTGAGACACAGTGTTTGAGGTTGAGCGAAACTGGGTAAGTTCGCTCTAGTACTTCCTGGTCTATGAGAAAGTCCCGCCCCCAAAAAACTGTGCCTGTTTGTGTCTGTGGACTGTGGCCAAAGAACAAGGTTTTGGTTTCCTGTGTTTGAAACTGGTTCCTAGAAGAGTTCCCTCAGTGGAAACAGTCCTTCTAAGACACTTTGCTCTGTTTCTGGTGGGAAAACTGCCACGAAGCAAATGCAGCAGATTTCCTGTGAAAGCAAATTTACTGACATGTGTAACATACTCTACCATAATATACATAACATGCAGCGTAAAAGGGCCATAGGCAGGCTGCCAGTCCTCTTAGTGATGCTCTTGTTTGTTTAGTAGTAGCATAATTCATATGTCAATAATGATATTTAACTGCTCCAATGGTTTTATTTCATACTGGCTTAGTGAGAGAGCGGCTTTCCTCTACCAAAGGTTTTACACGATCGACTGGCATTCCCTCTCTGGTTCGGCTGAGAGGCGAAGCAGAGGCAGCTTTGTTTGTCTTGTGTGGAGGTGACAGACAGGAGGTCCGCCCTCTCGCCCCCGTAGATATCACCTCCTCTTCGTTTGGTGCACATCAAGAGGATTAGCGTCTTATTTCCCAGGTAAAACAAGCAACATCAATGGGGTCCTGTAAAAGATTTGCCTGGTGTTCTGCATAAACCACGAGCTGCTGAGCCGTTTATGCAGCCCTTTGTGAGTTAAACACTTCAACATCAATCGATCGGCTGGGGAGCAGGAGAAGCCTTTATAGATTCACCTTCCCCTCCCACGAAACCAGGGGATGAAGCATCGTCTCGATTCTGGGGAGAAAAGATGGAGGAAAGGTGAAAGAGAGGAAGAGGGAGAAAGGAGAGAAAGTGAGGATGACGGCTTCCTCCCACTGGGATTGGCTCCAGCTGGTGGGCGGAAGAAAAAGGGAAATCTGAAGTAACTGAGAATTTCTTTCTTTCTTTCTTTCTTTCTTTCTTTCTTTCTTTCTTTCTTTCTTTCTTTCTTTCTTTCTTTCTTTCTTTCTTTCTTTCTTTCTTTCTTTCTTTCTTTCTTTCTTTCTTTCTCCAATTCTACGTTCATCGTCTTCTTTCCCCTCCCCATCTTATTTCTATTCTTCCTTCTTTCCTGTTTTTGATTCTTTTCCTGTTTTTCCCCTTTACTTCCCTTCTTTCTACATGTGTTCTTTCTTTTTTCCTTCGTCCCTCCTGTATTCCGTCCGTCCTTTCTTCCTCGTTTCTTTCTGTAAACAAGACTGCACAACAAAGGTCAATCAACATCAGTGTTGTTGGTTAGTGTCTCATCATCATGGCCATTAAAACTTGCAGATGCTGAAAAAAAAGCCTTATCAGTATTTTTCCCTATTCCTGCTGATATCAGCTCCCCACCACCACCACACACACACACACACACATGTAGTCACAAACACTGTTATCTCTGCTATCTGGTGTTTAGCCAACTCAGAGCTAATCCAGTGTGAACCCACTCCCTGGCTTGTGCTCAGCAGTTTGCAAACAGATTTGGAGAACAGACACACACACACACACACACACTCAGTCAGAGAGTTTGGCCCTGGAGCAGGGAACATCACGCTCCAGTAATGTGATGCTGAGGCAAAACTGTGGTACAGTAGTGTGGCATTAACATGAATGTTCATCTCAGCACGAGGAGGAGGGAACATGAGGATATTTAGTGCCGTCTGCATGTGATATGTGTTTGATTCTTCCTGCAGTGAGCACATTGTCCCCTCAACACACACACACACACACTCGCCAAAACCCGTCTGTCCTAAACAGTCAATCAGTCCTTTCTCTTGAGATAATCTCATTTTTCCTCAAGCAGGGGGAAATTTTAGGCAGTGAGGGAAATAATTTCACTACACTTGAGAAGCAGACTGCGACAGCAGCAGCGAGGCAACAGAGCAATTCAAAACCTCAGTGTTCCCTGTTCACCCTGCAGCATGAGACCAGCATTATCTGCTCTTTAAAGGAATAGTTTACCAAAACATGAAATTCTGATGAATAATTTTTTATTCCTCAAAGTGCATCTGGAGACCTGGGAGGGGGGTTCGTAGTCCAACAAAAACCTTATATGAGACTCAATAGCTCCCGACACAAAAAGGTCCATAAAACTACACAAAAACCTTGTAATCTTCCTCCTTACTGCTCATCCGCTGCAATCCAAGTGTCCTGAAGGGATATAGTCCAGAGTTTACTCGAAACAGCGTAATTTATGACATTTTTACAGCCTAAACAGTCCTGTGTTTCACTCTGACATTCACACTCATGAACTGTTTAGGCTTGGATTGCAGCGGATGAGCAGTAAGGAGGAATATAGCAAGGTTTTTGTGTAGTTTTATGGACCTTTTTGTGTCGGGCGCTATTGACTCTCATAAGGATTTCGTTGGACTACGAACCCCCCTCCCGGGTCTCCAGATGCACTTTGAGGAATAAAAAAACTACTCTGGAGTATTCATCAGCATGAGGGTGAGTCAATAATGACTGAATTTCACTTTTTGGTGAACTATTCCTTTAAAGATGTCAGTGAGCGGAGGCTTGAGCACTGAACTCAAGAAACTTTGTAACACATTCACGTTTCTGATGAATAAGGTTGTTTTTGTTTTTCTGCCATTGACATCAAAGCAGCGTTCATCATTGAGCCTCCTCACTAAATCACTGCGTAGGTGTGTGAATCACCCAACTCATCGCTGCTAAAAAACAGTGAGTGTTTACGGTCAGCAGGACTGGTAGCAAGTGGAAAGAACATTTTACTTACTTACAAACACGATTTTTCAAAAAAATGCATTTTTTTTGTCTGCTCAAGTAGTGGTTCCCATTTTCTGGATTGGGATCGATCTGAGGGGGTCATGACATGATTAAAAAGATAACAAATGAAAAAGGAAAGACAAATAACATGAAAAATACTTGTATCATACGGCCTCTAAAAAGCCTTTAAATGAAACCATTTGAGAAAATAAAGCAAAATAAATCACAGTTTGGCTGAACTGTGCGCAACTTGCTCCAAAACGGATACACACATGGTTCTGTTTATGCTACGTACACTCGCATGTCTACAAGTTTGTGGACATGTTCATCAGCGGCCTTGTGCAGACCCTTGCAGGCAGAGGATGAAATTTATGTTGCACAAAGCCTCGGGTTTAATTCGGATTTGAAGCCATAACCTGAGCATCATGCCACAGTTTATTTGAATGATTATCTTGATTAGGGGATTACCAATCAAATCACTTTAATAATTAGCTCTGTTTGATGTGCATTTTATAACTTAATGAATATTAAAGGATCAATGTTGACCAGTATCATCCAAAGTACACAGATGGGTTTAGTTCTGGCTTCTCTAGTCGATTTAACAGAGTCTTAATCTATAGCAAAGTCAGCTGGAGACTGACTCAACACTGGCCCGGGGCTCCACTCTCACCTGTGTGTGACCGGGACGTTTTACATAAGCAGCTTTTTTTTCTTTTCTTAATGAGCGACTGATGTGATTGGCATGCACACAGGTGGAGAGTTAGCTTAGAGCCGATTGGTCGCTTTCCAACAAGTCTGCATAAACACGCCAAGTCGCTCTTTAAAGCAAAAAAAAAAGAAGAAAAAGTCTGAGAATTAAAGAAATTGCCCCATCCTCGAATTCCCCCTCTTTGTTTTTAATGTCTGACTAACCTGGCTCATTTGCTCAGTGAACCTGTTTCCACTTGTTATAAAAACTCAGTTTTTGCTTCTATCAGCAATTTCTTACCAATACGTGGAGAGGGAAATGATCTCGCTTTCATTAAAGTGCTCGCTCAGTTGTTTACTGCTTCTTCTTTTTTTTTTCCAAGAAAGAAACTGCATCTTCAGACTGAAAGTCGACTACATGACCCATAAGGATGGATGTTTTCACAGCGTGGAGCAGCGCTGTTGATACCACTTTCAATCCCTCCACTTCCTCTTCACGCTCTCTCCAATCTGCAGCCTCCACTGCTCCACTCTCTCTCTCTCTCTCTCTCTGGTTCTCAGGAGACCCGGTTAGATAAGACCGCCTGGGCTATAAAAGCAACAAAGAGCCTGGGGAGAGGAGTCTGACACACAGAAACATTCAGCAAGTGTAAAGTACGGAGGCTAAGAAACCAGAATGTGCTGTTCTGAAGCGATGAACACAGACACACACACACACACACACACACACACGTATGTGGGTGACAAACACAGACAACCCATTTTCTTTCTCTCGTCTGATCCTTCCTCTCCCTGTCTCTTCCTCCTCCTCCTCTCCTCTTGAAAGTTTCTATTCGTGGAATCCCTCCAGGCCTCCGCGTCGTTATATGCTGTTATTATTATTATTATGGTCTGGTCAGTCTGGGCCAGTGTGAACCGCTGGGCTGCTTCTCCTTCAGACACGCACTCTCACACATCATGTAAACTGTCATCAGAAAACAGTTTGTTCCACCTGTTCTGCGTGTGCGTGCCGGCGCTCTGCTATTACTGTACATACAGATCCACACCGTTGACTCAGTGTTGTGTAACAAACAGATCTCACTCCCCACTGCTCGGCCCATGTTGGCAATTGTTAGATTTCACTTCACGATCTAACATACAGCACTGAAGTGGTCAAATTAATGAGCATAAATTTCACCCTTCCCTCAGCACTTTGGAGGACAGCTATCTAAAAATAGGCTGCCAGCAAAGCGAGAAAACTCAATTTTAATAAGCAGTTTAGTGCTTTTATTAAATGTTGTGTTTCCAATGGGTAATTCAGCCAGGTGGGAGATTTCACGTGTCTCCATTTCGGTCGTAAAATATGTCATGGATATTTTGTTGTTATCAGTATAATTAATATTTTTGCCATTTACTTGAACGATGTTTTAAATGTTGTAGATTTTAATCAGAGAATACTTCACCACAAAGGAATTTTAAGAAAAAACAGAGCTATTACTATTACTTAGAAAGCAGGGGATGAGATAAAGTTGGGACAATGAGGGATTATTGGAATTTAGGGGATTTACTTTAAGTAGTTTATATATCCTGGATAAACTGCTGGCTTGATGACAAGCTGCATGATTGTGTGACTGCACTGCTGGGACCATGGACTGTTAATATAGATGTAGAGGATCTAGACAGAGATGTGGCCTCTGTGAAATCACCCAGATGGTTCTCAAGTCGTTGTGACCAAAACCATTTTGTGTAGAAGTTGGTCATTTTAACATTGGAGTATATGAGGAGTTAGTGTCTTTTGGAGCCAGACTCTAGTGGTCATTAGAGGAACTGCAGCTTTTGCTTAACTTCATGTTTTCCACAATGCAGCTGGACATTGTGGCTAATTGCTACAATTTTACACTTTTTTTTTTCTCTGTCAGCATCAAACCGTAGATGTTCCTCCATGTAAAATAGCTTCGGTTTATAACTTCATCACAGTAGCTTGGAGATTGGCCACTTTCAACAGATGTCAACACTTGGTGAGTACAAGTTATCATCCCAAACAGAGGAGGAGTCCAGATCTGGAGATAAACTAGGATTATACTTTAAATCTTTAAAATCTTGTTAGAAGGCAGATTTATAGATACGAGATACACACACACACACACACACACACACACACACAGTCACACAAAACCGTCCTCTACATTCTTGGGAACTGCAATTCACAAGGGAACATCTAACCCTAAAACCAAGTCTAATCCCTCAAACAGTGATTAAAACTTCCAGTTTGGTCCCCACTAAGATGTCAGACCCCACAAATATATATAATAAAATAAGCCCCCACCCACTCACTCACTCGCACACACACACACACACAGGAGAGGAAAGGGCCCAGAGGAATGAAGCGGCTGCCTCTCTAAAGGTCCCCCTGTCACAGCAGTAACGCCACTACACCGCCAGCTCAAGATGTGACCAACACTCAGACACTAATCAATGCAATGCACCCTGGGCATTGCTAGGGAATGACCCGTATGTGTGGCAGTGTGACATGCACACACACACACACACACATACACACACATACACACACACCTCCTCAGACGGCCAACCGATTACGCATCATAACACAGCTGATTTGCCCTATGGGTTGACACTTGCTGTCCAGTTCAATCACATTCCCCTCCCTCGCCGGCCCAGTGGTGTGTGTTTGTCTGCAGTATTTACATGCTCTGGCTCCATCGAGATATTGCTGTTATCCCATAGTGCTTACAGCAACTTAATTTGTCACTACTCGTAAAGTGTTCTGTGAAGAAAAGAGCTGAGGACAACAGAATGGAAGAAAAAGTGTGTCATGGATTTCAACCGGGTAGCAGATTTCTTTCTTTTTTTCTGAGGAAGAGGTCATGCTGGGGAATACTTGGAAAACTCTGCGAGGGCTTTGACAGGGCACTCTCGACTTAAAAATAAATCTATGCTCAGAAAACAGAGTGAGGCTATTTGTGCCATTCTGATGATATACTGTGGCTCACAATCCAAAAACAACCTCAGCAAACAGCCTCAAATTCCCCAACAAACACTTTTTCTTCAGCTTCACATGCTGAATCCCCCCCTGAGATGGCGGTGGCCCCATCCCAGCAGATTCCTCCTGACCTGTGGAGCACAGAAACACTAAACTCTCTTCGCTCACTCGCCTGTAAACTCCCCATTAAAAGGATCTGCGGGTAAAACCGCACTCCTCCACCGCTGTCAGATGGCCGTTGTTTGTGATGGCAGAGGCGCAGCATGAAAGGGTCTGGGGGTTTTAAGGCAGCTACTAGTTTGGATGTCATACAAGAAGGACATTAAGACAAAAGACTGCGGGGTAAAAAAAAGAAAGAAAGGGGAGCAAAACTTAAAAGCCGACGTGAAACACACCCTGTAGTTATGATGGAGTTGTGAGATTTACTGTAGCAGGACCATGCACACAGGCAGGGATGTATGTGCAGATGTAAGATATACACCAGATGGAACCAGACAGACACACACACACACACTATGAGTCCGCTCTGTGCTATTTTGGGAGATGGGGAAGAAAACGGTCTGACTTGGCAAGTGTACATATGTGCACTAGTGTAAGCAGTGGGTCCCTGTACATATGGGGAAGTATAGGGTCTGGCACATGTTTAGTGTGGTGACCCACTTTTCCTTTGCATCTGGACCTGATAACTCGGCTCTGCAGCAGTAAATGGGAAAAGCGAGCTCGACAGTGACATCTCTATCTGCCTCTATCTGGACCCACTTTGAAAAGTTGGCCGCAGCGGTCCAGACGTTCATCCATAATCAGGCAGCCGAGAGAGTGTGCCATGCGAAATGAGGACCATACCCCCGTATAGAAAACATACACATAAATTACAGTATGGAGCGAGTCTGGGTTTTAAAGCCGCTCTTGTTTTTGAGATTTAAGTGGATGTTTACATTTCATATGGAACGAATCGAGAGCTCCCTCAATCCACGCAGAGAGAAATTTCACCATTGTTTGGTTTTGAGCGGATCGAGGTTATGTTGCCATTTAGTTATTTAAACAAGTCATTCATTTTTAAAATCTAATTTTTCTTAAGGGTATACTCCCTCATTTTGTCATGGCTCCCAACAGCGCCTTCAAATCCCTCTTGAGTGTTCGGTTAAAAACAAACACAGAGAGAAACTTCTGTGGTACCGTTCTGCACTCTACTTAGTTGCACACACAGCAAAATGCATTTGTGCACACTCAGAGTAGTTTGAGCTGTGGGCCTGGTGACATAGTGACTTCCAGATTGTGCAGTTGGCTGTGGCTTGTTTCATTCACTGCAGAGTGCTGTAAGGGAAGAATGAGAGAGAAGCTGCCGTTTGACAATACAAACTCAACTTTCTAGGTTCACTTATGCTTCATTGTGAAGCTTTTCACTGTATCGCATTAACGCATTGAGCAGATGCCGTTTACTTTGTTGTCCATTATTCTGAGCACTTGTAGGACGTCTTGTCTTTGTTGCCTCCAACATTCTTGAGTTAGTCAGCCGCTGTGTACAAGGTTGAGAATAAGCTAATGTGTTCAGAGGAGAGATCTGACTGTTTCTGAATGATCAAAAAGCAGATTTATGTAAACTCTTAGGGGATTTAAGTCGTGGACAGTTGGACACAGGGTCCAGGGGGTGACAGGACTTGCACAACTTTGTGATGTCACAGCGAGACAGACGGCTCATTTCGGTTAGGGTAACGCTAACCCTAACACAGGCTGTGTGCATTGTCTCCATGGACTGCACACTTGGATACTCTTACTGTATTAATATAGAACCTAGAGCTGCTTTATAATCCAAAAGACACCGACACTTTCTACAATATAGGGGGCCTTTAAAATAATGATCAAACAGTCTTGGAAATGCTTTTAATCACTTTCTTGCCAGGAGTTAGATACGAGGATCGATTGTTTGTACTCTACAACTGGGAAGTCATTAGTTTAGCTTAGCATGAGGACTGGCGGCGGAGTGAAACAGCCAGCCTGGCTCTCTCCAGAGGAATATGTCAAACATTGCCTTTCATTTAGCAGCTTGTCGTTTAGCAGATTACATCAAATCCACGCAGTGCAACACAGTTGGTGCAAGAGCTTTCTCCGTTGCTAGTTTCCTGGTTTCTTTCTGTTCCCTTCCCTCAAAGGTCAGCGCTGTCAAGCTGCTTGGTTATTTGTCCACCGCACAACTTTGTGTGCAGTTCACCAAAGTTGACATAATTCTTTGCGCCTGCAAGCACATCCATCCACGGACTCAGTTTCAGTCTTAAGATTTCACTTAACAAAATATTTGCTTTCTTGCCAAGAGTTAGAGGAGAAGATCGATAGCACCCGAACGTCTGTACACTATGTATGGATCTGGAGCCAGGAGGCGATTAGCTTAGCTTACTACAGTATGAAGGCGGGCAGCATGGGGAATCTAGCCTGGCTCCATGTCTGTCTGTTAACACCACTCAAAGCCCACTATCAACACCAGCAGTAACTTTTTTGTTGTTGTTGTTGTTGTTGTTTGCAGTTTGCAGCGAGTTCCTTAACTTTCTGCTCGGAGCCAAGCAACCTCACCTTTCATCATGTATCTATAAAACCACAACTTGTTGTTTTGACATTTCTGTTTCAGTTTCCTCTCTCAGGATTTATGTGAGAAGTTAAAAGACCTCTCCTGTGGCCGACTCTTTGTAGAAACTGTGCAGGGGGTTAGGATGGAGGATTTTGTTTTATTATTATTTTTTTTTTTTACCAATGATATTTCTGATTGATTGCCACTGATCTCCCCAATCTCAGCAAACCAGTTCTTCTAATATGTTTGCAGACATAACACAGAGGTTAGTCCTTCATAGATGAACTGTGAAGACTGACAGCTCCCGATAAATCAGACGGGCTTTAGAAACGATAACTAACTAACCCTTTAAACGCCTGAACCGCCTTCAATTTTTCAGATCTATTTGTGCGTCGCCGACCTTACCAGGATACACTGACCCAGCTGGATTTTACTGTAGCTTCTACTCCCCTTTTCCCCCCTTCTAACTCCCTGGGGCCTATAGATGTTCACCTCAGGATAAAGACATTGTTAGTGTGACTGAGGAATGTTGCTTCTGAGGCTGACTTCCACTGTCACACGGGGTTCCCTGGGGAGCAACGCTAACGCTAGCCTGATCTATCTGCTTCAGTATTGGTATTGATCCATGTTTAGTGTCAATGCCGGCGCTGGGGAGTAATGATCACACACAGCTGGTCAGACACACACCGCGGGAGCATTGCCGGAGTGGACACAATCAGTCTGAGCACTGAAGTTGATGCATGGAGGATTGCTACACACAGACATGCACACGGCCACGCCCCGCCCGAGGACGCACATGGTACAAAATGTTCCTGCAGAGCCGACGCTGTTACTGTACGCTGCAGCATAATGGAAAGAAAGGAGAAAAGAAAATATATAATAAACATTTTTGCAATAACTGAGTGGAGCTGATGCAGCCACAACAACCCAGCAAGTGATGCCAACCTACCCCCCTACACACACACACACACACACACACACAGACACAGACACACACCTGCTCCTCCTCTCCTCCGCCTCCTCCTCCTCTCTCTCCCTCTCTGCAGCCGAAAGCATCCAGAGCAGACAGATAAGCAGGCAGCCGGAGACGGACTAATCCTCCCACAGTGAGAGACGTTTCGGGTGGTGTGTAATGAAAATCAAGCTAAACTGACAGAGAGAGAGAGAGAGAGAGAGAGAGAGAGAGAAAGAGAGGTAGAGGATAGGCGAGGAAGAGGGATGCTGCATGGGGAGGGATGAGGGGAAAAGTGAGACGAGGATAGAGATTAGGAGAGGGAAAAAAAGCGTGAGGACAAAAAAGGGATTTTTTAAAGCGTTATTAGTATTAAAGGAGAGTTTAGGAATTAGATCCAGCAAGTTTTTTTTTCTAATTGCCTCCCACTCCCTCCCTCCTTCTTTGCATCGTACCAATGCCTTGCACGTTTTTTTTTTAATATATACAAATTTTGCTATTTCGCAAGCCTGTCCACCCATATGCCTGTTTACCAGTGTCTCTCCTCTCTATTCTTGCCCATCCTCTCTCTCTCACTCTCTCTCTCTCTCTCTCTGCACCCTCCACCCCCATCCAACATCTCTCATTTTCTCTCTCTCTCTCTCTCTCTCTCTCTCTGCCTCTCCCTCTCCCTCTCTCTCCCAGTGTGACTGAGGCTGATGTAGGTCAGTGCGTCTGGTGCCTGTCTGGAGCTGCGTAGAGCCTCAGCGCTCCACGGCTGGTTCCTCGCCGACCCCTGCAGCGGCTGCCTTTGCCACGGCCGGGCCGAGGACACCGCTCCCTGGGCTACGTGAGGACAGGACCGAGCCTGGCTGACCTGATCTGCCACCGAGGAGGAGGAGGAAGAGGAGGAGGAGGAGGAGGGAGGAAGAGGATGGGGGAGGGAAAGAGGGGGTTTGCAGGGTGATATGGGGGTGCCTTAGTCAGCGTATGTTGTTTGCATGTAGGTCTGACACACGGATGTGCATGTATGCGGGGGAGAGACGCGGCGCAAGGTAGAAACTGCAGGAGATGGAGGGAGATGGGCGACGCAGCCGTCTGTCTCTCCTCGGTGATGTGCAGCAACACAGAGAGGTTTTTTCTTTGGGGGGGGAAATTTTTCATGCAGTGTTGCCTCGGCGTTCTCCCCCACTTCTCTTTCTTCCCACACACACATGCACACTTTATGTCTCTTCTTCCTCAGACTTGATTCTTCCGCGTCTGCAGCCGTCATGGATGTTCCTGCAGGAGCCGCGGTGACCCGGCAAACTCTGAACTCCATCCCGCCCCCAAAAACAAACAAAAACAATGTCTTTTCTCTTGTCTTCCTTTTGCAGTATATCCATCTCTCTTTCCGCAGCTCCATGTGGATCCAGGTCTGAGAGATGTCCGCTCCCAGAAATGCAGAATATCGAAAAGAGTGTCCGTCGTCCACCCGGTTCCTGCGCTGAATGCCATTTCGATGGAAACCAACAGCCGCAGGGACGATGACTTTTGCGAAAGAGCAAAAAGCTCCGTTGATGACTTTTCTGTCTCCTGATTCTGCCCTCCTTTCCTTTCCTTTCCTTTCCTTCCCTTCCCTCCTCCTTCTCCTCTGCTCTCATTCTGCGCTCCTTACCACTCCTCTGGCTTTTAGACAATGCCCCCAAAAAAACGATCGTTGCATCAGAGTGTAGTAGAGTGCAGCTGTGAGAGTGGCTCAGTGTGTGTGTGTGTGTGTGTGTCAGTGTATGAACGTTTGTGAGCGAGTTTGGCACGTGTGTGTGTCTTCGTGAGTGTGTGTGTGTGTGTGTGCGCTCTCAATTTGACTCTGCCACACGTCTGGGTCCTGCAGCGGTACGTTGGTACTTAGCTGCCTCTGTCTCGCTGTGAGTTTGTGTGTGTGTGTATGCGTTTGTGTGAGTTCGCCTGCGTCGCCATGACACAGCAGATCATCTGACCTGCCTCCTCACTTTCCAGTGCGAGGGATGTTGGGAGTTCCCGGGGCGTGGCGTCGCCGGGGCCTGACCACACCTCCTCCGTCTTGCACTCATTCGTACATCTATTCTTTTCATCTGACTCCCATCACTTGACCGAATGCTCTGGATTACGGCGGCGGGAGAGCAGAAGCCAGGACTCCCAGGCTGCTCTTTATCAAATTATTTTTCCTTCTTTTCTTCCTGCATTTTGATTCGTCTGGTTTGTTCATGTTCTACCGTGAAGGATGCTTTCTGTTTGTCTTGCTCTTCTTCTGTCATGCTTTTGGTTTCTGTGTGTCTCCTGGGACACAAGGAAGGAAGGAAGGAAGGAAGGAAGGAAGGAAGGAAGGAAGGAAGGAAGGAAGGAAGGAAGGAAGGCGGACATAGAGATCAAAAAATGAAGGAAAGAGAAGAAATACTTCTCCTTAACTTTTTCTATCTCTGCATTTCCAAATATAAGCTTAATTATCAAAAATACAAAGGGAACTAGGAGTTTAAGACTTTTGGTCATCCACAAAGAACATAGGCTACTGTAGGTGTGCAAAATATTATGCACACCTGTGCAATGTGATGGAATTCAGGGCAGCAACACTTCAAAATAAGGCCTCAAAGATCATAAAAGAATCAAACCAACTCTTTGAACTCCAGCCTTGCTATATTTGATTGCATTAGATTGTCCAGTGTTTCCTGTTATTTGGTCTACTTATCCGTTTCAGAATATGATTAACGGAGGAAGGAAGGCATAAAGGCAGTTATCTTATCTCCCCATATGTCTGCTTTCGGTCCCGACAGTCAGAGGCGAGGAAGAAAGACGTGACGACTCGAGGAAGTATTAGGGACTGTACGTTCTATGGCAACTTAAAAATAACTGGCTCGCTCGGCGTTGTTGTGTAAGGGCTGACAGCAGTAGGTGGGTGACATTGTGAGATGGCCACCTGCACTGTCTGCCACATCCACACAAAACGCGACGAGGACAAACTCACTGCGGATGAGTCACACTCACTCAGGCAGAGGGAGATAGAGAGGCAGAGAGTGTGTGTGTGTGTGTGTGTGTGTGTATGCAAATCAGTGCTTAGTCCTCAGTTTTTCTGTTTAACTGCAGGGTGGAGAGGGACTTCCCACTGGTTTTCAAACTTTCAGTCCCTGGAACAGGTCCAATTCAGTTAGCTCTGGACACACACACATGTACACACACGTACACAAAGGCCTCATTGTGTTTGACCCTGGTGACGAGCATGCAGGTCAAAGTAGCACGTCATTCCTCAGCGGCTGTAAAAGGCAAGTACATGGTAATAAGTGGCTGAGTTTGACTGCACACAGAGACACACACACGCTGGTACGCACTTTCTTTTCAAACGCAGTTCTCCCCCTGCGTCGTCCACTTGCCCTCCGCTGTCCGTCACTGGATTTTTTAACTTCACCCATAGCTTCCACAGCACATTGTGACGACTGTGTTCCCCTATTTTTTATCCTTTTTTTTTTTTTTTTTTTTAGTTCAATCTGCGACAGCCTCAGTTATAATAAACCCAACTCCCTTGCAAAGAGGCACGTGCACATGGTCATGTGCCGTACGCTCATTTAGCCTGCAGTTTGCTCTAGGGTTAGCCTGACATATCAGGTTAATGTTTAT
The DNA here is from genome assembly GCF_905171665.1 of Trachurus trachurus. Classification (NCBI taxonomy): domain Eukaryota; kingdom Metazoa; phylum Chordata; class Actinopteri; order Carangiformes; family Carangidae; genus Trachurus; species Trachurus trachurus. The sequence goes on along the minus strand of NC_139904.1, from coordinate 22,010,625 downwards.
GTTTTATTAAAAAATGCATATTAAACAGTGTGTCAGTCAGCTCTGTAATAATGGAGAAGCCTGCCTTCGTAATAAATGTGATTTTAATGTTATTTTTTCAAAGCCTTTAAAATAACATCACTCCAGCAGCTCTTAATGAAGTGCATCAGTGTCCCAAGGTTAGCAACATGCTATTTTCCAGGTTTCTCCACTGTGGTAAGAATAAAATTCTGTGAGTTATATTCACAGATAACCTATTTTTTATACTTTTATCTATGAAAATACTCTGAATCTAACCCAGAAACATCAACATCAGCACATTGCCTTCAAAAAAAAAGAAAAAAAGAAAAGAAAACCCCAGAGCAGCTTAGCTCGAGTCACCGCACACACACTTTTAAGAAGTCGCTGTAAGAGAGCCCCAGTCTCCCACAGCACTCTCTCATAATGACACCATCCCTTTAGGCGTCAACAGAGCTGAGACAAAGCACCGGTGTATTTGGGGTAAACACATGGCTGCGGCACAGCTCTGAAGATGACAGAGCGATAGGCCAGTGTGAGGAGGCACAGCGTCCCGCCACTGCTGGAGCCGTACATCTGCCAGTGACAGAGTGGAAAGCTACCTGACAGCTGCTTCTCACACATCAGATAAGATTACAGGTATACCTGCTACACCTGTTTAAACAAACCTCCATGCATGCCGCTGTATATGTGTGTGTGTGTGTGCGTGCACGTTCTGTTAAGCCCAGGAAGAAGATAGGTAAGGAAAGATAGCAGACTAATCCAGTGGCAGGTGCATGCTTGTAATTGAGGCAGCTGAAGATATAGACTGATGAAAGAGCTCATTATTAGGGCCCGAGCGGCGACTGCAAGTCGCAGAGCGAAAGCCCTATTGTAATTCGTTCATGCCCCAACGTGCAAGTGACAACGTGCAAGTGACCCCAAAGTAATCAAGTAGTGAAGTAATCATGTGGTATGGAAGACCCCCGGGGAAAAATGCTATATTGAAATTGTAATGTTTATTATTCTTATTATTATTCACGCGACTTTTCAAGCCCCAATTTCGCCCCTTTCCCCAACTGGAAAAGTTGTCTAACTTTGCATGTCCCTCCGGCCTCATCCGAAATTCGATATTTTTGGGTCGTCGCACATGGTCGACGCAAAACGGCGAAATAGCGCCCCCTACAAACTTTAAATTTGCCCTCGCCTATTCGGTTAGTTTGTCGTAGGCAGACGAAATTTGGTACACACATTCATCATCCCCAGACGCACAAAAAAGTCTCTTAACGTCATGGTAAAATTTCAACAGGAAGTCGGCCATTTTTATTTTAATTTTCAATTTTTGCCATTTTTTGGCCATTTTTGGACATTTCCACTACTTACGTTTGATCTAACTCGTCCTAGGGATTTCACTCGATCGGCTTCAAATTTGTTTTCCAGCATCGAAACCCCATGATGACCTTATCTTGTGCTCCGCAGGTGTGTAGGTCATAGGGCGTGGCTGCTATGGCTCAATTCACATTGGCGCCTGTTTCGGTCCTCGCCATGTAAATACGAATGGCTCTCACGCCCACATACTTTATCGTAGCTACTTCAAACTTGCTGGACATGACGATGGCTCCGCCCTGAACGTCCCGATATATTAATTTCCTACGTCACTCATAGCGCCCCCCGGTGGTAACAGGAAGTGACCAGTTTTTACATTACGTGTACTGATTCCACATAGTTGACCCCATCAACTTCATTCCACTTCTAAAACATGCAGAACCAGTTGGTGAAGCTACATTATGAACGCTGTGAAGCTACGAGTAATGGCGACCGCGTGGCGTCATGGCAACTGATGATCCCTCGCCATGAAAATACGTTTGGCTTTTTGATGGCTTTAATGAACTCGTATCATCATGAAAATTGATAGACAGGTCCAGGGTGGAGACCTCTTCCATCTGATAGGGGTGTCGCTCATGTGGCCCCCTAGTGGAAACCGGAAGTGCCATTTTTTGCATCAACATTGTCCGATTTCCACGAAACTTCACATGTGTGATGAGGGGCTGACCCTGAACACACCTGCACGCATCCCATTACTGCCCCCTAGTGGACGAACCTTTAACTGCTCATAACTCCCTCATGCTTTGTCCGATTTCCACGAAACTTCACATGTGTGATGAGGGGCTGACCCTGAACACACCTGCACGCATCCCATTACTGCCCCCTAGTGGACGAACCTTTAACTGCTCATAACTCCCTCATGCTTTGTCCGATTTCCACGAAACTTCACATGTGTGATGAGGGGCTGACCCTGAACACACCTGCACGCATCCCATTACTGCCCCCTAGTGGACGAACCTTTAACTGCTCATAACTCCCTCATGCTTTGTCCGATTTCCACGAAACTTCACATGTGTGATGAGGGGCTGACCCTGAACACACCTGCACGCATCCCATTACTGCCCCTAGTGGACGAACCTTTAACAGCTCATAACTCCCTCATGCTTTGTCCGATTTCCAAGAAACTTCACATTTGTGATGAGGGACTGACCCTGAACGCACCTGCACGCATCCCATTACTGCCCCCTGGTGGACGAACCTTTAACTGCTCATAACTCCCTCATGCTTTGTCCGATTCACTCCAAACTTCACACGAGTGATGTGGGGCGGCCCCTGAACGCACCAGACCACACGCGGTGACTGCCCCCTGGTGGATGAACGAAACATTGCATTTTTGGCCTCCTTCCAGGTTTTTTCTCCAGTTCTGCTCCGCGCCACGGCCCCGGCGTGCCTCAGGCCCCGCGGTGGCATGGGCGAGCGAGGGCCCGCCATCGCCGCTTGCGGCTTTAATTATTTATGTGTTTGATTTATGTAAGCACCGAGGGGGGTAAAGGGGGCTGAGCTCTGAAATTTTAAAGAGTTTATGAGGTTTTTTTTTAAGGCTTGATATAAATTAAGAATATACATTATGACTGCATTATCTAATGTTGTGTTTGAGTACATGAAATTGAATCAGACAAACACAAATAGGCTCTCTTTTGCTAGTTTCTGCCTCCTCTTTGGAGACGGTGAGCAGACGGAGAGAGAGTCCAGCCGCTCTTTATTTATCTCCACCCTGTGCTGCGAAGGTGGTGTGAAAAACACTTATGTCAGTCAGTTCTGTTGCAGGATTAAAGGGGGAGCCTTCACTACCAGCTAATGACATCACCTGCATGATTTAGCCACGGCGGTGGCTCGCAGCAGCCCATCACAGGACGGAGATAAATCTGCTGTATGTTGTTAACACACACACACACACACACACACACACAAAAAAGCACATACATACATGTATACCACACAGCTCCCTTTGGCTCTAGCCTGACATCTAGTGACACAGGCTGTAATGTGATCCTACATGACACAGACATGTTAACATGATGGGGGGGCTGTGCGAGGAGGAGGAATCTGTGCGTTGCAGAGCGGTGTGAGTGTGAATAATGTGTGTTTGACACCGATACTGAGTTCTACCCACTTTTCTTTGCTGTTCCTAATTACTGCTCTGCCGTGTTGCTGGTTTCTACGATCACGCGTAATGCAGTTTGTGTGAGTGTAAATAAAAACCATCATCACCTCACTTTGCATTTTTGCCTCCTCTGGCGGGCTGTGATGTCATGGTGTCGTAACCATTTGTAAATAACAGGTTGGGTGAGCTATGTTTGGGTGGGTGTACCCTCCTACTACAGCCCTGCTCAACCACACTGCCGCGTGACTAACACAACATGTTGTGGCTGCTTTTGTGTTTTCTCAGCATTTCCTTGCCATTACACAGAGTCTAAATTTAGCCAGGACTCATCCTCATGAAACTAATGTAATTCTAAGTATATCCTTGCAAGCTTCCCCTTGCAACAGGGGGAAAAGGACACTGTGTTCCTTTAAAATACACACACTAATATATATATATACACACACACATGCACACATCCACACACCAAGTTCGTCTTTCTTCCAGTGGAGTCTGACAGGAATGAGGTCAGACACCGATCCTCGTTGCACATTATTATTATTATTACCCGTTTTTTTATTCAGCCAATGAGAGGCCAGGAGGGAGTGGCTTCGGTGAAAAATCAGGATAGAGACAGACGCTGATTGGTTTTTATATCTCGCGATGAGGGTATATAACGGCGAAGTTCTCGTTGTTGTGTTTACAGTAATATTACAGAGCGCTAAGGAAACAGGGAGACTATGAGAAAGCGCAGCTGCTCCATTCAACCACATGGTTCCTCAACCGCACAGACAAGCTGCGCTGCAGACAGCCAGGTTCACATAAGGGACTTGCACTGCTGTTTCCCACAGCGGCGCGTTCGCAGTCTTGCAGGGCGAGTTTTCAGCCGCACAGGCAGTTGAAAGTTGCTGTTTAATAGATCCGGGATTTATTTTTTATTTTTCAATTTCCGTGAAGAGCACTGGTAAAAGTTTAAAGACCAGGTGTCTCCAAAACGGGCTGAACTGACTGAACAGAAACCGAGAGGAGACTTGGATGAACTTTTTTTTTCTTTTTCTTTTTTTAAAGCTCTCTTCTCGTCAGTGATCTGAGTCAAAGCGCCTGAGATCAGAACAAGTGAGGACTAAGCCTACAAGTCGTTTTTTGCGCACTTGAACTTTGTGAAAGCGCCGCACTGAGCAGAGTGTTTCCAGACACTTGGAGGAAAGGATGGTGCAGCACATGAGCCAGACAGAGAGCGCCCATGCTCACTCCCCCGGCGGGGACTCCACGGACACGGGAGAAATGGACTTGGAGATGGATGCATCTCCGACCCCCGAGTCTCCCTCCTCCGGGGTGCGGAGCGACTTAGCGTGGTGCAAGACTCCGACGGGGCACATCAAGAGACCCATGAACGCGTTCATGGTCTGGTCACAGATCGAGAGGAGGAAGATCATGGAGCAGTCTCCGGACATGCACAACGCGGAGATCTCCAAGAGGCTGGGGAAGCGCTGGAAGCTGCTGAAAGACACAGACAAGATCCCGTTCATCCGCGAGGCGGAGCGGCTCAGACTCAAACACATGGCCGACTACCCAGACTATAAGTACCGGCCCAGGAAGAAGGTCAAGTCGGGGAGCGGGGCGAGTAAGCAGACGGACCGCGGGGAGAAGAGCGGGGAGCGCAGCGCCAAAGCCGGTGTGAAGAGAAGCCCCGCGTCCAAAGGAGTGAGCAGGACGCACAAGCAGCCGGGCAGCACCAAGAGCGCTGCGGGGCAGGACTATGCGTCTCCCGGTGACCACCAGGCGCTCTTCAAATCCAGGTCAGTGTCTGGGGCTAGGCAGATCCCGGAGAAGCGCACCGGGGAGGCGAGGCGCAGCCACATGTTCGGCGGGGCGGGCAGCCTGGAGAGCGGGCCTCCCTCCGTGGGAGTCCCGGCCAGTCCCACCCTGAGCAGCTCGGCGGAGTCCAGCGACCCGCTCAGCCTGTACGAGGAGCAGAGCCCCGCGGCCAGCGAGTCATCACACACCGCGCGCCTCAGGTACGCTCGCGCCTCCTCTCCGACACCGTCAGCCTCTCACTCTTCCTCATCTGTGTCATCATCATCATCATCATCGGACGAAGAGTTTGAAGATGAGCGGCTCGACCTGAACCAGAGCCCCGGGTTTGAGAGCATGTCTCTGGGCGGGATGGGCTTCTCCGACGCGGAGCTGGACCGGGACTTGGACTGGAGCTTCGGGGAGTGCGGGGCGGGATCTCACTTCGACTTCCCCGACTACTGCACCCCAGAGGTCAGCGAGATGATCTCAGGAGACTGGCTGGAGTCCACCATCTCCAACCTGGTGTTCACCTACTGAAGGGACCACGGTGGAGAGGAAACCGCGACGCCCCCCCACGTTTTGAACCGATCAACCCCCCCTCCTCCCAGACAGGCGTGTGAGTCCAGACCAGAATATTTCCGCCATTCTTTCACTAAATAAGGGAGAGTGAAGACAGGAAAGAAAAGGTGGCCTGTGTGCGCGTTGAAGCCCAGGTACGCGCAGCTCACAGACTTGGACAGCGCTCCGTGCGCATGACGGGAACGCGCAGACGGGGGGAAATGCTTAGTTTGCATTTGGACACAGAGCAGAGGAGGAGTGAATGTAAGCAGAGAGCAGTGAAACACACGGACTTCAGCTCAAATGTTCAACCCAATCCGCCGAGGATGAGGACTGAGACTGAACTCTGAATCTTAATGTTATTTGGGGTCTGGGAAAAAGGGGACACTTACCGGAGAGCTCGTCATGTTGGGTTTTGTTTATGATACAGCCAATTCACATTGACCATCAAGTTGCTATTCAGGTGTAGTTTTTTTCCAAACTCGAAATAGTTTCAATATCAACACGCATGCCCTCCGAGATGTGGAGGATTTTGTTGTGGTTAAATGCGTAAAAAAATTGTTCATTGCTGCGTAATTACGCAATTTGTGTGACCATAGGACACAATTCACTATCACCAGCTTCTCTTTCAACGGCAGGACTTAAAAACAAAGACTGACTCAAAACTTCAGAAACCCTTTTCTGAACCTTTTTAAACACTCAGTGCACAATTCAGGACCAATGTTTCCCGACGCGCATCCTTTCTGCCTAGTGCTTCAACTTTGTAGTTCCTCTGTGTCAGATGACGTTTTTTTATATTGATGTATTTATACCGGCCAAACTTTTTTATACATAGAAGTATTGTTCTCGTACAGGTCTCATTTGTGTTTGTGCACATACACCTGTCTGTATCCTGCGCGGAAGGGCTAGAAGTGTATCTTATTTAAAAATGTCTGACTTCTCTCACTTTTAAGGAGATTTGAGTGTGTCATGATTTTCTACTTGTATTTTTGTACAAAATCTATAGAAAGGGGGTTTTTCCGGCGAGTGGGTAGCCTACAACATTGTTGTTTGAGTCTACATTTTGGTGTTTAGACGTGCAGAGGGGGGTTTGTTTGGCACAATCTGACCTCACACAGTGTTTACAGTATTTACCCACATGCTTCTTAATGGCACAGTGACTCCAGTTTCACCAGCCAAGTAAACAAAGCGCCACTGAGGCTCCCAGCCTGAGTGGTGACTGTGTTTCCAGTACTACACATAGACCTAAAGTATATGAGTGAAAGATCCCAGAGAGTCACTGTTTGGATAGAGCTAATACCTCTGTGTGCTTTTTATCAAGATAAGTTTTATTTGAACCACTGGATGGAATTTCACACTCATTCCACTTTGCCTAGACTTTGGAGGGAGGGAGATGTATGAAGTGCTTCATCTGTTATTGCGCAAATTGCATCAAAAAAATAGTATTTAACCTTTCTGTACCTGTTGGCTAAGTATAGCAGGCTAATTGTTTTCCTATATTATGGCATGGCAAATAGCATTTGTATTTCAGATTCAGGTATATGTAGCTATAGCTGTTGTGTTTAAGATTTTTAAAAGAATAATAACATGAAGATATTTATGTAAACTGACTGTACTATAAGCAAAGATTGTGTGTTTTATGTATGATGATGATCAACGACAGGCACTAGGACAGCCATCTTTGGACATCCCTTATGTTGAAGATGATTGTGGATCCAGGAGTTTATTTTTTGTTCATTTTTTTTGTTTTTATTTTTTACCTTCAAGACATCTTTTCTATCGTCCTTTTTCTTTTTTCATTTGTGCAATATGCTGTGTATGATCATGTTTTGTCCAATCATGCCAATATCATTTGATGTTTATTGCTCAAAACCAGCCAATGTTTGGGTCAATCACTGCCTCTCAGACCTCTGTACAGATTGTCGTTTTTTATTTGTTTTTCTTTTCTTCCGAGAAGGAAATAAAATCAGCTGGAACTGAAAAGCATAACGTGTTTATCCCCTTCTCTCTCTCTCTCTTTCTCTCTCTTGTGGTTTTCCCCATTATCTGGGGCCTTTAAAAGAGCAAAATCAAGTGCCATCCACTGCTTACCTAACAGTTATATGTGCGTTGAAGAGATAACTGGAGCAGTCTCACTGAGGCCCCCTTTTTTCAAAGGTGAAAGCATGCTCCACAAAAGGTGAACCTTCATTATCACATTCCATAGCTGAGCCAGGCTTGTTCAAAAAAAAAAAAAAAAAAAGCCTCCAATCTGATGCTGGATGTTTACACTGGTGTTTTGTGCATGCGTGCATGTGAATATGAATGTGTGCATGTGCGTGTTTGCTGTAGGTAAGTGTGCAGCTGCAGACTGAATCAATAGCCAGGCAGCGAATCGATAGGAGTGGTCTCTCTCTGCCTCCCTTACTCTGTCTGATTCTACACGTGCAGAAAACGTGGCTGCCATGGAAACACTGTATCCAAGAGAGAGAGAGGGTGCAATCCGCTGGGGAGCAGCGTGCCACTCCGTGTGTGTGTGTGTGTGTGTGTGTGTGTGAGGGATAAGGGACACAGACTGATCCATCAGGGTGGGGTGGAGGGGCGACAGACATTTCTGCAAGGCATGACTGGAATAAAGGAGAAGGAGGAGGTGTGTGTCTGGCTGTGGGTGGGTGGGTGTGTGTGTGTGTGTGTGTGTGTGTGTGTGTGTGTGTGTGTGTGTGTGTGTGTGTGTGTGTGTGTGTGTGTGTGTGTGTGTGTGTGTGTGTGTGTGTGTGCGCCAAAGGGAGGGAGAGAGGAGAGGGTGCAGAGGGAGGTGTTTGTCTGTCCTGGTGGATCGAGCAGGAGACTGCTCCCAAATCCAATTAATTCCTTCTGGATGCATTCATTTGTCTGGTACATCTGACGAGGAGGAGAGAGAGGGAGACAGAAAAGAGAGACCCCTAAGGTACAGTATTTAGTGTGTATCAATTTACGCCCTATTCCACAAGAGACATTGGTAATTATTTCCATCTCTCTCCCTCTGTCAGGAGAGCGGGGTCGTCTCCAGCTCCCCTCTCTGACATCTCAGGCTGGGTAATGAGAAAGATAAGGCATGGTCATTACACACACCATCCCAATGACGAGATGCCGGTACCCAGATGTCTGCAGTGAGCCTGACATCACACAGGAAGTAGGATAGCTCGTGTGTGAGGTCTGTCTGAGGTGTCTCATTGTCTCCCGAGTCTGATGGATATTGGCGGATAAGAAGATGCGAGTTGCCCTCCTCATCCACACACACACACACAGGCTTGCACACGTTAACACACTGACCCACTTAAAGACACACGCATGTGCGTAAACTCAGATGCACTGATAAGAGGACAGGTGTGTGGTGTGAACTCCACCTTTAAAGCCGATTGCAGCGGTTCTCCTATGTGAGTCTGAGATGATCCAGAGCTTGTTCAGACCTGGTGTTAACAAATCAACAGTACACACAGTATGGTGGTCTTTACACTGGCTGCAGTGAAAGGAACTGAATGCATTTACATAAGGACTGCACTTAACAAGTCTGACTTTGTACTTCCTCCCTTGTATACATTTATCTGACGGCTACCCTTCAGATTAATTATAAAACATGATATGCACAATATACAACATATTATTTAAGATTAAATCGGTACCAACACAGAGCCAGAGCCACAGCTCCAACAAAGAGACATTAATTTATATTTAATGAAAAAATGAACGTAGCAGAACTTTGTTTTTCTTTGTTGTTCCTTTTTCGGCTCCATTAATCATCTCACGACCTTCCAGATTTATACTCCTCGACCCCCAGGATGCTGAGCACTGGAGCAAACTGCCTGATTGCATTTAAAGTCATTAAAGCTTCCTTCACTTCATCTCACACCTGCTACAGCCAAATGATGTAATACCGTATATAAATAAAATACATCTCTGATGGGTGGGGATTTTTCTGCTTCTACTTTGAGAGTATCTTGGTGTGGCTGAGCGCTTAATGACACAGAATCGTTCTGTGCCTGTTCTGTAATTTACACCATGTCTGCATATAGAGTTAACTAATTTACAAGCTTCAGGCTGTTGTGAAGACAATATAGGGTTACATAACTGTCATCATGGTTTCTATTTCCACCATGAAAGAATAAAAGAAGGTTTAATTTACAGTTTCTATACAAGTAGCACATGAAAAAAAGTCCCCAGGAATATTACAGTGCATTCACAAGCACATAAAGTGAGAGAGGATCACTGCTCAGTGTGGGCTGACACACTGTACAGTAAGCCTCTAAGGGAATATTATAGGAATGATATAGAATATTATATTGATAGTTCAGGAGATACCAACAGCACTAAGTCAACAGTAATGCACATTTGAACATCCTAGACGCTCTTATGGTCCCTGCAGGATCTCTATAGGAGCAGTTAGCGGGGGTTTTCACGCTGTCGGTGAAGTTGAAGGCGGGACACAAAGTCATAAGACACGCACAGACAAAGAAATATACAAACACCGCTGTCATGGCATGCAGCCCAACTTTGTTTCATTGATTTCAGCCATTTGCGCCCTGCGCAGCTGGGAAGGGGCGCGTACGGTGCGACATTAGAGGCAGAGTCGGGGAAATGATTAATATCGGAGGAGTGTGGGAGATGGAGAGTTGGCGAAGTGAGACTAAACTTTTATACAGAGTCATGTTTTAGCGTCATGAGAGGAGACAAAGGAAGAGGAGTTGAAGTCGGGATGTTAATGCGTAAAGTTGGGAGAGGAACAGGAGGTAGGCTGCAAACTCTTCTTTATCATTAATAACGTGCTATAATGTTTTATTATAAAGCAAAGCAGTCTTTATTTTCCGTTTCTTTTTTTTCTTTTTTTACAGAGATACTCTGTCATCTCTGAGATAAACTGGAGAAACATTTTCCCTCAAAGGGGGACATGCATGTTTTTTTTATTGCTGTATAAAAAAATGGCTGTAAAAGTAGTTTGTAGGAGGTCCAAGGATGTCTGATACTGATCCTGGACCATAAACGCAACTTCTGCCAGGCACGCTTCAGCAGCTGCAGCCGAGTGAGAGACGGCTGCAAAGTGTAGCTCCAAGTTCAGTCCAGTAAATTACTCTGACAATTAAACGCTGTTTGCAGACTGTGCTGCTGCCTGCAGGGTTTCAGCACAGCGAGGGCTGGACAGCGGCTGTCTGCGATGCTGTGCGCGTGTGTGCGTGGCGTGCGCGCCTTGGAACAGTTGTGCATGCACCAATAATGACAGTTTGTTTGCTTAACCCACAGTATCTGGTGGTTGGGAACTCGAGTGGCCAGATGTACATTAGAGTACAATCCAATATAGAGGACAGTTAGAGGGTTAAATGATGTCTGGCAGTGCAGTGTGGGAGGGGTGGGGGGGGCACAGGGCATGTTCGCCCCAGGGCACAGGGCAGGATAAACAGGGTAGTGCCCCCATTAAAATTCCATCAGTAGATAAACTGTGGACTGACACAAATTGACAAAGCATAGCTGTTAACAGTTGTAAACATATAACTGTGTCTTTAATGGCGGATTTGCTTTTCATAACAAACAATAAAAAATATCAGTCACTGGCACTGCAGCTCATGTCCAAACCATCACATATCAGCATATCTGTCAATAACTGAGCTAGTGCAAATAAATCCTGGTGGGCTTTCTGCAGGATTCTTAGTGTTGATTTAGGGACTGTGTAAAAACTACTGGGACTTGGGGGCAGGGTCTTATATGCTACATGTTGTGTAGCCTCCCCTAAATATCTTAAAATAATATAAATGTATTTAATTGGTTCAACTTGTTGAATTATTAATAATTAAAAGCACACACAAAGCACAAAGAATTCAGCATGACTAATTAATATCTTAATGGAATAGTAATTTTCATATAGCCACCAACTCTACATAAAAAAATAATTAGCAATTTCCAAATTTAGGGCAATCATAATAAAATGGAGACTTGTCTAATCACTGTTTTAAAATAAAGAGATGCTGAGCAAACTGCGTTCGAGTTAGCAAACTTAACTGAATGTGTCATTGATCTTGAATTATAACTTTACTTTATAATTGGTGATTTATAGACTGAAAGAAATGCTAGCCTATTTGAACATTTTGAATTAATCATTTAATCAAGTAAATAATCCAGAGATTATCCAATAATGAAAGTAATTCAGTTGTTGCCCTATACCCTCATTACCCACTGTGCACACTAAAGCCCTCCATTCAGCAGCAAGATGAAATACGTAATACATACAGCTGACTTTCCTATCGCTGTAATAATTTTTAAACAGTCCCTTGCGGCAGAGAACATCAAGTCTATAACAGTTTAGGTGGCAAGAGGAAGCGAATTCAAAGGTATCAGTGGGAAATAGCAGCAGGCCCTCACAATAAGTGCTTACCAGCGCTGCAGGACACAAAAGAGTCAAAGACAGTATTACTCCACCTACATATAGACTCGGGCCTCAGTGTGCATTCAGACTTTGTGGCACACTGTGTACGGTACATAGAGAACCCATTGTTAAGCACTGAGCTGAAGCAGTTTAGCATGACTGAGGGATTCTGAGTCATGGTGGTAGGTGTTGTTCTGTAGTGTGCTTGAAAAGATAGGGACAAGTTCTCAGAACAGTGAGGCTTGGATCATCATTTCTAAAGGTTTTGTGTGGCAGAGTGTTCAGTCTTGTTTCCTGTAAAGTAACACTGACACTGCAGCTAATAGAGGTTGAGTCGTGCACGTTTTATTATATCTCCTAAGACATGACACAGACGTGGCATTTCTCAGTTGCTATCTGGATCATATGGGTCTGAGATTCGAAACTGCATCCCGAGACGGGCGACCTACATGCAGCTTGAATTTAAACTGAAACGTGTCATTGTTACTGTGACACAACCTAAATTACATCATCTCCTTGGACAGTTGTCATAATTTCAGCACTCAGCTTGACTGAGCCAGTGCCAGCGTAGAGGACAACAAAAAGAATAATGAAATAAGACGGAAACAGTGGGACTTCTGATATTCAGTTCGACACTTCACTCAAACAGCACAGGCGTTTGGTTATAAAGGTGAAGGGCCCCTGCATTTGGTCCCAAAGAGCAGCACATCTGAGTGCAGTTGGTAGCATTCATGGGTGGGAAGCCAGTGAGGGATCATGAATTAGTTTCAGCCCCCTGAAACCGGTTAAGCTTCTCACCTGCATATGATTTGTATCAGAGGTAGCATTTGGCAGTGCATCATTGTCCCATGAAAATCGGGTATCTCCAAAATGTCAACCTTTCATGTGCTGAAGGAAACAGCCCTGTTTCCAGCTGTTCCAGTGTGTTTTAAGACAACCTTTGTGGAGCCTGGCCTTCAGGTCCACCACTTTGATCCAGAACTGACTATTTAAACAACTACTGTCATAAAATCCAATAATTGCCCTCTTGGATGACTAAGAAAAATGTCTTCCACACCCCCACAAGTTAACTGTGTCATTCACCTCCCACATCTATCCTTTACAGTTATGTAAATAAAAGTCATGGGTAAAATAATGTGCTTTACACACCACTCCAGGGGCCTGGTTGGCTCCATAAATCATATCATTTTGATGCCAGTCACTCAGATTGCCATCTTCCCGGGTTGATCTCAGTCTGCCGTTGTGTGTGGGCTTTTGGAGGCTGGCCCTGCCCACAATCACTCAGGTGCCGCCCTCACTGGCATCCAGATACAGCTTGAAATCAGGGCTCCAGACTGCCTCTAAATGGGGGCAGTACTGTATAAGTAGGCCTATATTTTTCATCTAGGCTACTTGCACATGTGCGACCAGTAAATTTGCCAGATTTTTTTTTTTTAAAAACACTGGTGAGATGGAAGGGGCGGCTCAAAGAATCTATCTGTGAGGTGACAGGTCAATGTGTGTGAGGATCATGAATGAAAAGGAAATGTGAAGATTGTCTTTGAAAGTTGATTTGCAGCGTGCCCCGAAATGTTCTCTTGCTCTCCCAAAAAATTTGAGATAGGGGCCATTGTGCTCTTAGTAAAAAAGTTAGTCTGGAGCCCTGGAAATATTTAAATATACATTAATTATTCATTTGAATTTTCTTTTTCCTTAAAAAAGTGTCTGGCATGTTTTTGTTTGCTGGATGTAATGGCTTGACTGAATAGGTCAAAGGCTGAATGCCGCCGTAAAACAAGACGGAGAAGAAGAATAGGTCAGAGGTCAACGTAAGCTGCGTCACCAGGCAACTTGTATGCGGAGCCGGTAAAAACAGAGACGTAGCATTTAGCCTGTAGCTTTAAGGTAGGATGGACGCTCGCGAATGGATTAATTGTTCAGACTCTGCTATCATATCGGATATTTCAGCGAAACCGTATGTTGAAGACGGAGCTGGAGCCGAGGAGCCACCGTAGACTTTATATTGGAGCCACACAGCAGCAGGAGCCCAGCACGGCTAACGGCAGCAGGTGCTCAGGCAGCGGCCGCCTCCAGCTTCACTGACACACAGGACAAGAGAGAGAGCTCCGTTTGAAGTTAGTTCAAGGTATGTGTGTGTGTGTGTGTGGTTTTTCCTCCATTAGTGGTCACGTGCTTTGCTCCTCTTCTGTGTTTGGTTGTGTCCATGTCAGCCTGTTGCTTTACACTTGTTTAGTTTTGTTCTATTACCTGCTGTAAATCTTGAAGACTGCTGTGGTTTGCGTCTATTTGTTACTGATGGTTTTGCGTGATGATGGTTCACGAGCGTCTGCAGCGTTTACAGTCTCTTCTATTTACCGAACCAAGTTGTAGGCCTAAGTGCGCCAGATCGGTGCCAATCAGCAAATCAGCAAATGCGTTGTGAATGTTGCTAGTTTTGTTGTTGCTTTCCAAGATAGGCCTTATAACCCACTGTATTAAGAAATTAGGCCTAATGTATCTTGACAAATGAAATCTGTTATCCATATGTAACCTCAGTCAAGAATAGCATATGGTAATATCATAAATGTGTAGCCTAATGTGTGACACATCCCCCTCCCTCCCGTGAAATTCATGATTATTTCCCCCTTATAGCTGAGGTCTGTTGACAGGTCTGGATCTGGATCTCAGGGCGCTTTCACACCTAATAGTCCGGACCAAGGTCCGGACTTAATTTTTTTTTTTTGTTACATTGTTTCCATAAAGTTCAGTAAAGTTCGCTTTCACACTGCTATTATGACAGCGGACTAAAGGATCTACCGACGTCATGACGGATGAGCGTGCGTCTGACGTTGGCGCATAGAAGGTGCTCTGAAAAAAATAAAATAAAAACATGTGTAAAAAAAGAAAAATATAGCCTACTGCTGGAAAGCACGCTGTGGTTTGTAATCGCGGTGCAGAAGAGTGAGTTTAGAGCTGATGAAAGGAGAGAAAAAAAGAGGGTTGTGCCGCGCTCTCATTGATCAGAGTGGCAGCGATCAGCGATCAGCTGTTTTGTGTAGTGGAGGGGAACACACACACACACGCTATGCGCACACAGACGCGACCCTCCTTTCAGATGCGGCTGCATCTCTCCAGGTCACTTGTGTGTGTGAGTGTGAGAGAGAAATAAATGCTCTGACTTGCTGGGGCAGACGTTGTTTGGTGTCACCCGCTGATAAATATCCGTCTTTTTCAGACTTTTTTCGGCGGAAAAAATATATATTCGGGTCAATGTATAAAAAAATAGGGTATATAAAAAAAATGCATGTATCGTTTGGGGATTTATATTATAAACACTCTACTGTTTAATTCCGTGTAAACGTTTACAAGTGTAGCCTACACTGACACACCCATCCCTCTGACCAAATCTGGATATAATATGATCTCCTCCTCTCCCCAAGTGTCGCCGCGGCTCCTCTTCCCTTTTTTTCTGTTTATTTACTTTTTTCGGCACGAGCGAATCTGACGTGACTTCCTGTATTTGGTCTGATAGTTCGAACCTTCCAAAAAAATACTTTCACACTACGCAGCAGCGGACCTTGGTCCAGGATAGTCCGGACCGAGACCACCTCCTGAGGCTGGACCAAAGACTCGGTCTTTAGTCCGGACCGTGGTCCGGGGGAGCTTTCACACCTGTCAATTTGATCCGAACTATCTGGAAAGTCCGAAAGTCCGGACCAAAGGAGGTAGGTGTGAAATCCCCCTCAGTCAGGATCAGCAGCAGGTAGACTTGAAAATCTATACAATCTGTGAACCATCATGGCACTGCTAGAAAAGTGTAATCGTATTACCAGCTACATTGGAGTCTGATTGCTGCACTTGCACTGCTGTTTCTCTTTTTAACTTCTCAGTCTTTTATTGTGAGTAACAGGATTATAGATCCATCAGCCACAGATAAACAGTGCATAAACTCAAAACAGGTTTTCTGGATCCTATGCTGATTTGCAGTCAAAAATGTCTGTTGACTTCAACATTAATATTGACAATCAGTCACAAAACTCTAAAAAACATTTGAAATTCCACAGTGTGTTAATGGGCCCACACAGATCTTTTCTGCATCTTTATTTGACCCGCATACCATAACACTGCATATGGTGTGAGACTCACAAACAAGCATTTTCCAATACTTAGGATATGTTTATCATTGAATACAAACACATCATCATGTGACAAGATGATGGACAACTTAGTCACATCATGGACAGTTTTGTTCCAATCAGAACTAAACAGGCCTCTAGAAAACCCGACGTTCCTTGGAGAATTTAGAAAAATGTGAATATTTTGAAAGGACACTGCCAAACAGCTGAATGTAAATCACCAAATACAAATACAAATTAGGATAATGTATAGCCTATTAAATGGTTTATTCAGCTTAATAAATGAGTGTATTTTAATTAAACTTCATTTTATTCAGTTTAAAATCACCAAATGAGGCTTTCATAGGATAACAAGTGTAAACACAAAAACATGTGAGTCCTTTCGTGTTGTTTTTCTACTGAGGCGTCTTTTTTCTTTTTGACACTGTCGTCAGTTCATGTTAGAGCAGGATCGGCTTCCAGTTACACACTGGAAGAGATGAACTCAGATATAGGCGGCAATTAAGCAGAAGGCAGGAGGGTGTGAAAGCAGACTAGGCCCATACTAATAAATAGGATATGCTAAACAGCTCCAGCAGTAGGATTACAGCTCCGTAGGGGCCCCGAGGTGGTTGGAAGACTGTCAGTACCAGACGGAGGCAGACAGACTAACACCTGAGCAAACTGTTCAGGTGTTGTGGTTTGTTTTGCTCTCAGTGGATCAGTGCTGTCTCGTAGATGGGGGAAAAAAAGAAATTTCATGAAACACAGCAATAGGAGGGCTTGATGACAATCTCTCCTGTCCTTTCCTTCAGCCCTGCTGCCCACTGAGCGGCAATACAGCGGGGCTTAGAGCAGAGGCACGCAGGAACGGAGGCTGTGAAGATGCTTTTGATTACTAAACCTAAGAGCTGGTAGCGAGGCTCTGAGCTACCTGCAGGGTCCTCGGGAAGAAAATCCTCCGGTAAGGCTTTAGGAGATGTTCTCATGCTATTTGCGGGATGATGGTGGACTATCAAAACATGACAGCCTCGACTGAGTTCACTATGAGCCCCTTCATCTGCAAGGGATGATGAGCAGGCAGTTTCCTTTAGAACTCAGCCGTCCATGTTTCCTGCAGGTTTTAGAAGTTCTTTCCCCGTGGCGAGAGGCTGTCCGCAACCTTCTGATGATGTACCTCAAATGCAGTGTAGCTCTTAAAAAGCACAGATCTTGTCCCTCTCTTCTATCACAAGAACCAGATAAACATTAAACAGCTGCGGTTATTTAAATATGATTGTGTACAGACCCTACAAAGTGCGATGGTTTTGTGCTCTCCATGAAATTCTGCTGATGCCTTGTGAATGCCTCAGGAGCACCACAGCACCTTAGGTGTTGTACAGACCAATAACTGTTCAGTGTTTGTGCCGTTCTTAAAATTACGCAGCTTGACGGGGGCATTGCAGGAGGCACAGACTGTGGTCTGATGCTCAGGCAGCAGAGGAGGGGAAGGAGCTCAACATTTCTGTGATGCATCTATTCTAAACGCAAAGGCAGGGGAGCAGAGGAGAAGAGAGTGCTGCTGATAACTTAGAGATGGACCGGACCAGAGCAGGTACAGTAAAATGGTTCTTACTGTCTATGTTGTGATTTATGATATTTAAATGATCAGTTTTAATATAAAAGTGGAAACAAATATTTTTTTGAGAATCCATGTTTACTATTTCTTTATGACCTTGTGGTTTTGAATTCAGGCCAGTGGGTAGATTAGCTGTTGACCGACAGAAAAACAATAGCAACGAGGGCCGCGGAGTTTGTGAAGTTTTCGTTCATGAGCCAAGAGGTTGAAAGCTGCAAAAGGTCGCTTTTGTTAAAATATTTGCAGGGTCAGGGAGCAAAGAGATACTTTTTTCCCCCCAAATGCAGCATCTGAGCTGTAGTGACTTTTGACAGGAATAGGGCTGTTTTGATTCTCTGCCACTGCCTTAACTTAATAGCAGTTTAAAGTTCAAATATGGACTTTTGAAGCCCATTCCTAAATGAGGCCCCCGTGGCTATGGCTGTGCCTCTGAATGAACACTGAAATGAGTCTACTCAACGGTAATGAAAAAAAAAAGGAATGCTGCTCATTATGGTGACTCACTCTAATCTATTTCCTCTTTTTTTTTTTGCATTTTTTTGTTTTCTCGAAATTGCCTTATTAAGGACACTGTTGTATATCCCACGGTGACCCAAACTGCAATAAGTGAGTGACCTGCGCAGAGTTTGTTAGCCTCCGAACTCCTCAAACAGCAGGAAAAGTGTTCTGTCAATGTGAAAAATAAAGGTTAAGAAGCAGCTTCCAGGTTGATGATAGGTTTAAATTAAGAGAGCGAAGCCTAATGTAAATATATAACACTTAATTCAGCAGCCTCTGTGTCTTAAATCCAAGAGGTAGGGATGGTTTGTCAAATCATTTATAAATGAATGCATTTATTTAGAACTGGCAAGTGAATTAGCAGATGTGTACAGGAGAGAGAAATTGTGTTATAATCTTTCCATTTTCTCATTTGTCGTGCCCATGCCTGTCAGCAGCAGTTAGGTGCAGAGTAATGATTTCTAATTGTACGCTTCTCACTGCTGCCAATTTCAGACCGTGGTAAACCGATGGTTAGCTCTGTCAAGGAATGTGAGTGATCTCGATACCTCTTGCTCATTGTCGCTTATTCTCTCTCCCGAGGTGAAAAAAAAAAATCTGAATCTGTACTTGGATTTAACAAAGCCAGAACAGTTTTAGCAAGAGAGCGAGGTAGAGGCCCATATGTGCGCATGTTGTGCTGCTTATGTGCGTTTAAGCGTGTGTACGTGAATGCGTGTGCATCGCTGCACGTCTGGAGGAACTGCGAGATATGTTGTTGTGACATGCCTTGTCTTCCGTTCTGTAGAAAAAACAAAGACAGTCACTGCTGGATCCAGACAGCATAACTAATTAGTCACGAACACACATGTGAACACACGCATTCACAGACACACATCTACACAGCATAGATACATGAGGGAGCCAGCGAGTAGGATATGATGTCACCTCCATAACCATAATTACCCGTCATAAATCATGTGGTGTGACACCCTGTCACAGAGTGAATGGGTGTCCTATGTGCCAGCCAGGGATGGCTGCACTTTACTGCCGGGTGCCACAATGGCAGCGTACTACGGACTCGCTCCGACTCTAGTGTGTATTTTGACGTTTTTTCTTCACTCATCACAGCCTCCTGAATGATACAAAGTGGTCTTTTATGGTTCCTTCCTATCGTTTAGTAACAGTCACTGTGGGGCTGACGACACCATGTAGACTGGGGATTTTCTCCTGGTGGATCTTGCTCTCTTTGTGAATTGTACATCATGGGATAAATGTTGTTTGTCTTCATCTCGGAAGCCAACAGATTCTTAATCTAATTAAATTTGGGCATTATCTACGATGGCCCTGAAGGCTGGATGCACTGCAGCTTGAGGAAAACACGTGCATACACAAAGATGCTGCAAATTTAGAAAATAACTTCATCAATATGACAACCGTATGCGCTGGAAATACACACACACACACACACACAACGCAACAGGAGCCTTTTAAAAGTGATAAATCTGATTGGGACTTGTGGTGGAAGGAAGTAGCCTAATGAAAAACAAGTGTTTCCTCTCTTTTGTCTTTTAAAATTATTTTCTGCCTTGTTCCTGACAGAAAGAAAAAGAGAGAGAGAGGATGATGTGGCACCAATGGCCACCGGTTGGACTCAAACCCAGGCCACTGCGGTCAGGATTTTGCCCTCATGGTACAATCCAATAAATTCAATTTAGAGTTAATCTTATTTGCTTTTTCATTCAGTCATTATCAATTTCTTCTGATATCGCAGTGGTTTTTACTGCTGCACGTCACGATAGTGTAGTAGCACAGAGGCCGGAGGTTCGGTGATGTGGTGTAATACTCTTAGCCGCAAGCTAACCACAAGTGGCTTTGCCAAGATTCAGTGGGTAATTATCCAGTTGAGCATGCATCTTCTTTCAATGTTTCTAACCCCAGGATTGCTCAATGACATTGACAATTTAAAGGTAATCTAGTTTGCTGTTTTATCAGGAATTAATATGGCTTTTGTCTGTGTTATCAGCAGCCAGGGTGCCGATTATGTTAGCTTACAGTAGCACTGAGGCAAAAGATGCTTAGCTACCGTTAGCAGAGTTAGCTTCTTATGAATTAAAAATTCTCATATGTTATTCTTTAGCTGCTAGCTAGCTTTGCCTGCCCATGTGGTTGGAAAGGGCCCAGCCCCATTTGGTTTAAACTAGCATCAGCTATTAATGGTTGGCAATGGTTAGGCTAACATTTAGTTTTTCTAATTGTAAAATGCAGAATTTGTGTGAGTGTGACTGAAACTCAATCATTTAAATGTTCCTTTTGAAAAATCTGGGCTAAACGATGGAAGAAAATTAACGAGTAATGTAAGCAATTACTTTTGCTTGTTGTAGTCAGTAAATTGGTTAAGTCATGTCATTAATTTTTCAATGAGTAATATGTCATGAGAGATGGTGTTTTTCGAAAAAAAAAAAAATTGCTCTCACACCGAGCAGCAGTCACATTCATGCATACATGTGGGGATTACAATCAAAATGTCACATGAATTAATTAAGGTCTTTCCGAAGACAACCAATGAAGTATTGAGTAATTATACATCAAACATTAAATGAAATACATTTCATCATGTAAAAGGTGAATGATAATGAGTGGCTGATGTCTGAATTTTAATAAAAAGGGCTTTATTAGCTCACCTAGGTTTCAGTGTACTGAATAGTACGTCGCCCCCTTATAGTACCTATGTGTGTACTTGTCCTTTGTGCCTATGTACCAAAATGTCCTTGCTGTATGGAACAACAACATGGGGAGTTTTCGTTCCCTGTGGATAGGCACACGCGTAGCACACACACAGAGAGACGCACACACATTCATGAGCAAAACTGCTGACAGTGCTGAATAGAGCAGCTTCCCTGTCACTAAAGCCCTTGAAGTGTGGAAGCAGCTCCTGCAGTCCTTCTGCTGTTTAAGTCCAACCCAACCCACACCTCAGCTCCCCACACCTCCTCCTTCTCTTCTCCTCGTCTCCCCCTCCTCTCTGCCGTACCTCCTTTTTTGTTCTCACAGTAATTCCACACATTAACTTGACTGCTGTGACTTTCATCAGAAACAATACTGCCAAAGTTGTATAAAATGTAAATTTCCTGCAGCCCAAACAGTTTATACATTCAAGCCGCGCTGAGATGATAAATTGCTCTCTTTCTCCCAAACCACGGTGAGTGTATGTGCAAACCCCTGCCTCCTTCCTCTCCATCTCTGACTGTCTACCTCCACCCCTCTCTGACATATAGACTCATGCACATCCTTTTCTTTCAAACACACTCCACTGCTTCTCTCACATACACTGTAGCTCGCAAGCTTGATCAAATATACACAGAGATTCACTGAGCTATATTCGTCTGCTCCTTGCGGTGGTTTTTTGCTTGTGTAATCTTTCCTTATATAAGTAGACTGGAGACAGGCGGGGTCATTACATCTGATACAGTGCACTCAGGAGAAGCACTCGGGTTTTGTTTGTGTGTCATGGCTTGTCTAGACGCTGATCAAGGTCGAATATTGGCAAACTTTTGAGACCTGACACAGTAGCTCTTCAGAGTTTTGTACTTTTTTTTTCAAGAGTTTGGATGCAGGAGTGGAGCATGCAGATTGGATAGGAGCCGAGATTCTCATCTCATATCACTGAAAAAGATAAAGGCCACAGCGTGTGACCTGTAGTACAGACAAGTCATCATGCGGCATATAACTGCCAGCAGAAACATGATTCATCTATGTTTAACTCCTCACAAGTGCCTCCATGGGCTTGTCAGATTATCATTGGTTCCTTATTGCACTTCTAGCCTATAGACTACTGCTTTTTAGTTTTAGAGATGAAAATCAGAAAACATATTTCTTTTCACTTCAGACTTCTCTTAAATTTAAAGTGCACAGAGTTCAAGATAATTTTTTTATTAGTTCGCTGGTTTTAATCCTGTGATAAGAGTGTGTTAATGTAGACCTTTCTGCAGTTAAACGCTCATAAATAATGAAAATCAAGTTTTTAACCTTGTTAACATGTGCGTATGATGTTTTGATCTTTTATTTGATGAAAAATATTTCCGAAGCCAAATAAGCTGTCAACGGCATGAGTGAGTATTTCCACCTTGGAACTGCACTGAACCAGTGACAGTCTCATAAAAACAAATTCAGACAGGCTGTTTCATATTCCATCAGCATGTGGGGATGGGGAGTGGGTAAAATAAACCAGAAAATTTGTCAGTACAGAAAGCGAGATATTACATTGCACTAGCACTGTGTCAGCCTCTGGCAGTTACAAGCCAACAAACATAAACAAGTAAAAGATACAAATTGTGTATTTACTTGCTGGTTTTGGTCACAACAGACTCCTCATCTGAGTCTGGGTCCATCTTGTTACACTTTGTTACCTGTTAAAATGGCATAACAGTCGTTGTAGTGATCTAACGTAACGTAACGTAACGTAACGTAACGTAACGTAACCATTGTTTATGTCTGGAGACTAACTTTTTTGGCCACAAATGAGTTGAATATTTACTGCATGGTGTTTGGGGTAAATATATTTAGCTGCACTATATTCACCAGCTAGTATCTAACCACATGTATCTGCAGTTTGTTGCTGAGCAGTGTCCAGCTGGACCGACAATCTCATTCCCAGAACGGTGAGATTGAATCCAAACAGTGTGGGCTGGTAGTTCATCACTACCACTGCGACCCATTCGGTGCTGTCACATTGTTTTCAGTCATTCGGTGCATTGTTATTATTGAAATATCAATGACAGCTGTTAGAAGTTAAATCAGCAGCAGAGTGAAGATAAGATTGTGCCATGAAAAATGAGGTCATGAACAGCCACACACTGTCCGTGTGCTCAGGCCATTGATTTGATTTCATTAGAGAAAACAGCATCAGGAAAATAGAAAGGAAAAAACCTGCCAGACTAGGCTGGTGGATGTATTAAACCTGGGTGAACTTTAAAGAATTTAACACAGCTGTTACTTTTGATTTCCTGATGATGAAACCAACATCTCTGTAGATACACTACCTCCAACAAATTGATGTTGGTGCTTCTGTGGGAGCAAAATGCATCACTCGCTGTGCGCCAGAGGTGTTTTCAGCAAAAGGCTTTCATGAACCGGCTGCTGGGTGAGTCACTACTCTTAGGCAGAGACTGAGGTGAAAATAGACCTTTTATTTATAGAATTCTTTGTATTTTTCATTTTCCTGAAAGATAAGTTACAAAAGTATTCATAGTTTTCACATCATTATCATCATTGATAATAATAATGTTACAGTAGTAATAATATGTATTAGATATTTGAAACATTTTTGTACTCTTCTTTGAAGTTTCATTATTGATAAGAAGATATAGGTGTACTGTATTTAAAAAAAAAAAAAAAAAAAAAAAAAAAAAACTCCAAGTGATTAGGTAAGAATGTAACACATTAGTAAAAGTGTGATGTGACAAAAATCTGATTCTGAAATCTGAGATTTTCATGTTTAAATTTTAAAAAAAAAGTCTAAAACCAGAGTTGATTTTCAGAATGTATTCAAAAACTGAGCCTTAAAATGAGCATCTTTAACTTTGTGATGTCACAAGCTGTAACTGGTGTAACCCACTTGGACCGGGAACGTCTGACGTCTGTCCGACTACCTATTTCTCCGACTTCCCATGTCTTCATTTAGTTTACCTGTTGTAACCTGCTTTATTTTTATTCAATCACAGTCTGCTGTGTTTGGGACATGGGGCCTTTAAGGCAAAATCACTGACAATGTGCTGTGTGCATTCTGTTGTGGATACTTTCACAGCATCTATATAGCACCAAAACCTGCTTTATAATAAGAAAAGGTGTTAAATAATTGCTTTGGCCTCCCCTACATATCTGGTTAGTAGGGCAGAAGGAAGGAGAGGACAAAAGTCCTGTCTTAATATGCTCCTGTATGTTGAGTGGAAGGTTATATTTTCCAGATGGAAAGCTCCATAAGTCTACACAGGCACAGAGCGAAGCGCAAGGCACAGAACCATGTAAGTAAAGTGCAAGGGAGAGCAAAAGCGAGGGAGGCAGAGAGAGAGAGAGAGAGGGAGAGGTGGGTGAGTGTACATTGAGTGTACAGAGAGCACATCTGTAAAAGCCATTTCTCTATAAGGTATGAGAGGAAGAAGGGAATAAAGATAAATGTCCTGTGACATTCTGAAAGTGGGCCAAACCAGGGTGTGTTTTAAACTGATCCATATGTGGTGAGAGAGAGAGAAAGAGAGGGAGAAACTTTATCATGGTAGTACAGTTTGAAATATACCAGTACTGTATTAACTGCTGTACATTGCTTTTTGAAATATTAGGTTGTGCTCACTGTTTTGGCATCAGTGTCTCTGATTACATCTTACGCCAATATTGTGTATAAATAAACTCTTGCAAGAGGGAGTGATAGAGTTCTGTTTTTTTTTTTTTTTTACACAATATGGAAAAAAGTCTTTGGACACCTCATCATGTAGGTTTCTTTTTTTTATTTATTTTGTCTGTTTTTTGGGGGCCCCTTAGCTCCAAATATGGGAACTCCTGAAGGGGAGCTCAGAGAAATGTCCCCCCTTTTAAAAGATGAACGTGAGAACAGCCTTGTGGTGTCATGGTCTGCAGCAAAGGTCAAACATCGAGTAAAGGAACAATAAGGAGAATTTTTTTTTTTTTTTTTTAGAGGGGCGCTTTAAGCTGGGTTTGTATTGGTTGAGAGATGGTATGGCTAAATACATATTTCCCGTGGTTTCTAGCTGCAGCACCAGAGAAGCTATATGTTAATGCCACCTACAGAAGCTTTAGAGGGGCTGTCTGCTGTCCTATAGACTAAAGAACCACTTTCATTAAGTGAACATACTGTAATACAGCAGGAGAGACGTGACATGTAGCCGCTCCCTGGCCATTAGGCATTGTACTGCTCTGGGCAATAGATCACGCATGTAGCCGCCGAAATGTTTGACCCCAGATTCTCCAGTTTCCGTAGCTCCTAATCCCATGGGATGAATTTATAGTAGTTCTCTCCCTCCAATACGTCTCTTCATCACTTAACCACCACATTTTACAGTTCTTTTTCATCTTAAGGTTTGATGAATCGCATTAGAGATTTCTGCTGCATTGGAGAGCCTGGTATAACAGTTTGAGCTTTTCATGGTAATGAAATGTGAAATGGGTGGACTCGGGCTTTGCCATGCATGTGTGAGAGTTAATGTAAACCAGCTATACTGTCGAGGGGAAATGTGATTTTTGGCAGGCTAAGATGTGGTTTGCAGTCTCCCTCTATTTCTCTCCCAAACGCCAGCTGGGCTCAGACCGATATGTGTTCTTGAAGGCCAACGCTGATATATTTGGTTTAATATTTTTCAGTCTTCAGTTGTATGACTGACACAGTTCATCTAAGTGGAATTAGACAGATCGTACCTTGTGGTTTCTGAGTTTGTACATGTTTTTATCATGGCAGTATTATCAAATCACGGCAAAATATGAAAGATGGCATCACGATGATAATGACAAGCAGTTTTCTCAGGACAGTCTCACTCCACTTCAAGGTTAGTCTCTGTTCCTGGAGGTTTAATTCTGGTGGATGTCTGTCATCATTAGTTATGAAAGGTTCTGCTACTCCTCTGGCTGCTGAAGTCTGGAAATTGTGTCTTCAACAAAAACCTGAGAACTGAAATTTGAGCATGAAGATTCATTCATGACACTGGGAACAGTAGTTTGAGAGAATAATATTAGCTCAAGGTCTCCTTCCTTAAGCCTCTGAGAGCTCTGGACAATACTGGTAAGAACAAATCCAAGAGGAACTTCAGTGAAGTTTTTCAGTTTTTTTTAAGTGTCATTTTAGTGAGTTATTATGTCTTTGGCGTATGTTGAAGTGTTGTTTTCTGCCGTGTTTTAATCAGAAATCTGAAACTGGGGTGTGATGTCCTGATTGAGCTGTGATTGGCTCAGAATCGGATTGAAGAGGTGTAAGGGGCGGGCGGGAGTTTGATACCATGTCTCCACACCATGATCACTGATCCTGGCTCCAAAATGACACCAGCACAAGATAGCGGCAATTTATGCTTCATTTTTGCAGAGACTTGTCCAACAGTCACTACAAGCCATCGGAGTGTTTACTCTGTCTTGGGCATTCCATTCGTCTCCTTCTGTTCTACACACTCTGAAAACCAGATCATGTTAATTATTACTCATTGTGCTGTCATTTCCCTAAACCATAAATGTTTTTATAACCACGAAAACTCTGCTAATGATATTACGGTCTAGAGTCTCTGGGCGATCGGAGCCAGGGAGCGACACCAATCGGCATGTGCTGTGGGTGGCACAGTGTGGAAGAAAACCAGAAAGTTTTCTGGAGCATACGCCGGGTGATCGGCTTTAATTATAATGAATGGACACTGGTCCTGGAACACAAGTATCTGCTGCCTGTACTGTATGTATCGCATGCTCGCAGAACACCCAAGACAAAAACCACTAGCTGGCACTGGCTAACCCACACATTCCTGTGTGAATCAGTTGATTTATAATCAGTTAAAGTTGTCAAACAGGGTTAAAATAGATATTATAGAGCCGTATGTGCAGGACGAGTACCCCCCCTCCCCCCTCCCCCTTTCTTCCATTTCTCTCTATGATATCTTAGCTGCTGCTGCGAGTTAGCTCAAACATACTTCAGGTGTTTAGACTTTTATTCAATGGAGGAACTGCATGTAGGCCCGTACAGTGTGCAGGCCTGTATGCAGTGTAATCCATAGTGTAATCCACAGGTGGGGACCACCCTTGCTGAAGACACACACACACATGCACACACACTTTGATATAGGCACAAGCTCACATAGACAGACATACCTGCACACACACTCAAAAGCACCTGGGCATGCAGTAGATACACACACAGACACACAAAAATGCACGCAAACACATACTTTAAGGCTCATACTTTAACACGCAGATGCACTGATGTGCACACATGTTCACACTCACACACGGACCAGGGTGAAAGGGTTCCTTGTTCTTTTTTATCACTGGATTGAGATGACACGGCAAGTTTGCTAATGTCAGAGAGGTTTTTCTTCTACTATTACACACACACACACACACACACACACACACACACACACACACACACACACACACACACACACACACACACACACACACACACACACACACACACACAACCCTGAATGCCAGCAGCTGGCTTACCGAGGAGACCACACACACTCCCAACAAACACACACACACACACACGCATGCCACAAACTGAGTCACAATCGAGACTGCTGATCCCTATCACACGCACGCACACACTCTCGGCGCTGCCATATGGGGAGCAGCGATCGGTGGCTGTGTGTGTGTGTGTGTGGGATCAATGGTGAACACTGGTGGCAACTGCAGAAAGCTCTGGAGACAAACTATTAACCTTGAGTGAAAGACAGACACATTTTCTGCAGCTCCAGACAGCCTCCTGCAGCCTCTCTCAGCACAGCGGAGGGAAGGTTGTCACACAATCTCTCTGATGCATCTCTCATGGTTTTTTATCTCCTCTCCTTCACACGCCGCGCAGTAATAACTGGGTCATTTCCACTGTGGGAAAAAGAAACGAGCCCATACACAAGACAACCCATCCATTTTCCCTCCTCCTGTATTTGTTCCTGTCCTCCGTCGCTCCCACTGTCTGCTTCCTCTCTCCCTCCTTTTTCTGAGATCCTGGGGAAAGTCCCGGTCGCTTGCCCCTCTCTTTTTCTCCCTCTCTCCTCGCATTCCTGTTGAGTGCAAGGCAAGGGCCCCCTTCACACTGCAGGAATTCTGTGTGTGTGTGTGTGTGTGTCAGACTTTGTTGGAGTGTGAGAAAATGTCTGTCCATTTCTAATTGCACCCTGAGTGTTGAAAGTGGTCTGTAAGAGCTGTGTCACTAAATATAACAATAGACAGTAAAAGGCAGGAAGCAGCGAATATGTTGGGGTTTTGCATTGTGTTTGTGTGCGTGTATGTGTGTGTGCTCAATTGCTTCTACAGCTGCAAGCCCCTTACAGGCCCACTGTAATCATTATACTTCAGCTGCACATTTCTCCCACTCAGTGGACTAAAGCCATTTTGTCTTGCTGCTCTCTTTACTGATGTCTCAATTTAGAAGTACAGTTATGCAATGGGAAGCTATTGGCTTACATTATGTTCATTATGTATGAATATTACAGATTACCGCTATTATTTATGTGTACACATATTGAAGAATGCATCTGGTTGACTATAAGAATGTGATGCTTATATAACTGTTTAAGTAGTCCATGTACTGTAAGTGTGCGATGGCATTAACCAAAGTAGTATTAGGAGAAGTACTTTTACTTGTTGTAAAAGTACTTTTACTAGTACAATTAGCACCAGCAGCAGCAGCATAGCAAGAGTAGTAATGCCGGTAGGAAGTTGAAATATTAAAAGTACCTACAATTGTAATAATTCCAATAATTAGTAGAAGGAGTAGTGTTTGCAGCGTATCGAAACAGCATTGGCAACAGTAGTAGTTGCAGTTGTAGATGTGCCACAAAAAGATCAGTAGCAGTAGTGTCTGCAGTTGTAGTACAGACACAACTGCAGGGGAACAGTCGTACCAGAAGCAGCAGTAGTTGTGGTTGTGGAAGCAGTGATGCTAGCAGCAGTAGTAGTGACCAAGGGCTCTGAAAGTAGTTACAGAAGCAGTAAAATTGGTAGCAGTAGTTGCAGGAATAGCAGTAATACTATTAGTACAGGGGTTTCTCTTGCCTATCTAAGGCAAAGGGGGGCCCTGCCTGGGTGATTTTCGCTGCCATCTTGGTTAAAGCTACAGTTGGTAAGTTGAGGAAAGTGAAAGTAATGTCGAAACTTTCAAGACGATACACTGTCAGGTCCCTCTATGAACCTCTTCCAAGCACCACCACCCCTAACGTTAGGCTTTAACAGACTACTACATGGTCGCATGGCTTTTGACGTCAGGGGTGTGTGTGTGCATGGGGGGGGCATTCAGATGTAGCATCCTTTGCGTGCATAAACCCATTACTTTCAATGTAGACGCACATCATGCACATTCACAACCCAACATGACGCCGTAGTGGTGCACATTTGGTGTGATGCCCGTCTTTATTTTTTTTCATGTGTCCGTGGTGCACAGCTCCACGGACATGCTTCTCCCGCCGGACATGCTTCTCCCGTGTCAGATCCCGGTTCCCCATCAGGCTGTGTTTCCCATGGAGCTCTGCCCTGTTTGAAAGGGGAAGGAAGCCTGTATATGGAAAGACTTCGTCTCCAAGATTATAGAAGAGAAACACCAATTCAGGACCGCTAACAGATTGGCCTTTGCCACATTGGTCTAAAAAAACTAAACCGGGAAAACCCTAGTAGCTGTATTAGTAGCAGTAGTGGTATACAATTGGTAAGAGTAGCAATAAAGGTGGTACTGTATTTGCATTGGTTGTAAAAAAAGAAAAAGGAAAAGCAGCATATCAATATAGCAGAAGTGGTACTGGTTTCAGAGGCAGCAACAGTAGTAGTAGACCTGTAGGTAAAGTAGTAGTAGTAGTAGTAGTAGTAGTAGTAGTAGAGCTTGTAAGCAGTTGTGGTGTTAGCAGTGGTTGTGTAAACTGCAGCACCAGTTGTAATAGTATGTTTTAAGGGGTTGGTCTGCTGCCTCTGAAGTTTTTCCACCTCTCTTGGAATCACATTCATGGAAAAACAGTGAATAACAGGCTGATTTGTAAAAGTAGTGCGTGTTGCCAGCTTCAGATCCCAAACCGTCAGTATCAGCCTTCAAAGACTGCGTATCCTGTGAGCTGGAGTCTCAGTGAATCAGTGTCCAAGCAAAGCCTGAGTTCCTGTTTGCACACCACCACCACAGTATTAACTGTACTGTATTTCTTTTTGTTTTCATTAGAGGGTTCGACGGCAACGCCCGAGAGATTCCTCCATTTCTCCTACTTTGCTCACTTCTGCCTATGCTTCAGTGATTGATATTAAATCTGTTCTGTTTGATCAATAATTAAAGTGCAGTGCCTCGTGTTCCCAGACTAGACTGAACATTATGAATTATATATTGTTATTCCTGCTGGTCTGATCAAAGAATAACAACAACAGCCCTTTGCCGGGTTGGAGCACTACCAGTTCTGATGCTCGGTGGATAACACAGTGGATTATTATTTCATCTTTCTAATACTGATCCTCGATCAGGGCTTTCGCTGCTTAGTGCGATGATCCAAGTTTTTATTCAGGAAGAGAGAGATCCTAGAGAGACGGAGAGAGAAGCGGAGAAGGGGAGATGACGAGTTAAAACGAAGGTCTTTGGCCAGACGGATTCGAACCCTGCTGTGTTGACGCCAAAACCGGCCAGCATGAAAAAGACAAGCCTGTTTTAATTACACTACACCACAACAAATTGAGTATTGTCACGCTAGGATGAGTTTCTTCTGTACACTGACAGTGATCAAAGTCAGAACTCACTCCAGAAGACAATGAACACATGCTCATATGCACATAAATTGTACTCGAACAGGGTCTTTCCTTTTTTTTTTTTCTTTTCTTCATGTTCTTGTTTGAACGCACCCCAGTTCCTCCTACAGTTACAGCAGTTGTTGTGAGGATCAAGGTCTAGCTGGGAGTACCAAGAACTATGATGCAATGTTGTCTGTTAAATATGAAGCCAATCAGCTGGTTAGCTCAGCTTAGCTTAGCATAGCGCAAAAACTGCCAATGTTAGTTCCTCAATGGACCAAATGTAGTTTTCTGCTAGCTAACAGACCCCAGTGGCAGAAGTGACTGTATTGTTTTATGAGTGCATAGTGTAGGCCTATTTTTTTTTTTTTTTTACAATAGCACTGCAATGTGTCTTCTTCATTATCTGATTTTGTCCCTTGACAGTCACCCACACATAAAAGACTTGGAAAGAAGATTCTCAATGAGGAAATTAATGCTTTTAACATGTGATTAATTAGACAGTAATATTCACAAAGGATTGTGTGAGGCTGGTTTGCTTCATAAATAATTATAGTTCAACTCATGAGACTGATAAATAATTTTTTTAAAAGTCGATGAACAGTTTTTCTCTTTGTGGTAGAAAGCCTTCATCATCAAGCACTGTATCTTCGTTGTTTCCTCAGCACGACCTTTCTTTCAACCAACACTCATGTGCACATGTGTGTGTGCTTACTCAACGCACTGCAGGCATTTGGTACATGAGTAAGGGGATGGGGGTACAAGGATTTCAGTGTTTACCTCACCTGCCCAGGGCACGTTTCAACACCGTGTAAGCTCCCTGGTATTAAAACTGTCTCTTCAGTATGACAGCTAACTGTTAGCATCGTGACAGTTTCTGTCAAAAAGAGCCATCGGCATAATAGCCGATGAATCACAGGCTATAGGAACAGTCTCGACAGTGACGCGTGACTTATTGACTGATTGATTGATTCACGCACATAACGATCAGTCAGTGTTCAGATTCAGAATCATTTCCAGATACCTACTGTACATGAAACCCAAATCCTGTGCCCAAATCCTAGGACCACGTCCAAGCAGCAAAAGACAGAACATTTTCTGTGTACTCACCAGAAAACCAGATGTGGAAGTAGCATCTGACAATCATCTGGTATGTATGAATGTATAGAGGCCAGATTTGGGTTCTGGAACCAGTCATATAAAAGTCATGTAAGGCATTGGTTCCTTTTTTGAATCGTGACCCCATTTTGACATCACAAATTCCTGAGACCTGTCAATCAAATGTGCTGCATTTTTTTAAACTCGATTTACATTCGAGAAAGTGAAAGTATCACAGTTGTTTAAGATCGTGTTTGGTGTTTTTAATTATAATTTTGAAAAGAATAAAAATTTGTTAAAAATATATTTTTATCAGTAATTTTTTTCTTTCAATTAAATTTCAGGCGACCCCATTTGAATTTCAGGCGACCCCACGTGGGGTCTCGACCCCAAGGTTGAAAAACACTGATATAAGGACTGAAAACAACTGTCTTGTGGTTATATTATTAACTCATTGGCTGCCATTGACGTCTATAGACGTCAATCTAATTACAACCGTTCACTGCCATTGACGTCGATAGACGTCAATTGCGTTTTTCAACGGGAAGGGCTGGAGGACGGTCTGGCGGAGCTTGTCCATCAATATCAGGCTTGTAAACTAGTGTAAAGATGTGTAGCGGCCTGTAGGGGGCAGCAGTGCCCTCTTTGGATGAGAGATCAGCATGTATTACGGTATGAGAAGAAGAAGCGAGATGACAAGAGATATGCTAAAGAAACTTATGCACGGAGCGTATGTGTTCCGCACGTCGGCACATTATGTACCGTGTGTGTCGCGGTAGTTCGGAGAGGAAGAGGGTCGCGATCGTGAGAAAACGACGGAGATCATTGAAAAAGACACCGACGACCGACACCGACGCTGGACACCGGCGATCAAGCCGGGCCGAGCGGCCGGTGAGAGCAGCAGCTGACGGTGCGTCACCACAGACCAGAGCCCAGCTCAACTGACGGCTCGGTGGACGTGACCCGAGCGATTCCGTCCGGATCAACCAGGAGCAGCAGAGACTCGTCCCCACGCTCCAGAAAGACATGAAGGTAATAATATAATACATCAATGGTAAAAATAATAAAATAAACTAACTTGCTAGCGAGCTAACTTTTACTGCTTAGAGAAGGGCGGATCGCTTTGATCGGAAGGTTGAAAATAAAAAAAACTCCACATCACACTTGACTACATCTATAAGAGATGTATTTTTATGGTAATTCTATATATTTCTATAATTTACAGGTGGTGGATCGAGCAGTGGTCGACCATGGGGCAGAGGTCATGTGACAGCTACAAACGTACAAAAAAGTTAATGCATTTTTACTGATATTTGTAAATAAATTATTATTTTGCCATCAAAAGTCCTTTCTCAGTGTTGTTTTTGTTGTTTTATAGAAGGAAAACACTGTTCAGATGTGTGAGGTGTCACTAAAGCAAAAAATATCAACGTCAAAGTCACTGTTCTGCTTGACATGTTTCTTTCCACAAAAAGCTCGTTTTCTCAGTGTTTTGGTCAAAAACTGCTGTTTTTGGCGAAACCAGCCTATGTTCTACTGCTGTTTACAAAAGAACGGAAAAAGGTAGAAACAAACTTTTTTTTTCCTATTGAACAAAGAGAGTCTACTTTTCTCTTGGTAGTTTCGGTGTTTATATAGTCATAGAACACAATATTCTGTGGGTCTTATAAGATCGTTCAAAATGCTCTAAAATGGCTGGCAGTATGGGGCTCTCTGCTCTGAAAATGGCTGGCAGCCAATGAGTTAATTCAGGACACTGAAAGTGAATGTTGAACATGATTTTTCTGTTTTGAAGATATTTGCCACCGAGGACAAACATGGGTGTCTGGTGGCCGCATGTTCCTCTCTTCAACAATACAAATTGGCGAACTACTGGGACGTCTGTCTCTGCTAACAAATAGTCTGGAACGTAACCTCCTCCTAAAACCGCAGCATGTTGTTTTGATACTTTTAAACAAACAAGATAGAACACGTTAATTTGTGTTTACTCCACAGAGCCAAATGAGCTCTTTTTCTTCTTGTTTCCAGTCTTTATGCTAACCTATCTGGTCACTGCTGGATATTTAACAGACGAGAAAATGAGTTAGCGTACTTCCCCCAAAGTCCAAGTACGCCTTTAACTTTGTACTGTCACTCCAGTGTGTGTGTGTGTGTGAAGGGGAGCTTGTTTTATCTCAGTGCAACGTCATTTCCCTCCACAGCTAAGGAGGCACATAAAACCTGCAAGTAAGCAAGAGGGAAAAACAGGCCATTGTGTGTGTGTGTGTTGTGTGTGTGTGTGTAAAGCAGTTTGTGCCCAGACAGAGGCAGTCAAAACAGGAAAAAGCCACCAGCCAGCTGCCCTTGTCTGTCACCCCCCACTCACCTCTGTCTGAGGTTGAACACATGTGGATGGATATATATGTGTATGAACAGCATCCAGTGTGTATTATGTGTATGTGTGTGTGTCATTAACACCTGGCAGTCTCTGTCTTGTCCAGTCACTAATAAAGAAGCTGAGTGGGGTGAAGCTGCCTGCAGCGAGACAAACGTTTTGTTAGAGACAATAATAGACCATTACACTGTGGGAAACTGAACTCTCTTTTCAAGGCCTATTCATTCATACAGGAAATGGAGAAATACACAGACAAATCCACACACTTTAGCACACACATCCAGCTGTTCCATGTTTCCTTTGTTCACACACTGTAGCAGGAATTAGTTTATTTAATAATAGGCATGTTAGAGCAATGGGATGTATCACTGCCTAATATGGCTAATTTAAAACGCTAATTCTGAATTCAGGGCTTGTATATTTATATCCGCAGTGTCTTTTGGCACAATATCATTTTCATGTGGCAGCTCTCCAGATCTGATGCCTTGTTTTCAAGTTTTGCCAAAAACCTCCAAACCACCTTCCTCCTTTCTAATTCTAATTTCATTCCCTCTGTCCTCAGTTACACCCACCCACCCACACACACACACACACACACACACACACTTGCAGACGTACGTGCACACAGACCCATGCTGAGCCTCGGCTGTGGTAATTAGATACAGTCTGTCTAACTGTCAGACATCAACTGGTACCAGACACCAGACTCCAACCTCATTGGCTAATCCTCCAGACGCTGCTCCGCATTCCAATTGGCTGTTGCCTCCTCCGCTGCTCTGACTCTGACCCAGTAAACTCGCGTATGAACCAAATCCACACATTTCCATTGGCTGTCTCCGAGACACATGACTGGTGCTCACAGACGCTCTCCGGCTCCGCTGCTCCCAGAGGAGGATACAGTTATCCTCCTTACAGAGAAAAACAACACCATTCATCACCTCCTTCTCTCTCTCCGTCTCTCCTCATCTATCTCCCTCCCTGTGTTTAGGCTGTTATGCTGTGTTGTTATGTTTCTGTCTTTGTCCCTCTGAAGGTTTTGAAGCCACTCCAAGTCCTCTGGATGCCCGGGTCAGACTGAATTACCTGCTCTCAGACTATTGGACAGCTAAAGTTGGTATCAGATCCAGGCTGGAGTGAAATAATCCCCAGGGATGTAATTTATCTAGATTGGTCCCCCTATAAAGTCTTATTTTTTGACTGGGAACTCTATTTTATTATTTTTTTTAACTTCCATTTCCTCCCACATTGGACTCTCACACCCCCGTCCACTGGTGGCCGGTAACCAGGATAGGCCAAGTCATGGAGCCATAAATATTTATTCAGCTCACTCATCTAGTTCCTACTGCTCAGCAGCAGTGTGATGAGGCAGGATCGGTTTCATACAACAGGTTTATGTTGTCATATCCTGCCGCTGACAGTAGTAGACAAACAGAGCTGCTCCCTGAGGTTCCACACCAGGAAGGATATATGAATTCTTCCTTTATTGTGTTCAGCCCTGACCTTATTTCTCATGGTATTGTTTCAAAGGAACCTAAATATAACCTATATAAGCTGTGCCGAGCATTTTAAAACCCAATTTAAAACCACAAAACAGTTGGTAAATACCCATACAGTATGAAAAGCTGCACCTTAATCTTAAATTGATATGGACTGTTAAACTGATATAGATTTCCATGGTAGTCCCTCCTCCAATACTTTTCTACAGGAAGGGTGAATTTTTGGTTGTTCAGAAAGACATTTGTAACTGATGCAATATCTGGGAAGTTGGGCATTAAAAATACCAGCACATCTCTCAACACTGTTAGTCATTGCTTAGTTCAATCGGTTTACCAGCACCCCCCATGTTTTTATGGGATGCTGAGGTACAGCTCCACTGTTTCCCATCGTGTGGACCAGGGCCCACTGGTGGGTCATTGAGATATTGCAAGTGGTGTTGACATGTCATTTACAAAACAGTATGAAAAATATGATAGAAAAATACATGTAAATACATACATTATTGAGTGTTTTTAAATGGCAATCACTTTTACTTAAATGTTCCCACAGCTGAACCACATTGTATACTTGTTTGCCTTGTCTCAGTGCCCAGTGTGACTGTACACTAAAAACTGCCAACTGACCCCCCAAACCACAACACAGAAAGATTAAACAACTGTTCCAGTCATTCATTTACAGTCACCACATCAGAAACCCTTTAAACAGAAACAGTTAACATAAACTAGACCCCCACCCCCCCAGCCAAAAAACAAAAAAAGAGATCACTATTACTGCCCTGACCAGCTCTCAGTTGGATTAGAATCACATACCATAAGCACAACCTACCCTTTTTGAACAAAATATAAAAAGAAAACCCCAGAACAAAACCCATTTTTACATAATACCTCCCAGCAGACACACTGATGTATGAGGGTCAATCGACTTCTCGTCACCCTCAGCCATCAGAGGATATTTGATCAGCGAGTCCCATTAACACGTACAGAGAACAAAACGTCACGGCGCGCGGAGCTTCGACACACACAGACGATCACAGATAGAAAGCCGTTCAGCATTCTGCATCGCCGTGTTCACATGTTTGATCAGGCTTTATGTTTGTTCATATGAAGTGTCACTGTATAAGGGTCTATGTACTCACACTCAATTATCTCCTCTCAATAGGCCTCGACTGGAGCTGTGGAGCCAGCAGACTAGTGGTGTGTGTAATCCACAGCGCCTGGGCATTAAGGCTGGTCAGTCAGGCTTGTGCACACATTTGGTAACACTGCAAATGGTCTGATCAAAGTTTTTTTTTTTTTTTTTTTTCCAAGTACATTGTATAATGGTGTCCACTAGGGCATACACACATTTTTCTTTTTCTTTTTTTTCTGATCATGCCTTGTTTCTCACACTTGGCAGCTTCCTGGTAGGCTACATTTCATTTCTGGCCAGTGAGCAGGTCACCCACCGCAACTGGGGGGTTAAGTGCCTTGCTCAAGGACAAGTTCTCAAGGGTTTGCTAAGAGGATGAAGCAGCGGCCCCTTTTCACTTTCCCCTCCTGACAAGATTTCCCCAGCTGGTGTGTATTTGAGTCCACAGTAGATTAGAAAGTCAGAAAAGCTTGAAAAGGGAGTAAAAAAATAAGGATAAAAGTTGAATTTTTGCCTTAAAGGTGTTCATAAATGGCTGTTTGTCCTGTTTGTCGTGCCTCCTACCACGAGTTTCCACGGGTTGCCTCACGAGTTTACCCGAGTAAGGAAAACAAATTTGATTTGTCGTTATCGAGTGGGCGGGATATTCAGTGTTTGGGGCGGGACTGAGCTCGGTGTGTGTAAGAATCATGGATCGATAATATAATACATCCATGGTAAGAATGTGTAGGCTAGTGTGTTTAGCTAATGTAGCTAACTGTTAGCTAGTAGGCTTGCTACGTTATAGCTTGTTAACTTAGCTAGCTAGGCTAAGTGATGGACCGCAGGGATCTGGAGGAGTAGGGACGAAGGAGAGTTTGTGTTGGTGGTGGTGGACGAGTCTCCTAGTTTTTCTCAGATGGCTGATTGACGGATGACGGATCCTGATACAGGGTTGCCAACTTTTGGTCCTGGGCTGAAGTGAGATTCTGTTGGCGGGGGGGTGGGTGGGGGAGACTGTCTATAATAATAATAGACTAATAGTAATGTTTAATGTAGTTTTTCTCTCTGTCTTTCTCTCTCACTCACTCACACACACACACACACACACACACACACACACACACACACACACACACACACACACACACACACACACACACACACAACACGTCTGCAAACTGAGTAGAGGTGGAATAGAAATATAAGGGAAAACACAACATTTGCTTCAAGCTGATCTGTGGTTCCTATCATTGTATGGCTGGAGTGTATGAAACTGGTCTAGTGGGGAGCTGTGGCTTTTGGCCTGGACCAGCCTATTAAGCCTATTAATATATGAAAGGACAGAACAGACATATCCTGTGATTTTCAGTCTTCTATTACAGCCTGATGATACAAGTCAGGTCCTGAAATGTGTGTTTCTCTTCTGTAATAAACGTATTCAGAGTTTGCAGGTATGTCACACGTGCATGCACACACACGTACACACACACACACACACACACACCTGTTGCTGCGCTGTCTCTCTCTCCTCTGCTCTCTGGACTGAGCTGCCTGGCTGTACTTTTGTGCTACCAAGTCTGTTTCTTGATTTTATAGTTTTCAACGGACTGGCCCAACCAATCCCGACCGCAGGCGTCAGTTCGAGCCGCATTCAGTCCAAAAACATAACTCGGTCAGGTCAGGTTGTGCCTCGGGCTTCGCTCTCTCCCTCTTTTCAGATTCGGACCAAGTCGGGTCCAGGCTTCAACACCCGCGGGTTGGGCCAGGTTAGCTTTTAACTTTCAAGTCCGTGATTGTAGAGTGTAGAGACGCCAGTTGCCACTGCGCACCGCCGCTGTTGGTGGTGGGGGTCGCGGATCGACAACTCCCCGTCCTACTGTGCTGTGATCACAGGCTTGAGCAGCTGTCCAATCGACACGCGGATAAGCATCGCGCACACCAATCAGAGAGCCTATTGATGAGTGCCAAAACTTGCTTTGAATTTTTTTTTTTTTTTTTTTGCCAAATCGCTTGATTTGGCGTGAGAATTGTTTGAGTGGCGTGAGAGCGTGAGACAGGACCTAAAAGCGCGTGACACACGCCAGATGCGTGAGAGTTGGCAACCCTGACTGATATCACTGGCTGATGAATTGTGAGCAATGTGGCGCATAATTTGTGCGCCTGCATTATCCAATGCGGAAAAGAAACTAACCCACTTTCACCCCGGATTTACTCGAAAATAGAATTTAAGTTTGGGCTACATCGTCTGATAGATCAGTGATTACACTAATTTCCAGAGTGGGCTCAAATTAAATTTTCTTTTCTGAATACCTTTAAAATAATGTTGTAAATACTGCAAAGAGGAAAATTAAATTGCATCCACCACCTTGGCAGCAGGAAATTTTGCAACTGAAATTGTCAGCATTGTGATTGGTGTAGTGTAGGCCTATCCACCTGCTCGTCGTCCACTTTTGATTGGCAAACAATGCTAATGTGAGCAAGCTAGGCTAACTAGCTTTGGCTTTTTGAGCTTGACTTGTTAGCTTTCACCCTTCAAGTGAGAGACAAATTTAATACTTGATGAATGCTGCCAAATGTTCAATGTTGTAAAGGGACATGGAAAATGTCTTGTCTCTCCAGTCAGCGGTGCACCCTGGAGGTTGACATGGAAACACTAGCTGTCAGTCACTTAATGCCCTGAGAGACGGCCTCACAGAGGAAACTTGAAGCTTTTGGATAATAGTTCCAAAAAAATGTTTTGTCCCCCTCTGAAAGTTTGTCTTCGTCGACTCTTTCCATGGGGAAAAACATTTGTGAAATATTAGATTTTTCAGGAACTGTGACCAAATTGTTTCCCAAAAATGTAATCCTTTATCTTACATTGTAATTTGAAAACTATCAAAACTGAAGGCCTACATCCAAACACTAAGGCCACGGCGGCTCAACATTTTTGTCTAGACATTTGTTTGAGAACTCAAGTCTCGTGAACATCCTGGAGTGATTCCTCAAGTGCTAACTATGTGACTACGTGAGCCTGATTTCATGCTCTCAGCCTTTACAGCCAAATAATCTTTGCAATCCTTGAGGTGCATGAGTCACACGCATGGACTGTGGCAACAGCAACGTGTCACCCCCCCCCCCCCCCCCCACACACACACTATATATGTGATGCAGCCCCCCTCTGGGCCAACCAGCAGGGAATATGTCACCTTGATTTGACCTGTGATTGCATAGGGCCTCTATAGGCTGATTATAAGGACAATTAGCATGGAGGGGAAAAGGATTGATTGCAGTTATGAAATGCACCATAGTCACATAGTTTATGATATCATATGACAGATGGATATAAAAAAAAAACAATAGAACAGACAAACAGAGGTAATACTTTAGAAGTGAATATATGAGTCACAGTCTTAGCCCCCTCCCACATAATTCAATTGTCAGGAACACTGTCATTCTGTTGTTTATCGCTGGAGGTACTTTCCCATTTGAATCAGCTGTGGGAAGCTTTAACCTTGTCAGTGCTGTATAGGAGGAAGCACTTCTAGCTGAGGTGTAAACTGATAGTTTGGTGCCAGGCCTTTAAAAATATAACAGATGATTCAAATTTAGTTAATGCATTCATTGATACTGCTATTACTGCTGTATGTGTCAATTGACGCTGACAGATCTTCAGAGACATGATGTTGTGTATTGTTCAGAGTTAGTCAGAGGTGTTGTTTATATCTGTGACACTTTGGTGAACTTGACTCATCTTGGCACTCAGACAAGGAAGGGTAGCCACAGTTGAAGAGTTTGTTAACCATTTATTTTTCTCCCTGTTTCCCATCAGATGTGACTGTAGCTCCTGCAGTGAGCCACTGCTTCCCCAAAATCCCCCTGTAAACTACGGGTCTGTGAGAAATGTACCTTTCATCAGTTTACTCAAGTACAGCTACTTATCTTTACTTTTCCCACATTTCTGTTTGCTCAAATGCTCTAAACTTTGACATTGCGCTTCTTGTTTGCTTGTAACTTTTTTTGGAAATCTGAGTTTCTTCATTTGGTTGCACACACCTGCTAAGAGCCTCAGCTGAATACATGAACATCAATGAAGAATGAATAAATGAAAAACAGAAAATCCTTGAATGCTTTTCATCCGTCTGGTCCACAGTATAAGCTGTTTTGAGCTACTTTTCACTAAAAGCTGAATCACACATATACAACTTCTCACTGACACCTTGGGGTTAATCTCAAAGAAGAGGCGGTTTAGACTCACAGATACACACACACGGTCACAATGAGGAGTTTAGTGCAGATTAGACTATAAGAGATGAGCGTCAGCAGTATTATAAAGCTGATTCAGGTTTTTTTTTTTTCCAGACTGGAGAAGGAAATGGGCTAATCTCTGCCCGGACACCTACAACATGTCTGTCAGTTGAGGATTTACACCTACAGGGCTGTCTGGGCAGGGGCATATGCTCTGTATGGAGAGGAGCATGTGCACTGTGAAGAGAGTGTGTATGTGTGTGTGTGTGTGTGTGTGTGTGTGTGTGTGTGTGCGTGTGTGTGTGCGCTTGTTTGTGTTGGTCAGCTTGAGGTTGCGACTGCCAGTGTCTTGCTGGAAGCGTGACCGCTTTTTTACCAGCAGCTGGGCTGATGATTAAGTGACACGTGCTCATTAAGTTCCTTCTATTGTCTGTCCAGTAAAATGAACTGAAGTGGAGACGGGGAATACAGTACATGCAGTATCTGTTGACTGTGAATGATTAAGAACGATTATCTGCCCTCGTCTGTCCTTTCTTTTCCTTGACTCATTATGTGACCAGCCTGTCCTCTTCTCTCCTTTCCTATGCTTCCTCTGTTCCCACTCTTTCCTCCCCGACTCTTTTTTCTGTTTTCTCCGTCACTTCTTACACAACATTTTCTCTTCTCTCTTCCTGTCATCCCATTTCCCCTCATTTTTTCCTGTTCTGTTTTTTTTCCTTCTTTATCTTTCCATTCCTTTCCCCCTCCTATGCCCTCCTTTCTATTGCTCCCCTTTCTATTCATTCTTTATTCCCTTTTCCTTCTTCCCCATCTCATCTCCATTTCTATTCATCCCTTTGCTCCTTTCCTTTCCTCTCCTCTCCTTTCCTTTCCTTTCCTTTCTGTAATAACCCATGGAGGCATGCCTGAGTCCCGGCCACCCTCATTAACCGTATCATTAAGCTGACCCCCAGCTGGACTGCACTGCCCTCACACTGCGCTGTGGCTTTGAGGAGTTGTGTCAATACATACACACTCCACCATTAAGCTGAAAAGGCGAGAGCTGGAAGAGAGGTAGGCAGAGCCGGTGGATGCACAGCAAATTTATATAACAGCTGAGGCAGCGAGGGAGGGGTGTGCAAACGAGAGACAGAGAGAGAGAGGGAGAGGAATGAATGATACATCCAGGTTGATCTGAACTTTCCATGTACTCCAATTCTTTTTGATGTGCTTTGAGTGTGTGCATTATGAAAGCCCGTGGTGATTAGCCTGTCTATGTCTCTGCGATATGAATAAGACCCCAGGAGAGCAAAGATGTCTAGACTTATTCAGAGAGGCAGCCTTATTATCTGCTGTACAGCAACTATGAAGAGGCTTATATTCACTTTACAGTCCAACTGCTGCAGTGGCCTTACGCAACAGTCCAACAGCAGGAGTTAAATCCCAATCAAGTCATCACACAGGAGGGTGGAAGAGGGCACAGTGAATACAGTAGAGAGCGCCAGATAACATTCCTCTATACAGCGCACACGTTATCTGTTGACTTTTGCCATATGAATACTTCATCGTGAATATTGCAGCAGCTCCAGTTCTGATGCTACACTGTGGATTTAAAGTAGCCTACAGTAACAATTAATCCCTTTATTATATTTAAGTACAAATAAATAAACTCAATGTAGCCTCTCTGCTGGTTGTTGTGCTATATTTAACACTGCATCTATTTACAGCGTGAGATGCTTCATACAAAACAGCTCAGCGCTTTCATTTCAAACAGTCATTGTGTCGTTTTCAGTGTGTTTCACAGTGGAATGCTGATGAAGAATGACACTCTGTCACTTACTTATCTC
Source organism: Trachurus trachurus (assembly GCF_905171665.1). NCBI lineage: Eukaryota > Metazoa > Chordata > Actinopteri > Carangiformes > Carangidae > Trachurus > Trachurus trachurus. The sequence goes on along the minus strand of NC_139904.1, from coordinate 21,967,672 downwards.
CTTTAGTGAAGGGGCCTTGGCCTAGAAGACATGTCATTTTACTTTGAGCTCAATGCTAATGTCAGCATTCTCCCATGCTAGTATGCTACCAAACCTATCTGTACGTATAATGTTTAGATGATTTGAGTTCAGAATGTTATCAATTGCGAATTGGCTTTAGTATAAAGAGCAACTGAGTTTCATGTCTTTTAGTTTTGTAGGTATTTGATCATGAACCAAAATGTGGTTATTTTGACCTGTTGATGAACGTACAGTAGACCGAAGCTGGCACCAAAGTTAGTGGTGTTCATTCTCTGGGGACCATAAATGTATTTTTTTCCCCCAATACAGGTATTTCAGTCTGGGCCTGATGGACAGAGAACCTGTTATTACCACATTCTCTAGCATAGCTTCAAAAATATCACAAAACAGCAGTATGTCCTTACTTCAGTGGAAGTACATAGTTAGACTACACAAAGCCTGTTCCTCTATTAATGTTAAAAATGTCACCGTCTAAACTTCTTCCTGCCAGCTACTGAAAAGTATGACAAGTTTTTTCTTTCTTCCCAGTGCTGATATGTTAGATAACAAAGTAACACCTCTGCTACTGGAATTCCTGCTATTTATTAGGGCAGTGGTGGTAATAAGTGGCTATGATTACGCATGGACAGAAACACATTTGATTTTCTTCATACCCGCAGCAAGCAGCTATTTAAAGAAGTGCTTTCATCGTAATGATAGCCGAGAGATCTCACTGTGCTTCACACATTGTCATGGTGACGTGGGGGGGGGGGGACTGAATCACACCAATTCCTCATCTCCAACAAGGTGAGAACTTGTCATCATTGAGCTAAAACACTCAATGAGTAACGAGCAAATTATTCTCTGGATTTCTGAATGACCACTGGTTACATACCCCTGTCCTTTTTCTTGACATCGCCCAGCTTCTCTCCTTTCCTTTCCTTTCCTTTCTTTCCTTTCCTCCTGCCCTCTCAGCCCACAAAGATCTTTTAAGTCAGGTCTGGATGATTGAACTGAGGGACAAATATCAGTGTTAGGTATGTAATGTAGATGAACATGTAAATGAATCTATAATGTATTCAGATTGGCTCTTTGTCTTCGTGTTTTGAGCTCCTATAGGTGATTCTTGCCCCGGGCATAACAATCATTCAATGTGTTAATGGGTCGCACACTGAGCTCGTTAGCTATGCACAGCCCTCATTAACATACAAATTCAATTAACTTTCACTGCAAAAAAAAAAAAAAAAAAGAATGAAAAGAGAAGAGGAAGAAGATGACGGAAAGAAAACAAATCTTTTGTCTGGTGTCTCCTCTTCCTGCATTTTATCTTCATCTTAGTCACAGTGAGTGGAGGAGAGCGCCAGCGGTTGCAGTGACTTTCTCTGTTTCAGGCTTGTTGATGAATGCTTTATGGTCCTTCGCAAGGTGATACAGTTCAGAGCGCAGCCAGACATCCTTGCGCAGAGAGAATGAAAATGTTTTGCCCTCACACACTTTATGGAGGAGACCGTCAGGTATTTGTCCTCTGCCATTAGCTGGCTGTGCAGGCTGGATGGCAGCTGTTTTAGAGGGCCATTGTAAAAAGGAAAAAAAAAGGAGACAGCGCGGGCATTTCTACAGTAACTGTGGCAGAATTAAGCAGCCCCGGCTATGTTGATTGAAAGCCAATTTTCAAAGTGGTGTGTAGTCAGAATGTTCAATAGCTGCGGTCTAGCAGGCAGACCCTTCATCTTTCATCATGTATTCTATAGGCAATACTCTTATCAAGGGAATTGGTAATTAGTGGCATGCATTGTGTCAGAGGACAGAGCTCTGAATACCAACTACATTAAAGGGCTGATGAGATAAGAGGAGTGTCTGCTTGTGTGCCTCTGTGTGTGTGTTCCTGCTCCCGTGCTCGCATTCATGCTCCAGGGACAATAGTTAGGTGCCTTGGCCATGGCAATGCATGACTTTTAATTTACATGTTTGCATATTTGACAATTAACCAAATTGATTTCCTGTGTGTGCTGAGCGGCAGTCGCTGGATGACTGTTTTCCCAAGGATTTTCAATAGCACGTCCATCCCCATATCAAACAGGCCCCAATAATGGCAGTGTCTCATTTGCACACCATTAATTAGACATTCATATTAAATGGCTAATTAGCATATATAGCGTTCTGTGTTTTGTCAGGGTGAAAGCTATAGCGGCAATAACTTTTCTTTTCATATCACTTGTTTTTGCTATCTATGCAAATGTGAGTAATTTGTGATGGTTTTAATCAGTGCGTGTGTGCGTTTGTGCATGTTTGTGAGTTAAAAAAAAAAAAAAAGGAGAGTCAGGGAGAGATGTTCAACATACCTTTTACAGTAGCGGTTGAGAAGAAAAACTGTCTTGCAGGCATGGTGAAAGCGACAAACACACTAATGATTATGTTTTTTTTTCCACCACAGAGAGAAAAAGAGACTAATGATGCTTTTGCTTGTTTGTAGTTGACATTTTCTTTGAAGACTGATAATGAAGCTCCACGGAGAGGTGCAACCACAGCCAAACTTATCCAAGCAGTTCTCCAATTACTATCACTGTTATTAGTGTCACCCAGGAATGTGTTACCGGGATAAACCCACCTGAACTCGCATTAACCAGCTCTTAGTGTGCAAACTGCATAATTTATGTAAGGATTGAGTCAGCATGGGGAAAGCAGACATAAATGACTGTTTTAATGAATTTAGTCACTATTAAAATGACACCAAATTCATCTAATTGAAAAAACTTTTGCTCCTGCAGTGTGATGTGATGACTGCTGTATGCAGTGAGCTAACTGCTGACATGCTGGCAAGCTTGCACAGGTTAGAGCCTGTCCCTTACATTGGTTTCCAGTTTCACAAAGATTGACTTTGATTTTATAGATAAAATGAATAGTCTCAGACTTGAGGTTAATGTGTTTCACAAAACTTTCACAAAAGATTTTGACTACCGTATCTTAAAGGGGAACTATGCAAGTCTGGTGGCTTTTCCTCTGTTTTGCTAACCCTCCTCCCATCCATGTGCATTTGTTTTCAAAGAAGCCAGCGAGAAATCAATCCACTGAGTAGTGGATAGCGTTATAGTGAATGGAATAATGGCATTAAAAAATAAGGACACTAAAATAATACACATGTTAAAGTGTATATGTTATATACACATTTGTTTCAGTCCATCAACTAGTCAGAAAAAAGCTGTTTATCTGGAACTAACCAACTCACTCAGTATTCCTACGTAGAGGCAGGCTCTGCAACACTGTGTCGAGGAGCCTGCCTGTGCAGAGGAATACTGAGTAAGTGTTATGGTTAGGTGATTGGGGGGGAGAGGCCAAGTAATTTGACATATTTGAGCATTTTATAAAAAAAAATAATGCAATAGTTACTTTTCCTGGTAATTAGTTACTTTTATAATGTAGTAAATCAGTTACTTTTTGGGGAAAGTAACTAGTAACAATAACCAATTACTTTCTGAAAATTACATTTGTTTCACGGTGCCACAGAGACGAGATCTTGGACACCGGGTCGGAGGCTCTGATCTCACAAGGTTGGTTTTCAGCCAAGAGATGCTAGGTGGAAGTCAGAGAGCCATTCTCCATTCTCCCTGTAACAAGTCATAAGTCATTTATTTAACCATTACAATTACTCTGAAGCTATTTAAAACTGTATCATAGTTAAGGTAAAAATCCTGCATAGTTCCTCTTTAAGTTGGACTGTGGGTACGATACAATTTGAGATGATTAAAGACTTTGTTCAAAAATTCAGATCCAGGAAGTTCAACTGCTTGGCTTCATTTAACCCGGCAGAAAGTATTTGTTTTTAGGAAGATTTCAAGCGTCAAAAGGAAGTTTTCTTGGGAAATTGAGTGAAGAGTGTAGAAGAAAAATCTGAAGCAGTCTCTATGAACTGTTTCCTCTCTCGTCTCTCCCCCTTGTAATAATGTTAACAAACCACAATTTATGACCCGTGTTTTCCTGTGTTTTTTTTTTGTTCCTGGGTGTTACTGATCATCAGTGGAGGTGTCATTGATTGTTACCATGGTAACTGCGATCTGACCTGAATTAGCCTGGGGGTAAGGTTTCTAAAATATGTGAAACCAACCCCAGGGCTTCTATTTTCTCTGTCCTGAGCTGTTCACACTGAGTATTTCTTTTCTTCATTGGTTTTTTAATGGACGTGCCTCTTTTCTTTCACGCAGAGACCTTTACCCTGCGATGATGTACGGCTTTTCAAAGACTGACACCATGGGCCCCCCGAAGAGCTAAATGAAGGCAACTGGACCTGATTTGGGTTCTTGAAGGCTTTTCCACCCCCTCTCATCTGAAAGGCTTCTTCAGTTCTAACTGACTGGTCAGTGATGGGGATTCCCAGGAGTCTCTGGGATTTGACCGAGTTACGACTCCAGGAAGGGGTAAGACTTCTGACACAAATTGCGCGGCCCCTGGGGAGCCAAGGGTTTTTTTTAGAACCTCTGGTTTATGGCTTATGGAAAGTGATGTTCACTAAAGGATGGCAAAAATAGAAATATTGAATAAACACCAGTGTTTTTATTATTCCTTGTCCAGTCTATATGCCAAGTCTTGGCTTCCAGTTGAAGTCTGAAGTTTCCTTATTACAAATAATGATATGATATTGACTAAGGTCTCATTATGGAGAAGTCGAGCTCAATATGAAAACAGTATGTATTTGTTTTTGAGGCAAAGTATTAAGTATGAGTCCTTCAGGATAATCATGGGCTTAACAATGATGGTCAAAGATGATTCTTTTTCATCGACCACTACATCTCCGCTATCAGCTCCGAGGCCAAACGTTCTGCTGCAAAGAAATGAGCGGCCAGGCCGAGAGAGGGATAGAGAAGGAGGAAAAAAAGTGCAGGATAAAGAAAGACAGAGAAAAAGAGGTGGGAGGGATGGGAACGGAAAGGATGAGGTAAGCCCTATGGGAGAGGCCTGCGCCGGCTCGCTAAACCCCTCCAACCTCCTCCACTTCTCTTTCCAAGGGGAGATTAGAAAAAGGGCAGCGAGTGTGGTGGTGGTGGTGGTGGGGGGGGGGGGGGGGGGGGGTTAGGAGTGACATCAGTGGTGACATCAGGAGCAAGACGGGTCAAAGGTTAAACAGATGATAGTTTGTTTTTACAGAAAAGAACAAGAGTTGATGCCTTTGGAATTTATTGAAGGTGAAGAACTGAAAGGCGGAGGCGCTCTGCCTTGTTTGGTTTGACCTGTGCTGGGGGGGGGGGGGGGGGGGGTTCACCCCTGGGCAGCCTGTCGGGGTGCATCCCCAGGGGTGAGGCAGTTTTAGATGAACTTTATATATTCAAATATTTTTATTGAATTTTTCAATTTAACAATTCAGCAATACAACAATTCAACAATTATTACATACATGTACGACCACACATCCACTAAACAACAAAATAATCAAAGACAACAACAACAGAAAAGAAAAAAAACAAAACAACAACAATACACATTACTACAACTGGGGGTGGGGGGGGGGTTAAGCGTCAGGGTTATCATTATCTTGTGCAGGCACAGAACATTTATCATTAAAGTAATCAATAAATGGCTGCCACACATTGTAGAATTTCTGAGTACAGCCTTGAGAGGAATACCTCAATTTCTCCAGCTTCAAATGTGAGAGTACTTCCTCAAGCCAGCGTTTATGTGTTGGAGCATTAGGGCTTTTCCAATTAACAAGAATTAATTTCCTGGCAAGAAGTGTGACAAAAGCAACCATACACGCTTGATTTGCTGAGAGTGTGATCCCTTCCGGTAAGGCACCAAATATCGCCATAATTGGGTTGGGGCTGATCCTTTTCTTACAAACATAGGAGATGCCATCAAAGATAGATAGCCAGAAGGAGTTCAACGCCGGGCACAACCAAAACATGTGGCCAAGGGTGGCCTCCCCCTGGCGACATCTTTCACATCTTGGATCTACATTGGCATATAGCTTAGCCAGTCTGCTCCGGGAAAAGTGAAGTCTATGAAATATCTTAAACTGAATTAGACCATGTCTGATACAGATAGATGATGCATTCACTCGACTTATTGCCAGTTGCCAGGTCACATCCGGTATCTGCAGATTAAGATCCTCCTCCCATTTGGTCTTTATATGGTTAAGGGAAGGAGCAGCTACATTTTGGATTGTGTCATACACAAATGAAACAAAGCCTTTTGTTTGTGGATCCCGGCTAACACAATCATGGATCCAATCTTCCACTATGGCTACTAAGGAAGGTGAAAAACATGTCTTAGTGTAATTTCGAATCTGCAGATATCTGAAGAAATGGGTGTTTGGAATGCCAAAACGTACCTTTAGATAGTCAAATGAAATAAAATGGCCATCTTTAAAGAAATCCTTTACACATATGAGACCTCTACTTCTCCACAACTTAAATGTTGGGTCTATGAGAGAGGGAGGAAAAAAGGGGTTGGCAATGATGGGACTTAATAGAAGTGGTTTCTTATGTCCAAAATGTACTCTGAATTGTGACCAGATTCGGAGGGAGTTGCCAATTATTGGATTATTTGTGTGATAGCGCTTGCTAATCGGCATCGCAGCACACGCCAAGGCAGCCAGTGAGTTGGGGGAGCTAGAGTGTTGTTCCATAAGTAACCATACTGGTGCCTCATGTTCAGGGATGTTAGATGTCCAATATGAAAGGGCATGAAGGTTAGCTGCCCAGTAATAATGCATTAGGTTTGGTAATGCTAAACCCCCATTTTCCTTGGGCCTCTCTAGAAAAGTTCGCCTAATTCGTGGCACAGTTCTGTTCCATATAAAGGTGGATATGTATTTATTAATTTCAGTAAAGAATGCTTTAGGAATAAATGTGGGGATCGTTTGAAAAAGAAATAAGAATCGTGGCATTATAGCCATTTTTATAGAGTTAATTCTTCCTGCCAACGATAATGGAAGGGACGACCATCTTGTCAAGTCTTGTTTAGTTCTGTCCAGTTCCACTTTAAAGTTATTTTTAAAAAGATCCTTGAATCTCTCAGTAACATGTACACCTAAGTATTTAAAGGAGTCGTATGTAATCTTAAAGGGGAACATGTCAAGAGGCCTCTGCTTTGCAGCCACACTTATAGGAAAAATTAGGCTCTTTGAAAAGTTTATTTTGTAACCAGAGATTACTCCAAATTTATTAATAAGGTCTAAAGCGACAGGTATAGATGTATCTGGGTGTGAAAGGTACAAAAGGAGATCATCACAGTATAATGAGAGTTTATGGTTGAGACCGCATCGGTCTATGCCCAATAAGCTAGTATTTTCCCTCAAGGAGACAGCCAGAGGCTCAACAGCGATATTGAACAATAGGGGCGACAGGGGACACCCTTGTCTTGTACCCCTGAAAATCGGAAAATAGTCTGATATAAGGTTATTTGTGCGTACAGAAGCCTGTGGATTAGAATACAAAAGATTTACCCAGCTACAAAATTTCTGTCCAAATCCAAACTTTCTAAGAGCTGCAAATAAATAATTGTACTCCACCCTGTCAAAGGCTTTGTGTGCATCTAATGATATTAGTACCTCTTGCGTGCGACTGTCGTTTGGCGTATATAGTATGTTAAAGAGGCGACGTAAATTGCCAGCTAGTTGCCTGCCAGTCATAAAGCCTGTCTGATCTCTATGGATTATATTGTGTATGGTTGGTTCAAGTCTCGCTACAAGGGTCTTTGTTAAGATTTTATAATCAGAGCAGAGTAAGCTAATTGGTCGGTAAGAGTCACATTTTAGTGGATCTTTACCCTTTTTGAGAAGAACAGATATAGTTGCCTGCGTCATCGTTAAGGGTAGAGTTTTCCTTTGGAAGGCTTCTTCGTATACTTCGCATAGAAGTGGCACCAGTTTGACAGAAAAGGCTTTATAAAATTCAATAGGATAGCCGTCAGGGCCGGGCGACTTCCCGGATTTAGATGTTTTAATGGCCCTTTCAATTTCAGCCTGTGTTAGTGGTTTCTCAAGTGCGTTGATACTGTCCTGGTCTAGAGACGGCATATCTAAATTATTGAAAAATTCAGCAATTAGAGTGTCGTCCCCTGCTTCAGATTTATATAAGGTTTTGTAGAATTCTCGAAATTGTTTATTAATACTTTTTTGTTCTGTGGTGCTACCGCCATTATCTAATCCAATTTCAGTAATGAAACTTGTCGCAGCAGACTGCCTAAGCTGATGACTTAAGAGCTTGCTAGCGCGTTCTCCGGATTCATAGTGATTTAAACGTGATTTTCGATGTAAGTCCTCGGCACGGTCAGTCATTATAATGTCATACTCAGTTTGAAGAGAAATTCTTTCCCGGTAGAGATTTTCAGAGGGTGTCGATGAATGTTCCTGATCAATAGCGCAGATCCTCATCTCTATTTCTGAAAGACGTTTAGCGTTCTTTTTGTTGGCACTGGCAGTATAGGATATTATTATTCCCCTTAGATAGGCTTTTAATGTTTCCCATAGGCAGCCTTTACTTATCTGTGGGTCTTGATTGGTTTCCATAAATAGATCAATATGATTGGATATGTATTTAACAAAATCTTGATTAGACAAGAGACGAGGGTTAAAACGCCATGTTCGCTGAGGGGCTATATTGTCAGGAAAGCTGATGTCCATTACCACCGGGCAGTGGTCCGAAATGACCATGGTCTCATATTCAATTGACTTAAGTAGGGGAATCAGCTGTTCATCCAAAAGAAAATAATCTATTCTCGAATAGGACTGATGAGCAGGTGAGAAAAAAGAGTATTTACGGGATGTTGGGTTTTTGAACCTCCAGGCATCTAATATCTTATATGTCTGTAAAAAGGAGGTTATATAACCTGCAGACCTGCTCAGTGTACCTGTTTGTTTGGAGCGATCTAACTTGATGTTTAAGGCACAGTTGAGGTCGCCACCCATTATTAATTTATGCGAATTTAGATCCGGGAGTGATGAGAAAAGAGCAGTAAAAAAATGAACATTGTCCCAATTCGGGGCGTAAATATTGACGAGCACCACTGATATACCATACAATTTTCCTTGAACAATGATATAGCGGCCATTTCTATCACTTATGACATGGGATTTGACAAACTGTACATTTCTGTGGAGCAGAATGGCCACACCTCTGCTTTTGCAGTTGAAATCTGAATGAAACACCTGAGTAAATTGCCCCCGGCAAAGCCTGGACTGGTCATTATTTAGCAAATGGGTCTCCTGTAGAAAAACTATTTCAGTTTTCAGTTTTGACAAATGAGAAAAAACCTTGTTGCGTTTTATTAAATTATTAAGACCACGGACATTCCAGCTGGTTATCTTTGTGACAGCACCCCCTCTATTTTTAGTATTAGTTGCTGCCATTTTTCAGTGGGTCAATCAGAATGAATAAGTCCTGCCATGCTTTAGGATCACCAGGGGTCAGTATACAGGCACATGTTATGTTTCTGCGCTGCACAACACAGCATTGTGAGGGAAGGGTGGGGGAGAGGGTAAGGTATACATACACATAGACAAACATAGAAGACAAAAATATTTAAACACCTAACTGAACAGTTAACAGTGCAGAGCACAAGTTCTGTTCCCCTCTGTAGTAACTTCCAAACTATACTCTACTAACTAGCTTACCATGCGTATCAGAGCTATAACCAGAACTATTTGTGAACAATTATGATAGCTCTTCCAAAAAAATAAATAAATAAACAAACCGCATGGAATAGACCAAGTCAGACCTTTACAGAAAATAATACTGTAGCATTGAATATTCATATGAGTCCAAAACAAAATGACAGTGGCTGCTTTTCTATTATGTGCATTTAAAGAAAAAGATGAGAGAGAAAAACTCTGATTGTAGAGGAAAAAAATAAATTGCAAAAAAGAGTAGCCAATGTTTGATTCAATGCTCAAATTAGGTAACGATCCAGCCTATATGTTACAAGAGAGGCTGTTTACATATTAGAGCTGACATTAAGTGACCTACATGTTACATGTTATTCTTGGCTATAGAATGTCAGTATCAGTGCTGCTTGCATCATACAGTAGCCTACATGTAAAAGTGGATGTGATCTCACCAAAGTGGCATCAGTCAGCCGCAGTAACCAGTTTTTTCAGCACATACGTTTTGGCTTTGTCGGGATCTTTGAAGCTCACCCGGGTCCCATCTTCCAGAGTGATCCTGAGATCCGCGGGGTACCACAGCCCAAAGCGAATGCCCTTGCAGGAGCGCAACAGGTTGCGCACCTCGTTGAAAGCTGATCGCTGTCTACTGACAGCCTGGGTGAAGTCCGGCAAAACACGAACTGTGTCCCCGTCGCTCGTTTTAAGTTGTCGCAGCTTCGCAGCCTTCCTCAAAATCTCTTCCTTCTCCTGGAAGTAATGGCACCTCGCAATGAAAGCCCTTGGTGGCTGGTCGTCCTGCGTTGGCTTGCTTCTCAGGGCGCGATGAGCCCGGTCCAAAACCGGTGTCTTCTCCAGCTGTAATAACTCACGCAGCATCTCGGCGATGAACTGAGCAGGCTGTTTTCCGCTCTCCCGACCCTCTCTCACTCCGACCACTCGAATGTTGCATCGCCGCGACCTTGCTTCCAAATCCTCGGCTCTATCTTTCAGCGTTATGATCTCCTTCTTCATCCAAGTCACCTCCTGCACCAACGCGGTAGTTGTGTCAGACTGGTCGTTGGCCGCCGTCTCCAGGTGGGTCACGCGTCCCTCCAGCGTTGCACAGCGGGCCTCGGCTAGCTCGTTAGCCTTCTTAAACTCACTCTGCAGGACCTCAATTTGAGTACGTAGTTCCGTACTCTGTGTCTCTGCCTTCTGGTCGATCTTGGCCATTAGTTCGTTTTTTAGATCGCGTATGGCTTGTATGACGTTAACCATAATTTGGTCAGAGGCAGGCTTAGCGGTACTCTGGGTCGAGGTGGCCTGGGAGCTATCATTAGCTTGCTTAGCCGCACCACCGCGTGTGTCAGGCATGTCGGCGTTTTGACTCGTTGAACTCGGTTTAGATAGTTATATCTGTTACCTGGAGACTTTGACAGTCATGAGAGCCGTGAAAATGCGGTTATGAAGTCGAGCAAAAGCCTTATTAACAGGTGTCTGGTATCAAGCTCTGTCACCTCGTGTCCTCCCTACATGGCGTCGCACCGGAAGTCTTTAGATGAACTTTAGCCTTCCTCCGTTCTTCCTCCATCCCTCTTTGCTCCAAGCTGAGCTTCTACACTCTGGGGCATGCGTGTGTGTTGTGTGTGTTTTTTTTCGGTGGCGGTGGAATTGTCCTGTCTGTAAACTGTGTTTCTCTAAGACCTTATCCACACGAAAATGGAGCTTAACCCCTTTGTTAGTTTTGAAAAAAATCTCCGTAAAAACACGGATCCACTGAGAACAACTCAAAACGCTGTAGTACACAAGTCTCGGACTTTACTTTCACTTTTGTCAGCTTACTACGACATGTACGAACTGCGATTGGCTGCTCCTCCTTCTCCCTCTAGCTGACTGGTGGAGAGTCTTCGGTCGCGGTGGATTTTGGCAAATACGATTCCAGGCAGTAGGTGGAGCCAGAGGAGTTGGATTCTTTCCTAAAATACTCATTTATTGTCCGACTATCAGAATATAGTGACAGTTCCAGCAAATATGACTGAATAACTGTTACCAACTGAAGCTTTAATGGGTGCGATTCAGCAGCCGAGTCCGAGGGACCGACAGTCGTCGGCTGTTGTTGTTAGGTTACGTCCATAGACTGTAACGCAGGGGTGTCAAACTAATTTTAGTTCAGGGGCCACAAACAGTGCAATATGATCTCAAGTTGGCTGGACCAGTAAAATAATAGCATTAACAACCTATAAATAAAAAGAACTTTGACTTTGTTTTAGTAAATTATTATTATGTGCAGTTAAAGCAGAAGTGAGCGGAATATTTGTGTTAATATGAGTCTTAAATAGTTATATCTTCCGACAGCAATAACTTATATAGAGTGTTTGGTCCGAAACACGGGTCTGTCAGTCACTCTGCTCTGCTGTAAGCAGAGGAGAAAACTTTCCTTGTATCCTACAAGCTTTATCCAATGAGGAGAGAGAACGGCATAAAGGGGCGGTCCTCTCTGTGTGTGCAGCCAAGGGATGCGCGTGAATGTGGTGACGTAGGGACGAGGGCGGGGACTGCTAACTCCATCCGCTGACAGGAAATTAGCCAAAATGACCGGATCGCTTACTTCTGCTTTAATGAGCTACAGTATCATTTTACAAACAACAACCTGAAATTTCTTGATAAATTCATCCTGATGGCCGGATTGGACCATCTGCGGGGCCTGTTTTGGCCCGCAGGCCGCACGTTTGACACCCCTGCTGTAATGCCTGTCAGTGTGGCTCAGGTTAGGTGGGGGGTATGACATCATTGTTTCTCAAAAGATCCGTATTGAGTGCGTACACGAAAGCGCTGGGGTGCCGCTTTCAGATTTTCCCACTCTAGGACCCGTTTCCAAAAAATACCGTTTCCGTCTGGATGACACGACAAAACGATTAAAAAAACTTCATGTGGATGGGCTCTACGGCTCTCTCAACACACATACACACAAAACAGTCCTTCCTTAGTGTAGTACACAGTATGTGCAGCATGATGGGATGACGTTCCTCTCAGTGAAAGGCTTCTTTGATTGGTGGCGTGTGGGGCGATGAACTTCCCATCATTTCATGTAATGCATGCAGTGGGATGTGGAGAGTGAGAAGGAACAAGCCCACAGAAGCAATTGACACCGAATTCGCTCTTGATTCACTACACGACTGGAAGTGAATCTGTGCCACCACCACCTCACCAGGCTTAGTTATGCATCTACGAAGAGACATCATTTCTCCTGTTTACAAACAAGAAAACAGAGTAATTAAGGTGATTCATGTTGTTTTTAGCAGCTGCGACGAGAATCGTTATGAGAAGAAACTCAAATGAAAGAATGTGTGAATGAGAAACATAAGAGGGTGACAGCAGTTCTACTTTTTAATATTTCATGTTTGGAATGTGCGGAGTGATGTTAATGCACTGTATTGAGAGGAACATATCTAATAGTTTGTGGTGTTTGGGCTCGGGCTAATCACTGTGTTTGTTAATAGTCTCCTTAGGGGAAGGCACGTTTCCCTCTCGGTCCCTAATGTAATAAAAGGCTTTTAGCAGCTCCTTCAAATGCATCAGGACTGTGCTTTTCCTTATTTCCTTTGTATCTCATTAATTTCCATATTTAATTAGCCTGGCTCATTAAACGCCATGCACACAGGAATGTATGCAGGGAATAATTGCATGCAATGTTATAGACACAAATTATCCATAATGTTCATGTGTGAGTTGTGACAGAACATGTAGGCCTTGTTGATTAGTCCACTCTAATAGACATGGCACTTGATTTGTTTGTCTCTCAGTGTGTAAGTTAAGTGTGTGTGTGTGTGTGTGTGTGTGTGTGTGTGTGTGTGTGTGTGTGTGTGTGTGTGTGTGTGTGTGTGTGTGTGTGTGTGTGTGTGTGTGTGTTTGCGTGCACCCTTGGGTTCACAATGTGTGAGCACAAGAGGATACTGTATTTGTGCATATGTTTAAGATGTGTGTTTGTCCGTGTGTGTATGTATGTGTGGGTGGGTATGTGTGTGTGTGCACCAATCTAGCCGTCAACTCTTAACCATGTTAAAGAGTGAAATTAGCCATCAGCTCTAGTGAAAGCATGGATGACAACCTGTAATCATGGTCATGAGAGAAAACAAATCATTGTCACATGGTAGCACACGCACACGCACACGCACACGCACACTGCACACACACACCACACACACTCCTGGTCAGGACAAATACATTAGTTGACCAGAGACAATAGAAAACACAGAAATCTAAACCCAGTTATCCAAGCAGCACTTTTGCACCCTGAGTCTTTTTCGCCTGGAGCGGAGATGAAACTTTTTACTAAGTGAGTACAACGATGCACAAGAGAGCAACTCTGTCTTAATTGTCTCTGTTGACTCCTCACCAGTCTCTGTGCTGCAGTCTGCTCCTCATACATCACAGCAAAATAATGAGGGATTCTCACACACACACATACACACACACACACACACACACACACGCTTCCTCTCCCTCTCAAATGTATGTTTACATCTTTCATATGAGATGTTCTCTATCACGCATTTGAAAAGAACTATAGGTGATTTTTAATCATGCGCTGTGGTGAGACACGCATGAATAACTCTGACATTTACAATTAGCTGTTGTCAGCAGTCAAAGGCAGCAGTGCAATTTACTAGGTACACATTACTGTCGTAAATGGAAGTGACAACAATTTGATATGTTGTTTGAAAGTGGCATGATAGCGAATTGTATTTGACCCTGTTTAAGTGGGCTCACTCTTGATAGGCGAACACCCTTTATTCAAAAGAGATAATTGGTTTTGTAAAATGTTGTTCACGCAGGCCCTGAAATGTTTTAGGAGAGAAAGCGCCGGGCGCTGATTAACCTTGTCATAGTTGTTGACATCTCACGACCACGCAGCTCTTACATTCAATGTGCTTTCCCGCATTGAATTTTTTTTTTTTTTTTTTTTTTCCCTTGCGTGCCAAGGATAAGTGTTAAATTAGTGTTTTTCTTTATCATTGTCTTTGCCTTGACAGATGCAGTCAGAGTGGAGACTGTTCTCTCAGGCAGGGTTAAAGACTGAGAGTTTTTTTTTTTTTTCCCAAACCCGAACTTCTGAAGGAGGCAGCGATAGTTTATGACTCAAGAGGTTGAGTGAGAACAGAGAGGGGGGGGCAGTTTGGGTTAAGGGGGAGGGCGGAGGGGTGGGTGAAGCGGGTCGGCCTCTCTGGTCTCTTTGGTCTCCTTGCTGTGGTTTTTTTTCCACATTTGGCTGGCAGACAAGTGCATTGTGCATGAGCCCTCTCTGATGTGGCGCTGTGACGATGAGTAAGCACACATATGATGGAGTGGGTACGTGTGTGGTATCCAGAGCTCTGCCTGACACATGGCCATAAGGAAACTCAGAGGCAGGAATCATGAGGGAGTTGGGAATATATATTACATAGCCTTTTTACAGGCCAAGCTTTTCCTCCTGTCTAATTAGAGGACAAGCTGCGGGTTCTGCCAGTTACGTAACTTCCTGGTGAAGAAGTGATACATTCAACATGACACATCTGGATAAATTATTCATAGATTTGGGTCCAGTTCAAGGATATAGAAGAGGATAAACTCACCTAAACTCTACTAAGAGTTTCCATTCTTTTTTATTTGCATTAAATAATTCTTATGCCAGACACTCGTGATGTACATCACTGGTTCTAAACAAGCATCGCCTGCTCGTAAACCTCCGTCATAGCTTCCATATGAGCTGACAGAACCCAAGATTGTTTGGTTATGGTGGTGCTTCAGTGATTTAGCAGCTCACATTAAAAATGTGAGCGAACGGATTTAGGAAAGAATCGTTAAACGTGAAGCAGCGGAGGCCGAGGGATCTCAACTTTCAGTCTCCAGTATGGCTGAAGCCTCTAAAAGGCTGGGTAAATGTAATTTATCCATAGATATTTAGTTATTTAGTTATTACATTTTTTATTTTTCTTTCTTTGAGATCCTCATTTGAGAAATACCTCAGTTTGTCTCGTGTATATGTTTGTCCGTTTTCTTTATAGGGTTTGTTATTTACTTTGTGAATATATACCTGAAATATATACCTGGAAAAAAAGAAAAGTACAAAAACGCAAAGAGAATGAAATGACTGATTGTGCTTGTGAAGGCAAGAAGCTTTGCAATAAAGTATTTTAAAAAAAGCCTCTAAAACGCTGAATCCTACAATTCCCATTATTGAACTCAACAGAAGGCCTTTCTTTTTGTGTCAAATGTCCTCATCTTTCAAACTCCAAGCCCCCCTCAGGACACTTGATGAAGGCTATGTGACGTTTGAGCTGAACTCAACATGACCCACGTGACATCACTATGACATCATCAGCGGTATTTTCTCAGACCCATGAAAGTTTAAACAGTTTCTTTTTTTGTCACAGGCTTAGATTTGCAAGACATTCATGTTTTCTTTACTATTATATCAGTGATAATTCTGCAAACTATTTAATTTATTTTAATGGCTTGGAGGAGGAGGAGGAGGAGGAGGAGGAGGGATTTATATGAATCATTATGAGTCACATCAAGCATCATTGAATGTGGTTCTGCTTCCTAATTGCAACTTGTAACTAACGGTAACAGATTAACACTGAATAAATGTTTATCTAAAGATTTACAGCTAAAAACAGAAAGTAAATTATAGTATTGGAAGCGACACTGGGTTCAGTTGTTAACAGCTTATTACCGGTCTATGACGCGGTATTAAATAATTCATTAACTCTCAGTAGAAGCTGCGTTCTGTAAACACTTCATAAAGCATACTTTATTAACCAAGAAAAAACATGTGGCATAACAAGCTGAATGCTAACAACAGCAGTCCTACAGTGCACAGGGCCGTTGCTAGGAATTCTGGGCCCCCTTAAAGAATACTAAAGTGGGCCCCTATACCCACCTACTTTTACAGTTTTTTTCTTAGACTACGTATGTATTATCATTTTTTATTTAGCCTACTTTGTTTTGATGCTAATGCAGCATTACTATGAGTATTAGTCAGGGTCTTATGCAGAATAATTCAGTCATACAAAGATTAGACTACTGGGGTTTTTGTGGGCCCCACTGGGCACTGGGCCCCTAGAATTATCATCACCTTTCTCCCCTATACAACGGCCCTGAGTGTGCAGCCAGCTCTTAGTTAGCATGTTAGCATGCCATAGTGTATTTGCTGCTGCTTTTAGATATTTAATCACAAACAGGAGTTACTTGTCACCAGTATTTCTTTGGCTTTTTAATGACACTTTTCCTTTGAACCTCAGCCAGGGGGGGTGGAGGCTGCATCTTCTGCATCTCATTCATCTTAATGTTAAGTATCATACAGTACTGCTTCCGTGACTCCGGCCCAGCCTCCACCTGGCACACCCAGGAGATCAAACCCAAACGCTGAGGGTTTACTGCGCACACACACCGCTCAGCCTGGGTCGGATGGCGTGTTTGTTCAGTCAGAGGTTTTGGAGTAGCTCAGGCCGAGCCAAGAACGTGTGAGTGGGTTCAGGCTGTGTGTGTCAGCGAGGTGGGCCCGTGTTCATCACCATCAGCTCATAATGACGCCAGCACCACCACTGTTATCGCAACCTCTCTTTGTGGGTGGTTTTCCTCTGTGTGTGTGTGTGTGTGTGTGTGTGTGTTTTGCAAGTGTGATTCAATAGCGCTACTGCCCTTGATCCCTCTCATTCTCTTGTTCCTCTCTCCTTTGCTTTCTTTCTTCTCCTCTTTCTCTCTTCCTCTGCTTTTTCCCGTGTCAACATCAGAAACTCCCACAGAACTCCCAAGCAGCTCAGATTCAGAGGAAGTCCTTCCTGGGATTAATACACACACGCACCGCTCTGCACACACACACACACACACGCAGGCGTAAACTTCCTCGTCAGATTTACCCTCTCTCATTCGTCCTCCCACAGACATCCTGTTTGTCTCCTGCAACTCCTCTGCTCCCTCTCAGATGAACATAAGCCAGGGAGGCATGGAGTAAACACAAGGAGCACTTACTGAGGAGGAGGCGGCCGCTCGGAAAAAGCACAAAGAAACTCCACAGAACAATTCCTGTTGATCGGGTCTCTAGCTCACATTTTCATGCTCTGTCACCTTGTGTTTTTTTCTGTCTAAATTTAGAACTTGTTGATGCTGTGGACTTCAACTCACTGACAATCAGATTTACCCAGGATCTGGGACCTCGACAATCATATTACTGCCACGTTTTTCGAGCAGTGCTCCTGGAATGAGAGAAACCTTGTTGATTTTTTCTGTAATCAGTTTCCATTATCTCTCCCGGCGGTGGTAGGCATCAGCTCTCCGTCCTGTCTTCTCATCCGTAGAGTGGTCTATCCAATCCATTTTACCCATCTGCCAATCTCCATCATTCTGATCTTGGTTTGTCCCCTCTTCCCTCTCTTTTCTGTCTCCCTTCACTCCATCCGTGGCTAATCCATTACATCTTCTAATGACTGTTGTTGCGCTCTATAAAGAAAAGTGTGAAGTGGATTGGCATTTCTGAAGCCATATGTGTGTGTATGTGTCAGTAACCATCTCCTCCCCACCTTCTGTGTGCAGCATTAGCCTGTATACTATAGGATCTGTATGTTCACAAAGAAAGTAGGCTACAGCTGTCAGAAGATTTCAACCATAAAATACTCTCTGATCAATTTGGTTCCAAATCTCCTATTGGTTTATATAAGACTCATTTAATTGTGCCTATAGGTTGATGGTTCCCAACCTTTTCCTATTCAATGAAAATTTCAAATATGTAGGAGGCCCACATTCAACCTGCATAACTATATGGAGGTCTAATGCCATATCATTTATTTAAGTGATGAGAAGCAAACATTCATGACTGAACTGAGACCAGGAGCCACAACTGTTCCTCTCTGTTTGATGGGAGGGAGATCACTTGTCCTATAACCCTCTGTCTCTTGACGTTCTTCCTGTTGCTAACGAACTGTCAAGTCATTGATGAAAGCTCTTACTGCAAAATCACACTGAGATAGCAAACAAGTATTCAGTGTGGTCCAGTAAGAACTTAATCCTGCCACTGGCTTATCCCAGTGATAGGGATATGCTATAATATAAAGAAAGAAAAGGACAGTTTAAGGAGTTTTTAAACATGTTATTTCATTTTAAAACATTTCAAAACATTTTTCACTGATTTGTAAATGATTTATTGTTCCACTTGCAGTACCTTAAAGGCCCACCAGCAGACCTGGCCCACAAGTTAAAGGTAACACCAAAGCACCTGTGTTATTTAAGGAATGAGCCCATAAACACTCTGTCTCAGCTCTTCAAATCATTTTAGCCTCATTTAGCTCTTTTTTTTATTTATTTTTTTTAGATTATCTGACATTTTAGCCATATGATAGTGATAGTGAGGAGAAAATGAGTTATGCTAGGAGTTATTTATTACTCAGGGTCATGTAACCCAAGGAACCAATCCGGTTGTAATTCTCTGTCAACACATGGAGAGATTTAGCATTAGCACAACCAGTAACACTGTCAGCCACTGCAGGTCACAAGCTAACAAACAACAAATGCTAAATAAAAGATGCTATCTATTAACTGTTCTGACACGTCTGGTTATCTCTCTAAAGTGGAATCAAAGTGGGCTTACGTTACTCTGCGTAACGTTAAACACAATTTTTTTGCTGTCTCATTAATCCCTCTTTGGTTTTTTTAAGTTAAATAATTAATAGGTCTGGCGTTGGAGTGAACCCAGCCATGGCCATCTCTTCCCCAAGTCCAAATATAAGAATGACTTTACTTTATTAAAGCAGAAGTAAGCGATCCGGTCGTTTTGGCTAATGCTGCGTTCCAGGCAGGCTTTTGAAACCGTAAATTACAGCTTCAAGTCACAACTTACGACTTTGTAGCGTTCCAGGCAACCCACTCGTGTTTTTCCGACCTGTTTTACCTGTGAAAGTGCACTATAACGGCCACTCGTAACTTCCGACCGGTGAACTCGTACCAGATCGAACTGGTATGACTTCACAGGTCGGAAAAACACGAGTTACGGGCTGCCTTGAACGCACCATAACAGTCCTCGTCCCTACGTGACCACATTCACGCGCATCCCTTGGCTGCACACACAGCCCTGCATGCCGTTCTCTCTCCTCATTGGATAAAAACTGTAGGATACGAGAAAAGTTTTCTCCTCGGCTCAGAGCAGAGCAGAGTGACTGACAGACCCGTGTTTCAGTCCAAACACTCTATATAAGTGATTGCTGTCGGAAGATATAACTATTTAAGACTTATATTAACACAAATATATCGCTTACTTCTGCTTTAAGCCCCAAAGGGAAATTTGTACAACTTGGTCTTTCTTGAACTGCTTTCTAGCTTTTCTTGAAATTCTGTAGACGCCCAAATCGCCACCAAACATTCAGTTTCTTTAGCAGATCACTGCAAATTCTTTCTCTTCCTTCCTGCTCATCTTCACAGCCTAGAATACGACATACCCACCGATGATGTCACGGTTCGCAGGGAAGAACCAACTATTTTTTGGTTTCCTTGAGAACCAACTTTTCAGGTTCTGAACCTGTTATTTTTTCGGTGTGAATGCGCCGGCTGGTTCAAAATTGGGTTTGGGAACCAGAACCAGCACGGAGCCCTGCCGGTGTGAAACCCCTAGAAGTGTAGATGTGCAGCCAGCCCCAGTGTTTTATATTTCTTATGTGCAAAAACCACATTAAACAAAAATATCTTAGTCACGAAGTTACAGAGAGTAACTATAATTGGTTGCACAGTAAAGATAGAGATTAGCACATAATGAAGAATGGCCCATTCCATGGAGACCCGTGATAAAAAGTCATTTTCGCCAGACACGACTCTATTACTCCGGCACTGACATAAACTCTGCAGTTATTTGAATTGCGGGTATTCCTGGAGATATTACCGGAATAGGCAAAGCTATGGCTTTCATATGGCTATCATACCTCGCCACACACACACTGCTCACAGCGAGGACACAATCGAAAAATAAAAAACATCTCCTCATCTAACAGTTATGGTGCCCTTGAAATCATAAAGGGCCATTCTGAGACAAATTAGCAGTTGTAGTCGCTCTGCTGGAAGCCCCAGTGTGCCAGTCAGCGGCGCTCCCCTCTGATTTAAGACCATGAGCCTTCAGTGCTCAGCCACATCCACATGACAACTCTCTCCATTCATATGCTTTATGGAATCATCACTGTCGCTACCCAGCAAATGAGCGCAGCAATATTTAGGACAAATGCCACTGTCGAATGGCCCCGCGAAACAATGCTTTTGAATATTTAATCACTCCGAAAAGCCATATTAAAGCCGGGGAGGAAGATGACATTCATTTCTAAAGCTGTGTGGGTGTTGCAGGGCTGTATACCTCACAGGGAGGTACCGGGATTAGCAGTCGGTGCTGAAGCGCTGCTGTGGCTGATGGGTTGTTTGTGTTGCAGGGTGCAGTTTCCTCAGCGCAGCGAGGTCTGGCTGCCAGAGAGGCTGTGGAGCGCGCTGGCTGTGGCCTCTGCTGACTGGCTTTCTACACAGCGTCTGTGGAGGCAGAGATAAGCGGCGACACACACGCGGCGCGCACACACCACTCTGTTGACGTATGACGTCATGGGCGGATTTTGCATGTGTCTGTGGGAGTGTGCGGTGTTTTTTGGTTAATCTATTTTTAAGAGCCAGGGGGCATCTGGGTGAGGCTCCAACAGGATCCTGTGGCCAAAAGTTCAGAGACACACAGACAGGGAGAGAGAGCGGGGCGAGCAGCCGTGTGGATGAAATCAGAGGGAAGGAGGCGAAAGACATGAGAGTTGATGGTGTGAGCTATACGGACAGGCCTAACAGCCTCAGAAGCAGCACATTGCCCCCCTGGTTATTTTCCATTTACTCCCATCGCATTCTCACAGGCTCCGGTCACAGAAAACAGATCACCATATGTATTATTAATCCAAACATCTCCCTTCCTCCCACCGGGTCGAGTGGCCCTCAAAGCTGTGCAGCCCTCCCTTTGCGTTTGGAGGCAGGGCCAGCCTCCCTGCGAGGCAGCTCCAGCTAATAGCCTGTGAAATGACTGGGCTTTTGTTGGTCAGGAGGCTCACTGGAGGCCCGGGCAGCTTATTTATGGAGCCACTGTGGTCTTTTCTCCTGGCCTCGACACCTATAAATACATGAGGAAGGTTAGCCTGCTAAAACAAACAATGATGTGAGCTTATGCCGTCTGAAATAGAATATGCAATTCTGCAGCTTAGCCCACTATAAAAAGAGCTGGAGTCTATCTTTAGGTGGGGGGGGGGGGGGGGGGGGGGGGGGGGGGGGATAGATTTAGAACTGCGGCGTGAATGCTGGTTCAGATCTAGAGATGACTTCAAGACCTAATAAGACAGTATTAGAGTTTAGGCTGTATTGACCTGCACTATATTTAGTGTTCGACCTCCTACTCTCAGTGCAAAATGTTTACAGTGGGTTTTAAGGCAACCACAGTGTGAAGGTAGACTTCTACTACAGTGACGCAATGTAGTCAAACCTTTATTTTCTGAAAATTAACCTGGCACAACTTTCAAATATGTTTCTCATTTATATGATTTATATTGTGTGTTTTTTTTTGTTTTTTTTATTCTAAATCATTATACCTGACTTCCATGGCCCAGAACACGTAACGGTCAGGTTGTAGTTGGAAGAGACTAGGTGTCAGTGAAATAGGTGATGGCAGGCAGGTCCCGAATGTTAAACCTGGACAGGTTTCAGCACATATATATATATGGTAGAACAGCACGAGCGTGCCAACAGTGGGAGCTACGGTTACGGATCTGCATAATGGATATACAAGG
The DNA here is from genome assembly GCF_905171665.1 of Trachurus trachurus. NCBI lineage: Eukaryota > Metazoa > Chordata > Actinopteri > Carangiformes > Carangidae > Trachurus > Trachurus trachurus. The sequence goes on along the minus strand of NC_139904.1, from coordinate 21,945,280 downwards.
AGCTCTTGTTAGTGTCTGGGTTTAGCTGAGCAGGGCTGAGCATACAGCAGACAGGACTGGAGAGCAGCCCAGTCCTGGAGATGGCAAACGTGGTTAAACTGATAAAACTGTCATTACCGTGTTGCAGGCAGCTGGCGAGGTGCAAGGGCGAGAGAGCAAGAGTAAGAGAAAAATGTGAGTGAGGGAGCACATCCTGTAAGGGCTGCTGGTTTGTAGACTTTCGGTTTAGACCAATGTACACGGCTGATATTAGCCTTTCAGATATTGGCCCATCGCTGTTCAGATATATAAGGGTTTGTGTTTTTTTTTTCGGGTCACAGCTCTTAACCAAATAATTAACCCTAGCAAGTGTAAAAGAGGTCAAATGTATTAGAGCTTCTTTTAGTTTGTCCTCCATTTTATCAGTACTTATTACCTCCTCCTCTCACACTAATACACTTCCCTGTTCCCTCATATTATAGAAACAAGATAAAAAGAAGCTTGTGGGGAACAGTTCGAGTGTAAAGTTAATGTTTGGCAAATACATTAAGAAATGAAATGATCTGATAACAACATACAGACATATGTGTTATCAATAGAAGTAAAAACTAAATGAAAGCTATCTTTTGTATTTAGGATTATGGCATGAGAGATTATTAGCAGTAAAATAAGGTGATAATCTAACTGCAGTTTAGCTGTCTGTTGAACTGACTGTGTTTGTGGTCTGATTTTGTTGTTGCTGCCTCAGTGATTAGGTAATTATAAATGATAGAAGAGATCAGTTCTCAATAGAGTACTGGAGGGATGATGATGTATTGTTGTTGGCCAACCCAGTAGTTAGAGTCACCACAGTTCCCTTGACAAAAAGCCAATGGGGTTTTCCCACTGGCTTTTGGCATGATGACAGAAAATGAGCTCTGTGACAAAGTTTGTGAAGTAAATAGCTAATGTCGGACTAAAAGCTGCATGAATTCGACATCAACATTACAAATCTTCCAATTAGTTTGTTCTGATGTTTAATTCAGTGCATATAGGCTACCTCTTCTACGAAACCCTCTCATACCAGTTTGGAGAAGTGCATTTATGAACACAGTGAGGTCAGAGTAGATCACTTTTCATGTTCAGCATGATGATGTTAAACAGCACTGACCACCTCTGTAGTCTCATTTACACACTGTTGTCATCAAGCATTTCTCAAAGGGAGTTTAAAGGGATAGTTCAACATTTCAGCAGATTTTTGAGCATTATTTGTGGCTACAGTATGAGTGGCTTTTTTGATGGCGGTTGGCTGGTGGAGAAATCGACAGTATATTGCTATCATGTGGTCTTTGCTGAAGTTGCTACAACTAGAGAAGCTAGCAGGTCGGCAAACTTGATCTCTCGAGGGGGGTTCTTACTCAATGTCACGGTGTGTTAGACCATGGGTTAAACTTACACCGAAATATCCCTTTAACTTTGAGATGAGGGAACAAGAGGGACTGAATTTCTAACTTATTTACTTTTTTCTCTTCCTGACAGTAACTTGTCCACATCAGGCAGAATTGATAGACTCATGTAGCACATGAGCTAACACTAGCTAGTTGTTTATCCTCATTTTGGTCATTTCCATTGTTATCTACCTCCAGGACATGACTATCATTTTATTTGTTGGTCTTCCTGTATTCAACCAGTTGAATAAAGTTGTGGTAGATATCACAGGGTTTTATTAAAGTTAATGAAAGTTTCAGGTCACTCAGCTTGCTACCTGCCATTGGCCAGTTACAAAATGATGGACAAAACTTCAAAAGCACGACTGATGTTGTAACAAACCACAGTTATGCTTTCGTGTCTCGTTCTGCCTTCAGGAGCTGCTGAATCAACTCCAAATATTTCATGCGTTTTAATGGAGCATTTTGGTTTCTCATGGTCTGATGCTGCTTCACAGGTTTTTTTCTGCTCTGAACAAATGATGAAAGAGCCACTGAAAATACTTAAGTTTTCGCTATCAGCAGTTTAAATCCAAAAATATCAGTACTGGCCTTGAAAACCCATAAAGGTCAAACCCTAGCAGAGTTAGATCCTGTAAAATCAAACATGCTGTTCAGCCGTGCTGAGAGAGGAAAAGGGGGAGCAGTGCGAGGGAGGGAGAGAGGAGGGTTTGGAAGGTGTTATGTTGCAGTATGGTGCCAGGGGAGCTGTGAGGCTTGGCAAAGAGGTGTGTGTTCACATCCCCAGTTTCCCTACTGCTGCTGGAGAAAGGGGAGGGAAAGAGTGCGAGGGGAAGGAGGGTGAGATGAATGGAAAGACAGTAGGCGGGGAGGCTACGGAGACATACGCCAGGAACAATTTACCCATCTATCACTCTCCTCCGTTAATCAGAAAGTAAATGTGTGGCGTGGTTGCAGAAGAATCCCAGGTTCTTTGTGTCATTACGTGCACAGATCTCTGAAATGACAGCCCCTCAAAACATTTTCATCCCAGGTGTAAATACACCACACTGATCTGTCCTGCTGGGTTTGTACATGCTGCAGCTGGACAGGTATATGGCTGCAGGATGTGAGTGTGCAAGATTTAGTTTTTGTAGCTCTGCCCCAAGTGGCAGGCTTGTTGCAGATGCTATAAAAGACATTCTCTTACAACCATATGAACATGTACACCATACTGAGAGAATAAAACCACTTACATAACCACTTACCCTAATCCAAATGGATTTGTGTTTAAACCATAAAGAACTTTCATTTTGTGTTGATTTTGGCGACCCATGTGGACAAAAGTGGTAGTTGTTTTGCCAGAGTGAAGACAAATTCCCATGAGATCGAGCGCGCACTGTATTGTTGTAAAGACGCTTATCTGGCTTGCGTGTGCTGTGCCAGAAGTCTTTTTGTCCAGTGGACCGACCCGACCACTGCCCCCCAAAGGTTTAGAGTTACAGTACTGTATTAAGAAATAGCTTATCTTTCCACTGATGGCCTCATTTGCTGTTGGGGGTCGCACTGAAACATCAGCAGAAACGAGAAACTTTTGCTTATCCAGTCGGGGGCAGTTTTTCGGCAAGCAGTCTCTGCATTTGCCTCGAAAACAACTCTGTCTCGTAACATTCCGTTATTATCTCATAGTGTGGTGAATGTGCAGGTCACAACTTGTCCACCAGAGCGTTTTGGAGTTGTTGGATTGTGTATTTGATGAGTTTAAAGAGGGAAAACAAGAAATTCCATTAGCCTCTGTAGTGTAGCTCTGAGCAGCTTGCGGCTCTGCTCCGCCGTTCTAAAAGTAGCTTGCACCGACAATTAAAGGTATAGAACCTACATCTAAGACTATAGGGATTAGGGCAGTGAGCCAATTTGCCAAAATATTGAATTATCCCTTTAAGAAAAGGATGAAAATGTCATTGATCTGCCTTTTTAACAAGATAGCTGATGTGGTGCAAATCAGTGCTGATTATTTGTGGAGGCCTGCTGACGGATAAACAAACCAACCAACCAACCACAGGGGCACACAGAGAGTACACACCTCTGGTAACTGCACTGGCTAACATCATACACCGGACCAAGAAAGTCAAGGTTCTCTTCTTCTCTTCATGTCCCATCCCTCCACCAAGTTTGGTGCAGATCAGTTCAGTGCTTTTCGTGGAGGTAGTAGATGCATCTTTTCTTTCTAATTGTCGTAACATATCAAAGTTACACATTATTAAAAACTGTAGAATTCATTGTTATAATATCTTAATCGGTTTTTGGTTATTTTTCAATCCCAAAATGTCTCACTGCTGAAACATATTGATATATTATGATTTGAAGGGTTATGGTAGATCAATCAGTCAATCAATAACATTTGATTTTGTAATAATTTATATATATTTAACCAAACAAATCACAGTATATACTATAATTTTTATTTCGTCAATGAAAACTTTTGATAGTGACCATTACATTTCGTTTGCCACAGCTGAATCAGACAGTCAACATTTTTGTACTTGTAAGTGTTGCATGTGCAGTAAGGAAAGAGCAGACACACATCTGACAGTAAATATCTGAAAAAAGCACATTACAGTGCACACATTTCAGATTACACCCCACTCAAGAGTTATTAGGTAGTTTGGATCTCGAGCAGAGTGCAAGTGCAAAGAGGAACGTACACACATTGATTTCTCTATCCATAAAAACATCTCCCACTGTGGACTGCTTCAGAATCTTTTCAGTTTTATTTTTTCTCGATGATTTACTGGGTCATACAACCCTGTTTGATTTCTCTCAGTCACTCATGTTGGTGCTTTATGTCTTTCTCCCTTAAGGCACACATAGAAAGTAACTGACACGGGCAATAATAGAAAGAAGGACCTGACAACACAACGCTCAGACCTTTTTAATTTGAGTGACAATGCTGTGCGATCGCAGATGGAGATTCTTATCCAATAGGTCAATTTGAAGTGGTCCACACGATTATGTCAGGAGTGAGTGCATTATGGGAGCAAAAAAAGGGTGGTATTGTACAGTAGGTGTACAGTACTTTACAGAACTCCATCATCGAGGACAGTTGGATGCAGACGTTCATGCTTCTAAGCCATTGAATGGACAGACTGAACTGTTTATCACACACAAAGGCAAAATCAGTGATGTAGATAATTAGAAAAACTCAACGCGAAATGCCAGAGTAATGTTCTCAAAATGAAGGCCCATGCTCTCGATCAAAGATAGGAAAGAAACTTCATATGAATGCTCTATAAGCACTGAATGTAATGATGTATTCAATAAGCCAGTTTCCATTGATTTTTGGTGCATTTTGTTCATTTTTCATTTCATCAACTTTTCCTCCTTAGCAAGTGTAAAAACTTTTTGATATCTGTTTTTTCTGGAATTTGGTCTGTAACAGCTTCTGTATGTTGCTCCACTACATTCACCTGCCACTGCCTACTTCGTCCTGGGCAGGTAGTGTAGTGCATGTTGGGCTGCTGAGGCATTTTATCTGAAAATAGCAGCCTGCTGGAGCTGAAAAGGACACCATGAGGGCGCGATGAGTAATCCACCCGAACCTAAACAGTTTCTGTAAAGATTTTTAGTCTTCATCTCATCATTTTACACTGAGCATCTAGGGTGCACTGATTGGTGAGCTTGTGGCGGCAATGATACATTTGCCCGATCCACCTTTATGCAACAACACCAGAGAAGGAAAACAAGCGAACCCACTGGACAGAATGGATTTTCCAAACTTGGATTACTGTTATGAGAATCCTTTTTAACTTTGTATTTTTCTATTTCTTCTATTTAGTTGTGGACACTTGGGGGGACTAAAGGAACATAGCGGCCACATCAAAGGTACGAGTCACCATGCTTCGGCATCTTGCTGGTTTTCCTTGTGTGTGTTGCTCTGCTTCTTCAAATCTAACATGACCATGTCACTGGTTACCAGGTTTGTCTCCCACATGAAGCGGGAACTGTTGTGTCCTTGGGTTGAAAACATAATAATCCAGCGCCAAATTATGACTAGTTTTTGAAGCGGTGCTTGAAGTAGTAAAATGTTTGTAATTCATTCATCCCACAGTCCACTGCTCCACACACTGAGGTCTTTGTGCCATAACAAAGTGGATTTATTTTTCAGCATAGCTACAAAATAAATCTCTCCTGGCCTTCTTTTGAAGTAGTTGTGCGCCGTGTTGTTTGCCTTGCTCACAGCTGTGCCATGCTGAAGGACACACTGACATCTGCAGGACTTCAGGCCTGGACTCCCAGTGAGGTTCATGGTGTCAACATCAGTAAGTGCACATGGGTTTGGTATTCTCATCTTGCTTTGTAGCCTTGCCTTTAGAAATCAGTATCACAAACAGAAACAGATCTATTGCCAGGTAGTTATACAACTTAGTTTTACAGCTACAAAGAATTTGCTTTGGTGATTGGTGACAGGCAAGGTGTATGACACTTGATTCATACATGATGGATTTAGGTGGATTCAATCTGAATCTGATGTTCCTCCTTAAGAAATGTTTCATAGTTGACCATTTCAGTCAAATAAGCATGTATTTATTAAAAAGATGATTCTTTAATCAACCTGTTTTGTAAAGATAATGACTTATTCCTTTCAACGATGCACTCTATGCACAGTGGTAGCTTATAGTTTTAATTTTTCAATAAGTTATTAATATTATAATTACATCTTCACAAAAGAATAACAGACTCTTCCTGGTGTGGAATGAAGTGAAGGAGTTTGGTGCTTTTAATAGATAATATCTGTTTTCAGATCCTCGTTTGAAGCTGTTTGTTAATATTTCATCATTTGAAGGAGTCAAATTTCTTGTACATTTTCTAATTCAAATCAACAGAAGAAGTCAGAAAAGCACACTATGTACTTTATTCATCAAAGAGTTTAAAATCCAGGCAGTGTTATTGTCAGTATGATGTGTTGTAGCATAGCAACTTTCTGGAGCACAGGAGGAGGATGGTTATACTCCTCAAATGTATCCAGGTTATTAGTTTATATTCAATGAATATCCATATTCAATATTCAAACCTTTATGAGCCTGAACGTAACAGAGAGGAGTAAGAGACTACAGATACGATGTCAGATTTGTTTTGGAAGGTTGTACAGAGGATTGTTGTTCTGAATCAAAACAAAAAGAAAGAGAAGAAGGTGAAGTCTGACAGAGTGTGATACTACCAGGCTTCTGCTGTTGATTTGATGTGTGAATGGTGGAGAATGTGTCACTTCCACTCTGGCTTGAACATCTTTTTTCTTGCCGTCGCCAAACAGGTGCAACCAGACGGGGTGACAAACACTCAGACTTTAGTGTTTAACATCACAACGCTCCACAGACAAATACATTAAAGGGATATTTCAACATTTTGTCAAATTCGCCTATTGCCATAATCCCTATAGTCTTAGGGGTAGGTTCACTACCTTTAATTGTCGGTGCAAGCTGTTTTTAGATCGGCGGGGCAGACGTGAGCTCTGCACGCCTCATCAAACTCATCAAATACACAATCCAACAACTCCAAAACGCTCTCGTGGACAAGTTGTGACCTGCACATTCACCACGCCATGAAATAATATTGTAAAGTTACGAGACGAGTTGTTTTCGAGGTAAATCGGAACTACATTACCGACACGGCTGCTCGGCAGAGTGACTTCAAATGCGAAAGTAGTTCCGAGTATTTTCTTCATGTGTCGTAATGTTACATAATTATACGTTATTATTTCATAGCGTGGCGACAACCTCCGCACGAGAGTGTTTTGGCGTTGTTGGATTGTGTATTTAGTTTGATGAGGGAAACGTAGAAATACCATGAGCCTCCGTTGCATTAGCTGAGCAGCTAGCGTCTCTGCCCCGCCGATCTAAAAACAGCTTGCACTGACAGTTAAAGGTAATGAACCTACTGCTTAGACTGTATAGGGATTGTGGCAATAGGCAAATTTGCCAAAATGTTGAACTATCCCTTTAACAATATGTACAATAAACAGCGGAGTTCTTTCTGCGGTTAGTTCCCGTGTCAGAAAACAAGGCCAAATAAAAACACACCACTGAAGCAGAAAAAAAATAAATCCTTCTGTTGTTCCAAGAATGAAAATGATTTTATGACAAGAAGTGTTAAGATGAACTTTTTTTGTGGTACACAAAAGCCTATAGTATTTTTGCAAACAAACACACACACACAAACACACTCAAGTGTTGGAGCATAAAGTAAACCTGACGCCCAGAGGCTGCTGTTACTGCAGTGTGAAGTCAGTTGAGGTCATTAGGATGATTTTATGAATACAAACTATTTCAGATGAAGTATTTATGACAAGAGGCTGCAGTTGGACCGGTGATTAGTCCAAGATCTCTTTCTTGGAACCATTAATTAGTCTCCCACCCAGCGTGAAACACCTAATGCTGCTTTTTAATACAAAAGAAATAAAAAGCATTGATCATGAGGGATCAATAGGATGCTGCCCTGCAGATCTGTGTGTTTGAACATTTCTAAACATTTGAACAATGTTGTTGTGAAGTGAACGCTCCCCTGCTCCCCCACCTCCTCTCCCTCTACTCGTATGTGTGTGTGTGTGTGTGTGTGTTGTGCCTGAGCTGGGAGGGGAGACCGATGGAGGGTGCGGGGTGAGTTTAGGTGAGGCGAGGAGGGGAAGAGCAGGGTGATGACACCAGAGTGAAACTGAAGGTGTTGCTGCGCAGGACTGGCGCTCTGTGGTTTGGGATTGCCGCTGATGTAAAGTGTGATCTGTCTGTCACTTTGACTCACTGTCAACAGTCTTTGCCCCCATTAAATGCCTCACCTGCTGCTGCGATCTGGTCCGCACTGTGGTTTAGAAGTGGCACAGACAGTTTGGTGTCATGTTGTCGGGGGGGGCTCGCCTTATTGGCTCTCAGCGGCACGGGCACGCCAACTGTTAGATCCATGCTGGAAATGACTGGAATGACTCCACTGGTTGCCAGCAGTAGGTGTGCGTGCACATTACATTTATTCCTCTCAGAGAAGCATGACTGTGTGCTGCCCGGCTGCCCCGGTGCAAATGGAAGCATGGCGTCCAATTTAAATGCTAATTTCCTCATGGCAGGAGTCAGTATTTGGGTAACAGAAGCTTGACAATGCAGGTTAACATACAGTTGGTTCCACATTACACTTGTTGATGGAGAAGTGTATTGTGGATCACATAACATAAGAGACTGATACTGAGTGAGAAACATATTTTGTGCATGAGTCACTAATTCAAAAACAAATTGATCTTAGGTGTTTAGATTCAGTTTTCCTCTATGCTCAATGGTCACGTATTAGATACTTTCCAGTTAGTGTTGAGTTTACTGTCATTACTTTAACATTTTACAGAGGGATCTCAGGGATCACTTTTGTTTTTAATTTTAAAAAATAATACCATACCTCCAGTGAAGGCAAATGGCTCATTTAAAACAACAGAAACCTTTATCTTTACTTACCACAGTGTAATATCAGTTCCTCAGCTTTAGTTCCTGGCTCTCTGTTCTGATGTATCCGAATCCACAAGCATGTGGAAATTTATATTATACTGCACTGTGCCAGAAGTGGAACAGGAAGTCTAGTCTGTGGTGAAAAAATAACTTTAGTATAAACTTTGTAGAAGTTCTTTGTAAGATCCTGTATAGTTTTCTCCTAATCCCATAACGTATTGTTCCCTGGTACATACAGGTATTAGCTCCTGTACTGGTACACTGATATTTTATCCAGTTATAAGACAGTCCTTGATGGAGATGCACATGGAGGTGAAGAGCAAAGTCAATATCAAAATAAAGTCAATAAGAAAGTTGACTTCCATTCACTCCCCATTCCCCTCATTACAATACTGTACAACCACTTTCAGAAAATGGGATGTGTGTATATATATATATATATATATATATATATATATATATATATATATATATATATATATATATATATATATATATATATATATATATATATATTGGAGTATTAAAGCAATATATTGTACAGACTGTTATGAAAAATATATCAAAATAGAAACTAGAAACAGCAGAACAAGCACAAGGATGCCTAGTTGGTGTGTGTTAATTATTGCACATGGTGAGTTTGTCAGTACTTGGCGTATGTGGTCCACTGGGTGCGGTGTTATATTATGTATGGATTGTGTATACACATTGTCTATGAAAAAGCGGGAATGAGAAAGAAGGAGGTTGTTGGGAAGTGAAGTAATGCTGTTCACTCACTGCAGACTTCTGATACTCTGCATGTACAAGGCTGCTTCTCTGAAATGTTCTCAGTTGCCCACTAAATAAAGAATTGTAAAAAGTCAAAGAGATTAGACAGTAACTAGTAATTACTCAGCATGGCGCAGGCCGCAATCTGAAACATTACCGAGTTTCCTCGTGACGTCTGTTGACATTAAACGACGCTGCACACACTTCAGTTTGTCTGCGAATAACAAGATAACACGGTTTAACGAGAGGAACGGCTACACGGGCTATTTGTTTCAATGGAGCCAGGTACTAGAGCAGAAACATGAAACAATCAAACGCTACGCAGATGGTTGCTACTTTGAAGACGAGTGCTGTGGACTGTCAGCCTTCATCCACCACTACATGCCTCCTCTGTGTCCTTTCATTGCATACAGTCAGACATCGCAACAGAACGGCAGTGAACACAAAGAGTGACTTAACTCGGCAAAACTCTAAAAATGTGAAATGTGAAAACAAAAGAGACTTTCAGTTCCTGAGTTTAGCTCTTGTTTTTTTTTCCTTCTTGGAACTGCTGGTTGAAAAGAGACTCAAGATTAGATTCTCCACAGCCATGGACAACTGTCTATCTTATTTTACACTACATCAGGCCACACAGATTTCAACAGTGTGTGCAGCACACTGATAGCAGCCCAGCCTCAGTCAGTCAAAGCAGCATCATATCTACATAAAGAGAGTGTAGAGTAGATAAGGACAAATACAAGAGTGAATGCAGGTCTCACTGAGGCCTGCTCTGATGTCAGGCTGGTTGAAGTCAATACTTTAGGACTGAGATCATCACATTATACACTTCATTTTCTGAGCTTGCTGATTTTATAGAAATATGAAAGTTCGGTAACACTTTATTTGACGCCTATCTCTATAACGAGTTATAATGCAGTTACTGTATAACTATAGTTATAAACTCTCTATTATATATAGAGACTCTATTATAATACTTGACCTTATAAGCCATAAGTTAATAAGCCATAAGTTAATAAGTTTATTATTAATACGTTTATTATTATGAAATGCTCTATGGTTTGTTATGCTTATTGTTATTCCTTATGATAATTTGAGTGTTTATAGTGATAGTTATACACGTTTATAAGCCAATTATAACACATTATAACTATATTTATAATGCATTATCGATGTGGGCATAACATATTATAATACCTGACCTTATAAGTCATGATAAAATGCTTTATAGTGTGTTATGGTTATTGTTATAAAGCATTATGATCATTTATGAGTGTTTATAACTATAGTTATTACACGGCTCTATGCTGCTCTCTGATTGGTCCATCGTTGCGTTCTGCGGTCCGTTATTTCTGTATAATGACCGTCGTCAAGTATAACAGACCGTTGCTAGGGACGCCGCACTGATCAGCGCAGCACAGAAAAGAGAAACTATGCAGGATATGTACCTTATATTTCATTTTTTACCATCATTAAATAGCTTGGGACTAATAGTGATGTTAGATAAATGTCGTGTAACTTATTACAGGGAGAGTGGAGGCTGCTTCCACATCCTGGCTGGAAACCAAACCTGCATCAGAGCCTCTGACCCGGTGTCACAGCTCTCCTCTCGTCTCAGTGGCACCGCGGCTCAGTGACACAAACACACCCCATAAACAGTAAAGTTAATCTCTTGTTTATGACAGATATGACTACACACAATACACACACTGTAACACGTGTATGGTAATACCCATCGATCCACTGATTGATTATCAAAGGCTTGAAATGCACGACCTGGAGACTCAGCAAAACAGCGGACGTGACCAGTCTTGCAGATTCGCTAAATGATGCAATTAAAAATCAATGAAAGTCGTATTTTGATCAACATTATGTTTCAACTTGATTATTTCACTCATAAACCGTGTAATAGGCGGGATAATGTATAGTTGGTCGGTTGTTATGGAGAAATAAACCCCTTTAGGTTGTATGAAACCCCTCCGCTTCGCGTTCCATACAACCTAAAGGGGTTTATTTCTCCATAACAACCTCCGAGCTATAATGCTAAACTAAGTGCTATAACTTCATTATAACTCATTATAAGTATGGTTATGCATTATAGAGATAGGCGTCAATTAAAGTGTTACCAAAAGTTCAACTCTGCCCAGTACTTTTTCCTTCCTTGGGTATAACTAGAGGGGAAAGCAGTGCCAAGTCCAGTCCAGGTGCTGACTGTAATGAGCTGCTGCTTTAGTAAATAAGGAGCTAAATCCACACACCTTGTGGCTGCAAATCCTGCGAGAGCCGCATGCAGCGCACACTCGCGCCACCATCATTCCACCTGTTAAGCTGCTGGGTGCTATACAGCAACCCGCAACCCCAGTAAGTGCCACCGCAGCGACTCGACACAAATCTGAGAGCACAAATTATGACTCTTGTGCACGAGCGGCTTAATTCATTAGCACAAATGACAAATTCCTGAGAGCGGCTTTAAAAAAAAAAAGCAGAAATAACTCCAGCTCCCCGCTGAGCTCCACAGGTCTCCTGACAAAAGTTTTCTACTCGTGGTCTGATGCTGATTTGGCTGATTTCATTCTCCTAATGATGATGTTTTACAATTTGCCGTGAAAACTGTGTGAATGTTTTTTCCCCCCTCGTCTTTGGCAACTGTTCCTCGCTGGCAAAGCGCACTATGTTTAGAGGGAGCGCTCGGCCAAATCAACATTTATGATAGACTATCCCAGATGGGATGTTGCAGATGGTCGCATGATCGGGGCCTCTATTGGGACAGTTTCAGGCCTACCCAAACAGTGTGCGGTATAATTTGTAGAAAATATTCATCCTTTTCCCTGCAATAGTGCGCTCTGTGTTGTTTTACCCGTCTCTGCTATCTGTAAAGATAAAGTTTTTTCACGTAATCAGATGTTTTCTTGGGAAAAAAAAAAAAAAATCCTCACACATCCCATATCACTTCCATTCTGCATCATCCTCATGTAACATAATTGCACACACACACAGGCGCACACACACAGACAAAATCATTCATATCCGTTCAGACGTTTACTGCAGCTGTTATGTTTGTGGCGCAGCCTAACTGCAGCGTTAATCATTTCTGCATGGTGAAGAAATCCGCCCATCCCTCTCACCCATCTCACAATTAATCCACATCCTCCACGCTTGGAAGGGTTAACACCGCGAGACGACAAATTATTCCCAGCCGTCCAGGAACCCGTGTAAGTGCCTCTCCAGCTACACACGGATTGATCGATTGCTTTGTTTATCAGTCATAAAACTATTAACAATCAATCTCTCTCTCCCCCCTCCTCTCTTTTTTTTATTCCGTCTCTCTTCCTAGAGCAGTTTTGTATATGGATGATTATACATTCATTAATGCATGGGTAGTTGTGCGTTAGTCAAATGATCCATGTGTGACTGGGATGCAGTGAACACAGATTACTGCACAGATGCCCACTGAGGAATCTTTTAATTAACAGCATGGTTTACGTCTCAGGGAAGACCTCTTTGTGGTAAGGGAGGGAGGGGGGGGAAAGTGATGGAAGCTATAGGAGTGAAGGATGAAGATGGAGATGGAGAGAAGGGAGGAGGGTGGTGGTGGGGGGGTGACCTAATTCTCAAGGGAGCTGATTGAACATGACAGCAATAAAAAATAAAATGTTGAGACCTTCTGTGTGAGCTGTAACGGGATCTGTTTAGCAGAACTTTGGTGCGACCTTACAGGGGTCAGTCACCTTTTTTTTTTCCTCCGGCTTCAGCTTGAGATGACGGCTCGGCTCGGCTCTGCTCTGCTCTGCGGATTGACTCCAAGTTTCAATCTGTTGCATAATGTCTCACCACCACTGAAGGAAAAAAAAAACTGTTGTTTTTGTCTGTTTGCATCTTTGAAGGACACAGGCTTGTTTTTTTTTTTGTTTTTTTGTCGTTTTCCAGTGATGCTGTGTCCATCTTCCTGCCGCCCGGGCCGAGCCTCCCCTGGCATTGAATAATACATCCAGACATGTTGTCAGAGATCAGTTGACCCTGAAACTATTGAATTTCACATTAAAAGCCCCGATGTGGCGCAGATAAGTGCAGAGTTCTGCCGACAGTTTTGCTAATCTATGCCCAGACCTTGCCTGAGGGTGCGCGGCGGTGAGGTAAACGTGGCTTGAGTTATGGTGCATACGTTCGCCCAATTAGCTGCAGTGTTCTGACCGTGCAAATGAAAGATGAGGGAGCCCGACAAAAAACCCTGAGACACACATTCTGTACTGTTAGCACCCAGGCAGCGTTTTTGTGTACTTTTTTCGTTAGATTTAGAAGCACAACGGACTAGCTCCAACATGAAGCTGGCAATCGCCTCGGGTTTGAACTTTATCTTTTAATATTTTGCAACTCAAGCATCACCCCGCTGGTCTGCATGCACCAGCTACTAATCGCCAACACCGGGTGATTCCTCCCACCCCAGCTGGTAGCCCTCATAACCGCAGCTTTGTTTGAGACAGCGCTCCCCCGGATAACATCAATTATTGACACTAATTCTCGAGTCTTAGCCTCAGCCCAGAGTGTCATAATCACTGGGTGCAGATAGAAATAAAAGATTCATCGGCACCGTGTTGTACTGATGGAGAGTGTTCTTATTGAAGGTAGCATACCAAGGCCCTGTTTAGCCAAAGACACAGGGATAGAGAGAAACTGTGTGTGTGTATATATTCCAGTAGGGATTAGATAACATGAGTTCATCAGGTTTACTGTTATGTTTCCTCCCCGAGGCGGATGTGCTGGCTTTAGTGTCTGTGAAGAACTCTCTCTTTCTTTCTCTCTCTCTTTTCACACACACTCTCTAACCTCACTTAACCATCTGATCTCCTCCCTCTCTCTTCCGTCGGTTTGACAGCAGAGACACAACAAATAACATGTAATGCCATTTGCAATCTCTCCCCTCCCTCCTCCTCCTCCTCCTCCTCCTCCTCATCTTGCTCGTCTTCTTTTTAACAGTGTAAATTGAGGTAAATGTAATCTGGGCGCTCATGCGCTGCTACCGCTGCTGATGATGATCGGTGACTGCTGGCTGCTGCTTGTCGTTGTGGGTTGGTGATATTTGTTTCTCGTGCTGCAACTGCCTTGCAATCCTCGTTTGCAGCCGCCCTGTCTGTGTCATGTCATCAGGAAGAAAGACAAGAGGAAAACTGATGGAGATGGAAGAAAAAACACAAGGAGGAAAGGCAAAGGGCAACAGCTGAAAGTGAGAATTTGGAGCGTGTGTAGTTTCTGTGCATTGGAAGCTGGAGCTGCACAGCCGTGATGTTCTTCTGGCTGCAGAGAAGCCGGTAATTAAAACTATGGGAAACTCCTGTGAGGGATGTTCAGGCAGAGATCTGAATTGTTGGACAATATGGAATTCGTAGCATGAACAGCAGCTGCCTCTGGATTTTTAAAAATCTTTTTGTGTGTGTTAGCTTTCACTCTCCTAATCTCGTATGCTTTCTGATTCATGCAGCCAACACGTGAAGACGAATCCTCTGCTTTTGAGTCTTTGTATTCCCCTTCTCTCTTTACAAAAACTTTATCTGAAACAGTCTCACAAGCCCCTCCCAGCCTCCCCTTTCTTTTTTTTTTTATCTCGCATGGCAAGTCAACTCAGAAACCTGTCTCTCTGTCATTTTACCGACCTGACTCCTGACTGGCGCGAGGCTGACGTGTGCCCGAATAAGGGAGCGCGGCGGTGAATAGTGGCAGCTGAAGAGGCACAGGGCTTAGCCGATCAGTAAGACACAAACTCCTCACACCAGCGAGATTTCAGCCCCAGCTTAAAGGCTTCGAGGGGAATGGATTTGGACTAACATCACATGAAATTGCTTCTTCAAAGTCTCCTTATCTAGGCACGGGGAAAATCTCAAAATGGTTTTGCAAGTGGTTTTACCGCAAAAAAACATGCAATCACGTTTCACACTTTTAAATTACATACTTAGCTATTTTCTTTAGCGGGGCAGAGGGTCAAGTGCTTAAAGATTTGTCCCTTCTTTCAGTCTCTTTCAAAAAGGTGCAATATTCTTGTTATCTTACTTTTACAGCCAGACGACCGCCCATTCTTAAAAAATGCATATTTCTAGCAGATGAATACTGATGAGCATTATAGACGTAGACGAACACACACACACACGCATATGGTGGTGGAGTCCTAGAACGATTGGACTTTTGCACACAAAAACAAACCCTGAAAGGGATGATGGGACTCCGTTCCCATCTGAGAGTCTTAAACTTGACTAATCTGATAAGTACAGAGCTGAAACCAGCGCAGTAAGCTGACTGTTGTTTGTTCACCTGAAATATGGGACATCAGCAGCATTTATAGTTAAAGCCATGATTTTTGCATGCTTGACAGTCCCATTTCCCAAATGATGCAGAACGCGCTCAGATGTGTAGGAGTGTAGGACACACACACACACACACACACACACACACACACACACACACACACACACACACACACACACACACACACACACACACACACACACACACACACACACACACACACACACACACAGACACACACACAGACACACACACACACACACATTCAGAAATGAAGTCATGCGTCGTTATTGCAACGAGAACCACCAGGGACTTCTTCACTCTGATTACAGGTGTGATGTAGTGATGCAGCTACGTACGTGGTGCTGGCATCATCACAGTCCCTATAATCAAGATGCAATTGGCCTCTTGGGTATCGGTGACTTTTAAATACACACATCTAGGGATGTCACGATTACTTGTTTTCACAATTAATCGCGGTATTAAATGCCACAATTATTTAATCGTAAAGGTTCCTAAATACCCTCACTTTCCAAAAACAGGTTATATCAGAAACATGTGGGCAGAGTAAAGGTAAATAGTACCTGAGTTAAATTACGTCAATTTACCTAAGGTAACACTGAACAGGTAGGAATTTAAATGTTAGTGCCTCATTTGTAATAAAATAAAAGATGAAAAAAAACAAACTTCAAACATTTGAATACTTCAAACATTTCCTCTGAAGGATTAATAATTGGTCATATATTAAAGGGATAGTTCACCCAAACATTTTTTGCTCACCCTCATGTCGACTAAGGGTTGGGAGAAATTCAGAGTCATCCGTGCCTTTTTGGAGTTACAGCAGTGCATGTCCATATGATGGTTGTGAAAGGGGCTCACGTTTCTTCGTCCAAAAAGACACACCAAAAAACATCCAAATACCTCCATACTGCTCGTCTATAATGTCCCTCTTGTATTGAAGCCCCGACATGAGAAATTGTTCCGAAAAAAATTAAATAAGTCTATATTTTAAGCTTGTTTGTAGCGGAAGCTCCCAGTGTCTCAGTTCACGGCTCTGCCGGTGTCAGTGCGATTTGCACTGACACGCAGTTCACGGCTCTGACACCAGCAGTATGGAGGTATTTTGATGTTTTTTGGTGTGTCTTTTTGGACGAAGAAAAATGAGCCCCATTCGCCACCGTCATATGGCAATGCAGTGCTGCGCGGAGCCCCCCTGTAACTCCAAGAAGGCACGGATGAGTCTGAAACTTCTCCCAACCCTTAGTCGACATGAGGGTGAGTAGAAAATTAGTGATGTTTGAATTTTGGGTGAACTATCCCTTTAATAGATACTTTAAATAATTAGTTTATATAATAGGTAATGCAATTATATTTTGACTATATATTTGATTTTACACATTCATAGTGTTGTAAAATTATTGAATATAATAATCATAATAATCATGATCATCATGGATTATTTCTCTGACAATAATCGTACCCAAAAAAATCTATAATCGTGACATCCCTACACACATCCCAACAAGTGAACAGCAGAAGAGAAGAATGGCAGGATGCGTTTTGTTGAGTCGGAAGATTATAATAAGTAGAGCTTATTGCAATTGAGGCCCTTTTTTTTTTTTTTTTTACATAAGGACGCCGTGCTGTAAAAAGAGGTCATGGGAACATCCAGTTAACTCTGGCCACGAAGACTGTCAGCCATCCAGGTCAGCCACAGGCAGATGTAACGGGCAGTTTCACAACAATTCACACCTCGCAGTATAATTCATGCAGCCACAGTTTTCACTGCCGCATTGTGACCTTAATGACGCACGTGACCTCGGTTCAACTCCCCCTGCAACGAAGCCACGTCTAAAGCAGAGGTCTTCATGGTTGCAAACTGAATCTGAAAGAGGACAAACAGTAGTGTGAAAGAAAAAAAAAGCTGTGAAATCACTCACTTCTGCCTCTGTATTCCATTACATCATGAGTTTTTGCCATTTTGCGGTGCTGTTCAAATGTATAGTCAGAATTATTGTACCCTGTTTAACTGGTTCATAAGTATCCCACAATGCATCTTGAAAAGTGGTGTGAAATAAATGGTCAATAACCAAGAAATATACGTAGACCAGCATGCATTGTGCTCTGAGTGGGGAGCAGTGAATGAGGGATTTCCAACACAGCCATTGTCATTTTTATTCCATACATTCCCCTTCCTCACATTCATTACCCATAATGCACCTCCATTGTTGACAGTGCAGTTTGTGATTCTGACCCGGCTGAAGCAGTTCTGGGCCTGCATTACATGTAGGCAACACCCCTGTGAATTGTGAACATTGTTCCAAAACAGAGGCCTTTTTTCAAGCTCAGACTATGTTATGTGCAATATTATACAGTACAGTCTATATACAGGGATTTATCTGCACAGACTTTCTATTCTACACCAGGCTCCTCAGGCAGGTGTAATAGCTGCATTACTTGGCCAGACAGCGATGCTGGGTCATTGGGACTCACCTCATACTTACATATTCCTGAGCTCTCGTATTGATCCCGGCTAACTGGGCCAGTGCCCGTGGACCTTGGAGTCAGTGGAGCCTGCAGCTGATGGTTTTCACAGACTCTTGGTGCACATACAGGCAGAGTGAACAGGCCTTGTGCTGAGAAGGAAGAAATCAGACAGATCGAGCAAAGTTACGCCCCAAACTACAGGGCACCCTGATTAGCTGCCCTTTCTAATCAAGTGAGTTTTACAATACACACCGGGGCCCCAGTCTGAGCTTTTGCTGATTTTGCTCTTTTCTTTTTCGATTGCTGAGTGTGCTGACTAATAAGTTCCAGACAAACCCATAACATAATAACAAATGGACACACTTTATAGTGATGAGACGAAATCTGATGTGGACGTGTGGTAGCGTCATGTTTCTGATACAGTTTCAGCAACGACTGTGTCTGAGCTCTGGTCAGGCTGGGAGCAGCTGAAGTTATTATGGAGAGAAAGAGGCTAATCCGTGGAGGATCTGGTTACTATCACATCACTCTCTCAGTCTAACAGCAGGTCTCTCTCCCCCCTCCCTCCCTCCCTCTCGCTCTCTCACTCACTGCTTATATATGTATCACAGATTCAGATAGTACATGACTCACCACTCCTCTGCTGTCCTCAACTTCAGATCTAAAACCGGGAAATAAAAATGATTCTTAAAAAGAAAAAAAATACAACAGCAACACAGGGAAAAGCACGTTTGCATTTTGATGAACCAATCACACAAAAAACAACAACACCACACACTCTAGGGTGTAACCCTCTCCTTTGGCCTAACATGTTGAATAACCTGTGTTGCATAACTGAGGTCAGATATAAAAAGATGCACATCATCCCCTAAGACACACACACACATACACACACATTCATGCTCTATCTGGGTCACAGAGTACAAGAGAAATAATAACACAGAAGTCATTTCAGATTACATAGCTGGGATCAATAGCCCTCACTGTCTGAGCATGAAAGCTTCATTTTGCTATGGCCTTCCCATGAAAAGGGCTGATTGTAGCTGGGATTGGCAGTTTTATGGCATGATGATGGTGATGATGATGCGTCCCACACACACACTCACTCACTGACACACACACACACGCTCAAATACAGCCTACATCATATAGAGACAATGTCATCAAATTGTACCGAGGATAACTGAAGCTGTGATCGACATTGTCAAACAGATACAGCTCATGCAGACAATCATACAGAGCCGTTGAAAACACATTCACACCGGCATGACTGAGGGAGTAATGAAAAAGTTCACCATAGGGTTTGTTATATGATATGTCCTGTTAGCTCTTACAAAAAATGTTTACACAGCTGTAACACTCCCGTAAATCCAATATCACAAAGTATTAAAGGAATGGCGTAACTTCTTAGAAAGGATTTTTTTTTCTTGTCGACAGTGCAACCTGTGAGCAGGTTGATTCAACTCTCTTGGTTGTTATTTATTTATTCATTCATTCATTTCGGACACTTATACGAAGCTAGAGACAGGACACAGTTAGCTTAGCTCAAAAGCCATGAGAAACAACTAGCTGAAAAATAGAAAAATTAAAACCTTACAAATTATTTTTTACTCTCTAAGTGTTTTTACATTAACATATATAGTAACCATTGGACAGAGTTAGAGTAGCTCTTTCCCATGCTTCAAGTCTTTTTATTCTAATTGTGCTAATAATAGGGGGTCCGTCACCCCTAGGGGTTCAGAAAAGGTACTGCAGTGGGGTCATGAATTTTTTTGGTTGATTAGATTAGATTATTTTTTCTGTTTCCACATTTATGTTTAAAATAAAAATGTCAATTAGAATAGCTTGTCCTACATGATTATCATGCAATTGACAGACATTTTCATCAGTTAACAAGGTCTGTTTATGGCACGGCTACTTACTCTTTAATTTAACGAAGCACATTTTTATATGGTACTAGGTCCAGTTTAATATATCTACACAATTTTATACAATAGAGGGTCCCTGCTCCATCTCTGCATCACTTCAGGGGTCCTTGGCCTGAAAAACATTGAAGACCTCTCCTATGCAGGTGTACAGCACGTCTTCATTTAAATATTCATGCTCTGGCCATTAAAGGCCTGTAATTAAACCTGTATGACTTGTGCATTGGGTAAAGCTACTATGGCTAATGTTAGCTAACAGTTTTTTCTTGAAACATCCAGCAGACATTTTGGAGCTTCTGTTCACCGCCTTTAACTGTTAAATCTTACGCTATGTTCAGCAGCTAGTTGCTAACTGTGTCTGTCTGTCGGTTAGTGCCGATGGTGTTGTGGCTTTAACAGTTAGCCTACCTTCTACGACTGAAAATTAAACCATGGCTGCAATGAGTGTGAACTAAAATGTGAAGTTATAAAGAGGTGGAGCAGATAATCAAAACAAATGAGTAACAAGAAATCAGGCTAACTTACTTCAGTGTTGAAACGTTCATGCCAATAAAGTTCCTTTAAAGTTGAACTCGAAAATTGAGTTGAAAGATACTAAAAAAAAAAAAAAAACTCCATAGAGCTGAGGGGAACTGCAGAGTTTGAATCTGGTAAATTGGCTTAATTAGTAGATTTATGATATTAATTTCCATATGTACAGCGGATAAGGAATATTGTATAAGATTATACTTATTTAATCTTGTCGTTTTCCCCTTTCGAACTGTTTTATAATCAAGTTTTCTTCATTCTCTCAGGGGTTTAGTTTGTAGCCTACCGATGAGTGCTCTGTTTTCACCCCCGTTGGTTAATTTGATTGCCTTTTATTAGATTTGAGTACATTTTGAGGTTGGACAGTTAGGATTTGAGGAACAAGTGATTAGATTTCAGTGGTTTCCTTTCCACTATTAGTCAAATATAGTCTTTGTAGCCATAACCATCAAACAAACAGGGACGGATGCCTGTTACAAAGTAACAAGATTAGCATTGCCAAGAAGTCAAATGGCAAGAAAGAGGGAAGGATGTCTCTGAGTTTAAGAACTTGTTAGATGTGAGGGACTCTCTCTCCATTTTCAGGTTAGAAAACTGCTGGCAGTCCTCATACCCCCGTGTCATCACCTCTCATCTAATACTTCTATGCCAGCCAGCAGACGCACACACACACACACACACACAAACATTCCTGCTTTGATACAAATCCCTATGGTGAGCTTCTATCATCTCCAGCAATAACGAGCTGTCATTGGTCCTCAGTGATCTATCTGTCTGAATGTGTCAACGAGCAGGCAGACTGACTGAACGTCGGGCTAAAGCAGTTCTCCACTTCCAAGGCCTGCCAGTCAGCGCTGGGGGCACCTGAGACAGCCCCTGTATCGGTGAGGGATCATTTCTGAAGGCTGACACTGGATCACAGACAGGAAAAAACCAGCCATGTCGACGTTTGACCCCACCCCCACGTACAGGAGGGGGAAAAAAGAACTCAGAAAGAGGGGGCGGGGGGGGAAACAGCAGAGTGAGGTGATGAGGCACTGACAGCTAAATGCCAAATAGGTTGTCTCAGGAGGATTTTATATCTGACCAGCTCCTATTTTAAAGATAAGCGTGAGGCATCTGAGTTATTAAAGTTTTAGTGCAGGTATATAAACATGTGCATTTACATGTCGAAATGAGTTTAAACTAAGTCAGCGGGCACCTTGGATATTCATAATTTGAATGTCACCGTGATACAAGATAAACCTAAATAACCTCAGAAGATAACACAAAGATGCAGCCATCACAACACACCCATGTAATGTATTCCCACCACATTGCATGAGATATATTATCTAGCCTTCCTTATTGTGGCGGTGATAAATGCAGCACACATTAACTCGCCCAAATGTGTTTCTCCTATTTCCACAATAAAGGGGCCTTACTTTCCTCTGACCTTCAGCGGGCTGCAAAGCCAGCACAAAATATGCATTTAGAAGAAGCAGCAGGAGTAGATGTGAGGGTTGCAGGAGATTGCTTTCTTTTGTACGGCGTCATGCAGGAACATGCATCACTGTCCGCCTCCAACAAACAGCCAGTAATATGCAGAAATATTAAGTAGGATCAGCAAATAAATATATGGAGTGGAGCTGGTGCTGTGACAGATGTTGGCTATTTGCATGGAGCTCCTCTGTCATGTCATTAACCAACTCTCTCAGCCAAGCAGGCAAAATGAATGAACTGGCTGCTTCGGGTAGAGAGTTGAGGTGCTTTGTGCGATCAGACCTGTGAAGTATCTCTACAACCTCTGCAACCAGGTGTTTGTTCCAGTATGTGTGTGTGCGTGTGTGCATTACAGTATAGTGTTGACCTGCTTGCTGTAAGTTCAACTTTCTTTGGTGTGCTGAGAGTTAGGGGTCAGTTTCAACCTTTCAACATGCTATAAAGAAATACCCTCCTTTAACATTTATGTGGTGTGTTACTATTTTATAACACACATAAGCACGCGTACACACACACACACACACACACACACACACACACACACACACACACACTGTACATGCATGTGCCACATGGTCAGTGCTTTCTCTATTTCTTAGAAGGCAGCAGCATGGTGTATTAAAGATTGATTTAGTCAGTGAAGCAGAGAATGTGTATTCACAATGCTCTCTGTGTTTTCTGGTCAAGGCCACTGAGTTTCATCCTGCTGAAAAACATGCACCCTACTGTATGGCTTCAGGGACAGTATGTCTGACCTCCACCTAGCTGAACATAAATGAGTAAAGAGAAAATACAACACAGAACAATCCCCTTTATTAACCCCCCCAGGAGCGCACGGGGCTCTTACAATCAGCCTCAGCATTGTTCATGCCGCTCAGCGCGTTGAGCATGTCGCCGCCGCCGCCGCGCCTCCCAGTCTGCTCTAATGGCGTGGGTCATCAAGCACTGTTCAAGATGGAAAAAAGAGAAACAAGTATTGATTTGAAAATGTCTTGTTCTGTTATTTTCAAAAAGCTTTCATCTGTATTTTTTTTTTCCTTTTGAGCCGGCGTAGTAGTGCCGCGGGTCACTGTTGTGGCGGATTTTATAGAATGTTCTGTGATCAGTGTTTTTTTTTTACCTGTGTGTGTGTGTGTGTGTGTGTGTGTGTATGTGCTCATGCATGTATCAAATCTTGTCAGGCACAGAATACATACGAGGAGGCAGGAGAGTCGTATATCTGACGAAGTGCAGCCAATAAAGTATAATTCATGACTGTTACAGTGCCCGTGGATAGTAGTCATTACTCTTGTGTTGGTGTGCTTGTAGTATATCACGCCTCAAAACAACAGCCCTCATCACTATATTGATTGCCTGACACCTTTTGAAACATGTTTTTTTTCTTCTTCAGAGAGCAACAGAGTGCAGGATGGAGAGAAAAGAGGAGAAGAAAAGAAAGCGAGGTGCAACTACAATTGTCTGTCGTAATAGTGCTGTATAGCTGCTGCTGTCTGGGCGCTGGAGGTGGTCTCTCATGGCCCACCATCAGTTTACACTAATTCCAGAGATCTGTATAGTCCGTATTCTCCAAACCCAGCCTCTCTGTTTAAACAGTGCAGTTTGTTCTTGTTTACACACAGTACGCAGCATTGTTTTCTCATAGTCAGCGAGAATTTCCCGCGCGTACGGGGCCACATAGTCGCTCCTCTGTGGGCCGTGCTGCTAATGTGTTGCGTGTGAACGGACATTTCCATGTGATCGTCATCCATCTCTCTCTCTCTTTCTCTGTTGCCGTGGAGTTGGCCCTCTTGTGCGGGCATTCCCTTGAGGAGAAAAGAAGAAGAAGGAGCTGTCTGTGGTGTTTTCTGTCAACTTTCTGTCTCAGTGTTGTGTCTCCATCAGTGTTTCCTCGTCACTATCGGTTCATGTCAAATCACACTGTTTGTTGGATGTGTGTGTGTGTGTGTGTGTGTGTGTGTGTGTGTGTGTGTGTGTGTGTGTGTGTGTGTGTGTGTGTGTGTGTGTGTGTGTGTGTGTGTGTGTGTGTGTGTGTGTGTGTGTGTGTGTGATGCTGTTGGCAGAGATCAGCTTCTGCTCATAGGTTGATTGGATTTGAAAGTTCAGCTTCAGCCCCAAATGAGTGGAAGAAATAGTCACTTTAGAGCCACAAATCACATATTGAAGTGAAATTAAAAAAAACTAAAACAAACCAGAAATCAGATTTTTCCCCTGGTGATGTCTATTCATTAAAAATATCTGGAGGGAGGAATGGTAGCAATGTTGCTGGAAAGACAAAGCTAATTATGATTTTCTAATATAATTTTTTATTTTAGTGTCGTGAGCACCTAAAACATAATTAAAGGCAGAAATTTAAAAAATAAAGGCTTTAGAAATCATCAGTTTGCTCAGTAAGATTGGATTGAGTTTTTAGTGTCATAATTAAATAGAAAATACGTTTTCATGTTTGTAAGTGGTAAAATCACTCATGTTTTAGTTAAAAACTACAATATATACAATATAACATCACTGGCAGTTAACTCTTCCCCTAATTTGGTTTAATGCAGAGGTTACAAAGACTTTCTGAAGTCTTGTGTGAATACAGTTGTTTAACTGCAGTAACCTGGAGAGATGCTACAGTTACAGTTTTTCTGCCAGTGTGTGAGTAATGATTCCAAACTGTAATTAGGCTTTTGCAGAAACAGTGGATTTGTCTGTTTTGTTCAGTGAGGAGAGAGAGTTGGAAGAACATTCAAACACCTCATCCCATCTATTCCTGTGAAAGCTGCTCAACTGGCTGTTGCTCTTTAGGCTTTCTCCAGAACATCCCATTGAGAGTACATACATCCAGAACGTCCTCACTTCCTGTTGGCTAATATGGCACATATGAATGGAACAAAATCCAATGTGATTGTGTATGGGTGTAAATGCAGCAGGAGCAGCCATGATACCAACACGTTCCCTACGCTGTAGAAGTGAAACAGAAATACTAAGGACATCAAACTAACTGTAGACTCGAGTTTCATTCACTGGTCCATTTTTTTTTTACAACCCAAACTCCAAAGGAAAAGTATTGAGGAAGATGACTCACTGTGACTTAACAGTTGGTCAGTTCATCAATAAATAACTTTATTAACAGCATAACATTTTTGGAATCAATTCATAAAAGCAAATGATGAGGACTGTGATTCTTGTGTGAATTGATTTCCCTCCAATCAATAAGTCCTATAAATGAATATAGAATTAACCTATATGTATGGGCGAACTGACTGTGTGACAAATTTCATCCAACTTCAGCACCATATTCCCGTCCTGATCTTATAAAGTGATGCTCATGCAGATGTGGATGACTGCTGATGTCATCCATTTTGGTCCCATATTTCACAGAGTGCGTGTTGCAGGTATATTTCCTCTAGTACGAGGCTGCTGTCATATCAATTTGTTTTCAGTGTCACAATATTTGCTGGATGTCGGTCCACGTTCAGTCTCTGATCAACAGTGCATTTTCATTTTTATCTCATTCTGTCTTTCTTCATTTAATCAACCCCCCCCCCTCATGGACTTGCTCATGGACTTGATGGAACCTCAGATTTTTTTATGCGGCCGCTGATATACAGCCGTATTAAAGACGGGTGCTTTCCGTTTGACGAGCGTGGTTTAATCTAAATCAAGATACGGGTCCCTGGAGGCTGGTGCTGTAATCATGTCAAACTGGCGATACCCTTCACTGTCACTCTCCCTCCATCTCGCCTGATCATCATGTGCATTGCAATTATTGAGCAGATTTAGACGTTATCTGGCTCTTAGGTAATCGGGAGGAGAATGGGATTAGATGTAACGTTATACGGTTATGTTGTTAATCTCAACGAGGTTGCATCACAGTCAGAGCTCATGTGGCCGTAGGATCTGGATTTTGGGCTTTTGTGTACGGTTCAAGGTTAAGCTATATGGGCCGCTGCAATGTTTCTGCGCCGGAGAAAGAAACAGCGTTGAAGTGGAAGTGAATGTGGTCGGTTGGTGTTTAAAGTGAAGACAATTACTCACACAGTAAATGAGTTTTAATGCGAGAGGATATACACACGCATGCACAGAGATATTATAAAGTCTCTTTATATTACTTAATCAAACAGTCATGTTAATTGTGTAATAGGCTTGTATATTTCCATGCTGTCTCATCTCATTTACATATATACGCCTGTGTTAATGAGGAAGGCTAGATTAAAGAGAGGGAGGAGGGGTACGTGCGAGTGGCTCCTCCCTCAGTATCGCTGATTTATTTATACTCATTAAGCTGCATTGCACAGATCTACATTCCTATCTGTAATAAGGAGAGGATTGTATTAAATTTCATGGACACATCACAACAAACTGGACTGTCACGAGTGATATAAGTCGGCTTTTGTGCGCACTTTAAATGAATAAATTATCAAGATGGGTGGAAAGTACTGCTGCGATAACATTTTAATTCTGCAAAATGGGAGGATGAATGAGCGAGTTCTTGGAAATTAGAAGTGGACAGAGTGAAGACTCCTTTATCAGGACATCGTCGCCGCGGGGACACTAGTAGTAGCGAGCCTGTTCTCTCCGGGCTGCAGCAACGATGCAGAATAATGAAAATAAGTGTGTCTATTAGACCAGTTAATCTTATTTGGCTTCTAACATTGGTCTATGTTTTCATCCCGGACTAAAAGGTCCCTTGTTCTCGTGCTCTTTTTATATGCACAAGTACTGTAGAGGGTCACACACCACACACCACGCATGCACACACATATACACACACAAAGGAACACATGCACAATCCCGGCCTTCATGCAGACGCAGTGATTCAGTGGTCACACACACACACACACAGTGGCTTCACTCCTCTGTTCTCGCGCATCTCTCCACTCCTCCCTTCTCCTCCTCCTCTTTCCTTTTCACAAAACAACACAGGACTCCTCTGAGCCCCCGGGGAGAAAGAGCAAAATTTACAAGAGGAGCACAGGGGATCAGTGGTTCTGTTGTGTTCTGGTGAACAGCACCCCTTTGACTGGGAACCAGAGGTCAGGGCATGGCTCCCAAAGCCTGCTGGGTTCTTTGGTGCCTGTGTGTGTGTGTGTATGCGTGCGTTTGTGTTGGCATTTGTGTTGTGTGTTAGCCTTGGGGTGCATGACACCCTGCCTGTTAATGTTACGGGAAAGTCACAAACTGTTTTTTGTGGCAAACTGAAGTCACATGACAGCACAGCATGCGCAAAATCTTTTTATACACACTGTAAACCAGGGGTGCTCATTACGTCGATCGCGATCGACCGGTCGATCGCGAAGGCATGTCGGTCGATCGCGTGATGAAGAACAAAAAAAAAAAAAAAAAAAAAAAAAAAAAAAAAAAAAAAAAAATTAATTAAAAAAAATATATATATAATAATAATAAACTCAAAATAAAAACAACGACGAAGAACAAAACATTAAAAGTAAACTCAAAAGAAAAAATACAAAGAAAAAAACTGCATCATCACTATGGCAACAACAATAACACACTGTGGGTCGGGGGTCAGTCGGGTCGCGGGTCACAGCATGTGCGCAGCAAACCGCGGTAGAAATTCTCTGACCGCGGCTACTGCTAAAACTCCGGTGAGCTAATTAATTAGCCTTCCAATGTTTTGTGCTCCGACACAGCATAAACATGAGTGGGGCGGCTGGACCAAGCAAGAAGGCAAAAACCTACCATTTCCACACGGAATGGGAGGAGGACTTTTTTTTCACAATGTCATTTTCGAAGTGTGTTTGCCTAATCTGCCGAGCTCACATCGCTGTTCCGAAGAGGGGAAACGTGGAGCGGCACTTTCGGACTGTTCATAAAACATACGAGACGGATTTTCCTCCGAAAAGCGAGCTGAGAAAGAGAAAGGTGAAAGAACTGAAAACACTATTGTCTGGACAGCAGGCATTTTTCACACAACCGACGTCAAAAGCGAGGGCCGCCGCAGAAGCATCATTCCGGGTGAGTCACACCATCATTACGCACAAGAAGTCCTTCCAAGACGGAGAAATAATGAAAGAGGCATTCGTTGCCGCAGCTGACTCATTGTTTCGGGACTTTAAAAATAAGTCAGAAATATTATCTTCAATCAAAGCTCTCCAGCTATCAAGAGCCACAGTGACAAGGCGCTGTGAAGCCATGGCTGGAGATTTGACGCAGCAGCTCAGGAAAGACATAATGGACTGCGAGTGTTTCTCACTGCAATTGGACGAGTCCACAGACGTAAGCGATACAGCCCAGCTGTGCATCTTCATTCGGATGGTTTTTGCGGACATGACAACAAAAGAGGAGCTGTTAACATTACTGCCCATGAAAGAGCACACACGGGGACAGGACATTTTTCAGTCTTTCAAAAACTTTATTGAAACAACACAGCTCCCAGTGTGCAAGTTGGTTTCGATCACAACCGACGGTGCGCCCGCCATGGTCGGCCGGGCCAATGGGTTTGTTGCCAAGTGCCGGGAGGAAGACGCTTTTCCCGACTTCCTTAATTACCACTGCATAATACATCAACAAGCATTATGTGCAAAAATGCTTAATATGAAAGAAATCATGGACGTGACAACAAAGATCGCCTGTTCTATTCGAGCTAGATCTCTTCAAAGACGGCTGTTCCGTGCACATCTGGAGAACACTGACTGTGACCACTCTGAGTTGTTGCTACACACTGATGTGAGGTGGTTGAGTCGGGGGAAGTTCCTGCAGAGGTTTCGTGAGCTGCTTCCGGAGATAAAGGAGTTTCTTCTTGTCGCTAAACATGTGGAATATAACCAACTAAATGACAATCAGTGGCTGCTTGATTTGGCATTTTTAACCGATCTGACCAACATGTTGAATGAGCTTAATGTAGAGCTGCAAGGAAAAGACAAAACAGTGGTCAATATGATAAGTTCAGTCAATGCTTTCAAACGAAAATTGCAGCATCTGTCCTCAAAGCTGCAGCACCATAATTTCACAAGCTTCCCAAACCTATCGTCAGAGCTGGAGACGCAAAAAACGGCACATGTGCAGTGTGACAGTGCTCGCTACGCACAGGAGCTTGACAGCTGTCTGTCAGAGTTTAACAGACGCTTCCAGGACTTTGCTTTGCTGGAGCCTGTTGCTACATTCATGTGCTACCCATTTCAAGAAAATGTTGAAGTGGAATCTCTTGCATCCAAGATGGCAACACTGTTTCATCTGAACTCCTCTGAGGTGGAGGATGAGATTTTGACACTACAAACTGACATTCAGCTGAAGTCCAGGGCTCATGGAGAGTTCTGGAACTTACTCACAGAGGAAAAGTACCCGAACACAAGAAAATGTGCTATGTCACTGACTGCATTTTTCGGCTCCACTTATTTATGTGAGTCAGCATTTTCGCACATGAAGATTATTAAGTCTAAATACCGCTCCACCATGACTGATGGTCATTTGGAAGCCTGCCTGAGGCTGGCTACCAGCAGTTACTGTCCGGACTATACTTCCCTGGCTGATTCAATTCAGTGCAGGTCATCAGAGTAAAGGTAATGATCACAAATGTATCGATTATTGTGCCATATGTTCATGCAGTTATAACAGGTACACCAACATATTGTTTATGAAGTGTTATGTATATGTTCATAATAAACGTGAATCATTAATAATGTTGGTAGATCATTTTGACTTGGTCACTTTAAAAGTAGCTCTCAGGCTGAAAAAGTGTGAGCACCCCTGCTGTAAACTATAGCATTTGGCCTGTGTTGGTGTGTGATGTGCGAGTATGGGATGGAGCGGGAGGGGGGTGAACAGTTTGCTTATAGGGTGAGTGACATTGAGAGATATTCTCACAACAGAGTTTCACTTCATTCCCCACCATTCGTTAAGTAGCTTATCCTCTTTAACAGCAGTAAATAGTGGCAACACTCAGAGTTTAATAAGATTAGACCCGTAATTTTCACCAAAGTGCCCCTGAAGACAGGGTATTTTAGGTCTTTTTTTAAGCATCCCACACAATTATTCTCTCATCAAGGATTAGTTCTTTTTTGGAGAACATCTGCAGCCTTGAGTGGTGGAGCGTGTAATGATGGGCATGTGCAATCAAAGACTTTTGCATCTGGTTTTAGGTTCCAGAAAAGTGCCTACATCCTTTGTTTCGACGACTCTCTGCAGTTATAGGATGTAGGGCAACAGATGTAGGAGGTACGGTGTCTCAGACAGACACAGACAGGGTGGAGCAGTGGAGGAACTGTAATCGAGTAAGTGTTGAGGACCGGGCTCACAGGCAGGTCCGGACAACAGGTAACTACACACAGGTAACAGGGATGAGCCAGACTGACACAATAGCAAACCTGGCCACAGAGCTGTTATACAATAAATACCAGGGAGTGGATGAGGTAAATGAAGGGGTGTGTATGTAGGCAGTGAACTTCCAGTGATTAGAAACGTAAAATAGGTGAACAGGTGGAACGGGAAACAGGTAGAAAGTCAGGGGACATCTGGTTGGCGGGTGGAGTATGATGAGAGGTGAATTACACAGGGTTAGGGTTAGAAATAATGACATCAGACATGTTGGGGAAGTACTGTAGGCTGTAACATGTAGGATGTGAAATCAGTCATGAAGGATGTAGGCGGTTGATGTTGGATGGATGCAGAGTGAAAGATGCAGGACTTAAAGGGATAGTTCAACATTTTGGCAAATTGGCCCATTGCCATAATCCCTATAGTCATAGCAGTAGGTTCGTTACCTTTAATTGTCGGTGCAAGCTACTTTTTGAATGGCGGAGCAGAGCCGTGAGCTGCTCAGAGCTACGCTACAGAGGTTCATAGGATTTCTTGGTTTCCCTCATCAAACTCATCAAATACACAATCCAACAACTCCAAAACACTCTGGTGGAGAAGTTGTGACCTGCACATTCACCACGCTATGAGATATTAACAGAACGTTATGAGACAGAGTTGTTTTTGTGGCAATTGCAGAAACTGCTTGCTGAAAAACTGCTCCCGATGGGAACGCACATCAGCTGTTTTGTATGAATTTACCTAAAGAAAAACACTCATAACGTTCCATTATCTGCTCTGCCGTTCTAAAAATAGCTCGCACCAACAATTAAAGGTAACAAACCTGCTCCTAAAACTATAGGGATTATGGCAATGGGCCAATTTGCCAAAATGTTGAACTATCCCTTTAAGGCAAGAAATGGACTTGAGA
Source organism: Trachurus trachurus (assembly GCF_905171665.1). NCBI lineage: Eukaryota > Metazoa > Chordata > Actinopteri > Carangiformes > Carangidae > Trachurus > Trachurus trachurus. The sequence continues at coordinate 21,913,770 of NC_139904.1, read as the reverse complement.
GTGGAGAATATACTGTAGACTGGATGTCATAGATCTGTGTAGGATGTAATATACAGAACAGGAAGTACATAGGAGTATAATGTATGGGTACATTATATACATGTAAGACAATGGAAGGATATATACAGTAATGTGGAATGAAGGTGTAGGATTTACAACACATGGTGTAAGCTGCAACACAATATAGGATGTGGAATAATACAAGATATAATGTGCAATATGTTAGTGTGGATATAGATCACAATACACTGCTAAAAGATGTGAACTGAGGATGTAGCATGTGCGACATAAGACATTTTAATGAAAGATATAGACCGACATAAAGATAAATGGAGGATGTTTGTGACAATTCAAGGTGTAAGATGCAGGATGGAGAAGATTTAGCCATTTATCACTAATATTGACAGGGTGAGGGGCTGAGGATATAGGATGAAAGACACCTATTTTGTTAGATTTATGACAAAGTATTAGATAATAATGTCCAACACATAGCTAAAAGAGTATGTTAGATGATGTAGGATGTTACAGCGTGGTCTGTTATCATACATTGACTACATAAAGATGTAGAAAACAATCATATTATGTAGGATGTGAGTTACACAAAACCTCCTGTACAAGTGAAAGCTATATTTAGGGTTTAGGATGTTGAAATCATTGTTACCGGATACAGCCAGTATGATGTAAGAAGTAAACTTTTTGAATGGTTTTTATTCCTCCATGAGTTGTCTGTCCATCTCTGTCATTCCCATGAAGGCCATTTCTCTGTAATGCATTGTGGGGATTTCTTCGAATTAGTCAAAAACATTTAATTGGGCTCAAAAGTCAAGGCCACGCTGACCTCACAAAACTAGGTTTTGGTCATGTGAGTGCAATCTCACAGGAACTCCTCAAAGAAATCCCTTTGAACTTGGCAAAAAAAAAATCCATTTGGACTGAAGGATGAGCTGATCACATTATGGTGATTGGAGATCAAAGGTATAGGTGACTGTCTGTGACCTCACAAAACAAGGCTTTGGCCATTCGAGTGTGATATCTCTTATGAATTAAAATAAATTAAAAACAAGCAAACAAAGAGGGGCATCTCAAGATCATGTTGTGGGAGTTTCTTCAGGAAGCGGGTGGAGGTATACAACTGCCAAGCAAACATGTAGAATAAAGGGTGCAAGGTAGTACAGTGTGTTGACCATTGGGAGGCAGTTTGTAGGGTGTGGGATGAGGAGGAACGATGCAGTGATGGGATTGGTATAGGACATAAAACGCATGACAGAACAGAAGATAAAAGACGGAGAATGCAGGACAAAGGCTGCACATAATCCAGTCGGTATGGGCTGTATGAAGATTTGATAGCCTCTCTGAATATATCTGATTTGTACTTCAAAATCAATCATTGAAAACTGACAGTGCAGGCGTGTCTATTTTTTATTCAAACCCAGACGTGAAGACAGACAACTAATACATTACACTTCTGTAACGCAAATGATGAACAAACGATGATGGAGGCCGACACAGGGTAGGGAAGCAAGCAACATCAAAACACCATTTGGAGTCACAGAGAGGACTTAAAGATGGGGAGGGGTGGGGGGGGTGGGGGGGGGGGGGGGGGGGGGGGGGGGGGGGGGCACCTCCTCCATAACGGCTCAGTGGATGAACATATGGATGGCGTGGAGAAGCCGCAGGGCGTGGAAGTGTTTCATCTCAGGTCTGTCTTCCAAAAGGTGTAAGTAAGTAATGGGCGCTAGCTGTCTTCTAACATCGCCATCATCATGGTAGTCAACACCTGCACTTGAGATTGCACGACACACACACACACAAACACACACACACTCGTATACCTGCAAAAACACAACCTGAAAGCACTTTCATGACACAAGGAGGCAAAGGTGTTAAAGGCAAGAGCCTGAGGGTCAGATGTCATCAGCGGAGGGGACTGAAATCATGTCAGAATGCACTTATCTCATCCTGGACCCTCACATCACACATCTCCAACAGATTTGCAGCCTGCTTGTTTTTTTTTTTATTACTGTTGATGCCTCTCAGAAATGAAATTCAGGAAACACTCATTGATATATAACCGGTGGCAAGGTGATAGTCCCTGTCCCTCCTTAATTCAGTCCTCCCCTCCATCCAGCCTGCCTGAGTGCTACCAGCGGAGCAGTGATGGATGACGCAAGGCTCATTAGGATAAGACAACAAAATCAATAGAGCGAGCGCAGAGGTGTCAGTGCCTCAGACAACGCCAGTAAAAACCACACTGATAGTCTATTCGCCGGCAGTGAGGTGTATCTGAGCCCGCGTGTGACTGTGGACGGGGAGCAGTTATGGGGTGAGTGATTGATGCTGATGGATGTGGATAATGGATAAACTCAAATATAAGAGCTCTCAGTAGCAGGTTTGTGTGTGTGTATGTGTGTTTGTGTATGAGATGAAAAGAAAGAATGAAAAAAAGACTACTGTTTGACACAAAAAAAACAATATCTTTTTTTTTTTTTTTAAGTAAAAAACCATGATATTAAAAAGTTAGTGAAGTCATTGTTCCTCCTCTGAATGCAGCGCCATAAACAGCCCATTGTCTCAGATCTACATCAGCTCTTATCTGTGACAGAAACTGTGTGCTCCTCTGTTTGGGAACTTCCTGCATGCTCCAAGGTATATTACCATACTGCATACTGCAAAAAATATCCATTTAGTCCATGGTTGACTCTTTATTTTATTATTTTCCACTCTCTCATACCTGATTCGACTTTGTTTCAAAACAACCGACTCTTGAAAACACTTGAAGTTTGAAATAGAATGAAAATGGAACATTTTTCCCGCTTCAAGACAAAGGATTTTTTTTTTGTTACACATGCTCTCTATCTCTATGTATGATTTTTTATATATATAATTTGCCAGTAATTGCAAATCAAATGTAATCAGTTCATTCATTTCCAATTAACTGATTCCATTTAATTTCCAGTGTAACCCAGAAAGTCAGCACACATGCAAATGTGAAATTTGCATGTTTCCAATAATGCGTGAAGACTGAATGAACGTTTACTTGGAAGGGAATTTCTTTGGAAATCGTCAATGGCTGATAAACTCAACACATTTAACTCCCTTGCATCGTTTTTGTTTATTGTATCCCTCTAATTGATATCAAATTATTAGAAGTTAAGAAGTTCTTTCAGAGAATCTCTTTTATAATGAGGAAAATGACTCACACAATGAATTTTTTTTTTCCTCTTTAACCAAATTATGAACAAATGTTCAATACAAGAAAAAACAACAATTTAAGATGCTACATTTTTTTCAGTGGGGCTGCTGTGATAGCGGCCTCTTATCTTCAGGAGGTAGTAATTTATGGTTGCACAAGCTGCCACCGAGTTGCATTAATGCTTATCTGTTGTTCTTGCAGTCACAGTGCTGCACAGACATGTGCTGATCTGCACACGCACACACACAGAGGCAGGCTTGGGGGGTAGATAGTTGTTGACAGTTTGCTGTTTGTGGTCTCACATGTAGCAGATGTCTTCCTGTGTGAGGCTCTGCAGTTTTCTGTTTAACCAGAGCCTCAATGATTTCCCTGTTTGACAAGAAGCGCCACGGCGGCAGACAGCAGACCGTCGACGGTTACTACTCCACTCCATTCCAAGGGGAAATAGTGAGGGTTAATATCAGCGTCTCTCTCCACTACTACCCTATTCCCATCCAGATTATGGACTTGAATGACTTCTTCAGTAGTAATGGAATTCCCAAGTAAAGTTCATTCAATGGATCTCCACTCTACTCCCCTAACAGTCCAGTAATTGAACTGAAATCAAACCTAATTGGATTGCTGCAGGAATGTCACTGAACAGTGTGTCTTTTCCTGGGAAGGAAGGGACATACAGCACAGGACACTGCATGTGTGTGTGTGCATGTGTGTGTGTGTGTGTGTGCATGTGTGTGAATGAGGATGGAGATGGAGATGAGGAGACACTTAGCGATGAATTAGATTAGACTAATCATTTCACTGTGAGAGCTCAGATTTGGTGGTTTGGTGTGGAGGATGGTTCCCAGCGTGCTGCTAACATGCTGACAGTCAGCAGAAGCCGGAGCTCACTCCACCCTGCCGTCACTTCACACAGACAAATGAACTGAACATCCTGTACGAGGCGCAGAGTGTAGGGCAGCCTGCACGCAGCATGTTTACACAGAGCGCTGTGAAAGCACACTCTGCTGAGCTGCACCTCTCTCTGCTACATATAGATACATACAGGACAGGAGCTACAGTACACCTCTGAACTCTAGTCCTACCGCTGCTGGGCTCTACTCTACTCTACTCAGCTCTACTCTACTCTACTCAGCTCTACTCTACTCTACTGTACTCTACTCTACTCTACTCTACTCTACTCTACTCTACTCTACTCAGCTCTACTCTACTCTACTCTACTCTACTCTACTCTATTCTATTCTACTCTACTCTACTCTATTCTACTCTACTCTACTCAGCTCTACTCTACTCTACTCTACTCTACTCAGCTCTACTCTACTCTACTCTATTCTATTCTACTCTACTCTACTCAGCTCTACTCTACTCTACTCTACTCTACTCAGCTCTACTCTACTCTACTCTACTCTACTCTATTCTATTCTACTCTACTCTATTCTACTCTACTCTACTCAGCTCTACTCTACTCTACTCTACTCTACTCAGCTCTACTCTACTCTACTCTACTCAGCTCTACTCTACTCTACTCAGCTCTACTCTACTCTACTCTACTCAGCTCTACTCTACTCTATTCTATTCTACTCTACTCTACTCTACTCAGCTCTACTTTACTCTACTCTACTCAGCTCTACTCTACTCTACTCTACTCTACTCAGCTCTACTCTACTCTACTCTACTCTATTCTACTCTACTCTACTCTACTCTACTCTACTCAGCTCTCTTCACAGTTCTACTCTACTCTACTCTACTCTATTCTACTCTACTCTACTCTACTCTACTCAGCTCTCTTCACAGTTCTACTCTACTCTACTCTACTCTACTCAACTCAGCTCTACTCTACTCTACTCAGCTCTCTTCACAGTTCTACTCTACTCAGCTCTACTCTACTCTACTCTACTCTACTCTACTCTACTCTACTCAGCTCTCTTCACAGTTCTACTCTACTCTACTCTACTCTACTCTACTCAGCTCTACTGTACTCTACTCAGCTCTACTCTACTCTTCACAGTTCTACTCTATTCAGCTCTACTCTTCTCAGATCTACTCTACTCAGCTATACTTTACTCTACTCAGCTATACTTTACTCTACTCAGCTATACTTTACTCTATTCAGCTCTACTCTACTTGGCTCTGCTCTGCTCAGCTCTAATGTACTTAGCTCTATTCAGCTCTACTCTTCTCAGCTCTACTCCACTCAGCTCTACTCTTCTTAACTGTACTCTACTCTACTCTACTCAGCTCTACTCTACTCTACTCTACTCTACTCAGCTCTACTCTATTCAGCTCTGCTGTGCTCTACTCTACTGTACTCTACTCTTTGTTACTTTTCTATCTTCTGCTCTATTCTTCTTCTCTAATCTTTTCTGCCCTGTACTTTACTGTACTCTCTGCAGTTACTCTGTGTTTTATTGTGCAATATTTTACTTCTCCTATTCTACTTTACTTCTATCTCTACTCTAAACTGTCTGTACTGTACTGTACTATACTCTCTGAGTTCTGTTACACCTCACTACTTTATCTGCTCACCACACTTCTCTTTTTACACTGACGTGACCTATACTTTGCACTTCCCTGCTCTTTCCTTTCATTACTTTGCTTCTCTCTGTTGATCTCTGCTTCACTCTCTTCTTTTCATCTGTACTGTTATATTCTCTTCTCTTCTTCCCCTCTCTGCAGTTCTTCTTTATTCTACTTCTGTCTGTTGTTCTCGTACTCTGCTCTGTCACTCTGTACTTTACTTTTCTCTCTTCCTACTTTGCTTCTTTATGTTTTGTTCTTCTTCTAAGTTGTTCTAGCCGTCTGTACTTGGCTCCACTGTTCTCCTCTGTTCTCTTCTCCTCTTTCCCACATGCACTCTCCTGCTCTGTTCGTTACTCCTCTTTACTCTACTGCACTCTCCCCCTCTCTGTTCCTGTGCCCTCCCTCCTCTATACTGGAGGTGCTGGATTCTGTACTTGAATCTTATACTTCACTTGTACAGTCCTCCTCTCCATATTGTACTGTACAGTACTCCTCATTGTTGTACTTTGTCAACCTCTGATCCCATGTACTCTACCGCTATCGACTAAACTTTACTCCACTATTTGAATCAGGTCTGCTCTTGACTCCTCTTTACCCAACTCCTATTCTCCTACGTACTCCTCTTTACCGTACTGGTCCCTGTTAACTTCAGCCCCACTCTGTTGTACTTTAATACCCCGTCCTCTCCTTCACACGGTTGTTTATTTGACTGCGCTTGTTTTTCTTGTTCAGCTCAGTCTCCTTTAATTTGTGGTCTGGCTGTTGGTTTTAATCACAGCCATAATGAGAGACAAAGACTTCATGCACTGATGCCATTACAACCAGAGTCGCCTATGATGCCACATTTGTTATGACTGGAACTTTGAGGTGGCTCTCTGACATGAATCCAGGGAAATGTAATTACCCTAAAATGCATGTTTTGTTGTTTTTTCCCCCTCTTTTCTTACCTTTATCTTGTAAACCAGTGGTTCAGTGGATCTGCCGGGGTTTATCTTTTTAAATCTATCTGTGGTTTATTCTTATAGAGTAAAAGTAAATTAATTCTGTACTGTACTGTAGGTCAAAGTGTCATACTGTATGTGGATCCACATAGATAAGTTTGTTGCTTAAGGACACTTCAACAGAGTTCAAGCATCCATAACAGTGAGGAAGTATTTGAGAACTAGAAATTATGTTAAACATAATTCCTCCGCTCAAGTTCACAACCTTTATTTTCTGCTCGCAGACCTTTAATGCAAATCACAGTGTGATGCTGAATCTCTGATGTAAACTCTCTTATCATTTTCCGCTTGGCTGCATCAGTTTGTCAGATTAGAAAGTTCAGGTGCTCCTCTAGTCTCATTATTTTGAATGAATACCGTCCAATTTTAATCAGCGTCCAACCGAGGGAGTTGGGGACATCCCAAGGGTCTGTATTGTACATGAAGTCTTGATTTTGCCCAAGGTTGTTCCCCAGATATGAGTAGCTTCAACTTTTTCCCCCCTCGCTTCTTTTTTTTCTCATTAGAACTCGTTTCGGACTTCATTTTTAGCTGTAGGGTCCAACAAGGCTCCAATTAGATGGACGACAGAATTAATGAAGTCTGTCTCTCTCTCACTCTTTCCTCTCTCTCCTCCTCCTCCTCCTCCTCTTCCCTTGCTCTATTTATCCCAGTGCTCAGGGGGACACTCGGTCTGGATTCAGTCAGCGTGGCGGCGTTTCTTCTCTTACTAAATTAAATATGTGTAATTGATGGTTTCATAAACAGAGCTAACCTTGCCAGCAGCAATCGAGGGCTGCCGCTGAGGAGGTCCATGTGAATATGCATTGTGTCAGCGAAGAGCCCACAACTACATCCACAAGTCCTCAGGTTCCTCTCTCACCATGAGAGAGAGAGAGAGAGAGAGAGAAGGAGGGCGAGGTGCACGCAGCGAGATATTGACTACAACAGTTTCTCGCCTTCACAGGCGTAACACATGACATAATGTCTCCTGCAGACAGCCTCGGCTGAAAGCAGACAGCATTGTTCTTGGGTAAACTCTCACTTACAGGATGTTCTCTCTCCTTTCTCTCACTCTGTCTGTCTGTCTCTCTCTCTCTCCCTCTCCCTCTCTCTCATTGTTCTCTCTTTATCTTGCCTTTTTGCCACAGTGTGAGAGTGGTTGCGATGAAAGCAGCTTGCGCTATACAGACAGAGAGATAAAGGCTGCTCAACATAAACGTCAGGTACAGTCGAAGCACCACGAGCAACATGTGTTTACAGCAGACGTGTGGGAAAACAAACAGAAACAAGAAGAAGACACCTGTTCACACATGTTAAAGGACACTTCCACAGCTTCAAACTCTGATTTGTGCAGAAAAGCCATCACATATAGTTTTTTCTCACTTCACTGCCAAACATTTGTATGATTCACCAACACTCCTTTTTCATGGTAGAGAAGCTGATTTTGTGCAATTACCCAGTAAATTCTACACAATATCAAGTGCAGGAGCCAATTTTACATCGTATGATTGCACAGCATCCATGTTTCCTAAAAGTTGTAGCTTCTGGGGCTGATTAAACAGCTCAGTTTCTGTTTTGGATGTCCAAAATACCCGAGCTTCCCAGCAGGACATAAACGCACCACAGGACTTGTAGATTTCTGGTCAGTGTTGATGCACTGGAGCTTCCCGCTGCTGCACAAACACACCACGAGACCTGTAGAATTTTGGTATATGTGTATGTAAGTTGACTGAAACAGCAAAATTGTTGAATTTTAATTAATCGGGTGCAGTGAAAAAAATGAATAAAATAAAACTTCAAGGCAGCACATCAAGCTGGAAACACAACATTGACCTGAGAAAGCTGTGGTGGACATGTTAGCTAACAGTTGTTGATGCACCAAAGCACCGTGCAGAGGTGAAAGAAGCAGATCTGTGGGTGTTTTTTTCACATTTCAAACAGCTTTGTTCAGTGAATCAGACGACTAGGGCAGCTTTAATAACCTCTGTTTAGCAGCTCTAGTGGTTGTGATGTAGAAACTGAGGCTCTGACACCTGACACTCCTCTTTTCCTGTTTATGACGAAAATTTCCTGCCAGTCCATGAAGCTACACTTTTCTTTGGTTACATGTGGTCAAGTCTAAAAATAGGAGTTTGCAACTGTCCTCTGATGTAGCTCCACTTTCTGTTTGAGGTTTTATTTATGCATGTAAGTTACAGCGGCTTTAACGCATGTTGCAATGCAACGTTTCAAACTGTTTGCTCCAGTACAAAGATCTCACCCACAAGGGCAATGAGATGTCACCCTATATGGCTACAGTATAATGAATGCATAAAAAAGCTTATACACATTTTTTCCTGCAGTTCCACTATCAATAACACAGACATATCCATTAGTGCGAGAGGGGCTAGTACGGGGCAAACACTCCCTCTAGCATTTAAACAAACCTCCACTGGGACTCATTCTCCCAGACTCCCCTGGGGCGGGGACACACCAGTGCCAGACCGTACTGTACTGCTGGGATCTGTCTCCTTCACGCCTGCAGTGCTTATAGCGACAGAGAGAGAGAGGGGAGAGAAAGGCACAAAGACAGAGGAGAAAAGAAGGAAACAGCACACATCAGGGAGCACGCTCGTTTCCGCCGCCACTGTTGTGTTTGCCAAGAAGTGCTCAGTCGGGGTTGGGATATTCAAATTAATGAATGAGAGTGAGGAAAGTGAAAGATGAAAAATGTGCCGGGAGAGGCTCTGACTTTGAGTAATGCTGGTAATTGGAGGGAAACATATAGAAATGCAGTGGGCATGTATTAGCAAATGAATGTGCAGGGAGAAAAAAAACCCTTCCTAGTGCAGGTCTCATCACTTATTGCATCTTTGTAGCCGAGACAGAAGAAAGTTGCAATGCAAACACAAAATTTTCCACACAATCCAATGCTCTGGAATTGGGAAAGGTGCCAGCTGCTTATAGCTCACTGCTGTATTGTCAATTTATCAAGTGTGTTAAAGCTGCAGTGCAGCTGATATCTTCTGTTAGTGTGTTACGATCTTATAGCCCCGTCTGATTTATCTGCTGTCTGGCTTCAGCACTCTCCTGTGTGTTTAGGTGCTAATTAGAGAACAACACACACACACACACTCGCACACACAACTTCATCTTGCTCACACATCCACATACACACACACAGACCACAGGCTCACGGGTGATATAGACTGTGTTTTATCACAAGAGAAAAGTGGGTGTTGCACCAAAAGAGGGCCTTAAATTACTGGTGACATCTCAAATAAGGCTCACCCACACACACACATAGCCACACACAGTGGGGTGCCTATATAAAGTGCATTCACACACACACACACACACACACACACACACACACACACACACACACACACACACACACACACACACACACACACACACACACACACACACACACACACACACACACAGTACTCTCTGGGACAAATAAAATGTTCCTGTATTGTTCAAATCCAATCCCGACTCCTCTCCCTTATCATTTTTCTTTCATTTTTTGGAAACCACTCCACCCTGGCCTCCCATTCTCCAATTGTCTTTTCATCCCTCACTTAAAGATACTCTTTCCTTCACTCTTTCAACCGCCCCCCTCCTTTACTCTCCCTCCCTGCTCACGCCCTCCATACCCCCTAACCCCCCCCCCCCTGCTCACCACAGCTCAGTATGTGCAGTAACCCTGGATGCCTTGGAGGGAGAACTGCACCGAATCACTCCATAAATGTATGAGTGTCCAAAATGAAGAGGAGCTGAGAAATGTGTGGGCAGCGGGCTAGGAAGCATGTCCAAGCTTACTAACAGGATGGGTGGTGGTGGTGATGGAGGGTTGGGGGGGGGGGGCACGGCGTAGGCGAGGTGGAGCTGTGGGTGGGTGTGTGGGTGGGCGGGGGAGTCGTAGGGAGAAAGGAGAGGGAAGGAGGCTCATATGAAATGTCTTGACAGAGGCAAAGCTGTTTTTATGCTGTATTTATTTTTGAGATGTGAAGAAAATTTGATGAGGATTTTGGCCTTCATCGGTGTTTATAGTGTTGTATATTAATTCCATTCATCCAAGCTCAGAGCCATATTGTCTTTCAGTGTGCACAACAGTTAAAGGGATAGTTCACCCAACATTCAAATTGCACTCATTGTACTCACCCTCATGTCGACTAAGGGCTGGGAGAAGTTTGGGGGTCTCGGCGTAGCAGTGCATGTCCATATAACGGTTGCAAATGGATACCACTTTTCTTTGTAACAAGAAGACACACCAAAAAACAACCAAATACCTCCATGTTGCTCGTATGTAATGTCCGTCTTGTATTGAAGCACCGAAATGCGAAATTGTTTGGAAAAAAATTAAATATGTCTATATTTCAAGCTTGTTTGTAGCGGACGGACCCTGGTCTGTCCGATTTGGACGAACCCGGAAGAAGAGCTTCCGCTACAAACAAGCTTGAAATATAGACTCATTTAATTTTTTTTCGGAACAATTTCTCATGTTGGGGCTTCAATACAAGACGGACATTACATATGAGCAGCATGGAGGTATTTGGATGTTTTTTGGTGTGTCTTTTTGTTACGAAGAAAAGTGGTATCCATTTGCAACCGTTATACGGACATGCACTGCTACGCCAAGACCCCCTGTAACTCAGAGAAGCCACGGATAACTCTGAAACTTCTCCCAGCCCTTAGTCGACATCAGGGTGAGTAGATAATGAGTGCAATTTGAATTTTGGGTGAACTATCCCTTTAAAGGTCCCTCCTCATAAAAATGTATTTTGCTTATTGTTGCTCTTGGATGTTTGACCTTCACTGTGCAGAGCGGTATACACCATGCAGTTCGATACTAGAATGTTGTCCGTTTTCCATATTCATCTGCTGAAGAGGGAAAGTTTCTCTGCTCTCAACTTAAAGCTGATGTACACATGGGCAGGATTTTGTTACATCACAATGATGTAATTTACTGTGTAACTCGCACAAGTGCAACATGAAAACTTGAGCTCTCCAACACTTGGCTTTTCAGTGAGGTAGGAAATTGTTCATGTTTTTATTGATTGCTGCAAACCTCACATCAGATATACATTCATATTTAAAGCAGAATATATAGGTTTTTTTTTAAATATGTATTTCTGAAGAGGAGCTTTAATTCTGTGTTACTGCTGCGTGAGTCTTACTGTGTCTTTTTTTAGGTTAAGTTTTCATATTTCAGTGATTTTACTCACAAGGTCAAGTTGCAGAGATATGGGAGTACAGCAACATCACCAGAGAGGAGGTCACTGGCACATGAACCATGAGTAGTCAAGATAAAGTTTTTTCTCGGTGAGCCAGATTTCTTCAGAAGAGAAACAAATATGAATCGTTAAAACATTAGGGGGGCTTTTTATCATACTGTAAATGGTCATTTCCTAAAAGATGACAATGATTTCCTGGTGCAGAGCTGAACTCACACTTGGACGATTCACAAGTTTGAATTTTCTTAGGAGTCTTGCAACATGGGAACTATGCTGTGATTATGCTTATGAAAATATCACTGCAGCAATTAGGCTTCACCTTATATAGAAAAGCAACTAAACCACTTGATTTGGACAAATGAAAGATTGCTGGGAAAGTTGGCTCCACGGCTGGAACTGGGAGTTGTAAACACCCTGACCCCCTTTACTTATATGTACACTTACATTGATGTGTTGAATCTCAGGTTTGGAAGGAGAATAAATGTTTAGATGACTCAACTCATTGTACTTCGTCACCATATCCAATAGAAATAACAGCCACGTTGACTTTATTCCTATTTTATCTTCCTATGACTTATTTCCCTTCATCAACAACCACTCCCCCTCCTCGCCCAGGGTTAGGATCTTGACAGCCTTTCAGTTCCAACCCTGCTTTTTCATTTCTGCGCTTCCTCCTCTCCGATGCTCTCTGGCCTCACTCTCCTCTTTAGAAGGATACTTAACGGTCACAGGTGAAGTCATTTAGTTGAGTTCAATTATTCATACTGACTTGGGCCGAATCAATACATATTAATAATAATAGCGCAAGTGGGAAATGATATGATCGCATGTAGAATCCAGATCAATAGAGTCTATGCAGAGAAGAGGAGACTTGTTGAGTTGCCCATTAATGCTCAAGTGTTGAATTACAGAGGGTCAGTTCAAGCGCAGAGAGCCTGAGGAGGATTTTTATGGAAGCTTTGCCTGCCTCCCCCACCCCTCCCCTCCTCCCCTGGCATCCCCCCCCCCACCCCCACCCCCTTCCGTCTCCTTACCTCTTCCTCGTCCTCTGCTCGTCCTAACCTGTGTCCCTCAGTCCTTTTTGGAATGATGCACATTTATTCACCTTGTCACTTCTTCTCCTCCCCTCCCTCATCTATTCTCTCACTTGTCTCCCTTTTCCTCAGCCCCCCCCCCCTCCCTCACTCTTCTTCTCACTCCCAGAATGACTTTAAATGACTACAGGGAAAGTTATTTGGAGTTCAGGTAGAGTTCAGACACAGACCTGGTAGCCTTTCTCTATTCTCCCCCGTCTAAGCCGACACGTGAAAGTCTCCCATGGCTTCCTCTTGACATGGGATCAGCCTCGGAGCTCAAAGCCCCTGGAATGGCAATCGTAATTCAGTCCCCTGTGGCTCGGATTGTTTGATCAAGCGAGCTGCAGCATCTGCATTTGACATTGGGCACACTTTTGTTTAATGCCGTTTTCTTTCAGCTTTTTAGCACAGACAGATTATGAGGCAGTGGGTCCCAGTGCAACATGTAAAAAGCCCCCCCACCTCTCACACAGGGGTAAGACACACACACACACACACACACTGATACAGATGCAAAACAAATACTGTAGAAACGGTACAACCCATTTGTGCCTCTTTGTTGTCACTTTGTAGTCGTTTTTGTTTTTTTTATCTTTGTGGTCATTTTACATCTCTTTGTAGTGATGTCTCTGTAGTCATCTGCGACTCTTTGTAGTCATTTTGTAGTTACTTGTGTGTTTTGTGTCTCTGTAGTAGTTTTGCACGTGTGTTTGTATTTTTTCAAACTTCTCTTTGTAGTTGCGCTGCAGCTCTCCGTGGTCATCTTGCATCTATTTGTGATCGTTTTGTGTTTCTCTTGTTATCGTTTTCGCATCTGCAGTCCTCCTGCGTCCGCCTGGCTGTGACATCCTGCAGGTGAAGCTGGGGCCCTCAGGTGCTGCTGATGTTTGAAGAATTACAGCTGCACTTCATTATTTAGTTTCACACTGGAGACCAATGGATGCTGTCTGACTCCTGTCCAGAACCTCCTGCTCCAGCAGAACCACGCTGCACAGGTATCACACTAAATACTGCATCAAACTAAACTGAATATTAAAGAAAAGCATCAAAGAAATCTGATATGGGAGGTCTAGCGGTTCTACCATCCATCCAATTTAAATCTTGAGTTTATGTGGATGATACGTGAACCCAGCATCAGGATGAAGGACAGAAATTGATCATTACAAAGACTGGAATAGGTTGGAAGATGTTTTATTGAAGGACTGATCAGGATTAATAGCGGAAAAAAAGATATACTGAGCTCTGTGACTTTCTCACATAAACTGTTAACAGCCACCTCCAACAGCAGCTCTTGGCCCAGAACCCTCCTGACCCCCCTGAGCTCCTGGGTAATCCATCCATCCATCCATCCATCCATCCATCCATCCATCCATCCATCCATTCCTTTTAAAGGCAAAGAACATAATCAGGAATTCACATTAGAAGTTCAATAATGAATCTTTATTAGAGCAATGTGCTGACAATAAGGGCTAATATACAGTAAGTATGCATAACATGATCTGTTGCTCAGTAGAACAACATGGCAATGGGATAAGTCATGTGTGTAATTGAAGATCCTACATTTCAGCTTGTTATGAGGAGCTTCAGTGGCGCCTGCTCTCCGTCTGGCAAAGCTCACCCTTGCCTCCTAGTGGCCGGGGAGGTGATTGCACCTCTTCAAGTCAGCTCCACTAGAAAGGGATGAGTGTTTTTTTTTTGGTGTGTGTTTGCATGTGTCAGTGTGTGGGTGTGTCGCTGCCAAGGACCTGTCCGTCTAGTCCACGGGCGTCCTGTAATCTGCCTGACACGCGCGAGGCCCCCAGTGACTCCGTTATTAGGCCCATTAGACATCCCGGGATGAGGCTGAATTTTCATTAGCTGGAGCAGAATGTGCGCACACGCATGTGCACTTGGACGCGTGTGTGTGATGAGTATGTAATCTGTCTGACACCAGCCAGCCAAGAGGGAGAGACACTCGAGGGGGATGACGGATAATAACCCGGCCGTTCATTCGCGGGACAGGGGGAGAGCGACCCCGGAGTGACTGGATGGCAGCGGAGGCTTGATTAATTTCCCAGTTTCTTGTTGGTAAATTGCAGTATTGATGGTTAACGCTGGGCTGTGGCATCAGTTTGATCTCTGAGGCTCCTGAGCTGAGTGTAAAAACTGAAGCTGCATCCCCAACTTTCGCTCTCTGCATTTCCCATTCAAGTCAGGCCTCTAATTTGACAACATTCATTTCTCTCTCAGCCATATCGTCCCATTCCATACTCATTTGTTGCCCTTCTATCATATCACAGCGCATTTCCCAACCAATAAAGGGAGGCACTCTTCTGTAGAAATGTATTTATCTTTCACATAAACTCCATTCCGGCTCCACTGGTCTCTCTCCAGTAGCTCTCGCTGGCACTTAATTTCTATTAATGGTTCTGCAACTGGCTGCTCGAATCCAATCCACTGCTAGTCAGAAAGAACAGGGAGCACACATGAGGAAATATGCATAGGCAATTATCCTCTGTAATGTGCATGGCCCCAGCCACTAAAGCATCTGTGCTCATTGTGTGTTGCAGGAAACATTGTGAATCGGTGGCTGCGTACATGCATATTTAAACTGTAATGCAGAGGCTGAAGTGGAGGGTGAGAAGTATCTACATGAGGGGCGTATTAGTCAGGTCACATTATCGCTGCCGGTGTAGTAGCTCTCTGGACAAGCAAACAGAAGGATCGGTTGCACAGGAACACACACACCTGGTGTGTATCAGCAGCAGCAGCAGCAGCAGACCGGCTCGTGATAATAATCATCATCAGCATTGTCCGCTGAGTAGCTTGTAAAGCCCTGTATTTTTTTTTTTCTCCGAGTGATAGCAACAGTGTTTCACTCGCTGCGCCATTGTTCCTGGAGAGTCCTCCAATATCTGCTCAGCTGTCAGCTGGTTATAGATTTAACACAGCTCACTGGGACAGTGACAGGAGGCCAATAACAGGCTCCTGGGCTTGTAAAGCCTCCATCTGCAGAGGAAACACATAGCAAATAAACCCAGAGGAGCCAACAACACACACAACCCTATTAGAGCTGCTGTAATGACACTGTGGAGTGTGTTCACGCACACCAAGGTGTGTTAAAGTTTTATAGTGTGAGGTCAGTGATGAGGTGGGCTCAGATATGATGGGATGAGGCCTAATAGGGTGTTTTATAGATGCTGCGTGCGTGCGATTGTGTCTGTGTGTGTGTGTGTCAGTGTGTGTGTGTGTGTGTCCCTCAGCAGTACAGTAATATTTTGCTGCCATGCTGTCATGCTTATCATCCACCTTCAGATCTCTGCAGTTCACTTAAATGTTAAATGTTATGGATGGGAGCCGACCCTCGGCATCACACCCTCTTCCTCCTGAATATGCCGAGATACGACGCACACAAACACACACACGCTCTCACACACTCGCATACACGTGTACCCAAACCTCCTGACCCTGCCTGATATGAGGGTTTACCAGCCGTCTCTCTCTGGTGGAACTCATCTACCTTGAAACCTGCATCCCTGCCGCGCTTTCCGCTCGATCGGCTCAAGCTCCTTTTTTTTTTCTTCTTTTTTTTTACTAGACATCCATCGAGTCCTGTAAAACCCGTCAAGAACACCTAACTCTTGTTTTTTTTTTTTCTTCTTTTTTCACTTTTGAGCTTGCTCGCAGGAAACGGCGGTGAACAGGGAGACGCAACTGTCAGCCGTGGCAGGGGCTGCGGAGACAGGTATCCTTCTCCACTGCGAACACAAGGACGCCGACAATAGACTTGTCTGTCAGACTGTGACAAGCCGCGGAGGGGAAGAGGGGGGGGGGGCACTTGTGCTTTGTTTGAGTGCAACAATAATCAATGTAACCATGTAGAATGTAGAAGTGGAGAAATGTGCTCCCAAAGAGAAACGACTAGATTGAACGGGCCTTGGGGGAGATAAATGGAAAACAACATGTAATTATTTCCTATATATTTATATATATCTTTATTTTTTTTAACAGTATGTACAGTACAGTACCGTGCACTTGGTGTGGATGTGTGGTGAAAGCAGGCCTGAGGGGAATGAAATTCTGGCCGGTGAACTCCATCCCAGAGCTAAATTACACAAGCCAGCCATGATTTCATGCTTCACTACATTACTTCTCCTTTTCCCTCGATCTGCTCTCTGCTCTCTCTCTCCCCTCCTCTCTCTGTCTCATTTACCTCAGCTTTAACCCAGCGTGGATCTTATCTGGTTAAAGAGCAAAAAGAGGTCAACCACACAGCCCATGCCCGCATGAATATTTCATCCGTGTTTGGATTACCATTTTCTCCAAAGATTCATTGTTCTATGTATAATACATGCAGCGTCACACCTTGGTGCCTAGATCATAACCTCCTGCCCTCCTAATCACAGGTATGACGTGCCCCCCCGCCCAGCCCGGCCCAGCCATGCCAACATTATGTGTGTGTTTTCATATGGATGTATCAACATGGCCATATGTGGATCAGGAGGATGCCTGTGTACAATACTGTAGGTGCATGTCTGCACACAAACCTGTATTTCTATATATGTGTGTGCACATTTGAGTGTGTATGTATGTGTGTGCATGTGTAGGGAGTTAGGGGTTAGAGTAAGGCTAAGACCGGCTCATCTTTCACACACACACACTCCTCTACCCCTCAGGCTGGATTAGATGATGAGGTGGGAGAGTGAGTGAGATTGGAAAAGGAAAGAAGAAAAAATGTGTTGGTAGGAGGGAGAAAGAGAGTGAGTAACAGATTAAGAGTGAAATTCAAGTCTTTTGGCTGCTGGCGAGGCTCCAGATTTAAGTTGCAGCTGTGATATTCTTTCAAATGATCTATTTTGGATTTCGCCGGCCCACACCATTTGACTGTGTGACGGCTCGCTCTTCCCCTTCATCTCCTCCCCATCTCTCCAATCGCTAAATGAGCGCTGAATGGAGAAGCGGGGCGAGGCTGTATAGATTTGAATGGCTCCCTCGGTGGGTGTTTGATGGAGGAAAATGGGTGCACGAGCTGCTTTGACCTAAACCCACCTGTATCTCTTCACAGCCGTAGAAATGGGCTCTTTTAAATGTATAGTTTCTTCAAAATTACCATACAAGTAATTCAAAAACACTGAGCCACAGGCAGGCGCAGTGAATACATCAGAAGCGTTTGACCTGAGTGTATCTGAAAAAATCTCAATGCATTTACCTTTGGCATATGTGTGAATATATATAATGTGTGTGTGTGTGTGTGTGTGTGTGTGTGGCCAGAAATTATGTCATCCGACTATCCAGCTGAGGGCAGACGTCTGACAGACTTAAGCAAAAGCTCATCAAAGGGGAAATTATTCTCATTTACTCCATATCCAGGAATAATCAGACTTGTCTTAGTGCTAAGGTCACACACACACACACACGCACACATACTTACACACACGTACTCTAGGTGTGATGAGAGTTGTGATCCCACATCTCATCCTCACGTAGCTCCGTCACATTCCTACCAATCCTGCAGAGACTCAGACGTATCCATACTTGATTGCACTTATCAGTCGCACATATGGATTCAAACGTGATGCGTTTCACTGCTTCGCTGCCACACAAATCAAGCTGTAGCCTCAGAGACGTCACTTTTTTTTTTTAATTCATCAAGCAAAACTACTACAGTTATCATGTTATTTCAACAAAATAGCAAGTTTGAGTTTGTATTTTTTTTTCTCGCCTCCTCAATTAGCACAATTTATGCTTATGTCAAAGCCACCAAAAAAAAAAGAAAAGACTTTGCAACAGAGAACTTTTGTAGCATTAGAACCAAAGCATTTACCTTCTCACTCATCAAAAGCTGATGAAGGCACCGGAAGATGAAAGTTAATGTCTTGTTTTTACTTTGAATCCGACTCCCTCTTTGAACCGATCCTTGTTTGTTTGTGATGGCGAGAAGCTTTTGCAGAATTTGTAATCAAGCCCCTGGGGACCGCCTGTCTTGGTTTGGCTCTTCAAACTGCCGTGTGCATCTCATCGTCTTTATACTTTGCTCCTCTTCTTCTTCTTTGTGCTCATCGTGCAGAATCTCAGGCTGGGCTTTGACTCCTGTGTTCAGCATCCTCGTGGTGTGTGTGTGTGCGTGTGTGAATAAAATGCACTTTTTTTTATTTCTTCCTTCTTAAACCTCCGACACACCGAGAGGCTGTTGTTGTGCGGTTGAAACTAAGTCATAAAAGACAAGCAATCCACATGGGAAATATCCATTTAAAGCGCTAGAATTGTGGTCCTCTGGTGGCCTTGAGTACACCTTCAAGTTTGTTGATCTTCATCTCTCTTTGCTGCAGTCATCTCAAATGTCAGCGCAGAAGAATCAATAAAAAAAAGAGGGCCATTTATGAGGGAAAATATCCTTTATTTTGATTGTTCACACAGCACAGAAAAGGCATTATTATTTTTAACCACATCATACAAAACTCATGATTTGAAGTGCCAGCACTGGCAGTAAAACAACCATTAAATTCACTGTGAGCGATTGCAGAGGCTTTCGTCCTCCTCATCCTGTCAGACCTGAAGGTTCCTCTCTTTCCTCTCCAGTTTTCATTTGGATGGACTCAAGCTCCAGGTGTTTGCTCTTCCTTTTTTTTTGTCCAAGCATAACAGTCCAGGCGTCCTTGTTCTCATCCTTTTGCTTTGTGTTTGTAGTGGAGGTCTTCCCACCTCTCCTGTTTTTCCTCTGCAGCCAGTGTGGGAACTGCACCAGGCCAGACAGTCAGAGACAGGAGAGGTATCAGACAACCTGGCTGATGGTTTGAAACCTGCTGGTCAAATATCATGTGAATCTGCTCAAGGCTCGGTTGTTAAAACATAAAAAAGGCTCATCTTTAATTTAAGGCAAAGAGGATTTTGAGGCAGTGTGATTTTAGGTTCTCACAGAAAAAAGGTGATTAATATAGAATTACTGCTGCAGCATCTTTAAATGTGGCCCCAAAATAGTGGACCCATGTTGCACTATGAGAGAAGTTCAAACATGGCTGTGCCAATGGACAATATTCTGACAGAATCACAAATTTAGTACAAATAGGGTTTAAACTCAACATTGATAGGAAAACAACAACTCCTCCGAAGAGGGCTTAATGCTTTTGCCAAACAAATTTGTGCACTGTGCACGGTAACACATCAAAGATTAAAAAGGAAGCAAACTAGAAATGACTTAAAGGGATAGTTCACCCAAAATTCAAATTTCACTCATTATCTACTCACCCTCATGTCGACTAAGGGCTGGGAGAAGTTTCAGAGTCCTCCATGCCTTCTCTGAGTTACAGCGGGGATCCGTGCAGCACTGCATGTCCATATGACGGTTGCGAACGGAGCTCACTTTTCTTCGTCCAAAAAGACACAACAATTTGCGGAGCCGTGAACTGGGTGTCAATGCAAATCGCGCGAGATTTGGACGGACCAGGAAGAGCAGTGCTGGGAGCTTCCGCAACAAACAAGCTTAAAATATATACTTATTTAATTTTTTTCGGAACAATTTCTCATGTTGGGGCTTCAATACAAGAGGGACATTACAGACGAGCTATGTGGAGGTATTTGGATGTTTTTTGGTGTGTCTTTTTGGACGAAGAAAAGTGAGCTCCGTTCGCAACCGTCATATGGACTTGCAGTGCTGATACGCAGCCCTGCTGTAACTCAGAGAAGGCACGGAGGACTCTGAAACTTCTCCCAGCCCTTAGTCGACATGAGGGTGAGTAGATAATGATTAATGATTTGAATTTTGGGTGAACTATCCCTTTAAGATAGAGGAGAACACTCAATCCATCTTCAACATGTCAATATTCAATATCTACTTGAGCTTCAGCAGCAAGATGTAATGTAAGGTCATCATAAATCACAATGGCTATTGGCTGGTTAGTTTCCAACCTACTCCATCTACCTCTGGCCTGACAGTGATACCTGGCCACACTCTGATCTGCTCTCAACTCCTCACTGGCAGTAAGTCTGATATTTGTACATGTACATGCACCTCCAGACAGGTCCTGCCCTCTCAGTCAATCAAATTCTAGCATCGTCTTGTAGATGCAGCCTCTGGGAGCACGCTGGAAATATCTAATATGGCTTTACTCCAAACATCACTCAAATATGGCTAGAGACAAATTCCTCTCCAAAATGTTGGTAAGGACATGTCCCTAACTGTCCACAACAGTGTTTTGTTCATGTATACCGCCTGCCATCATCCCCTGTGATGCAGGTGTAAATCATTGTACAGTCTGCATACAGCTACCTACAGGTAGATGCTGTATTTATCCCTCACTGCATCATTTTATCATAATTAACAGCAGGTTTCCAGACATTTTCATAATAATACTCTGGTCACAAATGTATATGTTAGTTTCTAAAGAAGAAGAAGAAGAAAAGATTATAATAAGAAAAATAAATATAATAAACAATATAATTTTAACAAAGATTAAAGGTCCCACCAAGCACATCACTAATTCATCAGTTAACTGGAATCGCCACATCCTAGTGACAGGAAATAGAGTTACAGTATCTCCCTCCTTAATTCAAGCATTGAATAATAGAGTTTATAGACGTATTTTCTCTGAACATTATGATGTCACAGTGAAATTGACCTTTGACCATTTCAGTATAAAATGTCATCACTTTACCGTTTTATTCTCTTAGACCCAAATGGCATCATCATTAGCATACAAATGTGCGGGTTATGGCCTAAAATGTGTTTCTTTGTGTGGTCACGGTGATTCTGACCTTTGACCACTGAACTCTAATCAGCTCATCCTTGAGTCCAAATTTGAAGAGATTCCCTCAAGGCATCACTGAGATAACGCGTCCACGAGAATGGAAAAGACAGACAGACAGTGTGTTGAGTATGATGTAGCACTTAACGGTGAAGAAAACTGGTCCAGGTAGATGTAAGAGATCGACGTAATGAGAAATACTCCATACATAACTGCTTTGTGTGATTAAACACTTTGAGTCGGGCTGCGTTAGGAAACAGTGAGGCAACCAGTTGTGTTTAAGTGATGAGTGGGTCCAGAGTTAATGACCACAGTGGTCAGTATATCAAGTCACTAATAACTAATAATTACTTTATGATTCATGTGTCTCCCAGTGTGTTCCCCAGCTACTCATCGTTACATAATAGTTCTGGTGTCTGAATCATCAGAGAAGTACTTACTAACGACTTATCGACTTATCAGGTTGTTCCTGACTCATTGCTCATTCATTTCTCACTTAATATGCTCACATTGAATATGTTAAGTTTTACAGTTTGGGAAACCACATATTTACTCGTCATCATCATACGGTAGGGATCTTGTTTCTCTCTCACAATAGAGCACACTCAGTCTGGTTTTCAATGAGGACTAAGACTTCTCATGCATACCATGACATATCACACTTGCAGACTTGGACCATCAAACTTGATTTATATTGTACATGACTGAAAATTAAACATTTAACTGCATTGTCATGTCCCTGATTCAAGATGTAAACATGTGTAAGTGCAACAGACCATCAGCTCAAATCTGCTGCTCTCTCTGGTCACCCAGCAGTAAACTGAGCATCCAAAAGGGTCAAATTAGACCAGGGTAAATTCATTTTTAAAAGGAATTGCTGTCTGTGTGTTATGTTCAGCTCTGACATCACAGGATGATTGGTTTAGCTTAGAACAGTAGAAATGGTACGCAGTGATTTCCAAGACTGGGACTAATAAAGTATATCTACTCAAATCTAATCTATTCTAATCTAATCACAACTTCATATCTCTCTGCAGAACAAAACGAAAGCTAACGACAATTGTTATAGACAACCAGTAGAGGTGCTGCGCAGAGTAATGGATTCCGAGAAGAAACTCCAGGAGCCAATAACTGGACATCCCCCGTGATTGGGAGACGACCCACTCTGCCCCCTGAGCCACAGCAACCCAACATACAACTTGGCCTAGTGAATAACTTTTATATCACATTTAAGAATTAGCTTCTTGTGTTTCTAATTGTTTTGACCAAGCTGAACCATATTAGAATAATATAATATGTAGATATTCCTATCAATGCACTTCAGATTAAAGGATGCAGTTTAAGGTCTCTTTTAATGGGTTTTACTCTGAGCCTGTTCTTAACTAGGTCTTATATGATCTATTCATAACTGAGAAATCACAGCAATCACTCTCTACTGCAGTCAGCTGTATATCCATTTACACCATTACACACATGGAGGGATTAGCTGCTAATTAGGATTTTATATACATACCTTCTGTATTGCACTAAGTGAACAGTATGTGCTGCATTACATTCATCATAACACAAGCTTGCCTCGTAAAGTGATTTACCTCTTCTGGTAATAGTTGTAATACACGTCCGCCCCACAATTACATACACACTCACACTCACACACACACACACTCACAGCTTCAAACACTCAATACTTCACCCCGTCTGCCACAACTGCTGCGGTCTATCAATCAGAGTAAGCTGACAGCTATGGCTAATGCTCTCCTTTTATTAAACTGTGTTTCATAATTTACCACTAGATTACTGGCTTTAGATCATATATGGGCTGTTTTGTGTTATTTGTAGTGCTCTTTAGCTCTGATGCACACAGCGCTGTCATTTTATGATATTCCGAGGCGTTTACCACCAACAACAACTACGTTTTTTGAATATTGACATAAACGTGTTCTGATTACATCCTGGTCCATGAAAGTGCGCAATGAGGGATCTAATTATATCGCTGTTTTTAAAGGTTGAGCGTAAAAGCTAAATGTTACATGAAAAGCCGAATAAAAACTCATGTAGATTTGCTCAATATCAATATAAGTGATTTGCCACAACATCTGCGTATAGACATGTTAACAACTTTGACAATCACACTCCATAATTGGCAGGCCAGGGCTTGCTTAGTTATTCAGCGATAATGAGAATATCTGCCTCCCTCTCTCTCTCACACACACACACACACACACACACACACACACACACACACACACACACACACACACACACACACACACACACACACACACACACACACACACACACACACACACACACGCACACGCACACAAGCTGAAACACTTCAAGAGAAACAGTGATTTGCCCAGTGTGCCAATTGGATGCTCGCCCTTCATTGAGACTCGAGTAAACATCAGAGGAATCGTCTTCGTCGTCATCAGCGGAACGTTTGACTTGAGGGGAAAGCACAATGCAAGTTTTAACTCCGGAGCCGTGAACTTTAATCGACCTCTTTGCGAGCTTGGATCTATCATCTTAACTGAGGGGATCTGGAGATGACAGCCCCGCACATCCATCAAGAGAAGTGCTCAGGCCTGACACGCATAAAACCTGAAACAGCACAGAGTCAGACTCAATAGAACCGAGGAGAAATTCAAAAATGAGAAGTGCAGCGGTCCAACTTTTCCCCACTCTTGCCGGACGTAAATCAAACGTTTATGACTTTGCTTTGACTTTCATTATCACACACATCCAAAAACATATATATGGAAATATGCTGTGTAGTGCCCTCTGTTAGACTTCACTTTACATTTTAATACTTGGGTCCATTCTAGCAGGTCTGTTTCTTTGTGAAATCCCCTCTGCTCTGCCTGCTGTATCCCTCCATATAGAAAGGTTAAACACACCTAAGCAGAGGCAGTGTGACTGATGCCGGGGCTGTTTCTAAATGTTAATGACACCCTGCGGGCAGAGCGCTGTACACCGCGGTATCCTACTGTAGAGTTATAGCGCGGCGGTTATGCTATAGTGGCTTCATCTGTGCACGCACATCAGAATGCGTGTGCTGGACGACACACACAGAAACAGAAACACACACACACACACCAGGGACAACCCACTGTACAGCTGGCACGCAGCCTGGAGTCCTTCCACTGAGTGGTCAGGGAAAGAAATCAATCAAACGTGGCTTGTCAAGCCCCTGAATCCATTATGGCAGAGAGAGTGGTGAGGCTTGAGTAAACAGGGATGACAAGGAGAGACAATTAGCAAGAATTCAGGCTGTTGTTTGAGGCAAGCTTGGGGATTTGGTAGTCCTGCATGGCCTAGTTTGGTCCACCTCGGCTTAGCTCTGTCAACAGGCTTGGCTCGCAGCTTTATTGCTGGTAATTCACTGGCCCTCAGTGTTTTATGCCCTCTCTCTTTACAGCCTAAGCAGGCCAAATCCATTTAAATAAACACCAGTGCTGCAGAATGATGGCCGAGGTGTTTAAAAGCACTGATGCAGGACTAGCACATACACTGCATCACAGCTGGGGCCATTACGGCATTTCAAGCCAATATAGTGTACAAGTATTAGATCAGACACTGGAGATCTCCCTGAAACTGAGAGCCTCATTGAATTTATATAGCGTACAGTAGTGGCGTACATGACTGCACTGCGTTTATTGTGCGGACGCTGGGTATAGATTGTATACCTATAGTACACACCAATTTTCATGCAGAAGTTGTTTGCTCCAAATTATTCCCCAACCTGCAGAATTAGTCGCAAGATTTGCTTTACTGGGATCAGGAGAGGAACTGATTTAGCAACAACGTGCAAAGAGCTCTGTGTGAGTAAGTGTGCAGCCATTACTCATATGTAAACTCATTACATTGGTCTAATAGCTCTGTCTCATGACTCTGCCGGTGCCTGCCTATATGGAAAGAACATTAGCGCAGCCTATGTATGGAACACAGCGCTAGAGTTCATTCATTCTTCTCTATGGTATGGATCAGACAGATAATTAACTGCAGAGACATGAAGTCATTGTTCAGTTAGAGATATGGGCCCCGGTCTAATGAGAGCTCACACTGTGGAGTGGCGAGGAGAGAAAGGGATGAAACAACACAGAGTCTCTGCTAATGTCTGGTGAGTGCCCTCAGATGTCTCGCTGCACCGCACAGCAGGCCACATCCTGTTGTACCTATATACCTTAGCCTCCCTGTGCACTCAGTCCAGCTTTAAAGCGCCCCCTCACAGCAAAATGTGTTTTTCTTATTGTGTGTGCTTTACTGTGTAGAACGGCGTACGAGCAGAGTTTGACAACAGATGGTCGATTTTACATCCAACTACTCAACTGTGCTCACCTTAAAAATGACTTGAAGACGTGTAGCCCACATACTAGCATGATTCAATGACATCATTAGTTGAACGAACTAAATTACTTGTTAAACTCATTTGCAACATACTGAATGGTAATTTGGAATCCCAAATGATGATGATTGCATGAAAAATGCGAATGAAATCACATCTCACATTTGAATGTATTTGTTTCCTGATGAAATATTTGTGGTGCAGAATTTTGTTTGACATATTTAATATAGGGTAAGCTCTTGTATACAGTTGTCTTAGCTGGCCTGACATCTTCTCCTCCTCCTTCATGAGAACACTGCTGTGTTTCTTGATCAGTGGAGTACAAAGACACAAACAGGAGGACGATGCAGTGACGCCCAAAACACAGCTCCACAGCACAGTCAGGGGTATAACAAACACTACATGGTACCTTTAAAGTCCTCAAACAAAAAATAATTGTGTCGCCATAGATAATGAATTTTACATTAAAGGAGAAGACATAGATGTAATTTTATTGATTTTGAATTTTGTTTTATCTAATAGCGCCATCAAAGAAGAGTATTCTTACATCTTTGAATTGTAGTTTTTGGTCTTTATTGGGATTTTTGACATCAAAAATGAATCCACACGTCCATATGTACAATATTTAAACATTACACTCCAGTATTTTTGAATTTTTATTTTCCTTTTAAGATAAATAAATGATTATTATAAATTATTAATCATAATCACACTGTAAATAATTGATACTTCATACTCTGCGATTCTTCAAAACGTATGTGTTTTTGTGCTGTAATTGCTAAATTAAGTAATAGTGATTTTGACATACATGGTGGCCTCAGGAGAAAGAGTGTAAAAAAGAAGGATATAATCTTGATCTGCCTCAAGTGGATATTCAGTTTTTTAGGTGCTGAGCGAGTTTCCCTCATAAAGTCAAATTTATGTCCCCTGCTCGGTTGTTGTCTGGGGCTCCCACACAAGGCCGGCCTGTGCTCGGCCTGACCCATAAATCCCAACTTCTGAATCTGTGAATGGGCCTCTGTGGTGGACCGGGGAGCCCCAGTCTGCAGGGCCGTGGACGGAGGCCCCCCAAATTATAGTCCTCCACAAGCGGTCCAGTAGGAAAACAACTGTGAAGTTTATCGCTTTATTCCAAAAACTGCAGGGAATCCCTCGTATTCCAGCGCCACAGAAGAGGGGCCGCTACGTTTATTTACGTTTTATTTATGTGTATCTGCTGGATATGAGGCTGTGTAAAACCCAGAGCGATTGCATGTCTCACAGTGCATGGCTGCTACATTTGATCTGTCCCTGTGGGATAGCATGCGTGCATGTGTGTGTGGGTCTTGGTGGAATAGCTAATGCATTGTGTATATATACACTGTACATGTCTGGGTGTGTGCTAGAATATTTATCAAAGGACAGCCACATGGACTAAAAGCATCAAATAAGCAAAGACGGCATACTTTCACACGCATACTGTACTTATATTGGTCCCAGCGATTCCCCACTCTGCTTCATGCTGCAGGCCAACGCAGAAGAGACAGTGACAGGGCCAAGTGGAAGATTATTCAGAATAACATATATAGTTATCTGTGGGGGTCCGGAGTCAAGTGAGTGACAGCATCAGAGCAAATTGTGATGAAATGGTGGCATCACCCCATCTGATAGCCATCTCTATACTCAGTATCCTCTCCTCTCACATGTATGATTCATATAGATACATAGAGGATTTCTTCAAAGCTCTCACATGTTTATGAGTCCATAACATCTGACGCATTCATGTTTACGCTCCCAAGTCACATTTGACATTTTCTGGATATGATGAATCATTAATGATGACCTCAATAGGCTTTCACATCTTTGGCCCACAGATCAATAAAGTGGTTAGGGGAGTAGGTCAGCAGCTCTGCAGAAGTGTTTGTCAGTGTATGTCTGTGTGTGTGTGTGTCTGTCTGTACGTGTGTGTCTTTGAGCACGCCTTTAAACAGTCACGCCCAGCAAGCGACCGTAAAATGTTGGTGCTAATTGGCGGCCGAGTGTGGCCCAGTCTCGGCGCAACGCTCTGGGACTGACAGAATTGCGGCTGGTTTTCCAAGTTTTTTTTTTTTTTCCCGAGCAATCCCTGCCTGCACGGCTGTGGGAGTTCCATCCATTATTGATCAGATCCAAGGATGAAAGCAGGAACGCTCAGTGGGGACTGAGCATCTTTGGCCTCACACAGCAAAAAAAAGAAAAAAAAAGAAACACAGCCTCCACTGCCAACTCTGTGTGAAAAGAGACAAGGAAATATCTTCTTTAAAAAAAAAAAAACGTGTCGAGCTGAGCCCAAGAATCAAAGTGTCTAAAAAGCCAAAATAAATACGCCAAATTTTTGTGAAAATGAAATAAAATACGTCACATGGTGCTGAATGTTACTCACCCGTCACATTTACAGACGCAGCTCTTGCTGAGGTTTTTCTTTTCTTTCTTTCTTTTTTTTGTACCCAGATGATGACATAGTGTTATGCAGTGCGTTGCCAGCCTTGGCAGCAGCTCAGCTCGGTGCTGCTCAATGATTCAGCTGTGTAGAATTGACCTCCACCTCACCTTGGCAATACTCCCCAACCAAATGGACGTTTGGCAGCCAGAACACACACTGGATACACAAGCATGTGTGCACGCCAGTGATAACGCACACACACACACATGGACTCGCAGGGACACACAGGCACATACACACTCTCTGGGAAAGGTTACAATGCTGCTTGAAACAAAGGGGCAGATGGTTGACAGTGATACAGTGCCAACACTGGCAAGGTGGTTAAAATCTGCATTTCTGTTTGTGTGTGTGTGTGTGTGTTGTGAATATGTCCCTTTACATCTCCGAGGCTGTTTTTACTGGGGTAATGTTCTCCAAACATCAGTCTCAACTTCTCCCGACAGAATGCAGCTCTGTATTTGTTTTGGCCTGTTAGTGTGTCTCCGCAGCCCCACAGCAGAGCAAAGTGTTTTGCCAATGCACTTTGAAATTTTATAATGAGCTATAAACTCCACCACCAATGGTTTCAAATCAGCATTTAAGAAAATAAGGGCTAATTTGCACATTTGAAAACAGTCTCTGGGAAATGAGAACGCAAATAAAAATGCATAAAAGTGAGATCCGATGGTGTTTTTCACCATAACCACTTCCCTCTCTGGCATATTATTTAGTATATACAAACATTTTTAAGTTCTACCGTTTCTGTCCTGGGTGATTCAGAGTGGCTGTTTTTTATACAGTTCTGGGATTTTTGTCAGAAACACAGTGGATGAGCTACCAGTAAATAAGCTCTCTGTGTTTTAATAAAGAAAAGTGAGTCAGTAATGGGCCTTTTCCCATCACACCACGAGCAATTGTGATCTGAGATAACGACATAAAGCCCCGCAGCTCTTCATCTAGCAGCTGACTGCGGCGGCTGCTCCTTCATCCATCACTTCCTGACATATTCAAAACTGATACGCAATCAAAAAGCACTGAATGACCATTGTCTGCTTTGATTAATAATCGGCATCGGCGCCAACAGTAGTGACAAAAACACTGAATTTCATCAGTCGTATGTTGAAAGTAAAAGCAGCAGAAGGACGTGTTGGGTTAGTATCAGCAGACAATACAGCTCTTGTTAGGAGAGGAAAAGTCAACAATGGCTGGGTCTATATTGTAGCAGGCACAAAATAAAAGCTTTTTCTTTTCTTTTCTTTTTCAAAAGTTGACAAAACATAATGTTGAATGGTGTGTTTCCATTAAGTTATGTTACATGAATAAATCTGGATTCTAATTAAACATGGCCGAGGATTTCCAGTGATCTGGTTCTGGCTGGAACTGGCCTCTACGATTATAACACAGCAGGGGCCATAACTTCAATGTGAAAAATTTGTTTCCATTTTAAATTTTGCAAAATATTGCGTCATCAAATAGTCATTTTCATTGTATTTATTATTGAAAGCTTGCATTGCTCGCTTGCAAGTGAGTATGCATGGTTAATAGAAGTGCAGCTAGTGGAGGCTGAAATCAGAGTGATAAAATTAAAAACAGTGACGCTTCATTTCCTGTGAATTTCTAGTTCCTGTGTGGGCATTAGGCAATGTGACTATAACACAGTAATGTGGGACATAATATAGAGAGGTAATTACTGTAAGTACACTGAATGGCTCCAGCAGCAAAAAATTAAGACCATAAATAAGCTTTGTCCCAGTTCAAGGGGACGTACTACTGTAGTCTAGAGAGGTGTGGAGACCACGAAGACTGTTGGTTTGGTTTTTCACTTTGAGTCACCAGCTGTGTCCACCTTTACTGTTGTGTCGCAAAGAAGGGCTCCTGTTGCCAAGCAACACTGACAATATATGATTTTTTTTCACAAAAACTTGAGGTTTTAAGGCCCGTAGTTTGTCGAACACATAGATTCAAACTTCGATCCTCAGGCTCTCTGTTGCTGTTGTGTACTGCCGTTTTATTCTCATCACTGGCACTCAGTGAATCTTGGGACCTGTGGAGGCTTTTGTTGTGTAGCATTGCATTTTTTTCTGCTGCATTTTAAAGAATCTGTTGAAATGGGATGTCTGGTCATGCTGCTGTGAAGGACAAAGCTCCTGTATCAGAAAGAAGATTTCCATTTCTATATCTATTTAAACTTCAAGCTGTAAAGCTCAATGGGTTGAGCAGGTGCCCCATATACAGAGGCTACATTCCTCGCTGCAGCTGGCCCCAGGTTCGAATCCCAAATCAGATGGCCCTTTGCTGCATGTCGTTCCCCCCTTTCTCTGCCTCCCTATTTCCTGTCTCTCTCTACTATCTGATCAATTAAAGGCAAAAATATACTTAAAAAAAAAAAACTTTCCCTATGCTGGCTCGACTCCCCCCCTCCCCCTCCTTGGCCTCCACACCTGATGAGTATGGGATATTATATCATTCAAAAAGCTGTACTTGAAAACAGGGTTTTGTATGTGTAACCGTAGTTTTGTAAACTTGTACATTTATGTTTGTATCCGTAACTGTGGTTTTACAAATGTGTAGTTATGTACACATAAGCCTGTGCCGGAATGCACAGACTTGCAGACAGAAGACAAAAATGTACAAGTCTACAAAACAAAGCTTACAAACTTCACTGCACAAAGTTGCAAAATCACGGTTACGGATACAAACACAAATGTATACGTTTACAAAAAATCCATTTACAGATACAAACATAACTGTACACATTTGCAAAACCACGGTTATGGATACAAACATAAATGTACAAGTTAAGTTTACAAAACTACAGTCACACATACAAAACCCTGTTTTCAAGTACAGCTTTTTGAATGATATAATATTCCGTAACTGAGACTGTCCACTCCATGTCATCTGTGAATTCAGCGGCCATCCACTCCAATCCATCCCGGGTCATTAGCCCTGTCTGCGAAGGCTAATCATCATCTCCTCTGGCTCAAGTTAGCTAAAGAGAGAGCATCACCAGAATGAGACAGTTAAATATTCATGTCTCACTGCAGTGTAATATCCTCCTCAATGATGTTTGAACCTTTTGACCCGAGGTAATCAGCAGCAATCAGCAACAGTGATAAATTTGATCTGTAGATGGTTGACTCTGATGAGCTTTTGACACCACTGAGCGCCGCGCGTTGGGCAGCGGATCAAACTACGATCAGCACTCCCAGCATACACACACACACACACACACACACATGCTCACAGGCGTCGTTCCTGGTGACAGACAGTTCATTTCACCCGCAGGCATGTAGGTATGACATCACTCGATTAATAATGGAGCAATTAATTATGACCTATTAGACTGATGAATTAGATTAGATAGAGAAGACGAATGTAGCCATGTGATAATATTACACTTGGATACATTAATGACTTCTTAGAGAGTGAGGTGGGGAGGGGAGGGGTGGGGGGTATAGGAGGGGTACAATTTATATGTGCCAGTTTGGAATGACATACAGTCAGCCCTCTAATTATATAAATGATAAATGGTGTTATTGATATGATAATGGTCGCTAACCGCAGCTATGGTGATGTTCTATACTGTTGTAATGTGATTACACCGAAAACTCATGGATCCACGCTGCGAGACTTTGATGTTTCGCATCGTGACAGCAGACACCGTCTTAAATGAAAGTTTCATATTGATGACACACTTAGCCCGCTGGAAAAACCACTGGTGCATTCAAGGTATCTTTGAAGCAGCCGTATGGAGGATATCTGATGCATAAAGACGCCGAATGAATATGGATGCAGTTGTTCTGTCGCGGCAGAAATACAAAGATGCTTGCATAAACATACAGGTTCACTTTAATCACTGGCAGTGTGGCGGCATACAAATGGACTTCTCTCATGTAAACACTTTTGACCTTTCAGAAATGGTGGCTTGAGTCATTCCAAAAAACATTACAGACGTAATAGGAAGTGATTAAATGAGTTTTAATTGTGCAAAGATAAAGACAAATATGAGAATTTGAGTCATCAAGCAAAGTGTTGACACAATCCACTGCCCCCTTTTTTTGTTGTTGTTGTTGTTCCCTGGCATTTTATTTAACCTCATGGAACTCATCAGTGCACTCGAATTGTAAAGTGAAGCAGCTGTATGGGAGGTTTGTAGAGGATAAACACATTACGTGACTTCAAATATGCATGCTGTTGTTCCTCTGTGTGGGGACTGAAGAGACAAAGAGACTTGCATTGATAAACTCAGCGCCCCCAGCGCCCCTCTGCTGCATTCCACTGACATCTAGTGTCTGATTGAGGAACTGAGATAACACACTGTGTCTGACCCTGTGCAGGTGTGTGTCTGTGTAACACCCCCCGCCACCCCCCACCCCTCCTCCAGACACACACATGTTATCCACTTCCCCATACATCACCGCAGTCCTATTGATCTGCTCGCTATGACCTTGAATGATCAGACAAGTGGAAGCGTCACGTTGGAATGAAACCCATCCATTCCCTCTGTCTGCTATCCGCTGCAGTAATGACTTGAGGGAAGACGGGGAGGCAAAGGAGCCCATTGAGATGAACCCCTGAACCAGTCAGCTCTGCAGTGGCCTTATGTCGTGGCCAGCCGCCCGCCGCCCCCCCCCCCCTCCTTCCTCCCCCTAGGCACAGTCTGTTCCAGGGTAAAGGAAGACAAGTGGGTCAGTCTGTCTGAGGTGAGACGAGATGAGTTGAAGCTGGGTAAAACTCTATAATAGATAGAGATAAATAGATCAAAAGATGCATATTGATAAGGCATAGATATGTATGTAGATAGACACAGTATATTGATACATAGCTCACTCCTTAGCAGGATTACATAAGTGGATTTGTTCCTGGGATGGCTCCACATCTGCATATGGAGTATAGTATATTAAAATGATAATCAGTCGACGAATGATGAAATTTATCCTCTTGGGGCGAAAGATGAAGAGGAGTCATGCTTCAGGGTCTATGAAAGAGGGTCTTTGTTGGGTGTGTTTCATCCTCTGCAGAAATCTTACAGGATATGTAAAACATTTCCCCCTGCAGCTGAAACATGACGAGAACAGTTAATAATGATGATTTGGCCCCAATTTCAAATCAGTTTCATGACGACTCGAATCAATATGTAGAGTAAAAAGTAAAAAGTAAGTCAAGTCAAAAGGTTATGAAAGACTATCAAAAGATTAGTGAGCTAAAGGCAAGGGAGTAAAACTGTGTCTTTAGCTGAGATTTCAAAAAAGAGATAGTGACGGAGAGCACATTTAATAACTAAAGGCAAGTGGTTCCAATGTTTTGGAGCAGCAGCTGCAAAGGCTCCTTTATACAGTAGTTTTAGTTGTGAACGTGGGACAACAGAGATACAAGAGAGAGGAGCTTTCAGATCTCAGATCTCTACAGGCAGCTTATGAGAGACAGCCTTAAAAATAATGTCTCTAATTGACAGGAAAATTGATTGATATAAATCTAACTAAAGGCCACATTTTCAACCAAAATGCTTGAATATTAATATTTCTTCTACGGTATACTTGTACTCCATATTGGAGGTGAATACCCTTTACTGAAGTCTGTGGTTACTGGCTACTCTGCAAATGAAGATTTAGCATGTTAAAAAACAAACTGTCGGCTGATAAAAACAGTGTAGTGGAGTAGTCAGAAGTGCAATATTAAAGGGTTGTTTGATGATCGTTCATACTTTTTAATTAACAAATCCAATGAAAGTTGAAAAACAACAATGAACTGATCATATTAACAAGAATTTCTATGATAGGCCTACATCTTATTTATTTGACCTGCAAAGCTCCACTGTTGCTCAAAAACTGATAAAATTGATCAAATCAACCACTGTGTGTTCATAGACTGTAAAAAGAATGGACGTAGCATCCGTGACGTCACCCATTGGTTTTGGGGAGTCGTTTTTGTGACTCAAATATGGCGGCCTGAACAGCGCCATGTTGGATTTACCGGCCGAGAACCCGCCCACTGGCCTCGAAGCAGCGGTCTCCGGACCTGTCACTCAACGTTTCCGCACCCTAATTGGCCAGAATTTTAAACCTAATAATAGTAAAACGGTAGAGTTAAACCCCCCCCCCCCCCCCCCCTCAGAGTGTGTGCGGGGGTAGAAACTATCGGTTGAGACCAAAAAACCTAATGGCACCAGGCTTTGATCATGTTTATTGAGGATGTAAAATCGGCGATTTTAACATGGGGGTCTATGGAGATTTGCTGCTTTCTGGCACCAGCCCCCAGAGGAAGCCGAGAGGATAGCAGTTTTTTGAACGTGGAAGTGAACTGCCCCCTTGGTTTTAATGCATGATACTGTATATTCCTGTTTTGGCGATATTGATTGGAGGTGTCCAGCTGATTTAATCAATAACAAACCTTTTTATGAAAATGTATTTGTGATGTGTCATTAGATATTTTCATCTACAGGAGCAACAACCAAATTTGAGGCCATAGACAAGGTGTTAGAGTCAGAAAGTAGAGATGGCTAACCTTAACCCTAAACACCCCCCAGACCATAACATAGTGACTTTGGTCTTTCTCTTTATCAGCAGCCTTCTCCTTCAAAACGCTCTATACACAACAGCCTGTGCCAGTTATATTGTGAGTCTCCAGTGTCACAATAAATGACAGACAGGCAGTCTGCCTGAATGATGACTCTACTCTTGATCATTTTCCTTGAAGGAATCAAATTTCATGTGGAGGTTTTTCACAGTAGAAGTTGCAGAGTGCATTTACTGCTGATGCCGAGTGTTGATTGAACTGTAAGTACCTCGTAATAGAAAGTAGCAACAGTTTCATGAACATTCATTCCCCTTGACACACACAAATACACATACACACACACACTACATGGCCGCCCACAGTAGAAGTACAAGTGGTTCTCTCTGTGTAACTATCAAAGCCACCACCACAGTTTAAGTTTTTGATCTTTTTATTAATGTTAAGTGTGTGTTTGTGTTTGTTGTTGTAATGTTACTACAATAATATGCACAGATAATGTTTTGTTGTTTTAACCTCAGTGAAAAAGGGTCCGGTGCTGTTAATAAACAGAACGTGTTGCATCTGATTGCGGATCAGTCTGCTTTATCTTTTTTTGATTTAACTCATCAATAATGCATGTTTGTTACAGAGTAGAGTCAAATATGGATGTGTATCTGTCTGTGTCTGCAGGAGGAGCCAAACGAAGCGATGGCTCTAGCTGAAAGGAGCTGTGTGATACCTGGCAGCTGAGGGACGTCAGTATTCATGAATGTAATGGTCAGCTTCTGAGTCTCTGGAGGGCCTGATCCATCTCACTATCACCGGGCCAACCGCTGGAGGCGGTGATGGCCAAGCGCTGTATTAATGGATATTACTGAACCACATGCTGAATGAGATTGTCAAAAAGAGAATGGCTTCATCCACAATTTGTTGGATGCTGCAGAAGCTGCAGGTCGTCCACAGGAGACAGAGACAGTGGCAGAGTGCAGGAGCAGCGAGGCAGGCCCGAGACTCAGCCTGTGGAGAAACCTGCTCCACTGAACACACTAAGACTCCTGCTGCACTCAAGCTGAACAGCTGAGAGAAGCTCGGGACAGTGGAGCAGCACATCAGCACGGCTGCTGTGAGACTGAAGAAAGGGAAGGATGGTAACAGTGTCCTCTGCTCCTGCTGTACAACCTCTAACTGAGGAGGAGGAGGAGGAGGAGGAGGAGATGATACCTGAGGAAATCAGGGCACACAGCAGGGAGCCGCCCACCCACAGTAACCTGAGAGCTCTCCAAGAAATCCTCAGGGTTGTACGATACAACGAGGCAGATATACCTGAAACCTGGCACCACCTGGCAGAAATAATGACCCCCTGATGGAAGAAGGCTGCATGGGGGAGGTCTTTGACTTTCTGAAGACCCCGGTGCCTTGTGGGATGTCTGGCGTCCTGGTGACAGGCATGAACTCACTGAGCCTCTAGACTGTGCCACCAGTCAAAAACCTTCAACCCCCAGCCCTGCTCCTGCTCCTGCTCCTGCTCCTGCTCCTAACCCTTCACAATCACAAGGCCTTCAGACCAGCTTCTTTTAGATAATGCAAGGTCCAGATGCAAAAACAAAGGTGACCAAGCCTTTGCGGTGGCAGCTCCAAGGCTCTGGAAAAAACTTCCATTGTTTATAAATACTGCTGAAAATGTCCAACAGTTCAAGTCATTGCTAAAGACGCACCTCTTCTCCTTGACCTTTAACTCAGGTTGAATCTGGGCATTTCATTTAAAGTTTGTGTATTGAATTGGAGCATGAATGTGTATTTGTGTTTGTCTAAACTGTTTTAATTCTGTGTTAATTCCATTGTCTGACCAGGCATGTTTGGCCAACCATGGTTGTTTTTAAACGTGCTATACAATTTGACTTAGACTTCACCTTTAACCCCACACCCTCAGCACAAAACACTCCTGTGAGTGTCAGATAACAATAGCAAAAAAAAAACTGCTACAACTACAAATATTTAGAATTATTTTCAGCCGTTGCTCTACAATCCTTCACCAATGACACCGGTGTGTAACTCCTGTGTCAGCTTCTTGAGAACATCTCCAGTGATAGTTTGAATTAATTGATGTGAGATGGTGTGAAGTACTTACAGTATTAAGTACAATTCTGCAATTACAACTTAACAACAGAGCTTTTTTTTTTTTAATTAACTTACAGTAATAATAACTAACAGTGCATCAGCTGTTTGAGTCAGAATGAGTGAAGCGTGGGTGTGCTTGTGCCAAAGACTATGGAAGTTCAATAGCTGAAAATATGTAGCTCAAAGGAGAGGGCTGTTTGACAGTAATATAAAGCAGTGAAGAATACTTTTAAAAAGCAGGTTGCTAAGTAAAAAACTCTTAATTGGTTTTCTACTACTGAAAACAGAAAACAAATCAATCACAGCCTCTGTCAAAATATTGGTCTGGACATGTTCTGACAGCTTTATTTTTGATTTCCACGGTCTGAAAATGTAATTATGGTGGATACCGCACATGCAGAGCTTACAATATTCTCAGACGTTTCCTTTCTGACAAGCACGAGTGAGGAGCATGAAGCCCAGAATGAGAACACATTTAAAAAGGGTTTTTTTTGTGGAAAAGGTTTTATGGCCCATATTGAACAATAACGAGCGGCACGGTCATGCAGGCGGACCACAATACATTCACACAAACACACATTTACACACTCTCCTGTGCCTCTTCATCATAGGATGTGACACCTGACGGCCCATTAGTTCCCAAAGTGCTATTCTATTCTATGAATTCCTCTCCTTATAGAATATTTAGACCCTGTGTGTTTCCCCTACACTTGTCAACTTGGGATGCATTATTCATGTTACTGTGCCATTATCTGACGCTGTGTGTGATGTAACGCAGCCATTCCCTGGCCCCGCACCCACAAACACATCAAGTGACCTTCTGAACTGTGCACTGCCATCACCCTGCCTGCAGCGTTTCATATAAAACACTGAGGGAGAGGAAATTTGTGCTTTAGAGAGACTTTATTGTGCAATTAAAATGTGTGCTTACTAAAAGCAGAGGCACAGTGGAGATAACAAAAAAAAAAGGTACATTCAACACGGCTTGGGTGCATCTATAACTGCGTGCCTGTAATACCTGCTTTTAAGAAAGAGATAGAGAGCGGAAGAGCGAGTTTAACCAGAGTTTAATTATGCA
Organism: Trachurus trachurus; assembly: GCF_905171665.1. Taxonomy (NCBI): domain Eukaryota; kingdom Metazoa; phylum Chordata; class Actinopteri; order Carangiformes; family Carangidae; genus Trachurus; species Trachurus trachurus. The sequence goes on along the minus strand of NC_139904.1, from coordinate 21,875,577 downwards.
ATTAAAAAGGTATGCCTGTGTTTAAGATTAAGAGAGATGTATCCTGACTGTATGCTCGAATTTAAGAGAGATATGACACAAGGGAGAAAAGAGAGGGAATTTAAGTTAGCAAGACTTTCGTGCAATTAAAAGATAAGTCAAAGCCTGCTTTCATCTGACACAGAGTGAGAGAATGATTTGGAGTTTTAGCGTGCCTTTTGTGTATCCATAAGGTACGCCTGTGTTTGAGATAGAGAGAAGAAAAGGAATACAGGAAGTTTTACCGTGCTGTAAAGAGTTAAGCTTACAAAAAACCCTGTTTAAAATGGGGAGAGAGGAAGACAATGTGACAAAGAGAAAGTGAACGCAAGAGTCTCAGCTTTCTTTGGGGATATTAGATGCAGGCGATTGATTGTTATATATGTAGAATCTACAGCTGGCACCGGCAGACTGCTATAGCTCATTTTATCTCAGCGTGGCTTAGTTGAGCTTAGCATGAAATTAATGTAAATCTGTGTTGTCCAAGTTCACACTTCACAAGAACTATCTCAAAGTTCACTTAACAGATTGAGTTTTATTCACGTTGATTGTTTCGGGAATTTTGAACAACGTCCCAAAATTAACTAGTTCTCATTCATTTATTTGTTTTATGTTTTAAAGGTCCAGTGTGTAATAATTGGCAAGGTTGATTGGCAAAATCTGAATTTACTACCCATGAATATATTTGTGTAAGTGTATAATCGTTATAAAATAAAATTTGTTTGTTTTTTTGTAGCCTGATAATTATTCTTTTATATGTACATAAGGGTCTTGCTTTAGAGAGTATTGCCATCTTGCGCCGCCATGTTTGTATGACAGCCCGAACGGAAAATCCAGCCAGCCAGAGAGCGAGCGTCTTCTGAGTTTTGCGTTCATAAATAAACCAATGAAGAAGGCTGAAGGAAAGAAGAGTAGGAAACAGCAGACATCTCGTAAAATGGTTTAGATCTTCACCTCATCACTCCATGCTCCTGAAATACTCCTAGCCGTCCCCGTTGTGGTAAAGTTTTTTTGTCCTCCGAAGCCTTTGCTTTGCACTTTGCCGACGGGAGGGGACCATTTTACACACTGGACCTTTAATTCTACAAACACAGTGCCCCTCCTTTTAACCGGGAGTGTAGCTTGGCCCAGAGTAAAGGTAACCACCTGAAATCCACCTGACCACAAGTCTGATGTTCACTAATTAACTAATTAACCTCAGTCCTTCTCTCACCAACAGCCGTCTCCTGTGGCGGTAAGCAAAGATAATGTTATCTCTCATTTTGCTTTTAATTGGATCACTTCTTCCCCATTATGATGCAGGTTATCTCTGGGCAGTGCAACCTCTTCATCCTCTCACACCTGACTAAGAACACACTGGACTCATGTGACTCACTGTCACCCCTTGACATTTAGGGTACGAACTGGTTTTACAGATGGGTCAAGGTGATTGAACTGCCAATGACACAACAAAAGGTTAGTTACGTACAAAACTGTCAAAACTGTTATTCCTTCTCATTGTGTTGATAGTTGTTGTTAATGTTTGGTGTTTTTAGAAATTGAGAACAATTGCTATGTGCCAAATTGGCGTAACTGGTGGCAGCTGCCAGACGGGCAGCAGCAGATTAATACAACAGATGTTTAACACTCTGGTTTTGTCCTGGTTAATAAGATAAAATGTGGGAAGGTAAAATGTGTTAATTGGTTAACCACAGAGGTGCTATCCTTTTTTTCAGCTGATTTTGCATTTCCAATCTTTATGCTAAGCTAGGTGGCTGCTAGTTCCAGCTGTACAAATGTATCAGTCATTTTAACCAAACCTCACAAAGACATAAGTGAAAACCTTTAAAAAGTTTTAATAGTGGCAGTTTTGTGCACATACATGTAGCCTACATTTAAATGGGAGTAAAAAAGAGAGGCAGAGGGGTGAAAGACAAAATGAGGTGGACACATAACATAACATGATTCATACTGGGTTACCCACCACCACCCCTACCAAACTGAATAGGATTAGAGAGGGGGAGGAAATGAAACTCTACTCAGCCATCACATCTAAATATTATTGCCTTGGAAAATGCTTTACTCTTCTATTTGCCAAAGCCAATAAATGAAAGGCTTTTCACAGCTAATTAACATGACGCCTCGGATGTTCCATGATATTGACAGTGGCTTTCAGGGCTGATGTGGGTTGATACACAGGTTATTTTTAAGATACTAGACAAGCACAATGCATAATTTATCACACCAAAGGATAACCCTCCCAGAGCTGGAGAAAAAGGAAGCAATAAGGGCAGCAAGGCATGCAGCTGAAATGACTGATAATGCTTTACAACGGCTTCTAAACAGAGCAGATGAAAAAAATCCTGTTTGCACATCATCTTAAAGGGAAGTGTAATTATCTGTCAGCCAATCAACACCTAGCACTCACTTCCTGAGACTGACCTTGCTGGACTCGTCACCATGGAAATATATTCTCTCTCTGGTACAACACAGCCTGGCCATACAAAAACCAGTGTGTGTGTGTGTGTGTGTGTGTGTGTGTGTGTGTGTGTGTGTGTGTGTGTGTGTGTGTGCAGATGAGCTACAAACAAGACCAGTTTTCCATGTTTTTCTCTCTCCAGGGCACCTTAGAAACAGCCGAATCCTTCCTTTTATGCTTTATAAAACCATTTCCAAACAATAAACATAGAGGAATGACAAACCACCCTCAGGTGCACATGATGAAAACAATACACACCCTCATTCTGCCTGGTCACTAATTTTCTTTTCACACACAGATCAGATAAAAATGTGAAAATGACAGTATTTGTTTGCTTTTCATTATGACAGACGGCATCAATAATGCATCCTCGGGAAGTGCTGAAATATTTACACAACACATATTGACAGAATCTGACTGTATTGTCATTGTGGGTGTGTGAAGTGGTTTCTTTTAACATTACTTCAGCTCCTGACTTTGCCTTGAAGTGAGCCTGCGTTTAATGAGAGCTACCGCTTACAGAGGCAGAGACACTTCCACAGTTTGTGTGCTCTCAGAGGTTTTATCAGTGGATGACAGCTGCCTGAATGCAGCGCTCAATTTTAGTCTACTGTCCTGTCAGTTTGATGCCCATTTGATGAGTATATGTGCAAAAACGTACCTTAAAATATTTATTTATTTATCTCAGGGTTGGTGAGAAGTTAAGAGGACTCGATCATGAAACTGAGGGACTATTGCAAAATGTGTGTAACTGCTCTCCTGCGCTGTATCTAACATCGTGGATTGAATGAAGAGACCAAAAAACTGATCACTTTGGGGATTTGAACCCTTATTTAGACAAACATTTACATTCCAAATGAAAAATAATTTCAATATTTCTGTAATGTACCCAATAACAAGGTTGTAATAATAAAAAAACATAAAAATAAAGATAAAATGAAATATCTCAGTGATAATATAAAACAAAATGAATCATAAAACTGAAGCCTGTGGGACTCCACATGTAATGGGGATGAGCTTGAGCTCATTGTTGCTCATTGGAGTGGGGGGGGGGGGGGGGGGGGGGGGGGGGGGGGGTTCTCACTTTCTATCACATTAACGTCTAATGTGATTTTGTGACATCACATTCGCACATGTAAAACCAAAGAATTTCCATATTTATAGAGTCTGAATTTTTCAATGAGAGAGAAGGAGTAAGATATAGACCAATTCTTAGAATCTTAATTTAACTTTTTCTTGCGGAGAAAAACCATATCAGAGATAAATTATTAATCAAAGCAGAGTCGTTTTATATGTCTTGAAACATGTCTTGAAGGGATCTTTAAACTACTGTCATGAAATATGGGATCCTGGATTTAATAGGTTATGGTGAGATCTAGAAGATTACATGGTGACACCTGAACATTACACCTATATATGATTTGTGAACATTTAAAACCAGGGGCACTTACATGCTACTTTTAAAGGTTACCGCTGTGATTTAGTATTACACTTCCACTCAGCTGCAGGGCCTCACAAGAGACTGATTTTTATAATTAAAGTAACCGAATATTAAATATTCCAGCTTTTAATTCCCAATATGAGTTAAGCTTGAAAAACAGTGAATCTTACATTTCCTGTGGTCATACAAACCAATAGCATCATTTAATTTCTTCCACTGGTAAATGTCACAGCCCAGGCGTTAACATCTGGATGACTTTCTCTGACTCAGACGTACAAATGGCTGAGTAGTGCACCATCTTTATGGGTGAGACTGATGGGTTGTCCCTTTGACAGTTTCCATTCTGAACCTGGGAAGGCTTTCTGAGCCTCGGGGATCTTCTCCAGTTTAACAGTACCGAGTTCAGGCTCCTGTGTTGGCTCACACTCCAGTTCATCCAGCTGTTGTGTCAGGGCTGTAGCCAGGATTTCAAAATTAGTGAGGTCCAGAATTTGACAATGTCCCTAGACCCCCCCCCACGAGCCCACACACGCGCACGCACGCACACACACAAGCTTTATAGTTAAGTAAGTATAGTTAAGTAAACGTTTATATACTGTACATAATCAGACAGTGAAGTGATGGTAGGTTACTTTGTGCTGGTCTAGTAAGGACAGAATAGAGACCCCTTTTTGCATTTTTTGCACAAATCATACCAAAATGTTACCTACAAAAACAAGTACACTGCCCATGGTAGTGTTGTAATTTAAAGAACACACAGAGGGATCTGTTGACCAAGAAAAGGGTTTTTATTAGGCTAATAAAAGTGTGTGTGTTTGTGTGTGTGTGTGTGTGTGTGTGTGTGTGTGTGTGTGTGTGTGTGTGTGTGTGTGTGTGTGTGTGTGTGTGTGTGTGTGTGTGTGTGTGTGTGTGTGTGTGTGTGTGTGTGCTCCTCACTGCTCCTCTGTCCAGCCAGTCTTCTGTGTGCTCCTCACTGCTCCTCTGTCCAGCCAGTCTTCTGTGTGCTCCTCACTGCTCCTCTGTCCAGCCAGTCTTCTGTGTGCTCCTCACTGCTCCTCTGTCCAGCCAGTCTTCTGTGTGCTCCTCACTGCTCCTCTGTCCAGCCAGTCTTCTGTGTGCTCCTCACTGCTCCTCTGTCCAGCCAGTCTTCTGTGTGCTCCTCACTGCTCCTCTGTCCAGTCAGTCTTCTGTGTGCTCCTCACTGCTCCTCTGTCCAGCCAGTCTTCTGTGTGCTCCTCACTGCTCCTCTGTCCAGCCAGTCTTCTGTGTGCTCCTCACTGCTCCTCTGTCCAGTCAGTCTTCTGTGTGCTCCTCACTGCTCCAGTGTCCAGCCAGTCTTCTGTGTGCTCCTCACTGCTCCTCTGTCCAGCCAGTCTTCTGTGTGCTCCTCACTGCTCCTCTGTCCAGTCAGTCTTCTGTGTGCTCTGTTCTGGTCTGCTCTGTCCTGGTCTGCTCTGTCCTGGTCCGCTCTGTTCTGGTCTGCTCTGTCCTGGTCTGCTCTGTCCTGGTCTGCTCTGTTCTGGTCTGTCTCCGTCCTCGTTGTCACATGGCCTTGGTTTTTTTTTAACAAATGAATCCAATGTATTCTGCAGAAGTTTTTTTTCTTTTTGACATTGTTCTTCACTTTCTGACTTGTTTTTTTCTGTAGGGGGACATTAAAGAGGTTGATTAGACCTTGGTTGAATTAGGTATATTTATCATCATACATAGGCAAGGCAAGGCATCTTTATTTATATAGCGCATTTCATACCAAGGCAACTCAATGTGCTTTACATAAAGACAGAACATTTAAAGAATAAAATGAAATAAAAGAGAAGCATAAAAAATAATAAAAACAAACACTTAAAACAGAGTTAAAAACAAGAGCAAATAAAAGTAAAATAAAAGAAGATAGATAGGTTTAAAATTCTTAAAAGGAATTTAGCCATAGGCACATGAAAAGAGAAATGTTTTTAACCTGGATTTAAAAGTGCTCACAGTTGGAGCTGATCTTAGTTCTGCTGGTAGTTTATAGCCTGTGCTGTGTGTGTGTGTGTGTGTGTGTGTGTGTGTGTGTGTGTGTGTGTGTGTGTGTGTGTGTGTGCGTGCGTGTGTGCGTGCGTGCGTGTGTGTAAAGAAAAAACTCGTGCTGAGTCTCTGTTGCCATGGTAACGAACTCGAGCGTCGACCTAGGTAGTTAATTGATCTATATCTATGGTTTTACCGGAATGTTTTTATCCGTTTTGACATTGGCTTATAGGCTAAGGCTACCCAGTCTGGCTCAAACCGTAATGTTGTTCATTTATTCCTGAAATATGCCACTGGCTCGGACTAAAATGGGGCGGGACGGGACGGGCCTGGCTATTCAACCCCCGTCTCCCTCATCCTCTTTTTTAATTACACCTGTGTCGACTAGGACCGAAAATAGCGGATCTGACTACATGCAAGTTAACCTACTGTTGGAGGATCGCGTCGGTCATCGGCTTAATTTATAGCGGGCTGCTTGGTCGTAAAATAATAATAATAAAGTTGTCACTCACCTCAGCTCGCAGTTATCTTCTTCCTGTTAACTGAAAATGTCCCGCGTTTTCCACTTCCTGCTTGCGTGCGGTTTCAAAATAAAAGTCCGATGTGTTACAATAACATGTTGCCACGCTGTTCGGGGCTTCTTTTATTTTTTTCTCTCAGAAATTTTTACCGAGGTCCGGACCTCGGTGACCTCATAGCTGGCTACGGCCATGTGTTGTGTGGAGGTTCAGGTAAGTCAAGTTCTTCAACACTAACTTCAAATAATTAATTTTTAATGGACTTTGGCACCAGGACCACATGATATCACAACAGGAAAAGGCTTATACCAAACTGCTACCACAAAGTTCAGAGCACAGCGCTGGTTCAAATGTCACTGTCCTCTGTAGCATTCCACTTTCTTTTGTGGAACAAAGAGGCCTGGTTTAAACTCTGAAAAACAACATCCTCAGAACAGATATTACATGGACTAGGTCCACATCCTTTCAGCCACAGTTCACGAAGAAAACTCTTATTTTACTTAGAGGTGGTTTGAAGTGGCCAAGGGTTCAAGATGAGGTCACTTAAGAAAAGTTTAAACCAACTCAAAAGCACCTGTGGCCAAACACCAAAAACCCTTCAGACTAAACAAACTTCAAAGGGATAATATCTAGACAGGTGCAGGATGTGCCAGAGGGTGGGTTTCAAACAGCTCAGCCCGGCTGAATAACTTACAGCAGTGCTAGACAGACCTAGACTATATGAATAAATATATAGGGGTCTTAATCTGGTTTTCATATAATACCACTAAATACTACTTCAGGCACAAAGTGGATCCATGGATCCAAGTAGTGACTTTAGAGAGGCTAATGCTATAATTCTCTGTGCCATATAGACACAGATTTGACGTTTTATACCTTTTTCACATTGTCTGTATAGTTTTTGCAGTGATTGCTAATATATAATAGAAAATAAAGAATTGAGGAATATGTGCAGCACTTTGATCCATAAGGCTCATCAGACGTGGTGACTTAAAAGCAACAGTAATAACCTATTTGAAGATCATCAAGAGTCCTCATCTGAATTTTAAAACAACATTTAAAGTGTCACCAGTAAAGAAGAAGAGGGTCTTAATTCCCACAGAAAGTTAAGCCCATTGTGAGTGTGTGTGTGTGTGTGTGTGTGAAACAGATAGATAACGAGAGCAGATGTCATATCGCTATCACCGTTTGTTTTTATTTTTTCTCACCATCCCAGCGCATGCTCAGTGTCTTGAACTGATTCACATCAGCAGCAGCAGCAGCAGCAGCTTTGGAGATCCACCGGTCCGAGAGCGCATGGATCCCCAGTGAGACGAGCGAGCACTCCGGCCAGGGGGGTAAGACGCGATCGAGCGCTTTGTCCGGTAGCGAAGAGGGTTAGAGTTGGAGGGAGGAGACTGAGGACATAACCTGAGAAACTCAGCGGTTTGTAAGTGCGACGGAGAAAAAGTGTGAGGAGGACTGAGAGGCTTGCATGGCCGCGATGACTCACTGGAGCCCAGTGCCGGCGGTTTAGTTCATGTCTGAGCTGAGATGAAATGAAATCATGTCTTCTGATTGATATAGATAGCATTTGACCAGGCCAACTCTGATCTAACGTCTTTAATATTCATTTTAGGCTTTATTATATAAATATATTACAAGTCATATATCCAGTATATATATATATAATATATCCCGCACAAACCAGTTACAACGAATACATCCTGTTGCATTTATGGACTGTATCAATATAAGTGAATAAGTAACACTAATGCTGTATGTGCTGTATGCTGGATGTGGACTCAGCTCGTCTGAGTCAGGAGGAAAGTTTTTGGAAACTTGGCAGCACCATGGACAGCGCTCTGGCGACACACTCATCATCTGATTTGAATTAGGACCAAACCTCTAACCACTCATTTTTGAGTGTGTTAATATTATTGAAGCCTAATTAGAAAACGTAATCACAGCCTAACTCTGCCCCCATCACTGTGAGTCACCACTTAGTGCTCCATGTCTTTATTTATTTATTTATTTATTTGTTATTATGAAGTATGATTGGACATTAAATGGCAGTAGAGCCTGTACCATAGTAAAACAAAAACAAATCACATGTTAATAATACTTGATTCCAAGTAAAAGTCCTGCATTTGAAGTGAAGTGCAGTATTATCAGCTGAACCAGGATCCAAAGTAAAAGTAGATGGTGTACTGAGTGCTGCCAGTTTATTATTGTCAATGACTGATGCATCATATAAACACTCATAAATTATCATAAGGCTTTATAACAATAAGCATACCACATTATAGAGCATTACAACTCTATTACTTGACCTTATAAGCCATTATAAAATGCTCTATGATGTGTTGTGCTTATTGTTATAAAGTCTTATAATAATTTATGAGTGTTTATCATGATAGTTATACAGTGCTATAACTGCATTATAACTCATTATAAGTATGGTTATAATGTGTTATAGATTATTTAATGTTTATAATTCATAATAACCAATACTCTGGCACATTAATGTGTTTGCAGCACTTTAATTAAATTACAGAGACTATTTAGATTTAACCTCTCACCTGCAGTTTAAAATAGCATGGAATGGAAATAATGTACAAATGCTTTAAAGCTTCATTACAACATTTCATTAATTGTGTCTGGAGACTCTAATCAATGCTCCACATGTTTACTTTAAAGCAATATGAAGTTTTCCATTGCAATTATGTCAGTTATGGACGACGGCCATACCTCATTTTCTTGTGAAGTCAAACTTCTAATGGGCTTTATGCACAGCTCCAGTACTTCCTGAAATAAACCAGCTTGTTTATTTCCTGTTTTACATTATTGGACCAACTGATTAATCCAGGTGTGTCTGACCTCACAACAATGGTCAGACACACCTGGATTAATCAGTTGGTCCAATAATGTAAGACAGGAAATAAAGGAGCTGGCTTATTTCAGGAAGTACTGGAGCTGTGCATAAAGCCCATTGTGTTACATTCATCATGAATGAAACTACTAAAGGTCAGATCATTTCCCTTGCAAGGAAAAAAAACGAACAGAGAGGAAAGTAAATGGGATGTCAATACTATATAAAAAGAAATCTGATGCTTTTAGTTAATGAAGTCTGGCTTTATTCAGTTTTCTATCTCCAGGATTGTGTGATTTGTGCAGTTTCTGAGAGACTTATGCAAGAAGGTAAAAGTACAAACTGCAGAAGGTAATTCATGTCTAATTTGTAGCACAAAGAGTTCTGTTAATCTACTTTACTTGTATACTGTAATCTTTCTTCAACTTCCTTTCATTTCATTGGCATTAAAAGTTTACAAATTTTTTAGTTCATCCTCAATGTTCAACACAAAAAGGCTGTTTGTTGAACAGTTCAGTGAGAACTCAGTCTGTCAGGTTCAAGCTTCCAGCACTGGAGGAGAGTAAATACCTAACATCATCTGAGCTGGATGTTCTCCTCCAGTGATTGCTGATCTAGTTTTCAGGATTATGTTTGAAACCCGCAGTCGGGTTGATCTCACTGTACGGTGGAGATGGAGACCAGGCGTGTGTGGCCGCTTAGAGAAACTGTTTGAAGGCGAAGAATGAAAGAAATCAATCAAACCGCCTCGGGAGGATAACAGCGGAGGGACATGTGTGCATATGAGGAAGAATACAGTGTGCACACACTTGCATATGTGTGATTCATCCGTGGGTGGTGATGGAGCTACCTCAGGGCCACGGCAGCCGCCAATTGTTCACATGCAGCAACAATAACTGGGGCGACCTGACGACACTGGCCAAGATTTATGAGGGATCTCTGGAGGGAGGGAGGCTTTTATTGAGGGAAATCCATATTCAGCAGATGAACAGTGTTTGTGTTACAGCAGCCGGCCGGCCGACACGTATACATATCAATGTCTTTAGGAGTCTCAACATGCTCCAGTTAACTATGTATGTGGATGTTTACCGCAGGTGTACAAGGTGTGTACGGTGTGATGGCGCTGTGCTCCGAGCCCTGTGTCTCTGGCTCAGGAGGAGAATCCTCTGGGAGCGAGGTGAGCTTGGCTTTTATTTGATTTTCTTTCAGCTACAAGAGTCTTATGATCAGCACTGACTTGTGTAGAGAGGATATTTGATATAGTTTGATCATATTTGAGGTAAGAGCCCAGACATTACAGGGTATACATTCTACACACGGGGTATCAGAGCTGGCTGCTTTATTTTACAGCCCACATTCTCCAAACTTACTCTATAATAAGGGTGCTTTCTCCTACATAGTGCTTTATCCTCGTGGTAATGTATCCTCTCAGAATCATCCATTATCTCAGACAGGACATAAAAGCTGTTATAGGTTTTTTCTACAACGTGAGTTTTTTCATTGGAAGTAAGCCCCCAAAAATATCTCTCCTGATCAATTGGAAGAAAACAGTCAGCCAATCAAAGGAGAGTCTCTGAGCTTCTCTTCTGATAGGCTGACAGTTTTCTGGGTGAGGAAATAAATAGAAATATGCCAGATTTCAGGTAAAAACTCAGTGAAACCAAGTCCTGCAAGATTAAACAGTAGGTCTCAGTGGGCGGGGCTTAGTGAGAGCAAATACTGCTTTGTTGTGACATCACAATGTTACAGAAGTCATAACTGCTTGTTTTAAGGCTCTGTTTCTGAATTACAGGCAGTGTGTATTTCTCTGTGGACTGAGGTTTTCATACCAAAAAATGTGAAACATGAACATGAAAAATCACCATGAAAATCTCACTTTATTCAACATGGGACCTTCAACTACTCTCCAAATGAGACAGAGCTACAGTGCAGGTCAAAGGTCATCATGGAGGACTGGATGTAATTTCTTTGGCCTCTCTGTCCTCCAGGCAGGTTCTAGCTGTCTGCATTTTGGGGTTCGTTCCTATCTGCACCACTTCTACGAGGAGTGCTCATCCTCCATGTGGGAGAGAGACCCAGAGGATCATGGGTTCGTCCAGAGCCAGAGGTCAGCCCTGTGGTGGAACTCAGCAGTCTGGAAGGTGAAGCTTTGTTTTGTTTTTTTGTTTTTTAGATTGATTAATTGCCCATAAATTAGATTTCCTTTTTGCCCCCCTGTTGAATGTTTAATAAAAAATTATCAGGAAAGTCACATAAAATAGCTATGTTTTGGTTGAGCTTTGGACCAACTGAGTTAATCTTACTTTCCAAAACAGTTCTGGCAGTTTGAAAACAGTGAAGAGTTTTTTGTCAGAGCAGATTCAATCATGGTCTTAGCTACAGTGAGCTCAGCATGTAAACAACCCTCTATGAAACATATTCCAGGCATATTGAGACGTTTTAGACACATTGAGAAGTTTTTCAAATGAATGTTTTCCTGTTGTACATGACAACCTTGTAAAACGGCCTCTCTTGAACTTTTAAGTATCATAATGTTTCTCTGACACTAACTCCATTATCAGCACTTCTTCAGTGGCTACAGGTTAATTCAGTGAAGAGCTCTCCTCAGGCTTACTGTGAATTCAAAAACCTTGAGTGTCGCTGCTCTTCAACAATACCTGAAGAATCAATTGTTGGAAATTTCTTCTGTTGTGCCTACTTTTAAAAAAATCCAGAATATGAAGCATTTTGCCATGTTTTCTCTAAATTTGGACTCTCACTTCCATGCATCACTGTCCTTGTCACAGTCGACCCCATTGTTGCTCCGGGGAGGGGGTCAGGCAGAGATGTGCCAACTCTGTGACACATGTTATTGCTTGTTTTCTCTGCCACTGATGAGCTTCACCACTGAAATTTAAAAAAAGAATCTCTTTCTGGTGTGCTGATGTGCTTACAGTGCATTTCAAACCATTGTCTCTGTATGATGAACTGCAGGCAGTGGTGTAGTGGTATTTGTAAAGGTGAAGCATTACATGTGAGGCCCCTGCTCATTTGGCAATTTGGATTTTTCTGCATCACAAACAACAAACTGACCTTTCCTAACAAGAAGGGAAGAGCACTGAGCACACAGTGCCACGGGACTGAACAAATTACCACCTCAGGTTTGTCTCTCCCTCCCTGCAGGTGTCCTTGGCCCTGGGTCTCCTGATCCTGACTGCAGGCATCGCCAGCCTCTCTGTCGGTTACTCCACTCCGCCTAAAATCGAGTCGTTCGGAGAGGGAGACCTGTTCTTCGTGGACACCCACGCGGTCAGCTTCAACAGGGGCCTGCACCTCAGCGCCGCGGCCGGGATCTGGCTCTCCTGCCTGGGCTCGGCCCTGGCGGCGATGGGGGTCGTTGTTTGGATCCTCCCCAGGACCAACTTGAAAGAGAGGCTGTTCCACGGTGCGGAGGAAAGGGAGCGAAAAGGAGAGATGCAGTCCAAGTGGAGGGGATCCAGGGATCCGGGGGATGTGGTCACTAATCCACCAGGTGTTGAGGAAGAGAAGATACCTGTCACGCTGTCCAAAGTGGAAAATGTGCAGCCCACTTCTTAAAAAGATCCAGACTAAGCTACTTGGTGTACAGGCTTGTGTCATAGTCCAGGGGCCTCATTTACAAGGTTTAACGATTTTTTGTTCATGCAACAGGAGGTTGTGCCACAATCTTGAATATTACAGGGAGACATAAATGAACTTTAAACACCTGTCAGGTTTGTAAAGTACATAATAATATAATTTTTTTTTAGATATAAATCTATATTAAAACCTACAAATGCGGCCCCAAGACTTCAACATCTCGCACTACATGTAAGGAATATAGCTGTTGACCATAGACTGTGTTTGTGCAGTGCACTAGTCTTATATTTTAAAGATATAGTGAGTAAAACCCAACCCGACACTGAGAGAGCATGAATCTTAATGACCGATAGAAAATTATATTTTTACTCCATACTTGACAGCATTTGTTGTATTTTTTAGTATTTAATGTTTTCAGTCATTATTTTTTTAAATGGTAATTATGTCAGCTTTCCACATTGTTGAACATATTGCATGAGTATACACACACACTCACAGGACATCCAGAAAGGTGCTCACATGAAAAGAATCATTAACAATTCTGTATCTACATTTTCACATATTCACACTAATGTTCAGCCTGCTGTGTTCAACACATGTACAGTCACATGCACTCGCAGTCACCCGCTCACCCAGACTCCCACACACTCACACAAATTCGTGCTTCATTGACAATATCACCTATTTTCTCCCCACTGTAATCTGGCTCTGTAATTGCCTGCAATCTGTGTCTCCAGGCAACAGTTGGGCTTCAAGTGCTCTATTTTCAACTCCGAACAAAGACCTTTTCCTGATTGGTCCCTCACACCCCCTCTCTTTAATTTGACACCAATCAGATTTTTTGTTTATAGGCATACATGGTAGTAGTGAGTAAGTGGTGAAGAGCTGAGGTGAGGGCATTTGCACTGGCACCTTAGAGGCCATCTGTTTTGATTGGGTCCTCCTGTTTAGTCAAATTAGTTATAATAACAGAGCGTACACATTAGAATAAAATGTAAAAAAAAAAAAAAAAAAAAAAAAAAAAAAGTCAACAACAACAACAAAAAAACACACAAAGAAAGAAAAAAGAATAGAAAAAAAATAATTTCCTGTTTTTACTGCACAAATTCCCTGTTATTGTTGTTTCATTTTTGAATTGTGTTATTGGCTGTGATGAGGATTATGGAGTAAAATAAAGGTGAAGTGTCTCTGGGGCAAATCAAAAATAAACTTGTGATCTGCATACATAACTTCCATAAGTCTGTAGTTCCATTTCATCGAATTGTCACAGTGTGAAAATGGCCTGCAGTCAGTAATATTTAGTGTTGCATGCAGCTCTGACACCACAGAGGAAAAACACACAAAGTCTACACAGCAGCATTCAGCATGAATCGAGTTGAAGCACTTTAGGAGAGAAGTTTGTGTAAAATCTTCAACCGCTAATTGCTTCGATACTTTTCTCAGTAGTTGCTAGATAAAAAAACATTAAACAACATAAGAGAGGAGACAAGTTAGCCATTTACAAACAGTAGGGGAGAGCCGGGTCGATTGATACACTTTTCATTTAAACGTCTTTTTCAAAGATGACGTTATGTACACAAACATTTTTATCATGTGATCAACAACTCACATGTGTATTCTCTTAGTTACAAGTGTAATTTAACACATATGTTGGATGATCGCGCTGTTTTATAACTTTGAACGTAAGTTGACATTTGTCTCAAACGCCCCACCTATGCGGGTCGTTTGAGACACAGAGGAGGGACGGTTGAAACAGCATGTTTTAAACAGAAACTACTGAACTTACTCTCGTTTTTATGCAGCATATCAGACAACATACTAGTGTACTAGTTATTGCCAAAATGTCACATCATTTCTCACAATATAAATAGGTCAAATAAATATTTTTGTCCCGTGCGTAATTGTCAAGATCCGCATTTCGATTAAACTCGCCTTTCTTCTTTTGTATGAGTTACTGCATTTTCATTTCATTTACTTATTTCCCTGTCCTAAGTCATGTTTATGGATACACAGTTGAACATATTGTCATTTTACCCTCGGCATTTTCCCCTCACTTTGCTGAATATCTGTTGATTCATGTCATAAACACGAACATTAAAAATGTGTGGTGTTTATTAAAAATACATGTTGTTCATTCAAATCGGTTGTTGTTCATTGCAAAACAGTTAGGCTATTAATTTGGTGATTTATATACAGATATTGATCGCGCAGTGTGACCACAATCACTACGCACGGTGGCATGAGGGACATTTGAAACAGCTGTATCAATCGTCCCTCCAGCGACTACTGACAATAAAACCTGTTTTGCCTCTAAACTTCAAAACTATGACATTTCATAATTTAGGACCTGTTAATGTACGAATTCATCTGTTGTTAGGTCATATTATTATTGCATGAAACACACAATACAACTTTTGATCACAAAAAAACTACCGCACCTAACATTTTACTTTCCGTAGTAAAAAACAGGTTCGCGCTAATAACTTTTGAATGGCGTGACGTAATTTCACAAGCTTTCCCAGGATTGGTCGGTGTTGAGTGCTGAACATAGTGACAAAATCTGACGGCTCAAGCTTGTGTGGTTTTCGAGGAAATCGCTGTGTATCAATCGTCCCGTGTATCAATCGACCCGGCTCTCCCCTATCATATTATAATGAGCCCTGGTTCCTATGACAACTAAGCAAGTCCATCCACTTAGGAAGACTTTAAACCAATTCAAAGTTTCCGAAAAAGCTGAAAAGTTTACCTATATCACATGTTACCATCATCTGCTCACTTTTACTAACAGGTAGTTATTTCTTCACTGCACAAAGTAACCACTGAGTGCAGTATGGTCACTTTAGAAATGAATATTGAATGATGCAGAGCCTTTACATCACTCTTTGGTGTTGCCACCCAAGTTTGAGTCTTTAGTTTTCAGATCTGGACATACTACAGCTGTTACGTTAGCAGTAGGTGACACTTAACTGTAGAACAAAGCAAAAAATAAAACCTATTACTATGATGTGCCTCATTAGATGTTTCTCAACTCCTAAAAGATGATCATCTAGAGCCATAAGCTTTTTTTTTTAATCATGGAAAGATATTAAACTCCATTGTGTGTGTGCAGAACAATCAGTAACACACAGTAAATCAAACAATAATGAACAATGATTGCTTGGGGAAAAAAATAACTACAAGTACAAGTCATATATATAGTCAGGGGAGTATGTTTGCAAAACTGAATACAACATGCAAACTTCAAAATGTATTCGTATAATTTGACTGTGTAATGTGGAGTGTAGCTGAGGGCAGGCACACGAGTGTGTGTACGTGAGAGAGAACGAGTGAGTGAGTGAGTGAGTGAGTGAGAGAGAGGAAGAGAGGTGTATTTATGTCTGAATGAGTACATCATGTTTCTTTGGTGAGATGAGTCACAGCTTTGAGTGTGACTCATCTCATCTTGTCTCCCAACTCGCCAACCAACAGGAGGGACACCTAACACTGGCTAATCGAAACACTGTGTCTGCACACACACAAACACACACACTATTCTAGGTCACAACACAGAATCGTATTTGTTTTGCAGCACATTTGACTTTGCTTTCACCCTCTGTAATGTCCGTTTCACTGGTTTCAAAGCACGTTATCACTGGAGTGACACAATGACGTCATCCTACTGTATATCAATCTGATTATTATGACCTTTTATGAAACATCACATTCTGGTTATGTTATTGTGTTATATAAAAGATACTCTCTGACCACTTTTGAAAAAAAAAAAAACATTTTTATCATAAATTATAAAAAAAATACTATTATTATGTATGGTTGCCCTTATGTTTTGTATATCATGTTTGACCCCTTTTCTTAATTTTTCCAGTGGTAAAATAATCAACACATTAGTCCTGCATATGAACTAGTGTCAGTACCATCACAGGAACTATTCTCCTCATTGTCAACATGCCCCTCGCAAACTCTGAGCGGCGTGTTTGCATGGATGATTTGAGCATGCTCGGTTTATTAGCAAGTGTATGTAAGTGCATAATGAGATAGAAAAGTGGAAGCGGTGGCAGCGTTTCCTGTGAAGATGGAGGCTGATACGCTCCACTGACTGCAAAGCTCCGAGTGTGAGTCACACTGTTGTGGGAGAGAACCACACAGCCGAGGATTGGGCTGCAGTCTGCTCGGCTGATTGGCAGACCCATCCATCCCAGTGTGTGTGTGTGTGGGGGTGTTGTATTGCTGGGTGCCTGAGAGTCTGCTGCACTGATATGATACTGTAACATCTCATCTGCTGTGGAAAGCAGATAGAAAGCTGGAATGTGTCTCAGTTCGTGTGTGGGGTTGGGTACAAAAACATGTCTTTGACAGTCTGAAGAAAAAAAAATAAGACAGTTGCATGGTACATGTTTTCATTATTGTGTGGAGTCAATAATTATTTTAACAGGAAAGCTGCTCTTATGGAGAGACCTGGATAGAACACAAAAACAAAAAGTAAACATGTGCATAATGGTTATACACCAAGGTCATGGGGTACAGTTTATAAAGAAAAATAAGCTTAAACCTCTATAATTAACATCTGTATTGGTTGATTTGTCCTGTTTCAACATGCAGATGTGACATCAGGCTGATGACAGCTTCGATGCTAGCTGTGACAGTGGAGGCACTCTGGACACTGAATTTGAACTGGAAGAATTGAATTTCAGACAAAACACATTTTGATCATTATGGTTTGTTGGTTCATTAGTTTCTTCATTAAGAACATTATTATCTATGTTGTGGAAATTTGTTCTTGGTTTCACATTAGGATCTCTCTCTGTTTCCTCCGCTGCCGACAACGGTTTCTCGCTGGGAGCAGGTGGTGGTGATTGTCGCTACTTCAACCATCGCTGTCTGTATAATATTAGAGATTATAATAGACCATCTTATAGCAGCACTACATCTTCAGGGAAGATTGGTGCCCACAGTGAGTGGCTATCAGAAAGTGACAAGACAGGCCAAGACTAGCTGCTTGGGAGAAAAGGATGCAGTGGAGTGCTTTTAACTATGACTCAAGGAAGTTGATATTATAATTACACAGCTGTGTATGCTAATGCTAATGTTAGTTGGTAATGTAGCAGTAGCAAAACTTACAGCTGCTGCTATATATATCATGGCAGTATCTCTGATAGTAAGTGAGGTATTATTAGTTTGGTTATCATCATAAACCTGTCCAGATATTTCTAACTAAAATCAGTTAATTGTTCACCTTCTGTTTGCAGAGCCTTCGTAGGGTAAACATGATGTCATCGACTGATGAAACACAATTTCCTATTCTCACTTTCTCCTGCACTGTTTTTCATTGAGGTGACAGTGGCTACAGAAGTCACACATTATATTTTTGGAGTTCCCTGTTGCTGTGCTACACAAACGGAGCATAAAGTCAGTCCCAGCAGATTCCTCCAATCACCAATCACGTTCTCACAAGTCAGTGAGGTAATGTTTATCATCTGACAGTCATTCATACAGCTGCTGCTGTCTCTGTTTCTACCTGCCCCTCACTCCTGCTCCCCTCTCCTCTACTGAATTCTCACTCCATCACCCACCCTCCTCCTCCTCCTCTTCCTCCTCCTCCTCTCCAATTTCTTATTACCATACTTAGAATGGCATCTGTTGCCTTGTGCATTTATGTGCTTCCACAGTATTGCAGTGATCTGTATCTGCTCATGTGTGTTCAGTGCACCTCTTGGGGGGATTTAATGTGCTTTCTTCAGAATTTTGCACAGCTTGGATTCATTTGGGGAGCAGCCAAGGAGTTATTATCTACATTTGGTCCAATAAATGATTTTAAACCCTTTAACTTATAGTGTGACAGCACAAAAACACAACAGCAATATAAAAAAAATACAAAAATTTCACTGGATTTTATATAGACGTATGATTTTTTTTTTTTTAATGAATGCCACTGTCAGAGAGATATGACCATTGTGAGGATCATAAAAGTTAGAGAAAGAGAGGGGAAGCGAGGAGAGTCACACACTATCACTATTAGTCATTACATGCCTTCATGCTGAAATTAACATTTCCCTCCATACACACTAAACATGCACATGGCTCCATTACAAGTGAAAGCAACAGCAGGCGTTCGCATCGCCAATGAGCTCATCAAAATTCTAGAAATGGTTCTGGTTGACCACGCTGATGTTTCACACATCTCAACATGAAGAGATGTTATTTCCCTCCACAACCGCAACTCAATCTAAGCATTTGCAATGGCCAAATTCTTATCTGAGCACGCAGCACAATGTACTGTACAGTCCATCGCCATGAAATGCTCAGCTGCAGGCCACACAGTGTACAGTTAAGAGCATGTGGTGCAATTTGGAGGAAGACCAGTTGCTAAATATTTCTATCAACTATCATTTTACTGTAAAAGTTACTGTAATTTACTGTACAATTCACCAGCATTTCAGTTCATTCTAGAAAGTATTCTCTGTACATCCAATATGAAGTTCTCTACATCCTACAACCAATCAACCTTTGCTTACCTGATGTTAAAAGCACAAAAGATCACGCACAATCCGGTGCACACCAAACACCTTGCCAAAAGGAGCGCATCCTCCCTAAATCTTCCAATCAGACACTTTACAAATGTAGAGTAAAAAGCCTGTTTTACAGGAACAGAGCAGAGGATGAACAACCATGAAATTACTATTATTGAACTTGTTGGTAGAGTAAATTAACATTAAGCTGCCCCTGATTAAGAAATCAGATCAGATCAAAGAAAAAACATTAACTTAATTTAAAGTAAATTAATCCTGATTACTTCTCAGCCTGTGCCCTGTTACGCTGAGCAGTGTTGTGTTAACCCACATCATTACTCTGGTTATTTTAAGTGACGTTGCTGCAAATGTAAGGCAATTATGAATGTGAATGCTCTGTGCCCATGGTAGCAGTATGCTAACAAACTGAGTAGCAGTGCACATGAGCATTTTTTCTCATTTTGCTGAAGACCAAAGTAAAATAAGCCTTTAGCATCACTGGTTTCTGTCTTTAACAGGCAATCAATCAATTGGTCAACCATATTCCACTCAATCTACCTGGTGTTTAGGCTTTTAAAACCATTCCCTTAAAAACATATTCTTAATAGAAACAATGGAACAATAAAGAAGCAGCCAATGCACACTTATAATCTAATATTCAGAGCTAATGGTTTTACAACTTTTCTCATGTAGATTAATTTGTTACTGAACTCAAACAAGGTGACAGGGAAAAGTGGATCTATTGCAGGACCCAATCCTGCAATGGACACATTTTGCCGCTGTGTTCCAAGGCCAGCAGCCCACCCGGTCTAAGTTCACTACAGTACTCCCCATCCACAGGTCTAGTGGGGAATTTGAGGTGGCTTGGTTGGAAGTCTAGATGTAATGCCTGGAAAGCTCGACGCCATCAAAGGTCGACAAGGAAGCACAGCTGGCAAGCCTCCCGTCCTCAGTAATGCCATTAGAACAAGAACAGCCACAGTCTAAATGGTCATCAGGCATATGATGTTAAATTGAGCTATCAGTCAACATATCCATAATGGTTGTAGCAGCTCTCTCAGGGTCTCCAGTGGTGTTGTGGCGTAACAAGCATATGAACCAACATGGACAGAATCACCAGTCAGATGATGCTTTTTAGAGGACAGATGTATTGGGCTCCCTATACAGGGTGGTGATGGTATGTACAGTATAGTCATGGCTGAACCAGGACGGAAGCTGGTAATGATAATGTTAAATTGCTTGTCCACAGCTGCCCTGGTTGTGCTGTTGCCTTGTCAATGTGCATCCATGTGGTTGGTGGATGGGCTTACTGCAGAAGCTCTGACAACAACAACAGTGTCTTTTTTAAATATCCTGCTTCAGAATCATTCACTCTATCTTTAAGAAACACCCCCTGCAGTGGCTCGTCTTTCCACCCACTCTCTGCTTAACCTGACACGGCAGATGGTTTGTTACACACCACCATCTGGGAAGGCTTTGTTCAGAACCGGTTGGAAAAGGCCAAGTGCTTTCAAAAAGACTTGGCAGGTGATTGGATTAATCATCTATCTATCTATCTATCTATCTATCTATCTATCTATCTATCTATCTATCTATCTATCTATCTATCTATCTATCTATCTATCTATCTATCTATCTATCTATCTATCTATCTATCTATCTATCTATCTATCTATCTATCTATCTATCTATCTATCTATCTATCTATCTATTGCTGTCTATCATGAGCATGTGTCAACCATCCAGAGTCTGTATCCTTCTTGTTTTTTTTTCTCTACATGAAGAGTCATCATATTCATGCCAAAGTCAACCAGGAGAAGAGCGAATATCTCAAAAAACCTTCATAGCACATATTCCCTCTTTACTTCTGATATAACTGATTCTATAGCAGCATCCATGCTACCTTCTTTACAGTAAGAGTTACCTTAGACACACCCATTCCTACCAAGACCTCCTCCCTCATACTTTAGGACCCTGACACACTGGGGTTCAGCTACAGGTGAATAGTTTAGACTTTGGTAAGATCCATCCGAGTTCTGTAGCTCTGCAGACTGAGCCCTGAGGAGAATAGTTGTTTAGCAGCATCTTTACCCTGAACAGGATAGTTAAAAACTTAATATCCATGACAAAACAAGGAAAGCAACAACACATTGGGGACTGTTTCCCCACAGTGCTGAAATCCACTGAGATGCTTTTGCCATACAGGTGAAAAACACTGGTGGTGCTCTGAGACCACTTTTCCTTTCTGATACCAATTCCCATACCTGAACTTGTTTATTGGCATTATTATTATCATCAGTGATGCTGAGTAGCTAGTGATCCAATACCATTGCATGATTGGGATGACTGGGACTTTACATGTGATGTATCCTCCATTGCTGCACTGTAACAGTCTCGTTGCTGCATAGCACAACTCACCATGCTGTTTTATCTGGGTGTGAATTATTTTACATGATGTAACGTATAAATTATCTGGCAGAATATCAGTGTGTTGACATGTAAACTCACCAATGCCTGACGAGAAAATGTTCATCACAATCAGGGCCATTTTGGTATCAGAGCAATGGGCTCTATGCCCAGCTCCACTACTTCCTGAACTTAGGGCTGCTCTTTTATTTCCCATCTAACTGATTAATCCAGGTGTGTCTGACCATTGTGACAACTCGGACACACCTGGATTAATCAGTTTGTCCAATAATGTAAGACAGGAAATAAAAGAGCAGCCTTAAGTTCAGGAAGTAGTGGAGCTGTGCATAGAGCCCATTCTGGTCTTGACCACATGAAGGAGGAGTGAGCTGGGTCCACAGAGACCAGACTGCTCAGCTGAAGCTCATTTGTTTCTGGACCCAAACATAAACAACAAGGTGGTTGGTTGTAGAGAGGTTTTGGGGCAGACAAATAGACACAGCGGGGCGCAGAGCAGAGGTAAATATGAATATCAGAGAACACAGTTAGTACCAGACACATAGAAACATATGGAATGAGTCAAGTATAGCAGATAGAGGAGCAGCTGAGTGATGTACTACCGTGGAGGCTGGCAGAACAAGCTGGTGATGAGTGGGAGAAGAACCAGGGGTTGGTTGTTCTGCTGGGTTGATGAGCTGATGATTGAAGACACGTGTGGAGGTGAAGCAGGAGCCACACCCACACACACACACACACACACACACACTTCTGGTGTCGTGGCTGGAGCCAGAAGTAAGATGAAACTCTAAATTTCTTGTGTCGTGATATTAATATGCCCCTGCGCCCACTGTGATTGAAGCAACAACTCACTGCTTCTCCACTGGTTGTCAAAAGTCATTCATGCAAAAGCAGGAAATAAGTGTGAAGTACTGTAGATGAGACAAGTGGAGGGGAAGTGAGTATGAGCCAAAAAAAAGAAAGAAAAGTAAATTAAAACACTTAATCACAAAATAACTTCAGGAATACATTAAACATGAGATATTGATGATATATAACAATGAAGACGATCTGAGGTGGATTTTAATTCCAATTTTAATAACTTAATTTTAATAACTAGCAAAAGTCTGCCTTTTTTTCTCTAACGATTTTATCTACTGTGTTGATCTATCTTTGTTAAGTATTTATGAGAGGAAGGTGATAATAAGGTAGCTAAATTCAAGGCTGCAGGTATGTAAAGACAGATTTTAATAAAGCGGTGAGTAGTATTTTGGGTTATTATTGTGTTTTAAGAAAAATGTGATGTGTAATAAGTTGAGACGTGCCATAAATGTCGACTTCTGTTCCTTTAAACTCTGGTTTTCCTTTTTATTTAGACAAGTCATAAAAGTGTATCTGGATCAGTAACGTTTGCGTAGCACTAATTTGCAGGCTGTGAATGTAAATGTATGTGATATTAAAGTGGGTAGTATGTAAGATTAGCCCACTTAGTGTGACAACAGCAGGCATCTCTGTCATCCCCGATAAGAGTGATGAATGTAAAATAAGGATTTCTGTGTTTATATGGAGTATTAGCAGTTTGACAGTGTTTCCTCTCCTGCAATATATTTAAAGATTATCCCTCTCTTTTTTCCCCCCTACAATGTCAATTTAAAGTCAACTGACAGGAGAGCCCAAACACAGCACTCACCTAATCAAAAGTTTGCATTGTGCAAGTTATTTTTCCCTTCTCCTTTGTCTGAAACCCATCAGGAGATTTGGCACAGTCAAACACCTCTGCATATTTGCAGTCACCATTGGTTTGTTGAGCATTAAAAATGTTAATTGGAATTTTTAAAAAGGAAAGAAAATATCGCATTACCATCCCACCTCCTCCAGTCACAGGCTGTCAAAATGCAATATTCCAAATTAGATTGTATTTGGATAATCTTTTGAACTGTAATAGGTTTCCAGCCAGCAGGCATATTACTATTGGCACATCATTATTAAACAAAAGTGACACCGAACCATCACTTTGCAGGCAGCGCCAGATAAACGTTCGACACCGTGCAAATAATATTAGTTCTGCTTCCAGAGTCACTGGCTTATCTCTGGGATGCTATATTGGGTTCATATCCCTGTCGGCTGGCGAGGGCCTTCTGACGGAAGTGTCTAAATTTATGAGTAGCCCATATGTGTGAGGTGCATGTATGAATAGGCTGCTGTGTGTGTGTGTACTATATGTAATGTGTGTGTCGCACATTAACGCTTTTATATGTAAATGCTGTGTTTGTGTGTGTCTGTGTGTGTCTGTGTGTGTGTGAATGTCGGTGGGTGGATAGATGAGTGTGTGCCTGCTTGTGGGTGTGTGTGCAAAACTGGATACATTCATATGTAAATAAGCAGTGTATGTGTGCCTGTATATGCAGACGCGACCCATATCATGGCATAATGAGATCCGCCACTGTTGGTTACCCTCAGACA
Organism: Trachurus trachurus; assembly: GCF_905171665.1. Lineage (NCBI taxonomy): Eukaryota > Metazoa > Chordata > Actinopteri > Carangiformes > Carangidae > Trachurus > Trachurus trachurus. Next base: position 21,851,318 of record NC_139904.1, on the reverse strand, counting down.
GTGGTAATTATGGCTGCAGTGAAAAGGACTGATGATGAAGGCAGGATGGACGCTCACACACTAACATATTCAACCACACACAGGCCTCCGTCCCACTGACAGCCTGCTGCAGGCAAAATGACGTCCTGTCCATTCGGAAATGGGATGGGAATATGAATCTGTTAACTGGATATGATAAATTAGACCTGCATCCGCTTTCTAATCAGCTTTTACAAAAACCTGCATACTTGTTATAAAATTCAATACCAGAAAGATACACGACATTCACAGTGATGTCATTAAATGCATAAAGAAGCTTCGTATAAGACAGCATGATGCAAAGAGCAGCCAATAAAAACATGAAATGTGAAAAAAAGAAAAGCTTTTTGTTTCCTCAGTGAGTCACTGCTTCCAGGAATTGAACAGATAGAACGGCTGGGAAAATCATCTATAGGTGTGTTAAGCGGATCACGAAGCCTGTCCTCTATTGAAACGTATGAAACCCTTGTATGTAAAACAATGATTTATTCTGTAAACTCGTAAATGAATTCATCATCATAATATCTGTGGCTGAATAGACATTATAAACCATATAAAAATAAAGAGTCAGCAAATGTAACCTAAAGGATTGGGCTGTTTTTTTCTATTACTTATCTTTAATAAATCCCAGATATGAACTGATGTTGTGGGATGTGTTAACAATAATAGAAACATTAAAGGAGCATATCAGTGTTTTTGTGAGATTGTGATCTTTAAAGCTGCCAAATACTTTTAGATTTTATACTATAAATTGTACATAAAGATGGATGTAGACCATATGTTTCTGAGGAGTACCGATGAAGGGCAGATTGAGCTGCTCTACTGTTGCCATCTTAGCTGTACCTGAGTTTACCTGACTCAAGCAAGCCTATTCTGAATTTGGGAAAAGGGGAGGGGCCATAGCAGTTGTCACTGAAAGCAACCATGCTTTAAATTATGCAGCATTTCAAGCCTTAATAAAATTTAAACGGGTGAATTATCTACTGTAGAAATTAACTACTGTTGCCACAAACCCCCCTTTTTTATACCAGGCTGTAAATGTGTTTATTTCTGCTGTAAAGTTGGATATTTTGACAGGGAACTCTGAGAGGATTGATGAGTGTTTTTCTTGGTTTACACCATTGTTTAAAAATCTATGACAGCATTAGATGAAAAAATTAGACAATGCAGGGATAATAAATATCTAAACACGCAGGAGCCTGGTTTTCAATATAGTCAGCACTACATAAAGGATTCATGATTTGTAGTAAATGGGCTGAAACAACAAGAATCGCAGGTATGATCTTTTAACAGTGTTTGTATACAGGCCTGTGGCGCCTCGTCCATTTGTGACATTTGTCATCAGTGTAATTGTCCTTGTCTTACTGTTTGCTGACAGGCTCTTCTACCTGGTATACAGTACACTCTTCATCCTCTTTGCACACTGACAATCGCATCAGCCAAGTTCTGATTTATTTCCTTGGTACTCGCCTTGAACCTTTCAGCCACAATCTCACTCTCTTTACATCTCTCCATCTCTGAATGCAAGTGTTGCCTCCCTGCTTGTCTCTGTGGCTAATGGACTCCATTCAGCACAGTGTGTCTTTTATGGTGAGGGTCCCTTGATCAAGTGTGCGTTTTCTGTGCCGCATATATGCAACATAGAGGAAAACATAAAGGATGAATTATACTTGTATGGCAATATTCTATGCATTCAGCCCATTGACCATCAATATTCTGCACTCAGAGAGCAGGCATGTGCACATATCCATTTCCAACAGCTTTTTCCTTGGACTTGAAGGGGTTTACAGCTGCTCGTCAACATGGGTCTTCTTTTATAATTCCACTCACTCATGTCAGTACTTGTGCTGCTCCCTTTGTGTGCTCTGAATCAAACTCATGAAGTCTCAGAAAGGCTTCTTGGTGTGATTTTGTTATAAAGTATTCACTGTGGCTCAACAGCAGAGTGTCTATTGCTTTTTTGTAATAAATTATTATTTAGCGTCTTGCTCATTGTTAAAAACCTGTGGAGGAGAGACGTTCAAGAGCGAGCAGGTTGGACCATAAAAACATAGAAAGTGACTCAGAAGGATCACAACACGTTTCCCTCCTCCGACACCTACATCACTCTGCTTTTGGAGGAGGAAATGCTCGAAAAACCCTTGTGAGGTAAAAAAGTGGAGTTTAGTCTGTGGTGTGAGGCTGACGGCCCCAACAATAGGGTAAGAGCACTAAACCTCAGCAGGCAGCCCACAGACGTCGTGCTGCTCTTCACACCCAATCAGTGAGAACCGTTTTCCTGAATAGCATCTCTATATGAAGGGCTCAGTGGAAATTGAGGATTTGCAACCGACTTTCGGGTAACACTTTATTTGACGCCTATTTGACGCCCATACTTATAATGAGTTATAATGCAGTTATAGCACTGTATAACTATTGGTCATTCTGTTTTATAACAATAATCATAACACACTATAAAGCATTTCATCATGACTTATAAGGTCAGGTATTATAAAACGTTATAATCGTTAGTAACCTGCTGACAATGCCCACACCGATAATGCATTATAAATATAGTTATAATGTGTTACAATTGGCTTATAGACATGTATAACTGTCATTATCGATGTGGGCATTGTCAGTGAGTTACTAAGAATCATAACTTATTATAATACCTGACCTTATAAGTCATGATAAAATGCTTTATAGTGTGTTATGATTATTGTTATAAAGCATTATGATCATTTTTGAGTGTTTATAACTATAGTTATAAACACTCATACACTCATTACACCATTATAACTCATTACAAGTATGGTTATAATGTGTTATAGAGATAGGCGTCAAATAAAGTGTTACTGAGTTTTATAAGTGTATCATAGAAAATATAAACTCCGAGTCGTCATAGCTGCGACATATGTTTCTCTCCTAATGACTGACTTACCTTGGCTGTAAACTGTAGGCACTGTCATAGTAGAAAGAGAATCTCACTGGTGATGATTTGGTGTACTATTTTTGTCAATGAAACTCAGAGGGTTGATGAGCATGATGAAACCAAAACACTGAGGCTGAGTGGCAGCAGACGATGACATGTTTCCTCAGATGTGTCATCAATCACTCCCCCGGAAATATATTTCACACTTGCAGGGAATAACTAAGCATAATCAGGTCACAACCAAAAAACCCCACTGAAAGGAAGTATAATTAAATAATACCAGCTCAACATGAACTCAACAGCGAAATCAAAGCCAAAACATTTCTGCAATTACAGGGTTAAGAGTGGAGAAGATGGATTCCTGGCAGCTGAGGGGGAGATGATCCTAAATCTAATTGGACATAAAGACAATAATATAGATAAGACTTTGTTTCAAGGGTTCTCAGATACGGTAGATTTTTTTTCCTCCCACAGTCCTGTCAGGTGAACTCAAGGACTCATTGATCCATTTCTTTTATGTAACTAGTTGATTTGTTTATCTATTACTTTTTCCAACTATTTGAGCTCTATTTATATGTTTATTATAATACAATACACAATTTTAAGTGCCACACGAATCTGACATTATCAAAGGCTGAGATGAGGAAATGTGTTTTCAGAAGAGATTTAAAAGTTGTTAACTGTCTGATTTGGGGTGTGGAGAGTCCCCAAGTACTGGGGCTCTGACAGTAAACACCTGGACACCCTCAAGTCTGGACCTTGGAGTGTCTAGTAGGCCTCCATCCACAGACCTCATACAGTATGTGGATGAGAAATAGTTCCAACCAAGGCCAGAAGCAAAAAAAAAGAAGTAAGAATTACATTTTAAAATCAATGCGAAATCTAACAGTGAGCCAATGTAGTGCGAAAAATATGGAGAAAAAAACAAAAGCTTGTAAAACTGTGTGAGTTTGGAAGTGACTCTGAGCTGATAAAAGCTTTTTGGTTGTGTGTTTGGGTGCTGAAACTCAGATGGCATCAAACATTACACCAACCAGTCCAAGCAGCCAGCTTCATGTAGTTGGAGAGATCACTTGGAGCTGAGCTACTCCACAATCTGAAACTGGGAATTGCATCAGTAACCCTGGGCGATGTGGACCTCGATTGGAAATAATCACGTTTCGAATATAGGTCCCGTTTGATAAAACTTCACCATCACGTCACATTAGTGTGTGCTGTACACGTATAAACCTGATTCACGGTATTGCAACCAGCAGTGCAGTCGCCCACAACCTGGTCAGAGAAAGCAAACAAACAGGCCAATTTCCAGCCACGCGGTGTCGAGAGGCTCATCCACTTGGCCTGTACAACACAAATAAATAACTGTTGAGCTGGATCTTTGACCCCGCAAAGAACAGTTACCACCAGGGATCTCCAGTGGATGTGCTGTTATGTTTCCCCAGCCACTGTCACTGGGATTAGATCCAGGTTTTGTGTTTACTGTAGGGGGGATTTTGCTCGGCCAGGAAGGCAGCTGGAGATGGATCCCCAAACGCTATGAACAGATTCCAGCTGTCCTGTGTGGTGGGCTGCTGCTGCTGCTGTTTGTCTTTCATGGTAGATTCCTTTGAGGCAGAAGTATCTGAGAGAGACTGCAGAGAGGCACTGCTCAATGAGCAATTTATATGTTCTCAACAAAGCTTCTTCTTTAGACCCCGAAGGCAGGTCTTAATTGTTAGACGTGATATCTCCACTCGCCCCTCTCCCTCTCCTCTTTCTTTGACTGTTTTCTTCTCCCTCCTCCCACCCACCCTCCCTCCAGCTATTAGGAATTGGATTTGGAGCAGAACGATCCATTTAGTCTCTCTCCTCCATCTCTATCCCTCTCTCCCTGCTTCCACACCTCCTCTGTAGGTTTCTCTCATCAAAGCCCAGGCTTAATCTGTCTATTTTTACCTGAAGGAATGAAAGGAAGAGATGAGGTAATGCTTTTCCTGTCCATCAGGTGGGCAGTGGTGCATGGGGTCTCTGGTGTGTAAAGCTTAGGGAGCTAGCACCACCATGTGGACTCAGAAGGGATGAACCATTATGAAAGCAGCAGCAGGAAGAAGCTGTCTGAAGAAATGTGATCAAAGGAAAATGAGAGAGAGAAGAACTTGGGTGTCAAAAACATGGACACAATGCCCTGCCGAGTGAGTAAATAAAGAGCTAAATTTCAACAATGACGGTTTTATACAAATGTGTGAATTTGTGAATGGGCTGTTTGGTTCATAGTGTCAGTGCTATGAGTTAGTCTGAGGGAGTCAGAGGAGTCAAAGCCCCTGGAGGTGAACGTGTGAGAGCAGAGCTCCACCTAGTGGGACAAAGGCAGCAGGTGACGACAGCACATAAGTGAAAGCACTTTATTTGTAAAATAAAATCAAAGAGCTTTGATTTCTGCATTTAAGAGTCTTGCAATAAACATTATAGCAATGTTGCAGTCATTAGGTATAAAAATATGTCAGTCCAGGAATGAGGAATGCACAAAAGTTTCGGAATAATTAAGATGTATGTTGGTCCACTTGTCTGAGACTGATCCAGAAAAAATGTTTTTACATTATTTCTTAAACTACCTGTAAAAAAAATGCAGCTGAATAAAAGCCACCAATCCAAATATGCAGTCACTATAGAGGGCAGTGACTGCCATCTGTGCTCTGCCTGAATTCAACAAGCTCTTCAAGGTAGGAAATAAATAAATAAATAAATAAATGGCCAAAAGTCTTTGATTTTACTATTAGAACGTGTGAGGAAAAGCATTTCATTAACTGTCTTCACTTTAGAAATGATGTTTCAGGCGACATTCAGGAGCTGCGGGGCGGTGTGAACCTGCTGGAAGCTGCCACCTGCTCTTCGACCTGGCTGACATTTTTCCTAAAACCTCTCTGCAACGTTTTGGGACAAACAATACTTGAAGCCGCCTAATGCAAACACATCATTGGCAAATATTGTGAGATTTAAGCCTTTCATTTATTTTGACATCATAATTTCGCACTCATAACCTACATAGCTTACTCATCTATATTATTTGTCCATATACATCAACATTTTTTACTATTGTCTAACAGCTAGAGCTGAGAATGTGGTTAATCAACCATGTAACACTCGGTTTGTTTGTCCTCTCCTAGTTGAATGTCAGCATGGAAAGCTTCATAAATAACTCTCAGCTCCTGTTCTGACATAGGAGTGGTTTTACTTGTAGGTTAACTTCCTGGGGTAGTATCCTGAGAGGGATTCTGGGATGCTTGATAAACGGAGGCCATGATCCTCATTAATTATCCTTGTCAAAACTTTTTTTTTCTCCTCTCAAGATTGATTGCGCTGTGTTTCTATGGCAGTGTAACAGCTGTGTAACGTAAGGAACTGTCCGTCTACCTCCCAGGGTCATCACTGAATGGCAGCGTTATGTTCTGTATGTCCTGATCATTTCTATATGATATTTCTGTATATGCATCTAATGAGGAGCAGCAGAAAAGGGAAATTCACACCTTGTGATTGTGTCCATTTGCCTGAGAACAACAGTGCTAACTTTCAACACAAAGTCAACAACGGGGCTAAAAAAGTACCCGTCCTTTTATCAACTAATGTCTTAAATATCTGTACTTCATGCATAAGAAAATACATTTAAAATAAATAATATATTCACAGAACATAAAAAAATGTCTCTTTATCTGATAATAGACTAAAAACAAATGCCCCCCCTATCCAAAAAAAAAAAAAAAGTTCAGAAGAAAAATGAAATAAAACTGAGTCCATCGTCTGTGCTACACTGATTTACACTGAACACCTGTGTTATTCTCCTTCTTTTCTTCCACTACCTGCACATGAAGGCACAGAGGTGGTAGGCAAGCCTGCAGCTCCTGGAGATGCTCTGAGTCCATCATTCAGTCATCTTTGTCGTGGCTCTGGCCGTTGCTGCGCTTTGGTCGGCCGATGCAGAATTTGCGTGGATGGTCTTTAAAGTCCAGGCAGTTCTGGACAAAGTATGGATTTTTGTCGATATAGTCCCGAAGTTCATCTAGAAAACAGAAAAAAAACAGAAATAAGTTTGTGACTGCTGTCAGGGAATTAAAGAGGTGACTGTAATCACATTTATTTGATATTAAAGGGATAGTTCAACATTTTGGCAAATTGGCCCATTGCCATAATCCCTATAGTTTTAGGAGTAGGTTTGTTACCTTTAATTGTTTTTAGAACGGCAGAGCAGAGCCGCGAGCTGCTCAGAGCTATGCTACGGAGGCTAATGGGATTTCTTGGTTTCCGTCATCAAACTCATCAAATACACAATCCAACAACTCCAAAACGCTCTGGTGGACAAGTTGTGACCTGCACATTCACCACGCTATGAGATAATAATGGAACATTACGAGACAGAGTTGTTTTCAAGGTAAATTCTCAACTGTTGGATTGTGTATTTGATGAGTTTGATGAGGGAAACCAAGAAATCCCATGAGCCTCTGTAGCATGTTTTATGGAAAAAGTAGAAAATCGCATTAAAAGTACAAGAACAGAGAACATAGACGAGCTTCAACAGTGTCTAGAAAAGACAGATGGTAGATGTAACAGAGTCTAGAAAATCAACAACAGACGGTGCTTATCCTCTCCAGTAAAGCCAAGGAGAAATCAAATGTGATAGTGACAGCACAGAGGAAACAGGAACGCAGACAGATGCCGTCAGTCATCTGCACAGTGGTCTCATACTGAACGTCCCACAGTGCCGCAATTAATCTGATGATTCTGTACTGATGCTGGAAATGTCTGTACAACCAGACTGTGGGTCTTACCATATGTGATCGTGTCCTTGTCAACTTTGTCAATCACAAGAAACAAGCACGAAAGATCCACTTCTTCCACCCCGAGCATTATCTCCAGGATAGTGGCAAGGTCTTCCTCCTGGACCTCCCCGGTCTTCTCCTTTTCATAAATCTGCACAACAAAATACATTGTCAGAGTGATGATTTAAAACCTGTATTATATCAGCCTCAGCGACTAACGCGCTCACCTTGAAGGCCAGTCTGAGGGTCTCCAGTGATTTTGCTGGTCGATGAACTGTAGACAGGGCGATGACAAAGTGTCTGACGTCTATTTGTCCATCTCCTCTCTGGGAATAAAACGATCTCAGTGAACAAATCTGATCCCAAATGAAAATGTCATTTGCTGTAAAAGTGTAATCATCTCTGGCTTTGAATTATGCAAACACAACTGGCCATATAACCTGTTACCCTTTGAAAATATCACCACTTAAAAGTGTAATTCACATTCAAGAATTTAATTTTCTCAACAGGGTTTACTGCTGATGACCTGATTTTAGAGTTGCTGAATGTATTTTGAATTTATTGTGCTGTAAATTCTGCAGTCAATGTCAGCCCAGTTCTACACATCAAACTTTCTTTATATGACCTGAAAGACAGGAAAGTAATAGCTGTGGGTGTGTGGAATCAGGGACAGTGCCCTTGTTAAACACTAAAATTCAAAGGCTCTAAAAAACCCTGCTGCATTTAAATGATCACAGAGACACCTGAAAACAGACAGTGGGCCAAAAAGTGACGCAACATTAAAAACAAAGACCCTGAGCGTGGTAAATGAAAACAAGTCATAGTATGAGGAACCTGTCAAACATCAAACAGCAAGAAAATGTCTAGGATCAAACTCGGCTTCTTAATAACCAAAGTACGAGCAGGTCAGTGATACCATCAGCTTGAATACTTTGGACCGGCTTCCTGCTACATTCTTCTCATATCATGACCTCATGAAAGGAAAACACAGCAGAATGAACTTTTCCTGCCTCCTTGCTGCTATGACAACTATTCTATTGAGTTGAGATTTCGGCTCAGGCTCAGAAATCATTAACCTTTATATTAAGTTTGGTTTTATCGTATTTTCACAACTGGCATGGAATTTAGGACCAAATTTCTTGACATCAGACCATGTTTTTTCTTTAAAATATTCAAGATTTTATTTCTTTAAACATAGTATAAAATAACTGTTTATAGGAATGTTACGTTTCTTGATTTTTTCTAAAGAGAGGAAACTGATACAGTTATTAAAGTAGCGAAATAGTTAAATGGAGCTATTCTATGTATAAGACGAGTTATGAGGTGGTTTTGGTTGTTGTTGTGTGGCATAGTGGTTGCACTGTGCATTATGCTCGTTGTGTGCAAGAATGATATGTAGATGTATCCGTTTATAAATACAGACATTTAGAAACCAAAGGTACACTACATTGGCTGAAGGAAATACAACTCAATTAAATTAACTATGTAAATGCATTTTTTATTAAGCTACATAACTTTTATTACTGTTTAGTACATCTAAATCTAAACTTTGGATTGTACCACCATGCTTATTACACTAACCTAAAATTTAAAAAAAAATTGAGCATTTACCTGGTCAAAGAGGCTGTGGACTTGTGTGAGTGTGTCTGTAACTGGCAGGTTGAGGAACTGGGCAAAGTCCTCCAAACTCAGCCTGTCTCCCTGCAGCTTCCTGGCTCTCTTGGCCTGCTCCTCAACCTCGTCTCTGGTTCCTGCTCTCAGCCTGTTATGACAAAGTAGAGCAGAAAACAGCACTGTTAACAACATGTGACACATTAATGGAATCTTCCAATGTGGTAAGCCTGTTTAATTCCCACAAAAACACATAAAAGCCTAGAATAAAAAGTGGGTGTAATAGTGTTTATGATCACAGATATGTTATCATTAGTTGTACACAGTACACATCCAGTCCCAATGCTGATTAATGAGATAACTGCTCTCATAATGGAGCTAATTAGAAAAGAAGGGTAATAAATATTCCTTTGCGGTTGGGGGTGGAGGGGTGCTTCCATACTTATGAGCTCAAATGAGAAAAACACATGTTGACGAATGATTTCATGACTAAAAAAAAACTGTGGGATTACCTATTTATAACAATTATCTTCTCTAATTAACCACATAATCACATGATATGCTCAAAGTTATCTAATATTTTAATGTGCTCCCTTGGTATAAAATCTGACTGGAGCAGTGGTTTTAACAAATACTCAGTCTTGGCAGAACATTTCTGTGACATAACACCAAACATTACCTCAGCTAATTTGAACCGACTGATTTATTAATCTTGAAAAGAACACACCTCCCTGAGTGTGTGTGTGTGTGTGTATGTGTGTGTTTCTTCCCTCTCACCACTGGGTGTCAGTGTTTCACCTTCAATTCCCCAATGTCTCGAAACGTCGACTGACCCCGTACCCAGTCCAACCAGTCAATCCAGTCTCCCAACTCACCCTAAGCGGCACACCAGCTGGTTGAACTCCAGCAGGCTGCTGCAGTCGTGAATGCTCAGTGGGCCCTTGGACAGGCCGATCTCCCGGTCCTCGAAGGACATGTTAGTGAGTGGCAGCTCCAGCGCCCTATCAGGAAGGAGGAAGAGTTCATGAGGGGCTGAATATGTGTGTGTGTTTGTGCTGATCACACACTGTAAACACACTAATACACACTTACTTTGCCATGAGCTTTCTGACATTTTTGGCGAACAGGGCGGGGTTTTCCTTCTCTTCATTTGATGGAGTATAAATAGGCAAATACTATGGAGAGAGAATAGAAACATGAATTGTATAACTGTACAATATACAACTATATATGATATATGATTATATATATCAAATTCATAACAGCAACAACATACTGTAGCAGTATTTTTGAATATCACGATGTTCACCTTTCTGATCCACTCACCTCTATTTCCAGAGGGTTATGAGGTTGGCAGAGAGTGAGCCATAGGATCTTGAACCTGGAAGATACGGAGAGCTGAGTTTTTCTACGTTCGAGAGCTTCATGGAGAGACAGATAATATGATGGATGGACACAAGACTGAACAGATGGTACTCGAGATAATGGAAGTTCCCCTACAGCATCATAACATACTCCTTTCTAATGGAAAACAGGTCACCGGTATTTTAACCATATACTGTACATAGCAGGAGGCAGTAGGAGCTGCATGTGCGTGTGCATGTGTTGTGTACTGTATGGTGTATATAAAGTGTGTAGGTGTGTGATAGAAAAGCAGAAACACTCACGCGCCAGGACCGTGCCACGTCCATGTAACAGTATCCTGTGGAGAGGAAGGAGAAGGAGGAAATGGCTCAGGACAGACACACAAACACCTCTGATGTCACTTTTATACAGATCCATTGACTCCCTGACCTCCCTGAAGTCCTTCTCAGTGGTTTGTATTTGTGTACTGGGTGTCACTTTATACATTACTTAGAATTTCTGCTGCTAAAAGCCTTAAAGGGATAGTTCAACATTTTGGCAAATTGCCATAATCCCTATAGTCTTGTTAGTAGGTGTGTTACCTTTAATTGTCTGTGTTTCTTGGTTTCCCTCATCAAACTCATTAAATACACACTCCAACAACACCAAAACGCTCTCATGGACAAGTTGTGACCTGCACATTCACCACGCTATGAGATAATAACGGAACGTTAAGAGACAGAGTTGTTTTCGAGGTAAATTCATGCAAAACCGCTGATGCACGTTCCTGTCGGGGGGCAGTTTTTCGGCAAGTAGTCTCTGCATTTGCCTCGAAAACAACTCTTGTCTCGGGATTATGGCAATGGGCCAATTTGCCAAAATGTTTAACTATCCCTTTAATAATGTGAATCTGATACTTTTTAGTTTTTAGCCCAGGACTGTAATTCCTGAATGAAGTGAAACAAGATGGAAATTTATAACTGAACATCACTGCAATTAAAACTGCACTACAAGATAAAAAGCGCAGACTTTAAAAAAAAAAAAAAAGGATTACATCTCTGCAAACTGAATAAATTACAGTGTAACGAACCAAACCACTGGAAGATGATAAATTTAACTGTGAACTTGTGATAAACTCTAAAAAGAGGATAAATACACAAACATCCATGACCATTTAGGTGGAAAATGATGGGCTGTGAATTTTCTGAATTGCCTCTGACAAAGGAGAATCAAACTGTCAGTCCATGTGTCTGTTTGTTTACCTTCTCACCTATTTATTAAAATATTATAACGCAAAGCAGTCGGCACTTTCCGCTTTGATCTGGACTCAAGGAGCCAAACAGGTGTAAACGCAGCTCAAGCGTGATAAAGTGGCACCCACAATGCGAGACTGTTCAGATAACATCACTTTTACAACAGGCCCAAACAAGACATGTGGGCTTTTTCAAGCTGATGCTATCTGCTTCTTTTCACGTAGCTGGTGCTGCTGATGCGCAGTAATAGGCTCTGACAGTAAACTCAGTCATACTGTGCTGTATATGTTTTGATTCAGCTCAGTAACAATCAGGATTTGGTGTAATTTATTTACACATCCCGTGGCTGGGTGTTGATGTAGTTTGTTTACTATCGTTTCCTGTTGCAGGTTGCGGGTTTATGAGCATATGATAAAAGATGGAGCGGATATATAATGAAAAACACAATCTGAGGACAAGTCACCCAGTTTGTGCAGTTTATCTAAGTTTTCTCACGTAAACTGCCTTTTAGTGCCACGTTGTCACTAAAGTCATAACAGTGACTACACGCAGCACAAAGGGAAAGAGACAAAAGCTTTCTAGGGAAACAAAGAAAAAGTAGGTAACAGGAACTGCATAATTCATGAGAAAGCGAGGAGAGGTGCGGAGAGAGACATGACACCCTTTCTCTGTGTGTGTGTGTGTGTGTGTGCGTGCGTGCGTGCGTGCGTGTGTGAGAAAGAGACCAAGAAAGAAGGGGAATGAAATATCATCCTACTAGAACATGAAGTCATTCAACACAAGAGAAACACATACTAACGTGACGGGAAGAAACCATTACATCACAGGTGTGTGTGTATGTCTGTGTACACAGTGTGTGTGTATGTATAGTAGTATGTATGTGGACTAAACTTGAATATGTCCAAAAGGTCAGAGGTGTCACAAGGCTGAAAAGTGAGTGGAAGTGGGCGGGCAGCACTGGATAAAGGGTTCTTACCAGTTTGTTTGGGTAGCGCAGCACCACTGGTTGTACTGGGAGCCCTGGGATGAAAGCACCTTTGAAAGACAAGAGAGGAAGGAGGTGGTGAGAAAAGAAAATGTCAACTGTATCACAACAATAAGTAAAGGAGACTGTGAAATTCCACAGTATTTGATCTCTTTACAACCACATGCACATTGACATAAAAAAAAAACTTTTGACAGACTTAAAGGGATAGTTCAACATTTTGGCAAATTGGCCCATTGCCATAATCCCTGTAGTCTTAGCAGTAGGTTCGTTACCTTTAATTGTTGCTGCAAGCTATTTTTAGAACGGCGGAGCAGAGCCGCGAGCTGCTCAGAGCTACGCTACGGAGGATAATGGGATTTCTTGGTTTCCCTCATCAAACTAATCAAATACACAATCCAACAACTCCAAAACGCTCTGGTGGACAAGTTGTGACCTGCACATTCACCACGCTATGAGATAATAACGGAACATTATGAGACAGAGTTGTTGATGATTTTTGATGAGGGAAACCAAGAAATCCCATGAGCCTCTGTAGTGTAGCTCTGAACAGCTCGCGGCTCTGCTCCACCGTTCTAAAAATAGCTTGCAGCAACAATTAAAAGTAACAAACCTACTCCTAAAACTATAGGGATTATGGCAATGGGCCAATTTGCCAAAACGTTGAACTATCCCTTTAAACTGACTTGAGGGAAAAGCATAGAAGAGGCTGAGTTGCTGCATGAGCGACAGGCTCACAACCTCTGGGTAACCTCCAGTGGCTGCAGACAGCGTCTCTATTCAAGGTCTATAATGTCCTGCTGACGACAGACGGGCTAATAGAAGTTACATACACTATTTATCACAGGACAAAGCCCTATTCAATCTACTGTGCCAGCACTGAACAGATGAGAAAGCATGTGTTAATATTATTAATGAGAATATGGCTGAAACCTTAAAGGCTCGGTTTGTTTTGGTGAATCATTTTCATAACTAATGAGCAGAACTTTGCTTATAGATTCAGGGGCATTCATTTATGGGGGATGATAATTATCTGCTAAATAATGATCAATTCAGTCAGAGCATCTTTATGATGTTTGTTGACTCATTCATTGTTATGTGCATTATTATGTGTTACAGTGTTGGGTATGGCATTTTGTGTTATGTGTACTACTGCGATGTGATGAGTACTATGAATATGTATGCTTGTCCTGAGGAGAAATAGCTGATGCAATTCAAAACCTACTGGGGATGTAACAAACAAACTTGGCACAGTGAGAGAAGCTTTAAACACAATGCTGCTAATGTGTTGGTAAAAGGCCCATTTACTTAAGTTTTTATCCTCCTACAAAATGTTTAGGTCTGGTCTGGTGAGGTATCTTCTGTCCAGGCAAAATAATACTCATGTCTAGAAATTAATTTGTAATTCTATCGATTTTTGTCCTTGTTGTTGTTGTTGTCTTCTTTTTTTCTCTGTTTCTTTGTTTCTTGTTTTTTCCTTGTCTCCCTTTTCTGCTTCTTTTCCTCTTTTATTTTTCTATTGGTTGCTCTGTTTTAGTGATTTTGTATTGGAGGGGAGGATCTTATATAAGCCCTTTGGCTTTTCCTCTCCTGAATAATTATTTGCCTTCGTATCATTAAATATAATTTTAGTTTTTATCATTGTGCATATGAATAAAAAAAAAAAAATAATAATAATTTACACATCCGGCAGACACAGAGCAACCTCAGCTTTAATTTGAAGTCTAGCTTGTGTCCACCTGAACTGGCTGTGATTGCTCTCATTCAAGCTTTGTTTTGTCGGCCCTCTCGTGCTGGGCGACGAGCACAATGGGTTTATGAAAGCTTATTCATGGAGGACGGCTACGGCTGCTGGAGACAGGGTTGATGAGAGCAGCGGACAAAAGTGAAATTGTGGAGCGTGGAACCAAAACAAGGAGCTGAGAGATGCTAAATTCTGATGCTGGTAATATCTGTAGTTTTGTTGTTACAAGCCACTCCTCCGACTTATACATTAGCAAAGAATTACTGACTGGTGCAGCTTCAACTCATTTTCTTTTTAGATTGTGTGATTATTTTAGTATTCCCAATATTTTTAAAGGAATCTAGATGACGTTTATCCGAGATGTGATCTGTTTGGTATCATTGACTGACTGAAATAAAATGACAAGTACCATTTTTAAACTGTGATTTTGAAATAAAACTGTAGAAATCTGTTGATAGATTGGTCGGGGGTGGTTGTTGCCAGACAAGAGCTTCAGCTGTCACTGCTGTCACACTAAAATTAAACATAAATATTACATCTCAGCCGGGAATTAAATAATATTGGCCTGATATCTTGGTTTTAAAAAAAGGAACATGAGAAGCATTAGTGTGATGATCACCTGTGGTAATAATATGGGACAGCAGACAGGGAGAGGGGGGTGAGGATGAAAGTGAAAGCTCCATAAAAAAGTCTTTTGAAATGAGAGACAGACTGGAGGTATCTGTAGAGCACATCATGCATAGGTGGCACCATGGACGTTAATACACACACACACACACACACACACACACTGTTGTGCTGGCAGCCAGTGAAAGGACAAAACTAGAGGAGACACGTCCAGAGAGCACTGGCTCACACGACACACAACAGACAGATCAAGCTAGACAAACACACACACACACATACGAGTGCAGAGTGTGACCAACAGGGCTTACTGGTAATGACAGAATTACAGACTGGAAGAAAGGGGATTACACAGGACAGGCAGGGAACAATGCCAGGCAACACACACACATACACACACAGAGGAGGTGAGCAGAAAAACAAGCCCAAAAAGATGGGTGACACAGTTAGGTGCCCTGTTGGGATGTCCTGTAGCATGGCCATGGACCTCCAAACCTGTTGGGTCAAGTATGAAAGTAATCTGCTCAGACATCTACACCTGGAGTTGGCAGTTATGCAGCTAACTTCATGCATTAATAATCATTACAGGCCCAGGCACACAAAATGAAACGGGCTCTGCTGAACAAAGTGATCACACAGAACTGTCTCTCTATGAATTTGCAGACACACCCCTGGCTGCCTGCAAATTACCAAAAACCACAGCCACAGACTGGTCTGGACTGTGGTTTCCACACTGCATCTGCAACTCCGCAGGATAATAACCCTCATCTGGTTTTGAGGCAGCTGACAAATTTTTGAGATCGACTAATAACTGTAACGACTGAGCTTATTATTCTGGTTTAGTTTACCTCATTGTACAATAGAAATCACACATAAATACAGCAGCTAGACAAGGTCTTTAAAAACAAAACAAAAAACAAGTAACAAAACAGAAAGTACACAAATCAAAGTAAACAATAAGCAAATAAAGAAAGTATACAATAGACTTTTAGACCGAAAAGGTGTAGGCTGAAGCTTAGCTCAGGGTTCCTACACATTTGAAATTTCCAGATTCCATACTTTTTCCAGACCCTAATTTCCAGACTTCTCGGTAAAAAAAAATCAAATTATTTGTGATATTTGAGTAAATAGATGTGGATAATATAAAAAAAAACATGCAATCATTTGTTTTCATTATTCTGAACGTGTATGCCATTATGTAACCAAGTAATTTCCTGGAGATTGTAGCTAGGTATAATAGCACATACAAAATAATTAACCCAAATAACTTCAGATAAGACCAAACCCAGATAAGTGTTAAGATAAATATATTTCCATACATAGTTTCCATTTTCCATACTTTTCCAGACCTGGAAATGTATAAAATCAAATTCCAAACTTTTTCATACTTTTTCATACTTTCCATACATGCGTAGGAACCCTGTTAGCTTATTTTGCCTACCAAATTATAAATCAAGTTATATAAAAAAAATGCAATCTGCTTGTTTCTTTTATCAACAAATAACAGAGTCAAAAAAAGAAAAGAAAAAAAATTAGAGGAAAAAAAAAACAAAAAAAGCAAGATTATGGTACTGCATGTTTTTAATTCATTCTTCAGATTATTCCATGGATTGACAGCTGTTACCGTAGCACATTTTAGTCTAGTGTTGGTTGTGATTTTTGACTTATACACATATACACACTCCTCTGAAGTGGTAATACAGTCAGGCAGCACGTTGTTGTTCATTTTGAACATAAGCTGTGCAGTTTTGAGGTCTATCCTGTTCTTTGAATTTGTGTTTTGTGAGCTAAACAGACATTTAAAAAAATACGACTATAAACAGAACTGAACACAATAGTGTCACGAGCTGTGTCTACACTGGATGCGTTCAAGCATAACGCCACATTTTCACAGCCCCCTGATCTCAGCACACAATCACTGGAGTTATGAGGCCGACGACAGATGAGTGAAGCCTATCTGTTCCATCACACGCACGTGAGACAGATGACACACAGCTGAAACACTTCCTGTGTTGACATGTAAGAATCTACTGCCATGCACGGTGCTCTGCTAGGCTGTGCACATGTGCAGCCATGCTTTGGGCTAAGCAAGTTGACCTACTGACAGTGACAGTTTAGGCATGCAGATGTTTAGCAGGTATAGTGTTTACCATCAATGTAGGAGCCGCATTTAAGTTTCCTTAAAGGGATAGTTCAACATTTTGGCAAATTGGTCCATTACCATAATCTCTAAAAGGAGCACAGTAGGTTCGTTACCTTTAATTGTCGGTGCAAGCTATTTTTAGAATGGCGGAGCAGAGCCGCGAGCTGCTCAGAGCTACGCTACAGAGGCTAGTGGGATTTCTTGGTTTCCCTCATCAAACTCATCAAATACACAATCCAACAACTCCAAAACGCTCTTGTGGACAAGTTGTGACCTGCACATTCACCACGCTATGAGATAATAACGGAACGTTACGAGACAGAGTTGTTTTCGAGGCACTCAAGAGACTGCTCGCCATTCTAAAAAAACTGCAAAACCGTCATTGACCGCAGTCAGGCACAGCACAGTTTTTGTATTGTCGCTTTCCTATCATTTAATTGTTTTGCAATAAACAAAGTTATCATCCCACATTACTCTCCCAACCTTCCTTTTGTTTTACATATGCGCTTCTGCACATCAAGCACTTTGTCCTTTTAATAGTGGCAAAAAGTGGCAATAGGAGCAGACTACAATATTCATTACCTAAGTTTAACATGTTAGAATGCTAACCTTTGCTAACAAGCACCAATCACAAAGTTTGAAAGGCTGGCTGACTGGCTGGCTGGCTGGCTGGCTGGATGGATGGATGGATACTGTATAATTTATGAATCCACATAGAGATAAATTGTTGGCATAAAAAAAAGAATGTGGCTGAAACTTAAGCTCCACTGAAAGAACGAAAAAGCGAGACTGGCTTCCCTTCAACAACAACAACAGTGTAATTATAGCAGATAGAAGATTTAGTGCGGCTAGAATCAATATTGTTATAATAACAACCCATCACATGAAGAACATGAAAGGTGATGCTCATGGTGATTTATCCAACACCCTGAGTCTTGACTAAAAAAACTCAAATAAACACACTTTTTTGTAGGTTGCAGCTCCCAACTGCAGATATAAGTCAATGCTACCTCCCAACAGCTGGATTTATAAATAAACAATTCGCCTTAGTGATAATAATGTATGTCATTGTTATGTTCACAGCTTGTTTCCACTGTCCCCGAGTGGCCCAGGGTTTAAGGTCGCTGCAATTTTCGCTCCATTCGTGTAATGATAAGTGACAGTGACACTGCACTTTAATGCAATCTGACATAAGGTGAGGACACACGCACAAGCAAACACACCTTCCATCTGGTTTCAAGATCAGCCTAAAGCATGAAGGGGTCTGAACACATACCAGCCTTGAATAAGATGAGACCCGACCTGTTGGTGCACGTCCCCTCTGGAAATATCATTATCTGGAACAAACAAATACACATTAAAGTACACACACACACACAACTGAATGCATATGGCCTTGAACCGTGTGAACTGTGACTCTCTGTATTTATGTTATCACCTTTCAATTCTCAGGTGGTGTGAGCCAAGCTGAGGTCCTGCGTGTGTTTGTGTGTGTATTCTCATTCACATACCTGGGGCCACTCCCCTCCAGATTGTGCTCTGCGCTTTATTTCCTCTACAGTTTTCCTCCTGGAGTCCTGGTCCGACCGAAACACAAACACCGGCCGGATGTAGCTGATCAGAGCTGAGAGGACGGTGATGAAGAGTCAGTGTTGGATGTTTGCCAGGACAAAAACAAACCACCCCAAATAATACATTTATCTTCAGACGTTTTCAACTAAAAGCGAAAACAGTTCTTGCATTAACTAAACATCCACTTAATTGACAAGGCTACTGTAATCACCCACTGAAATAGTTTAAAGTCAAAAGAAAAAAAGAAAGGATTACGTGAAATTAAGGATCACAATTTTTTTCATATACATCTTTATATTTGTATTAAAATTATATATTCATGTGCCACCCACCAAATGTAAACAGTTAATGCTGCAAGGAGACACTGCTCAACACAGTTTACAGTAAAAAGCTCAAATATCGGCTTCAGTACAACTAGAGATCTTTTTAAAAATCTGATTCTGAATACATTTTCAGATATTGCAAATAATAGATTTTCAACATTTTAAATATGCAACTGCATTATTTTAATTGACACAGGACTTATCCTCCTCAACACAGGTAGTTAATTACTCATCAACAGAACTGCCACATTTAAACGTAGTGAAATATTCCTTTAAAATGCATCAGAAACTGTGACTGTGCAGTCCATCAGTCTACATACCGTAGCCACTGTTTGACCATATGTGTGCATTTCTCAGTGTGCTTGAAACCTGAATTTAAAGTTCAATATGAACATTTCATTTAATTCTGATACAGCCTAACAACTCTTACATATATTTTCATATTACAGTCTGTTCTCCTTCTCCTCAGCATTTTGCATTAAATGGAGAGTATGCTACATCCTGTTACTGCCCTGTACTGCAACTCTATTGTTTGTTTTATTTCTTTCAGTAAACTTTCGGGTTGTAGTTATAGTTGTAGGAAATGTGCTTTACTCACTCCCCCAGACAGGAATGCTCCTGCTCTCCAGTTTCGTGACGATGGAGCACATGGTCATGGTGACTGGGATGGCATCAAAGTAGGTGGAGTGCGGCGCCACGGTGAGGATGGGAACTTCAGAGGGCGGAGCTCGTTCCCCTTTCACCTTGATCCAGTGGAAACCTCCGCAAAACCACATGGTCCGCATGATCACTCGCAGACTCACATCTACAAACCTGGGACAAAGAGGTACGTGATGTTTGGATGCTGCAACATTTCACATTTCTGTGTAATCCCAGACACACACACACACACACCTTCTCCACCATGACTGTGGCTCGATGACAAACTCAGAACGTCCCAGAGAGGCTGTGAAGGCAAAGGGCCAGGCCAGCAGCATGAAGAAAGACACCAGCAGCAGCCGCACGGGAAACACCGTGAGCGACATCAGTCCTATCTGATAGAGAGAGTGACAGAAAGAGAGAGATAGGGAGAGAGATAATATGCGAGAATGTACGTGAGAAAGATTAAAAAAAGGACACATGAATGAACAGTCACCGGTGCATCTCCACAAACCAGCTGTCAAACAACAGTAACTCCGGGTCTTCAACATACTGTACATTCCTATACAGTACAGTGAGAAGACGCCTCCAAATCCTACAGGGTCAAGAGGACACGACGCACATTCCAGCTGTGCCTACAGGAAGGAACAAACATCGGCTACATCACCCACACCCACACATGCATGCACACACACGCTCTGAACACACTTTCCCAGTTAGGAATCTCTGGAGCTGACCGGCTTGTATGTCTAATATTGACTTGTTTACATATCAGTACTAGAGTTCTCTACCAATAGAGGATGTTGATGTTAATAGAGGTGAGACTGTGTTTGAATCTGAATAGTGAAAAGAAAGAAGAATGAAATCTCGGCTTCACTTGAGCATCATTTTGACCCTGTGGGAATCTATTATCACAATATCTGTGTCTCTATACAATATTATTGCAGTATGATGCTATATATTGCGCTTTATTCGCTTTTTTCAACTGCAAATGTCTCACAATGAAAACTTTGTTAACATTTGTTTTTTTCTAAGATAAACTTCTTAGTCTGTTCAGATTGTATATGTATTTACTTAGTGGACAGTGCACGTCAATGGACATTTCTGTAAATGCGCCAGTGTCAGCCGGAGGCTAATTTACAACTGCAGTCCTCCGGCATTATGTTAAAAGGACCTCAAGCCATTAAAGTACACAAAGGTCATAATACATAAGGACACATGGGGACACAAAAATTTGGGACATCCACAGAAATACAACATATCCATGTGGGAAACAGAAACCATACCAACCGACAGATACCTGGCATGCCTATATCGATACAATATCGCCATGCAAAAATATCGCTATACTATTTTTTCCGGATCCCTACTGTACAGACATTTTTTCAAAATCCAAACACAAAAATTCCCAATGAAAGTGACATATTTTGAATTATGTTGTGATTGCATCACAACCATTATCTTCAAATATCTTATGTAGATTCATTATTGACAAAGAAAAACTTGTAAAGCCGATTTCAGAGCTCACAACACAGTGGGACACCATCAGTCCATCCAGTGGCTGTTGAGATCCAACTTTAATGCAAAGTGAGACGTGCTGGTGGAGCTGTATGAGGGCGGGGTGGGGGGGCAGATTAACATCTCCACCTCTCGAGTCATGGCTTTAACACAGCTAGGGGTTAGAAGGCTCCTTTGATTTCAATCATTTATGCATTTTTAACAGCTTTTGTGTCAAAACAGCTTTTTCTTACTTGAAAGTCAGTTATTCATTTATAACGTTCTCTCTTATAATGATGGACTCAAGTAAGTTACATCTGTCATTTTATCAGTTTTATCTCCTGGTATTTTTTGTTGTTGTTGTTTGTGTAAGTGCTTTTGTATTTACAAAAAAAAAAAAAAAAAGCAAGCACCAGTCAGGAACCTCTTGAACAAGATGATACAATTTGAGGACCAATACCTTTGTTTGGCGAGAAAAAAATCTTTTGCGAAACACCACAGAGATTTTTACTGTATAAACAGTCAGTTAGGAAATAAGTGAAGGCAACTCTACAAACACCGTTAGACTGAGTTCACCCTTTGACCGTGCAGTTTGAGTCCGGTCACTGAAACACAGTTTATTAAAGCCAGAGTGAAAAATGAGACGTCAGCTGACTGGAGCCGTCATGCCTTTTCTCTTACTGTGTAATGAGAGAGATGTGGTGCGTGTGCACGTGTGTGTACTAACAGGGTCAAGATGTCACGGCCTACAATGTAAATTCAGACTGTGTGACATTTTAAGCTTCCTCCTCCTCCTCCTCCTCCTCCTCCTCCTCGTCACCCACCCTCCGACCCCCGGCCCATCTCTCCATCCCGCACTTTGATCGCGCTCCTCCCCGCCCACTTTACAGTACTCTCCTGTCCCAGAGGGATTCCTCTCCTCATCCATCCATCCATCAATCTCTCACTCCCTCTGTCTGTTTGCTCAGCAGCACCTTCATTCATCATGCTGCCCTCCCATCAACTGTTTTCCTCCTCCTATATGCATCAATGTGCTCCTTGTCATCACTCTGGGGAATCATCTCCAACCTCCCTCCCTTCCTGTCCTGTCTTTCCTTTCTTCCTTGTGCATTTCTCTCCCTGGATGAGCCCAGGTGCACACTGCAGGGCTGTATTAATAAATAAACAGTAATGGGGGTGATTTATGATGCTCGTACGCCTCTCCCGCCCTCCCCACCCCCACGCCTGACGCATGGCACACTCATCATCAGAGCTTAACGAATCCATCTGGGAGGATCTGCTGACATTTTCTCAGGAGGAGGCATGAGAATAAGTTGGGGGCGGGGCAGGGGGGGGGGGGGGGGGGGGGTTTATAGTGTCTTTATGTACCTGCATAAAACACAACCAGAGCATCCACTGCTGTGCTGAGGGTTTGAGATTTACTATAAAAATACACTTCAGAATGTTTTGACACTAAAAATATACAAAAGTGTATTTTGGGCTCACACGTCCTCAACTCTAATATAAAAGAAACTTTGAAGTTTTATTGTCTGTGTGCAATAAACTGTTCCTGTTACATATCCAAACAGAAAAGTGAGTCCTCTCTAAAAAGCTCCGTCTCCTGTGGAGAAGTATTGTTAAAGGGGCAGTTAACACACAAAGACCAGTTTACTAGTGACCAGGAGCATCGGTGCTGTGAATAGATACTAGTTTTATATGGTTTTCTGGGACTGAGGAATGATCTCAACAACACAATAGTGTACCAATTAAAAAAAAGAAAAACATCTTTTTTGAAACAGCCAAAACATGTCTATCACTTCAGATATGAGAAGCGCCCCACTGCCACAGGATGTTGCAGCTCTACTAGATGTCACAGATATTTTATCAGCTCGCAGCTATTTGACCGTGATCTCACTGTTCAGATAAAATACCATCTCACAATACCATACTATGTTTTCACACAGAATTCAATAGTATTTAAAAAACATATCTTATGCGTCCTGAATGACTTGAAAATGTTGTGATTATTTTCGCAGATATTGTGACATTTCATAAAAAGCATAAATGTATAAACATGATTGTCATGTCATATCGGGTCTTATTCTAAAGAAGCATGTTCCTTTGTGTCTGGAGAATGAGATTTGTAGGCTTAATCTAGAATTGCTCTAAGCCATAGGGGATTTCAATTAATAATTCAGCTTTTAAACTTTTTCTGTATTCATTTGTTTTCTGAATGTCTTTTACATCTGTTTATAACAAACTGGATCTCCAAAGAGGAAGTGACAAAACTATTGAGATAACTCCACTTTGATCTGATTTATAGAAGTAAAGATTAATTACTTCTGTAAGTAGGATGTTACACTGTATGAGTGAAACCATAAAAAGCTACAAAGGCCAAAAGCGATTGTGCTAATGTCTACTGCTAATGGTTGTGCAGACAAAAGAGCCGCAAATGTGTTTTGACCTGAGGGGAGGCTTTAGAGCCATTCTGTTGTATGTTAAATATTCACAAGTCTCCGGGAAAGCATGATGGCCCTATTGTCTCCCACCACACAAACACAAACACCTTCTGTTTGGGACGTACGGCACCATTAAAGCTGTCAGGGGCCATTAAGTCACGGAGCCATTCAGCTCGTCCTGCAGCACGTCCGTTCTCTAAACACACACTCGATGTCGTTCAGCTGCGCTGCAACGCAAACACAGACATACAAGCGTGCATAACATGAAAAGACAAACATCTGACATACCATCACCTATAAAATACACACAATGGTGGTGGCTGCCTCACCCAGCGGGGCAGACAATAACAGGATGTTCCAGAGAGATGCAGCTCCATCACAGCGCTTGTTTTCTATCATATCATCATTCCTTAAAGCTTATTTGAAATATTTGACTCTAATTTATTATCCGCTAAGTTTTAACATGATGCCATTTATTTGCAGTGTGGGAATCGTATCCAGTTTTTTTTTTTAACAATCAATGTCACCTGCCATTGGCTGGAGCTATGCTAACCATGTTCTGTATTGACCATGGAGCTTTGGCGATTTGTCAAGTAATCAATAAAATGATTGGGAGAAGACTAATCAGCAACTGTTTCTATAATCAATTCCAAGAGAAAATGTCAAATGATTTCAATTTACTGCTTTTTTTTTAGTGTTACATCAAAGTTAATGCGTATGTTAAGGTTTTAAAATGTTGTAATGTTATAATGTGGAGGGAAATCTTCTTCACAGTTTCAAACTATCAATTCAAATTATTTTCAGATCAGGGCTGGTGCAGTGTTACCTACTTTTCCACAGCCATGCCAGATAACATCCACCTCCCCTGAGCAGCGTGGCCCAGCTCACTTTTAACTGCTCTATACCCTGTAGTGAGGTCTAATTGCTCCTGGCTAATTGTTTCCAATGAGCTGAGGGAAGGCTGCTCTGATTTCCACCTGGAGGCTCAAGAGGCTCTCAACCTGTCCCTCTGTTTGTCATGTTTCCAGTGTACAGATAAAGGTCAAAGCCAAAGGTGGCAGAACCTGTTATTCTCACCCCGGCCATTCAATATTAGTCTTTCTTTACAACTAAAATGCCTGCTGGTCACTTTTTCACTTTTAGCTTTTAGAAAGGAGCTGTAGCAGACACTACGCTCAAGACTAATTTTTTTTTTAAGTCAATTATTGTATACAGTTGCTGATATTTGAGGGGGGGTTCCCAATGCGGGCTGGTGATAGTGCAGCTCTGTTGGATTTCACAGGAATTTGGTCGGTGAGCTGAAGAGCTGGCAGCCACATCTGTCTGATGTTCACTGTTCAGCAATGTGTGACTCAGCTGGAATGAGCGCTACTGTCTGTCCGTCTGTTTCACTTGCTGACCTAGTTGGTCAACGGTGCTGCTGATCATGTTTGCTGGAAGTTAGAAAACCTGTTTCCAGCAGGAGCGCGTCCACATGCCAGGAGGAGTAATGTGTCTCCTCTCCCTACAACAAACACACACAAGAAGGCACACAGTTTTGCATGTCATATAGATCTAGGGTGTAACACTTTTGTTCAGGTGTGTGTTGTGTTTGTTTACATGTATTGTGTGTTGCGACCAAGTCTTCATGGACTGGTGAAGTGGAAAAAAACAAAAAAACACACCTCACTGCTACATTAGGAGGCAGTGGGAGGTCTGTGTGAACCAGATAGTGAAACACACATGGTCCAGTTTACATCAACTGGACGCTACCGTTTACAATCTACTAACCTACAACGGAAAAACTGACAAAGACCTGTACTAATAAAGTCATTCTTGCAGCAGGAACAATGGTTGCCACATCCAGCAGGCCAGGCTGAAGTGGTTAGAAACTTCTCACAAAAGCCAAGATTTTAAAAGTATGGTCACAGGAAAAGGCAGCAGGCCTGGCTTTACCACTTGTCTCAGCGCAGCGTAATTGTTAGGAGCCGACTGCCAGGGACCTCTGGGCCCCGGAGCTACGGGGAAACGGATAAAACTGATAGTGGCAGAGCAGAGGGAGTGCACTCCTCCTTTTGTCTAACTGTACGATTGCACAAAATATGAGGTGTTTCTACACAAAAGTACTCTGTTAAAGGGATAGTTCAACATTTTGGCAAATTGGCCCATTGCCATAATCCTTATAGTTTTAGGAGTAGGTTTGTTACCTTTATTTATTTTTACAACGGCAGAGCAAAGCCGCAAGCTGCTCAGAGCTACGCTATGGAGGCTAATGGGATTTCTTGGTTTCCCTCATCAAACTCATCAAATACACAATCCAACAACTCCAAAACGTTCTGGTGGACAAGTTGTGACCTGCACATTCACCACGCTATGAGATAATAACGGAACGTTACGAGACAGAGTTGTTTTCAAGGCAAATGCAGAGATTGCTTGCCAAGAAACGGCCCCCAACAGGAACATACATCAGCGGTTTTGCATGAATTTAACTCTAAAACAACTCGGTCTCGAGACTATAGGGATTATGGCAATGGGCCAATTTGTCAAAAATGTTGAACTGTCCCTTTAATTGTTTCCTATGGATTTGAGCTACAGTTTCATCTCTGGAGTGCTTTCAAGTTAATCTACACTGTTTAGAAAAAAAAAAAAACTAACCCAGCTGGGTGATGCTATCCCATCACCCTGTCAATCACACTACATTAGCAATATGTGTCCAGGACAGTCAAGTTGTCCGCAGACCTCACCAATCACTACGCACCAAACTCCATTGATCCATCAGGGGTTGATTGATGAAGAGGTAGCTCAGCCTGACCGCCTGTCCTCCAGCAGAGAGATCCCATCGATCCTGATGGTTGATTTAGGACGTAGCCACAGCTCTCCATGCGTAGAAGCTCAACCAGCGCCTCGCCATCCACCTGCATGTTTCATGTTTAGCCTACAGCAGAGGCCCCTTCTACTATCATAAACACTGTAACCTTAACCCAAACATTTCCTAAAACAATAAGCCACTCTCACTGGGAGCTGGTGGAGTCTAATGAGGACTATAATAAGTTTATGTGAAACTTGGCCAGATGTCAGCTTGCCCCCCCCACACCCTGTGCTAACAACCATGTAAAAACACTGTGAGCTGCACATTGCAGCTGGACGAGTCAAAAAGAAACAGCCACAAACAAGAGAGCATGCAGGAAGAAGTCAGGTGCATGTGACCCTGATTATCATGAGTGAGTGTGACAGTTTGAACGGTGCAATAAAAATAACTGTGGGGCTACAGTTCCCATTGTTAGCAGCTGTGCAGGTCCAAAATCTGATGCAAATATCTGACTTGCAAATTTGGTCAATCAAGGTTCAACCCTGGCTTTTTTTGCAGAGCCATCCAGGAACATCTGGGCTAGCAGCTGCTCTTATAAAATGACACCACACATTTCACACAACACTTACAATGGAGAAAAATGGTCCACATGGCTGCTACGTATGATAGGTGACCCAGAAATGGTTTATTCTGTAGATTCAAAACTATAAAATGAAGTGAATGATGGTCCTGGTAGTTTTATCTACCTATTCAAGGTTAAAAAAGAAGAATAAACTTCTGTTAGCCTAAGACTTGTAATCTGTATTGTATTAGCTTATCAAATAGTAAACAACCTAAGAAAATAATAATAAGAGGTGAGTGAGTGAATGATTTGCTGAACACGTGGTTTTGATGTCAGCCTGTGTGGACCTGTGTGTGTTGAGTCTTGCACTCACCTCATCATCACACAGAGGAACCATATGTCACAGATAGTCCCAACCCTGGGGCTCTCCTCTGAAGTCTGAAGAACTTTTTTTTTCCAAGTTAAGTGGCATAACATTAACACATTAGCCTACATCAGAGTGTAAACTGACCCACGGGGAGGTGTGTGTATGTGTGTGTCAGCCCTAACAAGGTGGGCATTGGTTAGGTGTAGTAGACAGACAACGACACAGAGGAGGAAGTTCGGGGTAGTTTCAGACGACGCAGGACTGTGAAACTATAGAAAACTCATTTATCAACCGTCATATTTTCTTGTCTTACCTTTATCTTCTCCGTCATAGTGAATGTCAGCTCGTGGACGAAGGGGTTTCGACCCATCCTGGCGGGACAGCTGTCTGACCTCTTCATTGCTGACAACTTGACACCCGCAGAGAAAGGAAAGAGAGGAGAAGTCGAGTCCAAAATGTCCCGTTGTAAATAGTTGTTTTTACTGCGTTGGACAGACTGTTCCTCAGTAGGCTGCTCACTCCACCTTCCTACAACTGGCGGAGAGAGACTGATGCTGGAGGGAGGAGTGGCTCACCGCTCACTTACGTCAAGCTAGCAGCAAGAAACAGCGCCACTTCCGGTTGGGAGATTCAAAATAAGATTCGTGTCTGGCATCAACCTGGTGCAGCTTAGTATTTAACGTCACCGTGAAGAAAAAAATGTGTTTAAACCTTTTGTATGCACAATTAACTGTTACTGTAAGTGTTAGAATAAGAAAGTAAAACAAATTCGTCAAAAAAAATTGCTCGAATTGACGATTAAGCAACAAAGTGTGTTTACAAACCCTCATTCAGCCAGTATTCATCATTTTAAAATCGATTCCCCCAAAATTTCTTAAGGCATCGTTTTGTTAAAATATGCATTAACGTTGTATGCTAAAATACTGGAATATGGTAGAGAAACATGGATTTATAAAGAATGTCCTATTTCTCAGCTTTTATTTTGAAGGAACGAATCTGGAAACCTGGTGGCACACCTACAAACACGTGCATGTGAGTGGCCACTTTCTTAGATACACCTAGCTAAAACTAATACACTGATGGGTGCTTGTGGTGTTCTCTTATGTGTATTTCTTGGACTCGGCTAAATAACAGGAGAAGTTTTCTGTGCAATGCAAGAACCACAAAGAACGCACGCACACACACAAACACACACACACACACACACACACACACACACACACACACACACACACACACACACACACACACACACACACACACACACACACAGGATGAAAGATGAATTCACACTTATCTTAAATAGTTTGAACAAAACAGATTGTAGCCTAATCATGGAGGATTTAATGCAGGACTGTTTGATAATACTGTATTAGCCTAGACTTATAACGTAATAAACTGACAACTGAGCTTTCCTATCCAGTAAATGTAATAACATCAACAAATTCAACTTAACAACTCAGCCTCTGTAGGGGACATTTGAGCAGAGACATGACCATCACAGACACACACACAAACAGGCAGCTATTAAGATGATAAATACTGTGTGACTGTGGAATGTGAGTTTGAGATGTTTGGGGTGATTGACCTTGAGTTGGTCCAGTATGCATTTGAAGTTGCATTTCCTCCTCTATTTGATCCACCCCTTAGTTTCTGCCAAGAGTTTTTTTTTTTTCAAGCTGGCAGTAACTGCCACTTGACTTTGATGTATCTAAAAACCACAGCTAATTTACATTAGACACTGAGGCCGACTGGTTTATCAACTACACACCAGAAAATGCATGCGTTCATTTTGTGATTGCAAAACTCTTTAGACACCAAGTTGCTCACTATTACTTTCAAGTGGATAATCGACCCACTGATGCACCTCATTACAGCAGTTCACAGGCTCATGGGGTTTGTAATGGGACGTTGCATGTAGAATAAAATATTTGGAGCAGCACAGGAGGCTTCTGCCATGGGAAACATTGAAATGATAGTAAATGTGAGAACTTTGCCATTCTGGAAATTAATGTGTGCGCAGTGCACGTTTTGCTGTTCCTTGTACCTCCATCAGTAAATATTAACTAAAACAATTAAAAGAAGGTGGCACTTGCAGGCTCATTATTTGTTGCCAAACACCTTTCAAACCAGACAGGTTTATATGATTGCTCACTTTGCATGCAGCTCATGACTTCTCTGTAGCTCAGTGTAATGCATTGATAAAAGTGGCAACCATAGACTTTTCAGATTCTCTGAAAAGAGACAACTTTCACAACCACATCCACTCTGCTTTTTGAGAAGACAGATACTGATATGTATGAATCCAGAGGGTGACAACGAAAAGGCCACTCAAGTGACGAAAATGCATTTCATAGCCAGCTGAAGCCTGTGATCATGTAGCAAACACTTTAGCTCCCTCGTGTGGACACATGCTGGAACTGACTCTGACATGCACAGGCTAATGTTTATGATATTTGATCTTTAACTGCTTTTATTCAGTGGCTGAGTTACATACAATGACTGCTCTAATAGCATTAAGGTAACTGGGGACCTAGTTTGTTTTCGTCTATAAATGGATGCCTTCTTAACCCTTTGATGCACAACATGGGTCTAAAGTGACCCGAGTGAGTTTTTTTGTGCTATATCTTTGCGAAAAATGTATTTCATCATATAGAATTCCAGGTATTCCTCAATTAACTTGTTTTTGATCATAATACATCCTTATTTTATTTTTTACTTTTTCACTTTTTTAATAAAAACACATTTTGTATCACTACCCCTCTAATGCGCAACATGGGTCTAAAATGACCCACATTCATTTCCAATGTGATTTCATGCTGAGTGATAGTTTCTTTGCTGTAACTTTGGAAATCTATCTATTTTATGATTGAATGTTCCAAGTATTATTTAATATATTGTTTTTTATTAGTGGGGTCATTATTTCCATTTTTCATTTCTTACTTGTGAACAAAAATGAACAAAAATGTCTCAGTGAGTGGACCAGTTGAAAAAACAAGTATAGCAAGAATACTTTAATTTTAGCATTCCCTCACTATCTATACCAACAACAGACCATTGTTTCCTTGATTACAATAATGACTAGTCATTACTTGTCCTTTTTCCCCATTAATAGCTCTGTTGACATATTCTACTGTGGTCAACAGCTAGCCATAGTTTATTCTATCTGAGTAGGCTATTTCAATGTTATATCTTTGAAATCACTGCACAGTATTTATCATTTTCTTCAGTAAATATTCTTTTTTAAGCACATATAATCATATTTACTTGTTTTACAATTATTCCAATTTACCTAAAGAAACATTTGATGACTCATTAAAGATAACTGTGCATAATTGATAAGGTTTTAGTTACCTTGAATAAGTAGCTACATTACTTGTCATAAAGGGAAATACCTTAATATTAGCAAGTTAGCTAACTGTTAACATGATGACTTGTTCTAGCTGGTGACAACAATAGAATAATATTCTATTGTAGACACCAGCTAGAACATGTCAACAGCTACCTAGCTAGCTAGCTGGTGACATGTTCTACTGTAGTTAAATACAGTAGAATGTAGAAATGTCAACTGCTAGCTAGCTAAATGGTCCACTCTCTGAGACTTTTTGTCTATTTGTTCATAAAATAAGAAAGTAAAAATGGAAATAACACCCTGTACTAATTAAAAACAAGATATTCAAATGATACTTGGAGGATTCAATCATAAAATATATTGATTTTAAAAGATACCACAAAGAAACACTCACCCAGCATGAATTCACATGGAAAATGAATGCGGGTCATTTTAGACCCATGTTGCGCATTAGAGGGGGTGTGCATATGTTGTGCATCAAAGGGTTAAAGGGATAGTTCAACATTTTGGCAAATTGGCCCATTGCCATAATCCCTATAGTCATAGCAGTAGGTTCGTTACCTTTATTTGTCGGTGTAAGCTTTTTTTAGAACGGAGGAGCGGAGCGGCAGGCTGTTCAGAGCTACACTATGGAGGCTAATGGAATTTCTTGGTTTCCCTCATCAAACTCATCAAATACAAAATCCCAAAACGCTTTTGTGGACAAGTTGTGAGCTGCACAATCACCACGCTATGAGATAATAATGGAACGTTACAAGACAGAGTTGTTTTAGAGGTAAATTCATGCAAAACCGCTGATGCGCGTTGCGTTCAGGGACAGTTTTTCAGCAAGCAGACTCTGTATTTACCTCGAAAACGGCTCCGTTTCGTAACGTTCCATTATTATCTCATAGCGTGGTGATTGTGCAGGTCACAACTTGTCCACGAAAGCGTTTTGGAGTTTTGGGATTTTGTATTTGATGAGTTTGATGAGGGAAACCAAGAAATTCCATTAGCCTCCATAGTGTAGCTCTGAACAGCCTGCCGCTCCGCTCCTCCGTTCTAAAAATAGCTTACACCGACAAATAAAGGTAACGAACCTACTGCTATGACTATAGCGATTATGGCAATGGGCCAATTTGCCAAAATGTTGAACTATCCCTTTAATGTGTTGATGTACATATAAAAAAAACTCCCTTTACAAGTCGAAAAGATCATTTTCAGCACATTTATAAATTAGCATTGTTTTCTTACTAAGGGAAAACTATTATTCTAATTTTGGTAGTTTAATATCATATAATCAGAGTTTAGTTTCTTCACTGTGATAAATTTCTGCATTTTTGTCCATGGGAAAACAGAAGGAGTGAAAAGGGCTATGAAAGTTCTTTAGTCAAACAATTTATTATTGTAGCACAGTTCTTGTAAATATTCACTATCTCAAAGCTATTTTCTCAATCCTCAACAAACATTTTAGCCCTGCCTCTGCTTGTGTCTTGGATTTGTCTTGCAGTAGACAAACAAACGTCCCCTCCGCCGCACAAAGAAACAGTCTTTGCAGCGCCTCTTCAGGGCGCTCTTGGTTTTCATCCCTGCAGAGGGCTGGGTGCAGGGAAGATGTTGACACTGTCCCAACAGAGATGGTCCACACTGAGCAGAGGAGCCGGGTGAGGCGGGCTGGATAGGTCTGACTCTGGTCGATGACAGGAGCAGTGTGCGGGGAGCTGAGGTCAGCGTGTATAGACATCTGTAAGCACTAGCTGCCGGTGAGGAGAAGGTCAGGTGTAGCCGGCTCATCTGGGCCACTTGGCGAGTCAAGGAGGCAGCCAGGTGCTTTAACAGGAGGGGGGCCATGTTGTCAGAGGCTGCAGACAGAAAGAATAGAGGCTTGATTCCTATGCAGTTGGTGTTGCAAAAGGTACATGTGCAGGTAGTATGACATAAGACCATATTTTTAGGCTGTCACACAAATAATTTATTAAAATCCAAAAAATGAACTATGTTCAGATGATTAGATGAGATGATTTCCTGTCATAAATCACGATAAACTGAACATCTATTAACATTTGGTCAAACAAGTTTTTTGGTTCATCTTTGGTTGTATGCTTTTTTGCTTCTTTTTTCTACTAGCATCTTTTGCACCCAAATCAACATACATGCAACAATATCCTTGGCGTCAATAGAGCCAATGCCCCTGAGCTACACTGAGTCATTACTAAATACAGTAAATCATATCCCTATAACCTATTACAACGGTACATGAAGCCTACCGTACACCGTTAATAAGTACCGTTAGTAATACAAGGTATCTCGGTAGAGTCAAATACTGCAGCTCCAGGAGAGCTATGCAACACGCCAAGGAGACGAGCGTGTCAGAGTTGACCTGCTAACACCACAACCAGACCAACGACCAACACACTGGTCTTTAACGTGATTCAGTCGTACCACAAACTCAAGAAAATGTAAACAAACCTGTCAGAGATCCGTTGAAGGTTTTAAATCAGGGCTTCTGCCCCTGAATGTTGCTTTTTATCACCTCAACGCGACAGCGGTGCTGCGCCTGACTGAAGTGAGGCTGCAACTGCTTCCGGTTTACCTCAGTAATGGGTACTGTGCCCTGAGTTTAGTCTGCAGACAGTCCCCTTCTCTGATTTTCCCCAAATCTCGTCTCTCTCTCACAACCAATGCGCTCTAACTCCAACACGGCCGGGGTTTTAACCGTCATATTTTATAATAAATAACTGAATTCAAAGACTTACGCGCACGGCTGTTGCAACTGAAGTACACAGCATGTAAGTACTTTAAACCTGGCAGGCAAATCTCGGGATTCACGTTTTATAACTCAAGTGTCTCTGCAAAGCATCCTGGGAAGTACAGGCTGTTGTAAACATGGCGGCCGCAGTGGGAAGACTTCTGTCCTTCAGTAAAAATGCTAAGGTGCTTGCCTCACCTTTGAGGCTGTCCGCTGTACCTGCTCACCGCTACAGCGTGGAGGTCTCCAACACCGGGGAGGCCATCACTCACACCGGCCAGGTGAGCTCCGAGGCGCTGGTCTCCACTTCTCATTGCCCGGTGCTGCGTAGTTGTCCGGTGTTATAGCCATAGCTGTAGCTAAGGTTAGCCTGTAGCGGTCCAGCTAGTAATCCCATTATCGGACATCCCTGTGTTTTTATTTAGCATTTCAATGTCTGAAATTGATTACAGCACCACTGATATCCAACATATATTTTTGTTTGAAAGGACGGCTAATGTATTAACTCTGTGTCTCAGCTAGACGACCAATGACCGAGAAGGTCCCCGAAGTCAGTAGCAAAATAGGTTCATGCACTCCTGTAGCCTTCTGTTCCAGTTCATGGCGAAAGTGTTTGTGTTTTTCCTTCTTTCTTTGTGCAGGTGTATGACGAGAAGGATCCCAGGAGAACCAGATTTGTTGGCAGACAGAAAGAGGTATGAAGTATCAACCAAACAAGACACACAATAATCACATAGGAATAACAGCTAATTTCAATGGAACTGTTTAACAGTACATCTGGATGGAAAGTTGATGTTGACCAACACAAAGGATAGGCAGCACTAGGCTTCATCACAACACCACTAATGCATCACAACAGTCTCACTGTATCTGCTGTTGTGCTGCTCACTCCCGTTTGACTAAGCTGGTGATGACAAATCATATTGTTTGTGCCAAGGTGAATAAGAACTTCGCCATCAACTTGGTGGCTGAGGAGCCAGTGACTGACATCGAAGCCAGAATTGTGTCCTGTGATGGAGGTGGAGGAGCTCTGGGCCACCCCAAAGTCTACATCAACCTGGTAAGAGGCTGCACACACTAACATCTATCATCAAGTCTATAATTAAAATTGGTCTGTCAGTCCACATTAACAATTTCAGACCATACACTTCATCTTAGTGATGGGGCCAGCAGGCAACCTGGCACTATGCCGTAGTGTAGTGAGAATGAGCAATGAATGCATTGTTCAATTTAACTACACTATAGTGTGTGTTGGGAGTGGGTGAGCTGATATTCTTACACCACGGACCATCCTACTTGTACATATCCTGTCATCAAAGAGTGCTGCATTTAGCTTGGACACCCTTGTCCTGCAGTCCATCCGCAGGACAAGAAACCTGCTTGTAGCCAGAGAAACACATGGCGATACAAGCCGGGTGTAGCTGTTTAACAGTAAATGGAGTTTGGAATTAAAGTTGTGATGAAGCACCACCACCTAAATAAGTAATGGTGCCGTCCAACTCCAAACCAATGCTCCAAATATACTGAACAAGAAGTCCGAATCAGAAGACAGACAGCATTGTGAGTGAAGAATAGCGACGAGTGGACAAACATCACAAAGACGCATCAAAGCAGCGGAAAGGTATGAATCACAACTTCTGGTCAGGATTTTTAAAAGCAGTACCGTGACACAGAGAGTTGTGAGTTGGGCCTTTGAATTTAAGTTTTAGTGATGTGTCCACTAGACATACATTCAGCTAGTCATATCATTATGGGTTCAACTTAGGGAGACTTGCATTTTCATATTGTGGGGTATTTGTTCTGCGCAAGAAGTTGCAACATGATCGTTTGACTAATCACCTCCCCTATTGTGTTTAGTTAACGTGTGTGTGTGTGTGTGTGTGTGTGTGTGTGTGTGTGTGTGTGTGTGTGTGTGTGTGTGTGTGTGTGTGTGTGTGTGTGTGTGTGTGTGTGTGTGTGTGTGTGTGTGTGGCTTGAAATCACATATGAACCAAGTTGTACATTTAATTATTTGCTATATATAGGATTTGGTCATTTGGCAGATGAAACAACAACAAGATTGATAATGGGAACCCCATTGTTCAACAATTTGTATTTTCATACTTTGCCACTGCAGAGAGTGAATGGATGAAATAAT
Organism: Trachurus trachurus; assembly: GCF_905171665.1. Taxonomy (NCBI): domain Eukaryota; kingdom Metazoa; phylum Chordata; class Actinopteri; order Carangiformes; family Carangidae; genus Trachurus; species Trachurus trachurus. Next base: position 21,815,489 of record NC_139904.1, on the reverse strand, counting down.
ATGAGGTTTTGAAATGAACGTAGAAATGTTTTAAATATGGATTATCATGACTGACGTGATATCCTCTGGGAAATGCATGTATGTGACTTTGGGTCCAGAACTGTATACGGTATGCTGATTCTGCTTTTTTGTTTTTTATTCCAGGATAAAGACACAAAAGTGGGCACATGTGGCTACTGTGGACTGCAGTTCAAGCAGAAGCATCATCACTGAAACGTTTCCTCTGTCTTTGCTTCTCTGTATAAATTGCCATATTGGTTAATAAATTATGTCTTATCTGTCAGTCTGAGTGCACGCTTCTTAATAACTGTTTGTTGAAAGCCCTGAAATAAGAGACTTGCAATATTATCATTCACAATAACATGCAACATGCTCCATAATGAAAAAAAAAAAGTTTTTGTAAAAAAGAAAAAGCTTTATTTGTGGAAAAATTGCGAAGATGAGAATTTCTGCAGTCACGGAGCTGCTGCTCTGTCGACTGCTGGGTTGCAGTTTCCGCGGTGACAGCCAGAGGTCAGCAGTGTCCAACAGATGTGTTATGTCGGTACAAAGAAAGAGTGAAAGGCTCCTTGTTACAGACATGAAAGCCAAGTTCCAGACTTTGTTTCCCGTTGAACAGAACAAAGGTGGTTGTTTTAAACCTCACACTAAAGGGTCTGTTTGTAGTAAAAAAACTTGAAACTGGTTTGAACCTTTAAAAAGCGTCCGGATCAACGTCACAGTGCACATCTGCTGCATTGTGTGCATGGATTTATATCGTCCCTGCCCGAATAACTGATTGCTTGTTATTGCGATGCTCTCATCAATAAGTAGGCGAGATAAGTCTTGTCTTGGTTGTTTACTATAAGGAGAGAACCTTAGCATTCCTTGCGCATCACCCCCCCACTCCCCCCTCCCTTCACAACCACCACACACACACAGTCTGCGCTGTAGAGTCTCGCTCTGCCAAGCCGAGAAGACATCAGGAGGGAGTCGGCCTGATAAGACACAGCAGCGCGGAACAATACATGTTTGAAGAAGATCATATATATATTTCATCAGGCTTATTCTCCATAGACCTCTGCATGCCAAATTGGCCTGCGCTTGGCTCCGGCTCCAGACAGCACTAGCCTGTTCTGTCCCCAGTGATGCAGCCAGTGGAACTGCATTTTCCACACCATGGAGCTCAGGTTGGGAAGAGTAGTCAGGCTCATATAATTGGCCCTGGTGACTCCTGGAAGTGAGGCTTATGCTGTATTTAACCTCATCTATAGTCAGCCCACTTTGGATGATTGAAGGGGAGAGAGGTGCATTGTTAAAATGAGGCAGGCGAGCCGGGTCAGTGTCAGGGAGCTGACTGGTTGGTCTTGCGGTTGGTAAGTCTGAGTGGTTCAGAGGTGGTGGTTGATTGAGTTGGAGGCATTGCCAGGGGCAAAAATCTTCAGATGAAACTGAGCATATGAATTGTGCTGAATTAAACAGCACAGTGTTTTTGTGCTGGATTTAACTGCACTCTTTAATTATTCACTGCTCTTAAACGCAACACCCGGCATAATACGGTATTCCTTAATATCGTATATGACAAAGGTGTTTGAGATTATAAAGGTGGACTGAACCAATTTGCAGATGGACTCACACTTCACAGGTTCAACCTTAAACTGTCAAATCACCGGAGGAGACTATGGCTACATCCAGTTAGCCACTTCCTTCTGCATAATATTAAATAATAATTGCAAATACGTCTCCTCAGTATAATGTGACCTGCACTGTTGGGTCAGACCATCCAGACAAAAATAAGCCCAAATGAGACTGTAATCATATTGGAAACCTCCCCACCGTCGAGCCGCACAATAGATAATGGAGTTAAATGCCATTGAATTCCTTAACACAGCGCCGCTCCACAACAATCACTCAGTCTACACAAAACATCCGCCTCATCGCCGTAATTGCCCTATTAAAATATTTCTCCTTTAAGATGTGTCACAGTACAGACCCCGAGGCTCATTATGGAGCTCCCTGCAGCCAATTATCTGAACCTCCCTGCGCAGGAGCCACTGTGACCAAAAGGGGCTCACAGGCAGATCTGGGAGCAGCCTGTCCTCCTCAAATCCATACTTACTGTATTAGAGGCAAAATAGAAAACTGACCTTTGGTCATTGTCTTGGGGTGACTCCACTCTGCTCCACTTTTGAATCAGGTGACAGAGCTTTTGACCTTTACCATGGAAATAATGACTTGTTCTTGTGCCAGGAGCTCAGAGGGTTACCACGGGGAGCGAGACACCTCTGGCGACATGTGACAGTTTTTGGAGGAGAGAGTTTGCACTCAGCACTTTGATAGCCCCGGAAAACCAAAGTGTGTGTGACAAGACGCAAGAGACTTGGAGCTGTGTGTATAAGTATGCCAGTGTGTGTGTGTGGCTGTGTGTTTGAGTATGCGACAGAGTCACAGACAGTGTTGAAAGGAAATAGGTGTCAGACGGAAGGTGTAGAGGGGAACATTTTGAAGTTGTCAGTACTTCCTGTGTAGACATTCCAGCTGAATATTTTTTTTAAAGTGGAAGTGATTGCAGAAAAAGCGTCACGCAGAATTGAATTAATGATATCAACAATTCATTTCAGCTAAACATTTATAGGTAAAAAAAATAAAATAATCCTGTGTGTCAATTCATGTGGCCAAAGAACCCCTGGTGGTGTGAGCCAGACAAGTAAACAGTGGGTCTAACATTCCCCGACCTGTACAGCAACACACTGCGGCTTAATCACATTATATGGCCCAGGGAGCAGGCCTTCGTGTCAGACTGGCTGTTGAGTGGCTCGCTTGCATATCGAGAGCAGACAGAGGTGAGGTGAGACAAGTGGAGGGAAAGGGAGAGGAGGGGGGGGGCGGGGGTTGGGATTGGAGGATGGGGAGTGAGAGAGGGATGTGGGATAGAGACAAGAAGGGAAGAGGAGTGATGGCTGCCGGACTAAAGGGAGAGAGGTGTGAGAAGCCAGTGGAGCAGATTGAGAGTGTGAGAAAGGGAAGTGAGAGAGATGATTGAAGGTAAATCTCAGAGGGAGAAATCACAATAAAAAGAAAAAACTCACCTGTTAAAACTGGTTTTAAGTCCATACTTTAAACACCTTTTTGAGATGAGCCATTGGAAAACCTTGCTGTGATACTTAATTATTAGTCGGTTTTTGAAATTTAAGTTGACTAAACTTGGACTTTTAACAGATGTTAGTCTGTGCGGAAAGATCCACAAAGTTCAGGGTTCTCTTAAAGCAGCTGTAATCAATATTTTAATGGCAGCAATGAATCAAATTACAATGTGTAATGTGACAGGTTTCCCTCATGTTGATGAATCCTACAGTGAATTGTCATCGGACCGTCACAGCATCTTTCAGCTCTTTGATTTCGGTTTCTGGTCGGCGGCTTTAGACTGTACTGTTCAATCTTACAGCTCTGATAGTTATTGCAGCTGTAGCAGCAGACAGACAGTGAATATAGCCACCACTAACTGATCATAATGGAGTGTTTAGTCAGATATTGAGTTAAATACTTTTTTCAGGAGTTGAAATCAAAACAGAGCAAAAAAACTGGATTCAGGTGGACAGAAACATGGCAACGCTAAGGTTGTGTGTCTGTCTGTCTCGTGGCAGTGTAAATCTGCAGCTGTTACCTGACAAGTTAGCCACATCATCTTTAAAGGTGTGTGTGTATTTATGTTTATAACTTGTCTCTAATGTCCCCGTGTTGTTGGGTTAAAGTCAAGCCTGCTGTCAGTCAAATATGTAAATCTGAACTTTTTTTTTTTTTGATTATTGAAAATTAATGATTGTGCGATACATGTTATCAGGTTTGTGGGTTTCCTTTGACAAAAATATCATTATTTTTGATAGAACCGACTTAAGAAAAAATTTAATACACACTGAAAACAAAATCAACATGGACTTTTTTTTCTTTCTTTTTTTTTTTACAAATATAAAGTTAAAATGGACTAATGTTGAACACTAAATTGGAGTGTATGTGCTGTTGCAGTTTTCCCAACACCCCAAGAGACAAGTTATGTCTCAGACAGCTAAGAGTGAGAACAAGTATAAGCCCACATGTCTTAACCCCATTCAGCACTTAACCAACTCTTATCTGGCTGCCATTCTCACAACACCACAACATCCTCACCACCTCAAGATTTTCAAAAAGGAAACAAAATTGTATCAATTCTGGACCATTAAATCTAGACAGAAAAAAAGAAGAAGTGAAAAATGAGTAAAAATATAAAAAATATATATCTGCAGCCTGCCTCAATGAGAAAGAAAACTTTTCAGAAATAAGAAGTCAGATGTCATTATTTATCATCTTAAATCTTACTTATTTATGAGGCAGAAACAGAATGAAATTCTCGGTTGAATTCATCCTGAATTATTTAATCTGAAATGGTTAATTCCATACAAAGCCCAGGCAGATCCCTCCTCTGTTCTGATAAATACTTTATCACTGTTCCTAAATCGAAAACAGCAGGAAGAGAAAGACGGGAGGTGAAAAAAAAAACTTTTCATTGTTTCCTGTTGTGCTTTGTTTTAGATCGTGCTGCTTTAGATGTTTTGTCGAGTGTTACTTAATAAAATTCTCTTTTTCAAAATGTATTTTTCCTTATAAAACAATGAGGCTTCATGATGCCATCCTTATTTTTTCAGTTTATTTGTGTTATGATGTGTGTTATTGTTTCGTGTGTGGAAAAATCACAGAAGTGGATGCAGATGAGACACTTTCTTAAAATTACTTAAGAGGTTTTATGAGGCATTTTTCACGCAGTGGATTTTCTTGCAGTCTCAGGTTGACAAAGTCAAAAGCCGCCTAATGAAAAGGGACGCATCGCTGATTGCAGCTATATCTGGAGCCGAGGTGGAAGTGGCATCGATTTAACAATTTAGCAGCACCCTCCTCTGTGTGTTTCCATTAGTCACGGCTGAATACCACCCACTTCCCCCCTTTCACTCCCTCAAAACACGTATGCACACAAACACTCACTCTCTCTCTCCCTATCCATCTCTCTCTCTCTCACACACACACACACGCACGCACATATCCAGACTTCAAAGGTAGGCTATATTCCACTATTCCTGAAGATGATTTACACCAAGAAACAGATAACACTCGTGGTTCCAGCACAGTGGATGGTTAATGTAAGGGCACACTCAGAAAACTTTGCCATGCTACAGAATACACCTTTTATTTTTTGTGACTCAGTGCATGTGCAGGCTATAGTGCAAGTGTACAATATTGTATTTTTTTGTGTGTTTGTGAACCGCACAACCTCACTGTGGGGAAGTGTGTGGTGACATTAGTTTGCTCACATTTGACCAATGACGGGGCCCATAAGAGTCTGAAGCCGTAACAGAGTGACAGCCTATGAAAATGTCCAATTCATCATAGATTGCTAATTGATCGTTCGCTAAACCCCATCACCAACCAACAGTTTCCCAATCGTAGCATAGCAACCTTAACTTGGCACGTCACGGGGCGGCATTTAGCTCACTTGGTCGAGCTGCCGCCCCATGTTGAGGCTATAGTCCTCACTGCAGGCGGCCCCGGTTCGAATCCTGCATCGGGCAGCCCTTTCCTGCATGTCATTCCCGCTCTCTGCCTCCCCATTTCCTGTCTCTCTCTCCACTGTGCTATCAATTAAAGGCATTAAAAGCCCAAAAAATATACTTACAAAAAAAAACTTGGCACGACAGCTCTTTCAGCTTGTGGATTTCTCTACATGTCGAAGCAGTGTGCACAAGAACAATACTAGCCGTTTGACACATTCAAAGGAAGTTGCCATTTTTATAGGCAAAAAAACCTTTTGAAAAAAAATTAACATGAACAAAAGTGTAAGTAAGGAATGGATTCAACATAAAATGCAGTTGCTAGCAGACCTAGCTAACCAAATTTGGCTACTATCATGCTAACTGAGGTTTAAGTCCAAAGCTGAGAGACACATCAGTAACTAGCATCCATGACATTAACCCCCTGGTGTTACAATGAAAAAAACAACAACAACAATTCATGACATTTTCCAATGAGGGTAAGAAAGTCAAGGATGTAATTTGAGTTTATGCTAATGTTTGCTCTGCTACCCTGATCTTTATTGTATTTAGATTTAGTTTATACTTCAGCAACCATAACAAACATCACCTGAGATAGCGTTTGCAAAATGTATTGGTTTGTTCTCACTGAAAAAGATGATTATCAGCTATTGAGGGTGCTGATTTGATTTGTAGCCTCAGTCTGCCCCATTGATATAGGCTAGCACATGTGGTCATCAAGTGCATATTTATCTTTTACAAGATTTTTGTTTCGGAGTTACGTAATTGGAGCTACAGATGAATGAGAAGCCTGCTTTTTGCTACCTCTGCTTTACAACCAGTTGTTTCAAAAATGACTGAAAGTTCAGAATCAGCCTGTAACTGTCAACTGTATACTTGCTGTGCAGGATTAGACAGACTGACGGGTGTATGAATAGCGATGCTTGGGGTGGAGCTTAGCGAACGATCACCTGGTCACAACGACAAAATAAACACTTTCTGTTTCAAGTCCAGCAATCTTTGTAATTCCATTGACGATGTGTTGGTTGGACTACAAAGATGATGTAGATCTAACAAGTTCAAAGGATTGTCCAGGTATTCTGCTGTCTATCATGTCATCATTCAAGCCTTTCCACAGCTCAGTCGGTTTGGGCTGCTGGAAAGGGGGACCGTGGAAAACTCCGTCCACCCACTCTCTGAGCGTGGCGACTGGTGACTCCTGTTGCCTGTCCTCTTTGGTGAGCCCCATACTTGATGGATACACAGGAGAGGAGGACCCGGTGGAAGATAACATACAGGGAGGGTACTCTGGCTGCAAGCTGCCATCCAAAGACACAGCAGTGTGTGCGATGGACCAGATTTTGGGCTTGTTGTTTGTGTGTCGAAGGTCTGGGTCAGGATAGAAGGAGGTGTTTTGATGCTGGACTGGTGTGAGCTTTGGACAGTCCGGGGACAATCTCTCTTTTCCATGCAGTTGGTCTGCGTTGTGTGTGAGGTGCCCATGAGGGAGATCTGTGTTTGTGTTCGCTTCATTGTCCTCAGGTAAGTACTGTGGCTTCGGTTCACAGTCGGAGGCATCAGACTCCAGCAGGTCGAAGTCCTCAAGATCGCTCTGCAGATCTGCACACTGTTGATCTGTAATGTAGATGACATTAAGTCTGTGCATGCTGATCAAACATGAAACCATGAAAAAAGAAAAATGCACGTAGATGGATTTATTTCCTACTCACCAGGAAGGTCTTTGTCACTTTTTAGTGGCTTCTCGGCTTCGTCACTGTCATCGTCACAGCCTCGATCATCAGAGCTTTTACAAGCCCGCGGTGACCACGTCACCTTGTTCTCCTTCTTCAGCCTCCTGCGTGCATTGGCGAACCACGTAGACACCTGAGAGAGAGAGGGAGGAGATGGAGATCATCAAATAAGATTTAATACAATCACAGGGAGAGTGGGAGGAAGTTATGAAGCATTGAACGGCAGAAAGAAACAAGGAGACAGAAGAAGGAAAAATTAAGGAGATGTGAAGTAAACAAAAACAAAAATAATGAGAAGAGGGAGAAAAGAAAAAGGAGAGCTCACGCTTATTATTGAGCAGCTGAACTTAAATCCAATGTTATTCATGATAACTCACCTGTGTGAGAGTCATCCTGGTGATGATGGCCAGCATTATCTTCTCCCCCTTAGTGGGGTAGGGGTTCTTCTGGTGCTCCTGCAGCCAGGCTTTCAGGGTGCTGGTGGTTTCTCGGGTGGCATTTTTACGGCGTGAAGCACCGTCAGAGCAGGAATACCTGAACAAAATTGTGACATTCAGTATAATATTTTATTCCCCGTCAGTAAGTGAGAACAGTTTAGCGTGAAAAAAAAAAACTTCCCTCATTTGTTACTAAGTACAGGCTATAAAATAATATATTAACGAGAGAAGCCATATCATAAAGAATAGTAAAACCACTGCTGTAAAACCTGTGCCAATTAGAGACACAAAATCCCAGTGAGGATATTAGTTTAACACTTATATAATGATGCCAAGATATTGAAGAATATGATGTCACTGTAATAAAATGTGAGAAATACTTTTCATCCCGTCCCCAGTAGAGAATCTGATATAAAGATTTTAAAAAAATTTTTAGATGAGGGCAATACAAATAAAAAAGTGTATATTGGCTTACCCATATCTGTCATAAGGATATTGACCAAATGGATATTCATAAGGATAGTAGGCAGGAGTCTGAGATGTCCCAACATGCACAGATGCAGCTCCATCTTTGGGATCAAGTGGCCCCTGGAAGAATAGAAAATAAATGAGTATACACATATTTGTTTAATCAGAATCCTTCAAATATTTCAACACATTTTACAGGAAAGCTCTCTGCTGCTTTTGCCTGAAATTAGTTCATTTACTTTTTTTTCTCATGACATCTGAACATATTTCCATGCATCTTTTTTTTTTTTTTAAAGGAGTCTTCAAATATGACATGGTCCCTGCTTCTTTTCTCAGACTATTCTCGGTACTTGTGCGCAATATGTTTTAATAAGTGTCCTAATGTTGCAAATGATCGTGTTTGTGAACTAGATGAAAAGTAAAACTTACTCTGGAGTAGAGAGCGGTGGCATCGCTGCTGCAAGTGCTGTAGTAACCTTGGCTCTTTGGATAAGGGCCGCTGTAGACGCCGATGCCGGTGCCAGGGGTGAGCTGGTGGGCCGGGGAGCGCAGCACGGGGTGAGATGGAGGCGTTCCCGGCTCCAGACAACCGGCCAGAGAGCTGGAGGTCATCAGAAACTTTGGCAAGAAAAATGCAACGTTGAATGAAAATTTCCTTAAGGGCAAATGCAATATTTTATACAGTATTTTTTGACCACACAAGAAGTTCAAAATTATAGTTTCCATCAAAATAGCCTCTGTAAAGTTTGCTTTGTAGGACCTAGTGAGAACGCACGGAAAAAGAAGCGACTGTAAAAGTAGAGTTGGCATTTGTTAAGAAATAGAGGCGATTGAGTTGTTAGAAAGTATAAGTCTATAAACTATATTGTTCAAGTGTTAAGTTGTTACTTAAATGACAGCAAACATGCTTGAAATATATTGTACCTGCGGTGTGGTGGAGTAGGAGTATCCCAGCTGAGAGTAAGCCATGGCTCAAACAAGATCAAAGAGGCAGGAGCGCAGACCAACCGCATCCGTTACAACTATCGACTTTTCACCTCTGTCACTTGTTCCGAGGGAGTTTTTCCGCTTTGCAACTTTTCAGTTTTAAAATGTTGGATAATCATCTACCACGTTCTCCAAACCGGGGCGCCCAGACCTTTACGCGCCACTCTCATTTTACGCACCGCGATGAGGAGTCTATAAAAGTAACTTCCCTTCCTCCCGTGCAGTTCCGCCTCATTCACCTCGCTGCTGCAGCCGCTACAGTGTCCCCGCTATGTTACAATCCAAAGCGAGTGTGTGTTTGTGTGTGCATGTGCATGTGTGAGAGAGAGATCAAACCATTCATCTCTCTCTGTGATGCGCTCTTTGGTTTTTAAGGCGCGCCTCCCTGACGTCAGACCCGGACACGGAGTGTGTAGCCCGGTGTTCATATCAAGATGAAGAAACTCACCTAATTAATCCCCTCCCAGTTTTCCTCCAGCTCTGATCCTGGAGAACAGCTTCACGCGCAAACGCAAGTGCAACCCCCCCCCCCCCCCCCCCCCCTCCGAAAAAAAGTCCCTAGGCGTAATGAGAGTGTGATCAATTCTCCTTTCCAAATAAAAACACGCACAGCTGCATGTTGCACACACACACATACATACACACAAACAAACACACACACTGGCACTCGCGCACACGTACGCGCAGCGCCATGGCCAGAGGGGGGGATCAGGAACGTGATGCGTTGACACCACATTGACACAAGATGATTGATGACTACAACCTGATATTAGCATAATCGTTTTGCCCTGTAGTTTAGATAAGTTGTCACCACGGAGAAATCTCCCTGTCATCCACATATTCATGAGTGGGGAAATTTCAGGTCTCCTCCAAGCGAATTAATCAAAGAATAAACACCCTCCGCATTCCCTTGAGTAAGCACCTTTACCAGCTGAATAGCTTGTCATGTTTTTAATAACAAAGTCTTAAGCCGTCCTGGGGAAGTGAGAACATTTCTCACGTTTCAAGCCAACTTTAGGCTTTTTATTCCTCTTTTAAAGGTAAAGAAGGATGAAGGTGCACGGGCCGTGGGGAAATGGATGAAGAAGACGTTAGAGGGCGGCTTGTGGTGAATATGTGGCTATATTTGAGCAAAAAATGGCAGAGGTAGTGAAGGCAATTGGTAGACTGACAAGAGATAGAGAGATAAAGGAGTTAGGGACTGTTTGAAAATTATTAAGAGGGGGAGGAGGGTCACAGATGGAGGAATGTTTTTTTTTTTTTCTTTTTAGGGAGGGTAGTCTTGATGTTGGGGGGGGGGGGGGGCAAAGGTCTCCCCTTGGTGATGTATTCAAAATGCGTTATATTATATAATACTTACATATTAACTGTGGATCCTTCAGGGGATGTTTTGAGGAACTGTCTCCAACATGTTGAGCCATGTGACTCAAGTCAATGATTTCACTAACACATTATGGTATACGGCTATAATATCATCTGAACTAATGTATATTTTCCCCAATAGTGTATAAATTATGTACCTAAATTATTTTCCCAATTCCATTAAAATGTATATTTGGCAGATACTTTATCCAAAGCGACTTACAAGGGAGGAATATCACTAAGGCAGTAAGAGACCTTGGTGTAAGTAGCCTACTAATTCCATAAGGGCAAGGAGATCAAAATATAGAAGTACAGTGCAGTGACAGTGTGTGTTCAGTGTGACTGAAGCACTAGATTTAAACACATGACTGTGACACCAGAGTCTCAGGTTTGCAGTGTATACTACCTACGGCTACTGTATGTGGTTTGGTAAAACATTTTAGTTGACGTTAGGGAAACATTGTGGTTTCAGTTAAATATTTAATACACGGTGTCTCAAGTCTCTGTATGAAGAGAGCAGAGGAGGAAGTGAGTTGACGTAGCACAAAGAGAGATGAAGTTCACATTAAGAGAAGAATAAGGTGACCAAACAGGATTTTCACACGTTGATTCTTTTATCAATGACTTTCATTATTGTTACTATGGTGACAAATCTGGAATGTTTATCGCTGGTAGCCTACAGGTGGTATTATTAGGCCTGGTGGATGGCACCATAGATATATAAACGTAGATGCCGCGTTCTATATCTGGCGATACGTCAGCGGGGCCGCCATATTGTGCAGGACACAGAACGTCTAAAGCCTGTGAATATTCTCATTTGTCCAGGTCATTTGTCCAGGTCCAAGAGGCTTCATCAGTCTGATGCGTACATGAACTGATGAAGCCTCTTAGATGAGAGGTGAAACGTCTTCCTAGACAAAATAACCAAGTCCAGTTGCGTTTGATTTAAATTTATTTGGGAATATCTACAGGTCTACAGCTCTAGGTCACTGAATTGATAGACTACACTACAGTTTGGTCATTTCAATTTGCGTGTCTGTGTGTTTTCCTTTTTTATTTTTTATATAATATTAATTTATATGCGGATCAAGAGTGAGCGAGTGAGCAAGCGCGAGAGAAACAGCAGATGCGCACCAGATGCAGATGCAGGTTAGATGTTGATTTTGTATAGGGACTTTGTTGCACCCAAACATTAAGCATATCACCGTGGTGCGTCTTGAAATCCCTCTTTGTCCAAAGCGGGAGATGACAGAAAGAGTCTGAGAACTACTTAATTGAAGCTACATTGTTGCGAGTTGGCTCCGGCGTACAGGAAGCTCTGCGCCGTGCACACTGTTTCAGCTGCTTCTAGGATAATGTAGTTAACGTCCCCAGCGTAAATGACGCCTGTGAATAGATTTAATCAAAATCTGGGGTTACAACCATGGTTACAACGTTTAGAACGGCAGTCCTTTAGAACTTATGCCCTGCACAACATGGCGGCCAGCAGACGCATGGTGGCGCTGTTCGGCAGTATGGAACGCGGCATCTATGTTTATATATCTATGGATGGCACCATTTTAATTGGTCAACTTGATATAAACCTTATTTCTAGAGTTGAAGGTCAGGTGGAGTCAGTTCCTGGTCTAACTGTGGTTGTAATTATACATAATGTTAGCAACTCTTTGTCACAACTTTCTTAATCATGTTATTTTGAGATAATTGCGTGAAAAGCATTGTGACTTATTTTCAAGGTCAAGGGCAGGATCCAAAGGAAATATGGTTGTGAGGGTCTTTTTTATAAAAATGAAATATATATTTACCGCCACATCCCTTCCCACCCCAATCATTTTCACACAGTCCCTTAGATTTGGAAATGAAGGAGAGAATCAAAAAAGGGAAATCCATGAAAGGTTATGGCAAGAAAGAAGAAATAAGAGACAAAAGAAGAGTTGGATGAGAACCTTTATGTGCAAGATGAAAAAATGGAAGTGGAAAAGAGGGAAAACCTAAAGAGGCAAACTTGGGGAGAATCAGTAATAGTCAGGGGATCTGAAATGGAGCGAGGGGATGTGGAGGGGTAAAAGGACAAAATATTCCCAGTGCACCCAGAGTAAGGCTGGAACAACAGAGCTGCATCACCAGAAAGCATCTCGGGCCCCATCGGGGACACGACTTCTGTGTACGGGCGCTTGATTGACATTCCATTTGTCCCATGAAAGGTGCTCATATACTGAACACGGACTAACTGTCTCTCCCTCATCTGTGCTCAAAGCTTGGAAATGAAGTTATCTCCCCGTGCTTGCTTTGCACGTCTTCACACAAAACATACGTCAGTCAAAGAGAGTGGCAATTTGTTTAGCCAGTGACAACAAACATGACTGTGTTTAATCTCCGTTTCATATAGTTTACGGGAGAAAATAACTTGCGAGGTATAGATGAATGAGCCGACTACAGAGAGTCAGGATTGAACTTTCAAAGCGTTTGTTACCTTCTTCCTGGATAAAAAAGGAATGAGTATAAAAGCATACATTACACACGGAGGTGCACAGATTGTCTTATTTCCTCTCTTTTTGAATATTCAATGAACTACTTATATATTAATATATGGTGTGTTTATAAATTTATGGCATTCCTCCAGTATATATTTCTTAAAGCTCTGCGTTCATTAGACCGTGATTATATCGTTCTAATCTCAGTCCCCTCACATCAATCATTCATTCAAGATGCTTCGCAAGAAAAAAAAAGAGAAAGGAAACACATTCTCTCCTGCCTGCATTCAGCTTTTGCTATTATGCAGTAGGTGGGGCATGGGGGTTAATGATAGAAGCATGTTAATGTGAGAGGAGGAGGAGGGCTGAGAACCGCTGAGAGTGTTTGGAAGAGAGAGCCAAACAACTCCAATCACAAGTTCTTTCAATCACAGTGTGCCGCATTTGAATATATTCCACCCTAAAGTCTGAAATCTATGCAATTTTAATCACCGTTCAACGTGCTTTTCGAGCCTTCGTCTTGTTTTTCTTTTTTTTTTCCTATTTTATTCAGAGTATCTCAGTGGGTGGTGCTGATGGATCCAAATTTAAATGAGAATGCTTTTAACAACTTGCGTGAAAACACTACTTTATTATTTCTTGAATCTTCATTTTGAGCGAGGAGATAAAATAGTCCCATGGAGGAGAGCCGACGTCTTAGCTAGCACTTGCTAGCTAGCTTCTATAGATCACTGCAATTTCCCAATAAATTGGACTCTTTGAATTCACAAGTTTTATGATGGTGCCATTGAAATTTATCGGCCCAACACTACAATACTTGTCTTGTTGTAACATGGTTATAGCTAGGCTATTGGTCAACAACATCTAATTGTAATGTAAACTGATATCTAGCCTACATTGTTCAGTTTTTTCTGTGCTGCCAACAAACATGTCCGAGCTCGTCCCGGCCTCCTCCACAGTCCCATGAATTCACCTCTTTTGTCGAATCAAGACTTTTCACCCTCGTCTTAATACAGAAAGCCATGTGATGACAAACTGCTTTCACTTCAGCTCCATATTGTCCTTATCATTACCAATTCAATTCGATTTCTCAACATGTACATCATCTCAAAGCACTTCATGACCTAACAGTGGAGAGAAACCCGACAGTTCCTGAGCACCAGTGACAGTGAAGGCAGCAGGAAGAAATGTCCAATAAAACGAGCATCAGAGCTGAGAGGAGAGAGAAGATGTTGTTGTTTTGATTTGTTTTACATCGACACTCTTTTTGTAGTGAGATGGTTTGAGTGAAGGAGATATGAGCTTCAGAGACGTTTCTGCTGGCCGGTAGAATTCCTTCAAACGGAGCAAGGTTGACATGTTTTTAATTTTACAGTTTTTTTTTAGAATAGTATATAAATAATTGTTTTAAAAATTTTGACGGGTCCAGAACATATTTACATCTGGTTGGCAACGTCGGCATGAAATGATCTCTGCGCCAACAGCATTAGTACGTTGATGTCATGTGAGTCGGAGCTCAGGGGCCAGATTGTGAAAGCGCTGTGGAGAAAATGGCATCGCGGTAGTGCTAGTGCTAATTCTAACTAACGGTCAGTAGGCTACTGTACGTTTCTGGTGCAGGCGTGATGCTGCGGGTTTGTCGGGTTTGTCTGCAGGTGAGTTAGTGTGAAATGATTCAGATGTGGTTTTTTTTGTGCTCTGGGATCTTCCCTCTAAATCTTACAGAGTCTTTTCTTGGCAAATCTTAGTTTAGCTAAGAGACATGGGCTGCTCACTGTGCTCCTCTGTCAGACAAACACAGGGGTAACACGGGGCAACCTTCCCACCTTTATTTCCAGCGATGGCTCACTTGATACAAAGGGAGGGAGATTCCGGGGTAAAGAAGGGGACAGAAGAGGACAAGCAATAAATGGATCATGAGGAAAAGGAAAAACCCCGTTCTTTTCACCACAAGACACGGCCTACAACGGCTGCTTCTTGTTAAGAACACGAGCACCAACCAAGTGCAAGTGCAAACCAGGCCAGGTCTGATCCACAAACAAGGCTGCCAACACCAAGTATCTGTCTGACCATTGAGCAGCAGCCATGCTCTGGCTTTCTCTGCTCCTGTCTAATAAGAGCCTCCTGGAAGATCTGGAGCTGTTGAACTCTTGAGTGGGATACTATAAATGCCCTGGTCTTCCTCATCAATGATGTAAGACACAGGAACAGAGACAAGCTAACCCTCTTAGCCGCTGTGCAGTGTGTGTGTCTGTTTGTGTGTGTGTGAAGGAGGTGGACGAAGACAGGCTCAGGCAGAGAGGGAGACAGGTTCAGGCTACAGGCAGCTCTTAAGAGTGTGTACAGTTTGCGTTGAGCCCTGGGAGGCCAGCCGTATTCCTCCCTATCACTTCCACTTCATTACTCCGGGAGCGGACATACATTATTCAGCTCTTCAAGCCTCAGTCCACAGGGACCGATAGAGCCTTTAACAAACACTTTGACCCACCTTAACTCACCCACTGATCCTCCCTCTGTTATCTTATCTATTTATTTGTCAGTGTCTCTTTTTGTCTGTCTTGATTTCGGTGCCTTGCTCTTTTTCCTGGCCAACAATTTTAACAATGTAAAAATCAACATCAACCATTTTTTTCACTTGCTTGTTTTCTCTCTCTCTCTCTCTCTCTCTTCTGACTTTATTACATCCCAGTGTATAAATAGATCAAGGTGGTATCCCTTCCTTTTGCTGCAAGCTGAGCCTGAACTTTTGATGGTGATAAAATACAACAGTGTCCATAAAGCATTGTTAATAAACCAAATATTAAATATTTCATACAGTTTAATAGCCTCTTACATAATATACTCACAGACAGGGGGATTGCAGTATCTCATGTTACCTGTCTTTTGGATCAATTAAAATGTAGTAATGTGTATGTAATTTGCAAGCTACTTATTGAGTAATGTAATTACATGAAAAAAAGTAATTCTTACCTTTACCCGCTGCAACATAAATAATGTGCAATAATACAATATGGTACATTCTTAAATTGGCCATTAAGCACATTTTACCTTTATTGTTTATACTCTGAATGCATCCACGCTGTCAATGTTGCTACTTGTACTTAGGTTAGAGATCTAATTATTTTTTCCTCAATCATCAGCAATTCCCATAAATTAGGAACAGTTATGAAGAATCAAGGCGATGAAAAAGTTGTATAAGTATAAAGGTGGAGCATTTGCTGCATGTAATTCCTTTACTGTCTCTTTGAATTTCCTTCCTGTCTCTCCTGGTCCTATCAAACAAAGGCATTTAATGGGGGAAAAAACTGTTTATGTTTCGAGTTGTTATTAAAGGTATCTGCAGAACAGAAGCATTAAGTCATGATTAAGTCGTTGTTGAAAGAAAAATGTGAGAAAAGGCTCTGAGTGAACTTTAGATTCTTAACCTGGGAAACACCATGAAAAAGAAACAATCAGCTACATTTTCTCCTCAGTGCTTCACATGACTGCTGCAGCACCAGTGCTTAGACCTCAGGTGCCATCCTCTGGTGGTTTAAAGAACTACAACCTCACTGTGGCAGTGTGTGTGTGTGTGTGTGTGGTGGTGGTATTAGCCTCGGGGTGCAGTGGGCTCATCTTGCACTTATTATTGACCAGGGTGAAAAGGTCACCCACAATTTGGTGAGGGACCAAAGACAACACAGTAGGTCTGCTTGTCTGCATGTCTGCACTGGAGTGTGGCTGCAGATTTCATGTTACATCCCTGACCGGACCTCCCAGGACTCTCGGCCACCGGCAGCGTCCAGCTCAACATATCACTCTGCTTGAGTTGACACCTTCTGCTACATCTACAAAATATATCTGCATCTGGATCAAAGTTCAAATCAATCAGATGTTGGCTACAGAAGTTGATCCACTTATTGCGTCACAAAAGAAAAAGACTGAAGATCTCGACTCGCTCTTCATTTTTCACTGATAATTCATTTGTCACTTTCTCATTAAACACTGCTGAGTGTGTGATCTTGTGAATCCACATCTACGGAACCCTGCAGCTCCCGCCAGCCTCTTGCTGTTTGCCATGACTGATCACGTATCATCAAACACCATTCCGCAAAGTATTAATCCACACCAAATGCTCCAAAACTCATGCTATGCAAGTTGACAGAGAGTTGCATATGATAGCAGTCGATTAAGTGCTTCTTTCTGGAGCGATGGCATTCCCTGGAGAGGAGCGGGGCAATAATTTCCTCAGATTGCCCCTGTGGGAACGTGGCTGCTGGTTTTCTATGTCCACTCCAATCACATCACTAATGGAGAGGCGGGTAAGCATCTGTGACAGTGGGAAACCAGATCTCTGCTCCCCTAGCATGCGTGTGTGTGAGTGTGTATGTGTGTGTGCGGTGCAGATAAACAGTTGGCAGGTTTCCCCTTTCTGTGCACGTGCATGAACACACACACATTTGGGGGGAGGAGGGGGAGGGAGGGGGGTGTGCAAGCTGGACAGGGTTAATATACTCCATTAAGCTCTATTACCCTAAATGACTTGGGCAGATGAATAAGGACTCACATTACTCCACAGCCGTGTGTGTATGTGTGTGTGTGTGTGCACATGTGTAATTAAACTGTGAGGATATGTGACCCGCGAGTCATCTATCATTATGCACAAAGTGAAAGACAGCCGAGGGGGTTCAGCGCTCCGCTTCACTCTGCACCTCCAAAAATCCATATCTTGTCTTGTAATATTTGTCTCTCATTACCTGTCGGCCAAAAAAGAGTTACAAATTTGCCATTATGAGATCATTTCAAGCGGTTTTTAAAGCAAATCAATTCATTTCAATAATTTCCTGATTCATTTTAGCACACCTTTACTACAGCGTCCTGCTTTTTTAACACTTATGCCTAAAAATAATAATCTTCATACGACGATGTGTATGGAAAGCAGGTGGAGACAATTTTCCTGCATGTGCAGATTTGTTTTAGAAAAATCTAAACCTACATCTTAAATATGTTTTAGTTTTAAAATGTATCTCCTTTGCCACATGTGTACCTGGTTTCCATATTACGCCAGAATGTTTGAGCATCTCAAAACCAAGACTTGTAGAAATGCTGGCACTGTTTTATTTGAAAAATCCAGGGTTGTGTTGCTCACCTTGCTCCACTGACCTTGTTGTCTGGGCTAGCAGATGTTGGACAGTTGAATTCTGCATTTTAATGCTACAGCTGTGTTAGTATGTCCCAGCTGCGTATTATAGACAATCTGCCTGCGGTTTAGACTGGCGCACGCATGCCCTGCGTATGGTACACCTATTCAGTTGGGATACTGTGGACGGAGATTATCTGAGATGGAGCTAAAAGGCTTATCTGGATGGAGAACGCTTGTGAATGTGGGAGCACTGAAAAAAAAAAATGGGCCGGGATAGTGATGCTGTGGTTATAGCACTCTCATCTTTGAGTAAGTAGGGAATCTGGGTCCAATGGGACTGGGTTTCTTTCTGGGTTCTTCAGATTCCTCCCACGGTCCAAAGACATGCACACTAAATTGACTGGTGACTCTAAATTGCCTGTAGATGTGAATGTGAGTCTGTGTGAGTGTTGTTCATCTTTATACTGTATGTTGGTCCTGTCATAGTGTAGTGGCCTGTCCAGGGTGTACCCCACCTTCACCCTATGTCAGTTAGGATTGGCTCCAGCCCCCGACAACCCTGAACAGATGAGTAATACACAATGGATGGATGGATGGATGGATTATGAACAAATATTGGTGTGGATGTAGCAGCCAGAGCATCAACAACCACACAACTCTGTGATGAGGCACAGCGGAGCTTTGAACTTAACGCACAAACATCAGAATGCTAACATGTTCGCGATTAAAATGTTAAGACTACACTTTATTTTTCGCAGATAATGTGGAATGCGTTTGTAATTATATTTTTTAGCATGTTAGCATGTTAACAGCTATTAAAGGGACAAGGAGGAGTTTCGGAAAGCGAAGTGTTTTCACCCATGAGCCTCCGCACGCATGGTGAAATTCTTGGACCGGCGCAAGACTGACGAAAATTAAAGTATTTGCCAAGAGTGTTTTCATTAATCAAGAACGAATGTCGGAGGTTGGAAGATGATCAGATACCGTCGTAGTTCCGACCATAAAAAACAAACCAAAATTATAATATTTATCTGAATATTTATTTTAAGAACCAACAGACATGTTTCATAATTAGAGTGCAGTATTGTGCTTGATCTCTAAATGTATTGACACTGTTACCGACATTTCTACAAAGTTTTTGACACATGCTGATTTGCATTGGAAACTGGTATAGAGCTTTTTTTCTACCCGTGTTTCTATTCAAATGGATTTCTGGGTATAAACAAATTTGATAGGTAACATTTGACAGAGATTTTACAAACTGAGGTAGAAATGACAGAAATCGCTACAGTAGCACGTAGTATAAACTGCTTCTGTGCTGCCCCACTATAATACATCGGGGTGTCTCAATGGATGCTGAACAAAGACGCAGCGAGTCCTCAGGCCCCTCAGGACGCTCACAGCAGTTCACTAAGCTAAGTTGCTATGCTATAACAAACCAGTGGATAAACATTGTTTCAAAATGGCTGAAAGGAGCCAGCGATGCGAACACTCAGCCACGAACCCTCCCTCTGTCCTAATCTGCTTCTTCCTGCAGATTATTGCCATGAATGGGCAAACAAGAGAAAAGACTTATCACTCCCACCCTTTCATAGTATTTGTTGTGTATATTTTCCCTGTATATTAAATTTGTCTCCTTTTAAAGGCATTGACAATGTTTGCTATTTGTCTGTACGGTACTCGCAGCTGCAACACGACAATAAACACAGCACTCGGTAAACTCAGTATTGTGGCGCTTGTTGAATTACCCATGAGTTTTGATACTTTGCTTTTGTGTACACGCTTAATTCCACTAATCCCTATGGAGGAACAGTGAATGGCGTAAATTCCCTATGATATCTTGTCTAGGCTAAACATTTGCTCACTTACGTATACATTGGGTACAGAAAATTATTCTTTTGACGACATTACAACAGATTTAACCCAGTGCCCCGATTATCCTGCAATGACATGTATTAGCTTCATTGCGTTGGGAGGTACATTTCCATTTCAAATTACAGCTCAGCAGCTAGCATGCGCTCACACAAACACACACACACACACATGGATCAAACATGATTTTTTTTTTTTTTTTTTTTGCAGCTTTGGTCTTGAGCTTTAGTATAGAATTCATTATATAGAGGGTTGTTTTGCAGTTTGCTAAATCCTTAATTTCTATCTTTTAACTGCAGAAAAACATAAAAAATTCAAGAAATATTAACTTGCTCTGTTCATGTTCATTATTTCTTTAACTTTGTGTCAGGCTTTTTCATCTCCATGCCCCTGGAGGTCAAGCTCTGTAAAGCCTATTTGGCAATCAAACACTGTCCCTCCCTCACCCTCTTTTTCCTCCTTTCTCCACACACACCTCTGTTGCCCTCTTTCTCTTGCCTCGGCCCTTTCTCTGCCTCATCGCCCTCCCTTGTCTCTTTCTGTCCGGCTGGCCCTCTCAGCGGGGACCATACATCCCTAACTTGTCTACACTTACCCCCTGTGTTGGCTGACCAATGGGGCCGTCGCACAGAGGGTCCCTCCTTTAGCGCTCCACCATTCTCCCTAAGTCAGCTCATACGCTCTGTTTTCACGACCTCTGACCCCAGGCCATGGCAACAGTGGCAGGAATGTCAGGAGTGATTGGCAGGATAAAGAGCGCAGCCCCTCTCTCCTACACAAGCGGATTTGAGACACTTTGAGGGGCGAACAATGGCGGATTTGGGCTTGATTGGATCACTGATGAGCTGATGACTGTCAAAAGAGCACGTCGTCTTTACATAAGCCTGATTATCTCTGCGTGGCGGAGGAGCGGAGAAGAGCAGGAGGGGTAACCGCTGTAGGATGGATGGAGGGAGGGATTGTGGGGGGGGGGGGGGGGGGGGCGTTTGGGGTAAGTTGACTGGCAGGGAGTTCACCCCCATGCGGAGTCCCGATGCGCACACGAGGACCGGGCTACGAGGCCTGGACCGCTCTCATCCATTGGGGGCCTTTAACAAATCTATTCAGGCAACCAGGGGCCCTCATACATGTGGGCCATAATCACAGGAGGATGGCTGAAGGGTGGGAGTGTGAGGGGGATGACACATGGAGGTAATCATTGTTCAATCCTGGACCATCCCATCAAGACGACAGAGGAGCAGAGAGAGAAAGAACGAGGGAAGGATATACAGAGAGAGCGAGATGGTGACAGAAAGGAGCAGTGGGACAGGCAAATCAAAGACAAATCCCCTCCATAATCTGCCTCTTTAATAGGGATTAGACTTTACCAAAGAGTCTATATCAGAATACCAAAGCACCAGTGAAGACTCTGTTCACACTGTGAGTTTGAGGGGCTGATACGACTCTGAAAACTCCACCGAGAGAGTTTTATTCAGGAGTATTAGCTCTGGTTGTTTTCCTCACTCCTGGCTTCTTTTTTTTTTTACAGTGTGTACCAGCTCTATTTTTGAAAAAGTTTCAGGGCAGCTCGGGTGACAAACTACCAACATGAAGCCTAAACTTGAAACTCTGAAGAAGTTCTAGCTGCACCCGCCAGAAAGCACTAATCATATTTTGGATCTGCTCACTTTTTTCCACTCCTTTCATAACAAAGCATGTTTTGGGCACGCTGTGTAGCTGATTAAACGGCCATTTGATGTCATTTTCAGCCCCATCATGCTAAGCTCACTGATTTCCAACTTTGAAAGAATAACATATTGTTTGGGTACTTGGAAGAACAGTAGCGCGGTCTGGCTGGGATGAAGTGTAGAAAAAGTGAAGAGCGTATAAGAGAGAGAGCGGCTGATATTCTCCTCCGCTGTGCTGATGGCAGTCTGTCAGAGTTGGCAGAGGAAGTGAAAATGGCCTCAAGTGTCTGGCTTCCTTCCATGCTGTTCTCACATCAATGACAGCTCTCACTGCATCATCTCTCTCCCTCTCCCTCTCATTTGCTCTCTTTAGACTCAAGTTTGCTTTTTCTATCTCTTGTTTTCCCCCACTCTTTCTCTGCGAAAGGACGTGTGGGTGGGTGAGAAGAGGGATGGATGGATGGATGGATTGATGAATTAAGATATACAGACATTTGAGTGAGGGGAAAAAATCTGCAGCACCTGAAAACAAAGTCCCGGCTTATTTCCCCTCCACACCTCATACACACACGTGTCTGGTTTTAAAGTAGGGAGGCATGATTCATCTAAATAATGTAAACTAACACAGCAAGTGCTTTAAGAGGCTGCAGTTTGTGTCATTACATTGTTGTGCAGTTAGCACCGTTAGTGCACACCCCAGACAAAATCAACATAATACATTTTGTTTTCTTCCCTCGTCCTATAGTTTAAAGTCATAATTTGTTATTTAAAGGAGAGAAGACTCATATAGCTAACACGCAGGGCCGTTGCATAGGGGAGAAAGGTGATGACAATTCTAGGGGCCCACAGCCCAGTAGGGCCCACAAAAAAACCCCAGGAGACTGATTTATTTTTTTACTAAATTCCTCTTATACACAGTCAATCAAAAAAAATGGCGATGAAAAGTCAGGGGTTGGGGGCCCACTTCAGTATTTTTTCAGGGGGCCCAGAATTCCTAGCAACGGCCCTGCTAACACCCACAGCTGACCTGGCCCTATAATGCATTCACCTACCAGCAGCTCTAAATCTCACATATTTCTAAGTAACACATATTATGTATGTTTAACTCATACAAAGACTGAAGTGAAAATACAACATGTTCCCTAGAAAGAAACTGAATCTCTAAAAATATCAGATGATTCCTTTATATGGATGAATTCCGCACGCGCCAGTGATGAAAGGTGACTCAAGAATGTAATGAGAAGTAAAACAAATCATAAGACTTCCAGCTCATGATCAGATATCCAGCAATCCATTTAAAGTACTGATTATTCTCTGAGCACTGATGCTGCACCTCGTGAATTCCCCTGAATCACGTAGAGACAAAAGCTGTGGTCATAATGTCTGAATGTTGAGTCTAGTTTGGGGTTAGAGGAGCGCGGACATTTTCCCCGCGTGCATCATCATCATCATCATCATGTGAGGCCTTTGCGATGGTGACTATTTGTAGTTTTGATCTTACATAAAGACACAGATTAATTTCCTGCATTAAGAGTGTAAATTTGTTTTTGAGTTTGAACTGTGCAATACATCCAGTGTATTAAGTCAGACTCCATAGTGTATTATATGCTGAAGTGTGGATAGTGTGAATATGTCAAACCGTCGAACCAAATATCTCTAAATCAATAAAATTTAATGGGGATGTAGGATGTAATATGTCTGTTTTTATCTTAGTGTCAGGGCAGTGTTCAGGTTTACTTACTGTATCTGAAGTTGGATCGTTCTCTCCACCCATGAAGCATGATTTAATTCTTGCAGTTTGTCCAAACATTTTTTTAAAAATCATCATATTTGAAGACACACGCTTCTCCTGGGGCTGCAACAATATGCCGGTGTGTTTGTTTGTATTAATAACTGGTGAGAGTGGGTGTGCAGAGAGGTGTGGTGTCCTGTGCAGGGCTCAGACACAGTGACAGCTGTTCTACCCCACACTGCTCTACTTCTTCTGAGAGTGAGGTGGCAGCATTGAGTCACAGCTCCAGGTCCATGAACCTGGTGCCTCTGAATCTGTCAGTGATTGTCTGACGCCTGACACCAGTCCACTGTGTACTTTACACTTTACTGTTGGTCTGTCTAGTCCTCATCCATAACAATCAACCACAGCGTTTAGCAAATGATATCAAAGTAAATACAATAATATAAAACCCAAACACCTCAGTTCAGCTGTGAACTGTTGATATTAAACTGCATTAAACTAGAACGATCTTCAGCACACTGCACATACATTTCTTATTTGTATCTTAACCCGCTTTTAACTGAACTCAAATCATCTCATTATCTAATCCAAAAACTCAACACCTATAATCCTGATTGGTTCTGAAATACCTCAACAAGAATTTTCCTCAAAGACCTGTCAGAAAGTTGTCTATCAGCCCTGGACTATTGAAAGAAAATGTGATTTTAAAAAGTTGCCAAACATCAAATGCTACAGTTTAAATTTGTAATTAAATCTAACTTTTGTCAGCGCATGAACCCGAAGCTGCCCGGGCCCTTTGAGAGGCCAGAAGACCAGGAATTATGTGTCGTGCCTGATCTGCTGCTAAACTAAGGGCCACAGCTTTGAGAAACACTCTATTAACAGCACTAAGACCCCCCATAACCCTCTCTCTCTCTCCCTCTGTTTACCCCCTGTCTTTGGGCCTGTGAACGTCAAGCATGGCTCAGAGTGAGACCCCCCCCACCCCTCCCCTCCCTCCTCTTACCTCCCATCCACCTCCCCCTGAGCTGCCGCCCCATACTGGCTGCTGGCCTTTCCTGCCGTCTGATCCATATTTCAGAGGCGGCAGTGGTGGCACTGAGGGGGTATAATCCAACATTAAAGCAAGGAGGCCTGGGCTGAAAGCACAGGCGCAGGTTCACAAGGTCCTGGAAATCTTCAATTTCAATTTCCGCAGCGTTTGCAGTGGCTTCCAAGGTGCTGGCGTAAGTCTCAGAGTTTTGGCGAGAGTGCAGGTTTCAGTGTGGGCGAGACTTTTTCTTCAGGAATAAAGAAAGAAGGGCTGACACTGCACGGTTTAGTTGGCAGGGAGAGAGTCAAACTAACACGACACAGGGAGCGAAAGGTCAATTAAAAGGTTGGTGCACTGTGATCACGGGTAAACAAGTGGCAATCAATAGTAATTTATAATGGAATTATATATATACACTGATATGAATGTATATTTTTTCCTTAAAAAATATCCAATTGGCTGCAGCTTCCCACATTTCTTAGAGGAAGGAAAAACTTAAAAGATAATTTCAGTTTCAGATTGAGCTGATATCTGATTAAAAAGATATACTGAAAATAAACTTTATAAAAATCTTGATCAAGCCTAAAAGTCAATAAAGATTCTGTGAAAATGTAAATTAAACGTTCACATTTGGTCACCTCTACGCGCTCGCCCCCTCTTTTCCCCCTGATTTTTTAACACCAGCATTAATTAGTTTCAATGAAAAAGTCTCCAATAATAAATGACTATAATGACATTTATTTAGTTCCCAAAAAATATATTCTTTAAAGACAAATTCATATCCTGTATTTACAATTTTCCAAGGTTTCCATTCACAACAGAGGAGGCGAAGAAGAAAAAAAAAACATAGGACATAAAAAGAGAGATACAAGCAAATCGGTGACAAAAACAACCAACTCTTTTGCATGTAGAAGCTAAACAGTAATACTATGACAGGGTGCCCTGCCAGCAAAAAAACAAAAGAAATAGAGTTCTCAGTTAAATAAAATTACTCCTTTTTTCTTTTTCTCTTTGTCTTTTCATAATGTTGTTGTCAGAACTCGTTGTGATGCTGTCCCGTGGTGAGGTCTGAGAAGAGAGGAGAAAAAACAAACATGTCAAATAAATGAAAATGTCCCATTGGTTTGAAATATAGAATCAGATTTTTATTTATTTTTTAAAACGCCCACATTTCCATTTATATACACATTTTAAAATAATTAACCAGTTCTGATTTCACTTTTTAAAGATCCTCTGTCACCATGTTAATCTTGATTTATGCAGATTAAAAAAACAGCAGAGCTAAATTGTTTTATGTCTTTTCACCCTCCACTTCATTCATGATGTTGCTATCAGCGTTTCCTTTGACATACATTAGCTGCATTCAACTGAGGGGGCGTGAATAAATGGCGGCAGATTATTTAAATGACATAGGTGGCGATAACTCAGCGTTGTTGGGGAATGGGAGTTCTGTGTGTGTGTGTTGGTTGAGGGGCTGGGGTTGGTGTGGGTGTTTGCGGGGGCAGGATATATTAGACTGCTGCCTGACGAGGCGTTAAAGTGTGTGTGTGTGTGTGGGGGGGGGGGACTCAATCACATGATTTATGTGCTGAGGTCTGCCTCTCCCGCCCAGTCAGGTGTAACAGTGTTTACCTCCCCTTTAAGGTTCATTTAGCAGAAGACATGTGGAAAGAAATTGAGGTTGATAATGTCTTGATGCCAAATTGATTTGGAATGCATGAGGTTACCTGTCAGTGATCAGCTGGAACGGGGACTTCAGGGAGTCAGGCCTGTGGTCGCTCTCCTCGTCTGTGAAAAAGGAAAAAGCAATGTGTTAATTTAGATATTGGTGTTTGCAGTTATTTTCCAATTTTTAATTTGATAATTTCCTTTTTTTGGTCTGTGTTTAATTGCTTTGTTGTAGTTCTGGGTGCCAACTACGCAGAGTAGTAACTCTACTGAGGCCTGTTCAGTAAATAAATTAATTGCAGAGTGTTGCACAGTTAATGAGCTGCGTACCATCTCTTTTTGGACTGAAGCTTCCTGACGACTCTATGTCGCTGTCATCCTCCGTCCCCGAGGTTCCAGGACCCGCCGCCGCCGCCGGTCGTGCGTCATGACGCGCAGCCGGCACCGCACCGTGGAGAGGCAGGTGTCCGGCCGGCGCCCCGCCGAGGAGCGACCTCATGTTCAAAAGAGAGTTGGCGTTCAGAAAAGCCGCGTTGGCCCAGTTGTGCAGCTTGCCAATCTGGCATGTATATATCCCATGACCCGGGAGTAAGGCCGGGTGGCCGGCGGAGGCCAAAGCCGGATGATGCGCGTGGGCCGCGGTGGAAGGTTTGTGAGAGCTGTCGGGGGCTGTGGCGGTCTCAGCCAAGGACCAGATTTTGGGTTTGCTCTGTGGTGGCCTCTGGCACTCCTGTCTGCTGGGAGAATGATCCACTGCGAGTTTGACAACAGACGGTTTATTATTGAGGGAGAGCGCCGCCTCCACTCCTCTCAGGCCCTCCACTGAAAGCGTCCTGCTGCTCTCCGAGCTCTTCGGCTCCGAGGCCTGCTCTCTGGCGGACAGGCCCGCCTCCGCCTCTACTTTCCCGGAGCTCTGCTCCTCCGCTCGCTGCTCCTCGGGTCTCTCGATATCCACAGTTTCCAGATCGATTTCCTCGTCTTCGTCTTCGTCGTCGCTGCCGTTCTTGCCGTGCTCGTCCTCGTTATCGCTGCTGAAGATGCGGCCGTCTCTGTCCTCGGCGCTGCGGCCCCAGGTTACCTTGTTCTCCTTCTTCAGGCGTCTGCGGGCGTTTGCGAACCACGTCGACACCTGGAAAAATAACAACACGTTTTTCACACATTGTAAATCAGATGCACTGGTTTGGCTTTGCATGGTTGAAAAGAGTGTGAAATAATTGAGTATGCAAAAAGCTTCACTAATTTCCCTAATTCGTTATAATTAGTGGAGGAGCTGTGAGATAATAAATGTCTGGAGACTTTTTATTCTCAGGGGGACAGACAGTTTGACTTCAAAGTGTCAGTCACAGCTGCTGAGTGTGATGGCATTACATAAAGTGTGTTATATTGTTCATGTGGTGATCAGTGTGGACATATGACCTGTAAAAAAGAAGTGTTTATTTCCCACTGTTGACTACTTCTTATTATGGCCTGGTTTTGATCATGCCAAATCATAACTGACACACACACACAACCCACCTGTGTGAGTGTCATCCGGGTGATGATGGCCAACATGATCTTCTCTCCTTTGGTCGGATAGGGGTTTTTCTGGTGCTCCTGCAGCCAGGCCTTCAGGGTGCTCGTGGTCTCCCGCGTGGCCGTCTTGGCCCTGGACGGGTCCCCGTACGGGTACTGGCCGTACGGGTAGAAGCTCTGAGCGGCGTGGACAGGCAGCGAGGCTGGGTGGGAGCCCGGGCTCTCCTTCAGCTCGTACTGGGAGCCCTGAAATGTTATTGGAGAGAGAGAGGTGGCAACTTGTTGAGCGACTCATCTTGAACTTATTTCCCCTATAGCTGAAACCTCAGAGGATGCCTTAAAAAATGACGTTTGATTTATTATTTATGAAGCAAAAAAAAAAGTTTTTAAAAGTTCTTAAATGTCGTTTGAATTTGACATTAGATAGTCTGTTTAACATGAAACAAGGAATTTGACATGATTAAGGAAAACGTCGTTAACTCATAATTTAATTTTCTAAAGTTTCAGCTTTTTGAACTAGGCTATATTTGAATATTTCTATTTTTGTTTGGCTGCAACTAACAAATAAGCAATAGTCTACTATTAATTTTTAATCAGTGTGCTATTAATTAATAAGTATGCTATTCTTGTTCATGCATAATGCACTCTCTTCTATCAACACATAGGTAGTTACTTTATTATATTTATTTATTGTTAATTATATTGATTATCATATATTATTTATAGAAAAAAAGATGTATGATCCTAAAATGTTAAACTTTAGTCTTGTGCTTCCAAACATGATTAATCTCACTGTATAATTATCCAATATTTTACCATACACACCTACACACTGAGTGAATAGTTAAACAGACAATAGGCGGATGTAACGTAGCCTAATGATAAGGCTTTTTATTAACGACGCTACAATACACAGATGAGCTGATATGTCAGCCTCTTTGAGCCACTGGCTAATTTCCTATTATTAAACTATATAGATGAAGATCAGTCTGAGGTCATTAACAGCTGAGCGGCTTCATCCTTCAGTGAAACAAGTAACAACTCTCACCATCTGGGATATGAGGGCGAGGTCTGTGGCTCCGCTGTACGGCAGAAAGGCACTGTAGTTGTGAGCCGCCCATGGGCTCCCGTACATCCCCAGCATAGAGCCGACAGCCGCGGCGGTAGCGGACGAGCTCACGCCGCCCTCGGTGCCTCCTTCCCGGGCAGAGGCCGGCCGCTCGCCGCCGTACACCTCATGGGAGGCACTGAGGAACTGGGGGTACCCCAGCTGAGGGAAAGACATGTCCGGAGAACGCGTACTGTAAAATCTCTCCCAAAGTGAAAGTCACACAACAGCAAGAGGAGGCAGGTAAAAAAAAAAAAAAAAAAAGGAAAAAAAAAAAAGAAAAGCCCAAAAAAAAGAGAAAGTAGGAATCCCCAGAAAGAAGAAGAGGAAGCAGACGGGGGTGTCTAAATCACCAGAGTCCCCCTTTTTAGAAACTGTCAAGCTTCTCTCCGCTGACCCGGAGTTGTGTCAGAGCCGCAGTTTGGCACCTCGAGTGCGGAGTGATGCGTGTGTCTGGCCGCAGGAGCTTCTGGATGTGGAGCTGACTGACTGATTGGCAGCCTACTTAAGCACCAAGCTCCTCCTATGCCCGGGGCAGGCGATTAGTGCATTGGTTAGCCTAGGTCGTGTGTATATGTGTGTGTGTGTGTGTATGTGTGAGTATGTGTGTGTGTGTGTTGGTGTGTGTGTGATCTAATTTCTGCAGTCTTCACTACAGAGGGGGGGAAACGTGTGAAGTGTGTGCATGTGTGTGTGTGTGTTTGCCTTTTTGTGGTCAGGGTGGATTCATCTAACAGATG
Source organism: Trachurus trachurus (assembly GCF_905171665.1). NCBI lineage: Eukaryota > Metazoa > Chordata > Actinopteri > Carangiformes > Carangidae > Trachurus > Trachurus trachurus. Next base: position 21,786,022 of record NC_139904.1, on the reverse strand, counting down.
CACCAGCCACACTGTGAAGATCTTATTTCTATTATACTGAGAATATGCAGGAATTAAGATGAAATGCACAAATGCACCCATTAATATTATTAATAATAAGACCAACACGCGGAAGAATATGAGCAACTGTTGCACTCTGTAGCATATTTTAGACGTCTTTTTTTTCTTCTTCTTTTTTTCTTTTTTTTATCTCCATGCCTTGACAGCTGATCCGCAGGGTATGCCGGGACATCCTGGCCAGCAGATGGGCCGGGAGGCATCGATATGGTCGGGCAGATCTTGCGAGGAATGTCGGCGATAATCGACGGAAGTCAGTGGAGCATTTTTTTTTTTTTTTTTTTTTTTCAGAGCTCCGAGATAATAAAAGGAGACTGAGGGTAATGACAGAGATCGACGAGGATAAGAGATAAGCAGAGATGTGCAGCACACAGGAGCTGTGGAGTGGAAAATGACAGATGTTTGCTGAGAAGAATGGAGTACTGTACTCTGTCAGGCCCAGGTAGAAAGTCACTGATGTAGCAGGACAGGTTTGATGTCTGAAAAAAAAAGTAGAAGTGTAAACTTTATATATAAATGCAAGAGAATCTATTATTTTTATTTTCATGTGGGGGGAAAACTGTAAACAGGAAAGTGATATGGAAGGATGAAGACTGACGTCTCCCCATTGACAGGCTTAACTATCAAAACAGCAGCTCTGCTTCAATCTTCTCCTTTGAACACACACACTCGCGCTCATAGCACACACACACACACACTGTCACACACACATGCACACACTTGGGCAGTGCTAATGAGGTTGAGCACCCTGCGCCCTGCTCAGTGGCCCTGTGGCCCTCTTGGGTTCCCTCGGAGGTTAGCTGTGTAATTACTCCATCCCCATAAATACAGATTCATCATTTCACACTGGAGCCCCTGATGAGCTTGGCTGAGCTGAGAGAGAGAGAGGAAGAGAGAGAGGGAGAGGGGAAGGGGTGGTGGAGCGAGGGAGGGAGGGAGGGAGAGAGGGATGGAGGGAGGGAGGGGGGATCTAATGATTTAATTACAGTGCTTAAAGCCCACTCTGGCTAAGTGATGGTCCTCTCTGTCTCTCTCTCCCTTCTCTTCCCTCCTCAGCGCTGGCACCTAGAGGGCTTTACTCATGAATCTCAAAGCTGTTTTCCTAAACACATATTATGACGAGCGCACCGCCGCAACCGCTCCTGCTTCTGCTGCTGTGTGTGTGTGTGTACACAAGTGTGTGTGAGAAACAGAGAGAGAGAGATAGAGAGAGAGAGGATGCTTAATCTCCATGGCATTTTAAATGGCCTTCATGGAGAGCGGCTCTATCCTCATTGCCAAGGTAAATGGAGCCAGGGGACTCTCCATTTCAGCTCGATAAAAGAGCAATGTTAAAGACCCTCACCATTTCCCTCTCTCTCTCTCTCTCTCTCTCTCCATCCCTCTCTCTCTCTCCCTCCCTCTGTCTCGTTTCTCACTTAAAATTAATGTTTTTCTCATGACAGGGGAGGGAAACGAGACATATCCACCATCTAATAGGATAATATAGCCCCATTCACCACCACCTCCTCCTCCCCCTCCTCCTCCTCCTCCTCCTCTCCCTCTCTCTCTCTTTTCCCCTCTCTCTCTCTGCCTCTCTCTCTGCCTTTGTAGCTGCCTGATTTCCATAGTGTCTCTGTGGAGAGGCAGTTAATGAATTCCTCTGAGCTGGAGAAAGGGGGAGAATGGTTTGGCGGTTTAGAGAGAGAAAGAGGCAGGGATAGGGGGAGGAAGGCTTTGAGCTATGCCATTCAACTTCACAGCCTCGGCCTGCTTGTGCATTCACCGCATGTGTGTGTGTGTGTGTGCTGTGCGTGCATGTGTGTGTCTTTTAACATGAACCTGCTAAGACTACCAAATATTTAGACTGGCCTCAGACCTCTTTTTATGGCGACGGTGGATTGAGGGATCTCAGGAGGCAGCTTGACTCTATTTGAATCCCATTCGCTGCTATTAGCTTGGCCCAGACAAAGGAATAACTTACCACAGGAAACATTCGAATAAAGTCCCACAATCCACTTGCAATGGCCATTTCCTCCTGGGTAATTTGCAGTGAAGGTAAGACACCCAGAAACGCTATGAAGCAGATTTTTTTGTTTTTGCAAAACACTTCAACAAAGGAGACGGGGTAGCAGCGCAACAGCGATTAATAATTGGCTTATTTGGAATCCATTGAGACAATTGGCAAGAACTCAGCTCTGGTGTGAATTTGCAACAGTGATTACAGGTTCAAATGAAATGATACATTAAAATCTCATGAGTATGGCATCATCATCTACAGCAACAATTAAACGAAGGAATGACAATTTCAGGATCAGTTATTCCAGTAAAGTATCCTGCTCTGATACTTTGACATTTTCAGATTCAACTTGTTTACTGTTAGAAGACATCTATACGATGTCTCTGTGTGCAGTGGACACACTGCTGGAAAACACTTTAGCTTAACCCAGCTGCTGTAGGTGTGCACCACAAGGGGAGAGGTCGAACCACTGTGAACCCAAAAGCTGTTGTTGCTGACTTTAGCCACAGGTTAGCTGTTCTGTCAGGAAGATGGACGACGTGTGAACGTGACAGCTTCCTTCTGAGGACAGGACCACTTGAAGTGCTGCTCGGACACCCGCCGACACTGAGGTTTTATCAGTCAGTAAACACCTTCTATTGTTTCCAGCCCATTTTAAACAGAGATCCCACTATGTTGAAGCAAAGAAGACGCTCATTATGCCGACTCTGCTTGTTTACATCGAACCAAACAAAAGCGGCATATTGCCACCCCCATGTGTGATTTTTAGATGCTGGCGTTGTGAAATCAAGAGGATGAGTTGGATGCTGTCCCTTTTTGCACAAGCTCCTTTCATACAGCCTGTTCAATGCTACAGTCAACCGTCCTGCTCTGCAACACCAAAACCCAAGATTCAAAGCTTTTTAGACAGACCAGCGAACCCCTTTTGCACAGTGTAGACGAAGACGGGCCTCATACGTCCACATGTCTTCAATTTACAGATAATCTGTAGTTGAGAGCTGAGTCACGAAGGTCATGTAAGAAGTCATTTATCTTCATCATATGTGACACCGGACATTAATGTGACGTCACAAAGTTGACATAAAACTCCATCTCTGTCTAACTGATATAGTTTTGTTGACAACTAAAATGTTGTCGTTACAAAAAGTGAAACTGAAGGTGGCGTAGGACCTTATCCTGACATGTACTGACCTGATCAGAACCAACATTCAGCCAAATGTCAGCATTTAACAAAGTTGGTGGAGAGCTGCTGTCTTCTGGGTTTCCCTTTTACTACCCTCACTTCCAAAGCACCACGATTACCATGTCAATGATCATCATGTAGCATGCAAACTGAATATATTTTTTCCTGTAACGTGCTAAAGACACTAAATTCTGTGGTAAAAAAAAAAAAACATTTTCTTGGACTGTATGATAGATATATTTCCATGATTTGATGAGAAAACCTTTTCATAGTGTTTCTACTGCTTTCCTGGTGCAATTGTTAATTTCCTGAAAAACATGGCAAAGCAAGTCTGGCCACTCCACCACTGTCAGGGAGATGACACACGATCAGAGCTGATAAGAAGCAAAATGAAGCCACTTCACTTGTCACATTTCTTCCCCATGATTATTATTTTTGGTTAAATCTATTGTCCTTTCGAAGGGCTTTGTGATCAGTTTCCAGGATGTCGAGATTGCGGAGAGACCAGAGGGAGGGAAGGAAGAACAAGCAGCAGAGAGATAAAGAAGGAGAAAAAAAAACCTGCCCTCACCTACTTGACAGCAAAGATAAGCAGTGATAGATTCAGCTCTGACCTGATGTTAAAACAGATGGATCACTCTGACGCATAACAGATAAGCCTGCCAGCCCGAGGTAATACATCCAGCCACCCAAAGTTTTACGATCCATCACACCGAGCTGGTACTTATTTTATCACTGCCTAACACTTTTTTAATCACTGTATTTGACATGCAGCAAGATGTCATTCGTAGTCTTAATGGCTTATATCGCCAATTATATCAGTAGAAGTGTGACCTGACAGCCACTCGCCTGGAGATGGATCCTGTTGCTTGAACATTTTGACCCAGAGGGGAAACACTAGACAAAGAAACTATCATTAGCAATTAACGGGCGTGCCAGCGTTTGTTTGTTAATAGCTCCTTTTAGAAGTCCAATGGGACTCATTTACAGTGGATGGGACTGATAACAAACCCTGACCTCCGGCAAGGGTCACTTTGAATCGCTCGAAATGCTAGCCCCGCTTGTGAAACTCAACTGTGTTGTCCCTTTTTTTATTGTCTGATTGTGGCTGAGAGCTGCAGTTAAATACAGTTCCATCATTCCCCATAGAGAGAACGATGAAAACAAGCGATGTTCAACAAGATTGCTGACTGAAAAAAAAAAAAGAAAGGTGGATTCCCACCTCCTCCTCTTTACAGAAAGCCTCAGCGGGAGGCTTTTCTCATGGCCAGGCATCTGATTGTTTTCTAAACGGATTATTAACTCTTTTGTTACAGTAGGGGTCACTTTAATGCTTCTTAGGGCCCATTAGCATTGCTTTAAAGAGCACACACACACACACACATACCCACACACACACACACACACACACACACACACACACACACACACACACACACACACACACACACACACACACACACACACACACAGATTGCTGTGTTCAAGGATTTGGCGTTTCTTGTCTTTGTTGTTCACAGTGGGAGCGGAATGATACCGTTATAATGCTGTTAAAGACAATACCTCAACTTAAAAGGGGGAGTGTGAGGGATGGGGTGTGTGTGCGTGGCTGTGTGTGTGTGTGTGTGTGTGTGTGTGTGTGTGTGTGGGTTGTGATGAAAAGGTGCCCTTAGGAAGACCAGTAAGCTTAATGCAATAGTGCTGACTTCAATGGATACCTCAAAGAGAAGTGGCATTACACAGTCCTCTCCTCTGAAAATCCCCTACAAGTCCTTGACTGAGAGAAGGATCAGCTCAGTCTTCACTTCAGGACCGGCAGAGATCACCGAGCCGGAGAAGTCAGGATTGCATCCAAACTTTGTAACAGATATTGTGTAACTGTAGCTTTCATATGTATTTATTCAGTAGGAGTCCATCCAAAGCAGAAGTGGGTCACCCTTGGGAAAAATCAAAGATACTCAGCTCAGGTCAAAGCAGCACTGGGGCCACAGAGCACCAAGGTGTTTGCTCTTTGGCTCATATTGACCATATGAATGCAATGCCGGTGGTGGGGGGCCCCCGAGACCCACGGATCCTGGTTGGGTGCCTCCCCCAGCTTTGAGCTCCTGTTCAGGGAGAGGGATAAAGAGAGTATCCCTTACATGCCTGACCTCCAGCCACCCCCTCCATCAGAGCGAGGGGTCAAGGGTCAGATCAATTGGCTCCCTGTGGCCCAGTGTCTGCAACACAGCTTAATCACCTATTAACTGCCAGCGAGAGGAGATGGTGAGGGGCTGTGCGTCTCTTTCATCCTGCTGAAACTGAAGCTCGTGGCCTATATAATGTCTTACTCATACGGTTGTTTATTTAGTTTATTATTTTTAGCACAAAATTGCGTTGAGCAATTGTGCAAGGAGGGAACTAAGCCTACTACTAAGGGCTTGTACACTGTTGCCATACTTCACAGTGTCATACTTATTCTCTTGTCATTGTTATTGCTGTGTGACTAATCACAATATGACCACGCAGTTACAGTTGTATTGGACAAAACAGTGTGATATGAGCCATTAGTGATCTGTCAATACAAATGGGAAACCAGCCAGTAACAGTGTCATCAATTGCTGATGCGATGGTAGTGAAGACAAACACACAAAGCCACACAAGTTGTTTCATCCTGCAGTGATTTGATTGGTCACATAATGGTCTAAATACTCATGTGGAGAAAGACAAAGGAAGCTTTATGAAAAGACATATGGCTATTGGTTTGTATTCATTAATTTACAAGTAATAATTGTTGACACTTTCTTTTTCTTTTCTGCAATATAGTCACATTAGCAGACTTTGAGCACCAAACCGACTAGATGATGCGAGTTGTTATTTTTTTTATTTATTTTTTTTTTGGGGGGGGGTCAACTCAACAATTGATAAGTGCAATTTGTGCAGAAATATTTATTACATTACTTTAGTAATTAGGCAACAGAAAAATTAATGAATTGTAAACAACATTATGATTACCTGAGCTGAAACCCACATCTGACACAAAATGTTCACAATATTTTATTTATTTTCTTTGTATGTTCAGACGCATGAAAGTTTAAAAACAGTTCGGAAGTTTTATCTGTTAGCGTAAGAGTGATGCTGTTAAGATTAATTAATTTATGTTTTCGTTTAAGTTTTTAGTTAATTTATCTTGAAAAAAGAGGGAGAAGCAAGCACTCACCCAAAAATAAAAGGATAAAAGTTAAGGAGGTGCACGGCTACAGCAGCAAACTGAAAAGGGGAGGAAAAGCCAGCACACCCACGATCCCTTTGACAAATTGACAAGTTAATTTATCTTGACTTACATTAACTACCGAGAAAGAACATGCAACATAGACTAACTAACAGAGTTTGTTACCATAACAAAACTTAAGAATGAGATCTGTTATGCCAGGTCATTTCTATAACAGGTGTACAAGAGGTTAAACTTCAGCCTCTGAGCAGCACCACATCTTTAGCACAGACTGTGAGTACAATCAGAAGAGAGACAGACTGTGGCTAGCTGTTAGCATGCTAACTTAGAGGAAAACTTTGAGACAGGAGTTGACATTAGTTTGAGTGAGTAAAGGAATGAAGTTTGATGCTGAGCTTACAATATTTCTTTTAGAGGATTGATTGAAAATTAAATAATTCCAAAGGTCATGGTAGGTATAAAATCTCTTGAGGTTGACTTTTGATGACAGTTTTCTACATAGATTGGTTTAAATAGGGATTTTTTGGGACTAAAAAAAGACTCTGACATTGAATATCAGCACAAACTATCAGCAGCTGCATTATCATCAGGACTGAAATCCACCCTCAGTATCCATATTATTCATATCCTTGTCACAACTATTTGCATTGTCCCTGAATAAACCTACAGCACAGGAAAGCAAACAGATACATGAACTGGAACTTAGTGCAGAGATGTGCTGGCATTTTTCAGTTTACTTTCAGGCTTTGACCACGAGTCATATGGGTGTGCTTCCTGCTCTTAAGCTCTATCAACTTCCTCCTAAACCCTACACTCGCTCGAAACATCTCCACCCTGCGACGAGGTTGGTCTGACCCGGAGGGGAAATATCCGCCTCCTGAGAAATTACGTAGTAAGTGAATCTCTCGCTGCACAAGAAGCCATTGTCCGCAAAGCGTTTAACCACAATTTGTTCTAGTGTTTCACCGTGGTATTTCAACATAGCAGTGATATTATTATTTAAACATATCAGTTCATAGGTGTATTTTATAAATGCACAGTATTAAACTGTAAAATCGAAATAACCTAAGACACTTTGTGAGTGTGTGGGGAAATTGAGATGGTGCAGCTGGATATAACACAGCCAGAAATGAAGGAATAATCTGCAACATTTCATATAAATAAATTTCTGTTTGCAAATAATATAATTCAGCTTATACTCAGTTTATGAATCTTTGCATTTGCTAATCTAAGCACCTGGTGTCTGGTAGGGCTTTCCTGGTCGAAATCCTCTGGCACACAGGAAATGATTGGCTTTTGTTTGTTTGTTCGGAATCAACAGAAGGAGAAGAAACTGGGTGGTTAGCATTAGCAATAATAGCCGTCGGAGCAAAACAGATGAGGAAAAAGAGCGGCGGCGCGCTTGCAGAAACTCACACTTTATCCTCCAATAAGTCAAGAGAAAGATGTCACAGCACTTGACAGGTGCTCTCCGGGAAGTGTAGCGCAAACCGCATAGCCTCAAACAGGTTTTTTTTTAAAGAAATCAAGATATATTCAAATAACCAGTGAGAGTGAAGAACTGTGCAACACATTAGTACAAATATTAGTGGGAATACAAAGGACTGTGGAGTGTCTCGGAGCATGTATGGATGTACACAGTGAAGCCCAACAGAAGGCCAGACTGTCACATATCCGTGCAAAGACTCAATAACGGAGTCTGTCTTGCTGCTGTCTGTCAAGCCTTTGAGAAGCAACAGTGGAGGTGGGGAGCATACATTCCTCACAGCGGCTCCATGCAGCTCTGCCAATTAGCAACTGAGTGGTTTGTTTAAGTCCAAGTGATGATGAGATGTTGTGCTGGGAGGCAGCCCAGTTCATTAAGCACACTGTTGTCTCTGGTTTACTCAGCTTGCCGGCTTTAACAGCCTCTCAGTGCTTGTTTACCAGCCGCAAATATGACAGACTGTATGTCTATTTGACCGTCTGTTTGTGTGAGTGTGCATTTGTGGAGGTGATGGAGGAGGTGGAGAGTTTCTGTGCATGTGGGGGTGCATCTGTGATTTAAGGTACTGTATGTACAGGGGGTGAACACAGTAACACCTGTACAATACATGCAATTCAACACAAAACTCTACAAAACTCCTCAAAAATCTCCATAAAGTTGAATCAACACCTGTCTGACGGTGCCCACAAAACAGAACAGTTTAAAACTCATTACTGTAAAATTCACTGAAGAAATGTAACTTTGGTTTTTGCATTGCATTTGATTAGATATACATACAGTATGTTCTCTTGTGTAATGTGTGATATGCATAAAGCTGAAGCTAAATTGCTAAATTAGACCTTTTTCATGCTAAACAGTAAAGTGAAGTGTTTCCCCCAGTGCGAGCACAGAAACAGGATATAATAATCCCCAGAAATAATAATAAACATGAAAAATTCGGCTCAACAAGGGGTCATGGTCATTACATTCCCCTATAACTCTCTGCAATGCATTCCAACAGTGGTACTTACAGACTAGAAAGAGGACCAGGGTATGGTAAATACACAGGGACTTAAGGTTTGAAATAAATAACAAGATTGATATTGATTCTTGTTGAGGTTGCAAGGAAGCCAGTGGAGACTCTGGAAAGTCACAGCTCTCGACTGAGAAATTGTGGTTAATTAATGGCATTTAAAGGTGCTGGTAGGTGGATGGGTTCTTATTTTAACCTTTAATCTCTAAACTAAGTGTAGCTAACTCTTTCTTGGCATCAGCTTCATATTGATTCATCCATCCATTAGCTCTACCTGCTTATGCTTCGGGGTCATGGAGAAGGTCCCAGCTGACATGGAGCGAGAGCTGGGCTACACTCTGGACAGGTCACCTGGACATATCTGTGATTTAGAATGAAATAAAGCAATCTCTTTTTAACAGAATGTTACGAGACAGAGTTGTTTTCGAGGTAAATTCATGCAAAACCGCTGATGCGTGTTCCCGTAGGAGGCAGTTTTTCGGCAAGCAGTCTCTGCATTTGCCTCAAAAACAACTCTGTCTCGTAACGTTCCGTTATTATCTCATAGCGTGGTGAATGTGCAGGTCACAACTTGTCCTCGAGAGCGTTTTGGAGTAGGTGGTGGAAACCAAGAAATCCCATTAGCCTCTGTAGCGCAGCTCTGAGCAGCTCATGGCTCTGCTCTGCCGTTCTAAAAATAGCTTGCACCGACAATTAAAGGGAACGAACCTACTCCTAAAACTATAGGGATTATGGCAACGGGCCAATTTGCCAAAATGTTGTACTATCCCTTTAATAAAAATACTCTGTGACGCACCCTGCTGTAACTTCTCATTGGAGTAAACTGGAGGGAACAGTTTATTGCCAAGACATTCAGAGGATTTTGATCCACAAGCAGAAGGATAGAACAGTTCACTCGTGTCTCCACATGTCAGTAAATATCTCTTCTGCTTTTCCGGCACTGAAAAGAAGAATCACTCTGAACAAAAGTTTTTCGCGTGACAAAGCCCGCTGATGTGGTGTCATCTGCAAACTTGATTAGTTAAAGAGATTGTAGTGTGACATACAGTACAGACATTTATGTGGAAACCACACAAACTGATTGCATTATTAGTGGGTCTGTTCCTTTTTTTTGTATTTGAACATAAAAAAAATGTCATAAAAATAGGCTGAAATGGGTATTTTTTTGTCAATCAGCGTGCGCTAACACGCTAATCCATCCAACATGTGCAGCCATTCAGCCCCTCTGCACCACCCGACAGTCCAATAATGACTCCTAATCAATGTGACTAATGTCTCTTTTCACGACGTAGACAAATATTAGTCTGATAGCAGCAGTTAAAGCCAATTATACCTCCCCTCCCCCTTTGTTTTCTCATTCAACACAGTGTATCAACCAACCCAAATAAGCCACAATATCAGACCAGAGGATGTTGACCTAATGAGATCCTAACCCACTCTACTCTTACTGATAAAACAGAGCCAGAATCAGCCACTTCACTCCCCGCAACACTCGCACTCTTTCTCTCCACAGACAAAGAGCGATTATGAGTGATGGAGAGGAAGCAGCGAGGCTCGCCATGTGTCTCTTTTTTTTTCCTTCTTCTTTTTTTTTTCTTTCTGCCGAAATTTTTCGAAGGGCAGTTTATTCAAGATGTCACAGCTGCGTGCATCTGAGTTGGAGCGTTCAGGAGGGTCACGGCTTTCTGACCGCGCGTGTGTGTTTATGTATGTGTGTGTGTGTGTGTGTGTGTCAGAGCAGTTCTTAAGGCAGTAATGCAGTGGGCGATGACAGATCACTTCATTCACGCAAGACGAGGGCAATTACTTCAACCATGACAGATTGCCTCAGCAGAACTGAGTTTACGATAAAACCTCTCTCTCTCTCTCCCCTCCCTTTTTTTCCTCCCTCTTTATATCTCCCTCACCCCTCTTCTTCCCCCGTTCAATAAGGAATCTTGTGGTTTTCCCAGCTAATGACTTCCTCCTCACTGTTACACCATTGTGTGTCAGTGTGTGTGTGTGTGTCTTAGTCTGTGCACGCGCTTGTGTGTGTGTGTGAGCAGGGGGTGACAGTACCATCTGTCTGGCTGCTGAAGCCCTTGCCCCTGCCCAGCTGGTGGGCACTGAGTAATGGGAGAGGACTTCCTCATCTCGCCCCCCTGAGACACACACACATTAGTATGCAACACCTACTGTCAGAGTGAGCGAGAGAATAAGAGACAGAGAAAGGGAGAGAGAGTTTTTTCTGTTTGAGCATTGAAACCTGAGCAACTGCGGGTGTCAAGTGATGAGAACTGAATGCTCCCAGTTTTGAAAAATTGGCATATACAGCAACAATTTCTCCGTGTGTGTCTGTTTGTGAGTGACAGTTTGAGGAATGTAAATGAGCGCGTATACCGAACCACTGGATTTCTGAATGGTTAGGTGGGGAAATAGTGGGAGAAATGGTGATATTTGTGATATAAGTTTGCCTTAATTATGAAGTATATGAGTGGAAATATTGCACCCAACATGTGAAATATTGCACGTCACATTTAAATGAGTAAACATAAATATTGCACGTCACATTTAAATGAGTAAACATAATGCAACTGTGCATGTAGAATACACTTTTATAACAAATATGAAACATTTCCAGCGTATGACAAAGTGTAGACACTGGACACTGAGGGCTCACGTCCAGAGTTCCTCATTCCTCTATAATCACATAAAACAAAGATGAGCAGAACATTCGCACCTTTGAAAAGCTGGAGACAGGGACTTAAATTATGAATTGATTTGACAAACTACCACCAATAAACAATAAAGGGAATTGTACAGATTTTACTCGTCAGTATCAGTTAATTCACAGTGAGTTTATCCTGTGGCGCTCATGTCATTATGATGTCGGCAGGGTTATCACAGGTTGGATTTGTGCGACAAACATGAAGACAACACTTTATTAATCCCAAATCAATTAAATTAGAGTGTTCCGGCAGAGACCGTGCCATCGAATGGAATTATGGGAAATGTAGGTTCCAATGTTTGAATCTAATTTGGTAGAAAAAGTTTGGAGATTTTTGTCTCTTTGTGACTGTCCCTCAAGTCTCTGAAGAAAATTGAAAAACAACACTCAATTAATTATTCATATGCCGTATCATTATTATTGATAATTTATCTTTTTTCATTTTTTGTGTTTGGTATTTATATATTGATGTTCTTTTTTTTATACTGGTGCTGAAACACTGTTAATTTTTTCAGCGTGGGACTAATAAAGGACTATGGTATCTTATCTTACACTGATTAATAAACTGTTCATTTTTGGCTATGTGGCTTAAAATAAATGGAAATAACTTAATCACTCATCAACATTTATTTGCTTTAATTAAATTGTGCTATAATTTAAAATCTAATGGAAAATACAGTACACTGAAACCAAGGTGACGAAAAGATTAAAGTAATACACTGCGCCCCCTCTACCATATTGCCCTTAAGCACAGCCCTGAACAGCCAGCTGCAGGAGATGCGTGTGGTCGCTCTGTGTGTACTTTTGTCAAACTGCGGCGATTTGAGGCAGAATGATGCAGAACAAGACGGCAGAAATAAAGGTGAGGAGAAAAGCCGGGGTTGAAATTAAACGTGCTCGTTTGGCATTTGACAGGAGCCATTCTGATTTAGATTCCTCCAACATGGCTGATTAATGATGTTTCTTTATCTCCACGCTGGCTTCAGGCGCTGGGTTGGAACCTAAGTGTGTTGGCCCACAGAGTGTGATACTATCCCACACTGTGGCGAGAAAAAAAAAAACCCTCCTCTCTCACTAAATCTATCTCTCTCTGTTTCCCTTTCCCTTCCTCACACACGTCCAGCTCTCTCTCTCGCTCCCTCTCTCTCTCTCTCTCCTCCACCCTTTTCTGTCTCAGTACTGCTCGCTCTCCTCTCTCTCTGTCTCTGTTTCTTTCTCCTTTCAAGCGTGGAATCATTTAATTATCGCCTATAGCTCTTTTGGCAGGCTGTTGAATGCCCACCTCTCAAAGCCTGGAGGAAACAATTTACCCTGGGATAACACACACACACACACACACACACATACACACACGCACTCTCACACTTCAAGGACAGGATTTATTACAGAAGGTCCATCCGCAGTTCAATTTCAGATTGAGGAAATATTTTGAGGGAAAAAATATGACATTAGCCAGACCGAAAAATGTTTGGCCACCGCTTGGATCCTGGAACAGTTTTGCATAGGACCTGAATGTATTTTTTCTCAGATAAGGGCTGTGTTTGAGGCAACAGTTTGTGTGTGTGTGGGTGTGGGTGTGGGTGTGTGTGGGTGTGTGGGACAACTGTCTGTGTGAGGTAATGATTAAATGTCGTAAAGCATTTAGAGCGTTTAACTCCCCATTATAGGAACAGTAGGAGGTGATTCATTTAGGGCTTTCGCCTACTTGAGCGTGTGTGTCTCTGTGTGTGTGTGTCTGTGTGTGTGCGTGTGTGTGTGTGTGTGTGTGTCAGTTGGACCCCTATGGGATGCACAAACCACATTACTATCCCTATAAAGCTGGAGAAGGTGAACAAAACACAGCAAGCGAAAGAAAGGAGGGAAGACAGGAGAAGACGGGAAAACAACTGGGATCCATTGAGAGGAAATTAATGGCCCATCTCATATTGTCAGCATTGTTATTGTATAAGGGGCTCTAGTGGGAGGAGAACCCCTTAAAATGATGTCTGCTGAGAAAGGGAGCACTAAAAATTAAGACAAGGCAGAGAGGGGGGGATGAAAGGGAGAAGAGGGGCAAAGGCTGTAAATTTTCTACAGAGCTCTCAGTTCATTACAGGGTGATCAGAGACGAGGCAGGGCCAGACAAAGGGCCTCAGTGTTGATGGCCAGCTCCCTCGGTGTTACACCAGGGTCAGCTCTTTAACTCACAGGCAATGGATAACTGGGCTTTCAGCGGGGACAATGGCGGGCCAGCTTGCCCCGGCTCCGGGTAGCACCTGCCTATTGTTGGGGAGTTGAACCGGGGAAGTCACCAGTCTGTAGGAACGCTGAGGAGTTAAAAGACACGACGGATGACTGGACTAAAGGAGCGGCAGAGGTTTAAGCCGTGTGTGTGTGTGTGTGCAAACCCTGGAGGTCAAGAGTACTCCATCATCACCATGTCATTAAAGATTAAAGTGTGCAGTGCATATGGGGCCCACAAGAATTCAGAGGACCCGGTGTGTTTCTGCTTTGGTTTCTCTCTCTGCAGGTACCACATGAGTGAGTCAGCTCCAGCTTGAGCCAATCACTAACCACTTTCTCTACTTTCTAAAATGCAAATGACTTAAGCCTCAATTATACAGTACTTCCTTGCAGACACGCACATCAATGAGTAGTTGTCCCTATTATACTACCTCCCGGTCTGCTGGGGCTCTTGCTTTGACGACGCCAGCCCAGTTGGTGCCCTTTTTAGTGCCGTGGTCAACAAACTGCAAGGTTGAAGCTCGGAGCTTAAACATTTAGAACAGAAAGCGACAAAACTGAGGACGTTGAAAATAAGACAGAGAAAGTTGTATTGTGGGAAATGTAGGACGCGGCATTCAAGAGGAGTTTGACCGGTACTGAGGACTGAAGTCATCTGGTGCTGTGCTGCACTGATTTTGACCTGCACTGTTTTTTATGTCTCATGTGCCACTTCCAGGGAGTGTAATGCTAAATCACTGGAGTGACTGTTCTACAGCAGAGACGCCTGCTCCAAGTGTGTGGGTTATATAGCTGTTTGAAATCACACGAGCACTGTGAAAAAACAGAAACAGACAAATAAAAAACCTGTTTGAACAATATAGAAAAACATTGACCTTAGAATCAGCGAGAGCTCACTGAAGTTACATTTAATTGAAAAATTTCAGGCACATTGTGGTTTTGCAGCACAGCATCTCAGTGCAGTTTTCAGATTCCCCACTTCACCCTAAGTTTTAGCACTTTGAATTAAAAACACACACAGATAAAATACAGTAAGGAATTATTCTTTACAGCCTCTTCATGCTTTCTTTCATTTTTAAAGTATTTCTCTGTAAGAATACAATTTTAAGACATAGTTGCCAAATCAGGAGCTCTTGTTGACCAAAAGTTGAATCTCAAATAAGTCATAACAGCAGAGATAAAAACATTAATACAGGAAATATTCAGAATTGTTGTTGCCTTGATAGGAACTATGTCTTCAGGTGAGACCGTATAAGCAGCTGAATAAGACGTGAGGTGTTAAGGGACTTGGATATATAAAATGATGGTAACACTTTATTTGACACTTATCTCTATCACGCATTATAACCATACTTATAATGATTGTATCAGTTGTATCACTGTATAACTATAGTTATAAACACTCATAAATGATCATAATGCTTTATAACAATAATCATAACACACTATAAAGCATTTTATCATGACTTATAAGGTCAGTTATTGTAATACATTAATTGTTAGTAACTCGCTGACAATGACCACATCGATAATGCATTATAAATATAGTTATAATGTGTTATAATTAGCTTATAAACGTGTATAACTATCATTATAAACACTCATAAATTATCATAAGACTTTATAACAATAAGCATACCACATCATAGAGCATTTTATAATGGTTTATAAAGTCAAGTATTATAATAGAGTTATAATTGCTTTATAATGTGTTATGCTTACTGTTATAAAGCCTTATGGTAATTTATGAGTGTTTATAATGATAGTTATACATGTCTATACGCCCATTCTTATAATGCATTATCGATGTGGGCATTGTCAGCGAGTTACTAACGATTATAACGTATTATAATACCTGACCTTATAAGTCCTGATAAAATGCTTTATAGTGTGTTATGATTATTGTTATAAAGCAGTATGATCATTTATGAGTGTTTATAACTATAGTTATACAGTGCTGTAACTGCATTATGACTCATTATAAGTATGGTTATAATGTGTTATAGAGATAGACGTCAAATAAAGTGTTACCAAAATGATTGAAAGACATGCAACAGAGGACATCAAGACAACTTTCCAAAGTCAAAAACGTTTTTAATAAAGTCTAAATTCCAAATATCTGTGTAAACATGAAGGTGAAATTGCATTGCAGGCTTATGTTATTATATGTGTTTATATTTTTATTTATATTAAATACCACTCCTCCTGTGTGTTAATGTGGTTCAGTTTTAGCTGTTCTGTTCTCTGCAGGCCTTTAGCTGCTTGTTTCTGTGAAAAACTCATTCAAATATGTAAATGAACATAACAGACTTGTTACAGTTGAGCCCTTTTGAACCTGCAGATACCGTCCCGGGCTCTTTCAGCCCTTATTATGTTTCTCTGTGCTGATGGACACCTGCCTGTTGACGATTAACTGTCATTCACACGGTGATATTTACAGTACATCGGCACACACCCACACACACTTCAATACATTCAATCAAAACGCTCCTTTAATACATAACGTCCCACTGACTGACTGACTGACTGACTGCAGCGTTTACCTCCTAACACCTGATTTAATCCAGAATCGTCAACTCTTAAATAAATCTATTATTTTTTTGCCAACAGCTGTGAGATCATTTAATTTGTTTCCTATGCAAATCAAATCATGTGTGGGATACCACCTGAAATTTGATGACTGAAACATTTGACAGACAGGTGGATGCACACACACACACACAATTACTTCACCCTCGGCTCTCAGTAAGTACACACATGCGCGCGCGCACACACACACACACACACACACGGAGCAGCTGTCTGAGGCAGGCAGGGTCAAACGGTGGTTAATTAGTCCCGTCACCTGCTCAGGTCATCACACCTTCAGCTCGGCTCGGCTGAATAATAATCCTGCAATATTAACACTGTCACGTTGGCTGAGGTGTTGGAGTGAACCTGTTGTTGATATAATACATTACATCCCGCTGTCTCGCCTCCCTGACACACACACACACACACACAGTCTCTGGCTCTCCTCTGCTTCCCCAGCTGAGGGCCACCAGAAACTGTCACTTAGCACTAATGACTGCTACAACGATGTGTGTGACAGGTCTCCTCTCCGTCTATATCCTCGTAGCATTATCACATGTGATTCCACAGCTCCATCCTTCCTATCGGCGCCTGCTCTCTGTAAATTATATCAAATGTGAACCAGCACCGTAGTGGTCTGTCAGACTCAAATCCCCTCTCTGAAATGCGTCTCATTAGCTCGATCTGTCTGCAATTTTCCACCGACGGGTCTTAATGATGTATTGAAAATATTCTCAGGTTGAGGAAAAAGGTAGATTTCAGCATCAAAGCGTGTGCCAGGAGGCTGTTTAGTGTTTGTTTCTCAGGATGAGTCCCTCTGTATGGAAAACAGGCAGGTGCTTCACGGACACAGGGAAAAGCGGGAATGATTTCCCATCTGTCTGTTCCGTAGAGAGATAACAGGACCGTCTTATCCGAGGTGGAGCGCATCTCCCTGCACTGGGAACCTTTTAATGGGGCGGAAAACCTGCCTTCCGCCCCTGAAAATCCCATCTTGGAATTCCCATTTCCAGCAGTCTGTGACTACCTGTCTTTCCAGAGCAGTCTTCCCATCTACTTTAGCAGTTTTCCAAACTCTGATGATATCCTTATCACCCTATGAATTTGCCTATAGAGGCTATGAAGTCGTTTATGTTAATATTTATTTTGATGCAGACATATATTAAATCTAGCCTGGAGATAAACACTAGCGACTATACACACACACACACACACACACACACACACACACACACACACACACACACACACACACACACACACACACACACAAGGGGAAAGAGGGCTGGATAAACGCCAGCCAAGCCTCATTAGCTTCTTGCTGCTTTTCTGGAAAGACAGGCAGAGCGAGACAGGAGAGGGGGGGCAGAGAGGGGGGAGGTTAGATAAGCAGAGGGGAGTTGAAAGAGAGCGAGAGGAGGCAGAAGGAGAGGAAAACCAGGTTTATGAGGGGCGACAGCGAGGCAGAGCCCAGCACGCTGACCTGTTGGATTAAGACTATTAGAAACCCATCTGGGGCTGCTTGACCACTTCACTGGCGGATCCTCCCCCAGCAGCCGCTCAGCTGACCCCCACTGACACAATACACCCCTGGGACACGCACAATGACACACACACACACACACACACACACACACACACACACACACACACACACACACACACACACACACACACACACACACACACATACACATACACACCTTCTCTGATGGAACAGATGAAATGCTTCATGTCAGTCCTGAAATGCTGCATGTTACTATCTTTGACAGATGGAGAGGTGACCCATAAGTCAAATACAGCTCTATTTACTCTTCCATACAGAGGCCTTAATATACTGAACCCACAGAATCTTTTATATAAACTCACCGTGGCTACATTTGGACATGTGGACCAGCCAAGTCTGAAAATATGACTGGACAGTCTTTTTTTTTTTTTTAGCATGTTTGCTTATGCTGAAAATTGTCAAGTCAAGTCAAGTCAAATTTTATTTGTAGAGCACATTTTAAAATGACTGAAGTTGTCGTCAAAGTGCTGTACAGGTATAGAAAGTTGTATTGTATTAAAAAAATATGAATTGTTTGAACCTGGTATGGGAGCTGCAGTTGAAATTAGATAAATTAAAGCAAGAGGCATTCAAAGTTGAAATCCCGAAAGTGTCTCTTGAAGAGCACAGAAATCAGTTGAAGTGTAGCCTACGAAAAATTTAAAATTTCATCTCAAGTTTAAACCCAGCTGGAAGCTGAGTTTTCAGTTTGTGTGTGAGCAGTAAGTTAAGCTGAGGAGTAAAAGCTCAAATCACGCCGACATTTCAAATGACGCAACAATTCACCGTCTGTTGATGCCAGTGAATTTTGTGCCTTCAGTCCCAGAGAATTAAAACTGCACAAAATGTTTGCAACCAGTGGACTGTGAAGGCAAATTGGCTCCTGTCACCAGTAGCCATCTTGGCAGTTTGCTGTGGGGGAACATAGAGATGGAGAGTTCAAAACCAAGAAAGCTATTGTAGACTAGCTGTAGTTTTATTTAACCCTCTCTGTCAGACTGTAAACTGTTATGAGGACAAGAGACAAATGGTTTGCACAGTTATAAGACAGGAACGAAACAGTCAGGGAGCTTGTTGGGTTATTTTCTCAGGGAAATAAACAATACCATAAGGAGAAAAATAAAAAATCTATTTTCTGACTCACACTAGCTTAGCTGGCTAATATATTAGCACATCAGTTACATTAAGTTAGCCAATAGTCCAGCGAGTAATTAGGATAACAAAGCTCAGGTGAACTTTGCTCTGATGTGACCAGGCCTCAAAAGATGAAGGAGGCAGTTTGTTGTTTATTTTTTGAAAATCTTTTCATTTAACGAACCAGGACTGAACAATATGACCTAAAATCTTGCTGAATAAAGAAACATTTTCATATTAATTTCAATAATTTCCTCAACTCAAGCATATTGAGGCTAACGTCTGATATCTCCTGACTATTACAGGACTCATTGTCAGTATGAACACTGGTTGTTGTATATGGTCAATTTATTGTTAATTGTCAGAAAATGTAGCCTAGCTACTGAATCAACTTGGATCAGTGAAACAGTCAAACCATTAGCGAGGGAAGAAGCTAAAATGTCTAGACGGTAAAAAATTCTCCAATGTTTAAAGAGCCTTGATTTCCGAAATGATCCCTAAGGACCTCCAGCGCAATCTTTGTTTTCCAAATTCTAAATATTCAACACGGACTCACAATTCCCCCCCCGTTTTTCTCTGTTCATCGCTCTCTGTCTTCTCACGCTTATCTCATTAGCCCATTTAGCAGCGCTGAAGGGTATCATCCCTTTTTCGGGAAACTTTTGTGGGTGGTTTCTTTGGTTTGAGTTCATCTTCGGCAGCTGTAAAATATTTCCGTCAGCTTCAGTTTCCGAGTTGTGAAGAGCCTCGCTACACGAGATTATGAGCTGTGGGGCTCAACGCAGACAGACGAGCTCCCAGCTGAATCACTCCACATCAAACCCTTCAATCACTCACCATTTACTGGGCTAAGCACAGATGAGAGGGCTCCCCGCTGCTCCGCACACACACACATGCACACACTTGTGTACACACAAACCTGATGCACGGATGCTCATGCACAAGAGAACTAAATTCAGGGTGCAGAAATATACTTGTACACACAGACGTGCACAGGCGAGCTCATGCACGCACGCACACACAATTAGATCAAATACACTACACACACAAATGAGAAGCCTTTTAAATATGCACCATGTCTTTGAAAAAAAGTCAAATGCAAAAGAGAAATATTTATTAGGTTGATATCACTGTTTCTGTGTGAAAGTATAGCCCATATTAGTGAAAGTGTGTGTATGACTGTGGGTCCCAACGGTGTCACCATAGGGACGAGGTGATTAGTGATATCTATCCGGCAAATCATGCGCAAGCACATCATTACCATACCACCGTCTCCCCCCTTCCTCACCCTCCTCTCCTCTCATCTCTGTCTCTCTCTGGGGTGCGTTCACTCCCAGCGCTCCTTAAGTGTTTTAACGTGTTAATAATCATTAGGCACTGTGCAGTCAAGTGGGAGAGGGACGGGTGGTGGTGGTGGTGGTGGTGGATTGGGGGATGAGGGGGGGTGTAATGATCGGATGACCTCTGACCTGTGACCCTCCTCCCGACCCACCCACCCTCTGCCTGTGTGTTGAGAGGCTGGCCTCTCATCTCGGGGGTCCATCAGGGACCTATTAAGGGCTGTCTCACACTCCGCCACCTCACTTAACTCTGCCTTGTCAATATGCTACAGCATGTGTGTGAGGGACAGAGAGACACAGAGTTTGTGTTTATATTCACCTCCCTGTCTAGGCAGCTAGTCCACCCCTCCACCCCTCCTCCTCCTCCCCCTTTTTCTGTCGATCACACTTATTTTTCGCCTCATTTTTCCTCTCTCTCCCTGTGTTTCTGTGTGGCTCTCCCTCTCTCTCTTTCTCTCCCTCCCTTCGTCCCTCTCGCTGCGTCTGTCTTTGGAGATGCTAATTCCTGGTCCGGGGAGACTAGATGAAACAGAGCTGAGTCTCTCTCATTAGCTGACACAGATGCCGAGGCGTGTAGACCTGAATAACAACACTCTGGCAGGCTGCTGCCTCCTCTTCCCTTCCACATGCTGTGTTGACGATCTCACATTCCAGCCATATTCCCCACGAAGCTCTCTCTCTCTCTCTGTGTGTGTGTGTGTGTGTGTGTGTGCGTGTGTGTGTGTCAGTCTGTTTGCCTATATGTGTTGCAAGTTCTCTTGAAAAGTTGCGAATGCTGTAATGTCATTTTTATAAGATCTGCGAGATTTCATTGGGGTTTTTAAAGCACCTTGTGTCAACAAGTTTTTCTATTCAGTTTTGAGACATCAGTATCATTACAGAAGATCAAGATCTCACTTAGTGTGCCAGGTCAGGCCATATTTGGCAGAATATCTACTTAATTAAGAGAAATATGTCTAGATGGTCGGTCATGTGGCAGCTGTAATTTGCTCAACGCATCCATATTCTTTATAGGCTACTTGTTTTTCCTCCCCTACCTTATATTGTTATTCTGTTTGTCCATATTGTGATTTTTTACTTTATCTGAAAGAGGAGTCCCACCTCTGTTGCTCTTAGCTTTAATAATTCAAATTCAAGGCTTAAAAATAGAGGCTATCACAGACACACATTTAACACACAATGGGGAAAGCTGACTTTTGCTATTGCGTTAGCATCAGCAGCTGTATTAGTCTACAGGAAACATGATGAATTCGGCATCAAATTTCATTCTTTTACTCACCAAGAGCTTTATCCAACATCTTCATTAACTCCTTTCTCTATCACGTCTTCTCCTCCTCTGAAGTTAGCATGCTAACTAGCTTGTCTTGTTACTTTTCAGTAGTGACAAACTGTAGCCTCCAATCTGCCCCCAAAGTGTATATTTAATGCACAAGGTAGGTTTAATACATGGCACTAGGCCCAGTTTAATATAAAACACAATTTTATACAATATAGTAGGTGTCCAGGCTCCATCTCTCCATCAGTTTGGGGGTCCTTGGCCTGAAAAACATTCAGGCCCCTGCTATAGATGGACAAGTCACAGCAGGAAACATCTAGGTGTGATCAGTTAACGCTAACGATGCATGCATTTCATTAAGGTCAGTCATTTTCAGGCTGTGTTGTGGAGAATAACACAGCTTAATGTGACATATTTGATAGTACGCATCATTAAAGTAGCTATTTGTATACGTTTTCTCTAGTAGCCTACGCCGTGTTTTCAAGTCGTTAAGCTATAGCCAAATAATACAGAGGTTCATATATTCATACTTACTTCGTACTTAGCCTATGTACAGTAGGAATAAACAGACCATGTTAACTGACACCGAGGCCAATATCTGACAATTTCATGATAATCAAGCTCAAATTGGCATTGGCATTGGCATTTTTATTTCAAACATTAATATGGAAATGAAAAAATATGTAAAATTGTCTAATTGACCGAAAATTTTGAGACCCCCCCAGCAGGACCCCCTGTTGAAGACATCTGATCTATAGTGAAGCCTCCCAACACTGTCTTTGTTGTGAAAGCGTGTGCTGCTTCTACAAATTAAAACAAGCCTCAGACAGTGTGACAAGTCAAATTCATCCACCCAGCAACATCGTCTTTGCCACAGTAAACACAACAGAGTTTTAGCAAATAGTCCCATGTTTATGAAGAATTAATTGATAACACCAGCACTTACAGTGTTTGCAGCCATGGTCTGACTGGTTTGAATTCATTATACCATCATTACCATTACCCCCACAATCAATTGTCTAGCACAAAACAACACACAGAGGTGACGTCCCTTGTCACAGCTTGCCCTCAATGGCAGACACTTTTAATAGAGGTAGGAGCACAGGTGTAAATAATAAATAATAACATTAACAATGGCTCTATTCTATTCAAGAGTCCCAGTCAGTGATGACAGGGAGACAGTGGGCCAACTGTACGAGGACTCTGAAATTGAATTAAATGGAATTCAGCCATCAATCATTTTTATCACTGTTACACTGGTGCTTTTCCTACAGTGTGAGATGTTGTGATGAAAAAGGCCGATGGACATTTTGATCAGATTCTACACATTTGTACAGACAATGTTGCTAATTTATTTTTACATGTCTCACAGCAGAAGTCATTTCAGGATTATGATGACTTTTCTTTCACCTGGTGCCAGTTTTTAAAACCATGTGAGCTGCTAACCAACCCCAGAGAGAGAGACATCAGTCATTCCTGCTATTTTAGAAGCTTTTTGAGAGTGAAAACACTAGAGTAAGATGAAATACTGTTTCATTATAAAATGTAAAAATGATGATAAAGTCAGACAATGAGAAGATTCAATTTGATATCGGTATTAGCCCAAGCTCAACCCTGTCATTAATAAAGAACAGGGGGAAAACCATTAAAGCTGCAGACAGTCAGCAAAACAATAAAATACATAGCACACAAGACGACTGAGAAACACAAACAATGTGCGTAAGCGCTGTGACAGGCCGTAATCCAGCAGTAAACCAGATCCACATGTTCGCCAGATGATGCTTCCTGGTGTATCTGGGCTTCCCTGAGAGTCAGACATGACCTCACCGACCGATACATGTCATCATCACCACCATGTCCTACCTGATCTCCACCTCTGATAGTCACCTCTCCGTGAAGGTCTCCCCTCTCACGCACGGGCTGCTTTACATAATTCAACACTCATTTACTGTGGCCCAGCTCCTGCCTCCCTGCATAATGGATCAAAGAGTAATCTGGCTTTAGCTGCAAATTTAACTCTATTTTTCTATTTGCACACACACACACACATCTGCACAGGCACTCTCACACCGGGGCTCTTTAACTGAGAGATTGGTCTGAAGTGACAGTAATGTAATATTAATAGCCAGGGGGGATGACAGTCTGTCCCTATTGTGTTGATACCCGCAGGCTTGACAGAGCTTTGGTCACACATCCCACTGCTGTACATCTGCTAACACTGGTACAATAAGTCCTCACTGTCTCTTTCAATCTCTCTCTCTCTCTGTCCCTCTCTCCTTCTCTGCCCATGAAATCTGTATTACCTGTACAGAAACCCATGAAGAAGTCAAACCCACCTACATATACATGTCATCATCATGTGGTTCGAGTGATGTGTCGAAATATCACAACATTAAGTCAAATATTGGATATAATGCTCCCCACAACTGCTCCACACTGTTTTCGTAGTAACAGTGCCCTTTAATGATACCATATTATTTCATTATCAACCAATTCTCATAGTAATCCAAAAGCGATTAATGCTATTGAGCTGTTAATGAATCACACTCGCACTTCCAAGTTCCTTCATTACAAAGAATATTGATTTTGAGTCGGTGCCTCATACCGCTCACTGCTGTGCTTTCAAAAATGCTCATTAAAGCAGCATATGTGTATTAATCCACTGAAGAGAATCGCCCCTTGCAAATACATTATTTACTGCTGTCTGGTAGTGATTACTGGGGAGGACAGTGCCCGCAATTGTTTTGGTTTGTTTTGTTTAAATGTGGCCTGTTTTTAAAGATTTCTACCATCAGTAAGAATCAGTGAGAGGCTTTGTGCACCAGACAGGCGGAAGAAGAGGCTGACGGGCAAGAAATACATTGTTGATTTTGGTCTTTTCTTAGGATTTGTTGACAATGACATAAATATAGAATGAGTGGATTAGGCTGCTCAAGCTTATAATCATATGTGATTTATGTAGCTTTCCATCAGTGACCTGAGTGTTGTTTTAATCCCGGTTAGAACATGATGCATGAGTCACTCATAAGTTAATCAGTATCTTATATCGTTGATCCAAAAACTCTTACTCTGTGGCTGAAAGTGTGTAATGCATGATACTGACATATACAGCATCTTATTGGCTGTGTGGCTAGCAGCTGATTTGTAACTTCCAATCATGTTAAACAATAATTGGTCATTACAACCCGACACAGCTCATAAGCTCCTCTGTACCCTATTTTTCTGTACCGTCCATTTATATATATAGTTACTTCTTCAGAGTCGCTTTCACTCTATAAACCCTCTTAACTGTGTAGCCTAATACTTGCAGTATATATCCTATAGTTTTATATATATATAAATGGAAATAAACAAACTCTTTCAAATAATGTTTTGTCTAAATGTTGATTTAGACCAATTGTAAATTGTGGGTAAAAGAAAAACAAAGGGGGATTATTTGAAATGAAAATGGAAAATCTATTCACTCTTAAACATACTATACTTAATATCTAATATTTTAAAATGTACATCCTGGTGTTTTCTTCATCTGAATCAAGAGTTATGGACAAATTTGTGATTCTTGGTGTAATAAAATTGGACTGACTTTATATACAATAAGACTGTCCCTTATATGTATCAGTTGAACCTTGGTGACAACTCCACAGTGTACATAGGTGTAAAGTTTGACCTGAGTGTGCTTAAAGAGTGAAAGCTGTTTTCAGAGAGAGATGAGATAAGGAGTGAGAAAGAGATGAAATTATGTGTCCGAGGTTCTTGGCCCTCAGCTATTCAGCGCACAGCCCTGATGTATGCAGGAGCCGCGTCCTGGCCTGAGGGATAAAGGGTCTGTTCCTTCAGAGGACCGAGAGAGAGAGGGAGAGAGGGGCAGCGGAGGCAGCAAGGCTTTGACTTAGCAGATCTGGGACTGAGGAGAGACAGAAGAGAAAGGGAGATGGAGTCTGTCCGGCTTCAATCAGACGAGTACAAGTCAAAATCCCCATCTGAGTCACAGATGCAGATGAGTGGAGATGGATAGATGGATGGTGGGAGGGGGGGTGGGGGGGTGGAAGATGGAGGGTGGGGTGGGGGGGTGAAGAGAGGACGAGGAGAGGAGAAGAGAGGGAGAGCAGCAGGGGAAGTCATTATCACTTCCCAACCTCACTCGCCGTCTAATGTATTCAAGGGGAAACAGTTAGATTTGGTCCCTTTGGCAGCCGACCGTAAACAAATCGATTTGAATGGGAGACATATAAAGAGCTGTTTATAGTGCCCCCACATCTCTGAGCGTGTGTGTGCGTGTGTATTGTGAATATACATTTGTGTGACACAGTATGGAAATGCCATTATGCACGCTCACTGTTAGGCTTAGCTTCTGCCGCAGCTTTGAACTGTGTATTTCAGGAAGAATAACTGATGCAGCACCTAGGTTCCCGCCCATATGTGCATGTGTGTGTGTGTTTGTGCAGACTCGTGCACGGCCCCATGTGTTTTTTCTTCTTCTATGTGTTTTTCTTTTTTTCTACAGCACCAGCGGTGGTCTGCTGTGGCCTCTTGTTTGAGCCGCAGTGAGCCAGCGTCTGGTTTAATCGAAAGTTCGAAGAGTCCCTGCTCTGCTCCCAGATCCGGACTGAGAGGGATTATTGTAATGACTTAAGAGGACGTTTGGGTGTGGGTGTGTGTGTGTGTGTGTGGGCAGGGGTGTTGTCCCTTGTTGAGTGAAACTTCAACAGCCTCGAACCCTCTCAGGTAGAAGGGGCTTTACCAGCCAAACATCCGCACAGGGCACCACTTGTCCCGAATTGATTTCGGACATATTTGGGGATCCGTCAGAAAACTGATGAAAGGAAAATATAGAGCTAATCCTTGTTAAAATTGAGGGTCTTGCAGGACACACACACCCACAGGCATGCAGTCACACACACACACACATGGCATACACGCACACACACTGACGCACACCCTGTTGGACATGTGTAACCTAAGTCTGTTGTGATTCCTTTCCTGGTGAGGCCTGGAGGAGTCTAGGAGAGGTTAAAGAAACACTGCGCAGTGTGAAAACACACTCGTGAGGTGTGCGGCCTGAAATCCGACACGTGCACGTACACACACACTCATATATACACATACACACACACACCCACACACACAAGGCTTTGATTAATTGGGTCTGCCTGTGTTTGCCAGTGAAACAGTATTCATTCAGGTTAGGGACCCTGTTTTAATAAAACGTCAGTGGATAAACAGCTCGGCCAGGCAGCCATTTTGGGGATTAATCCTCGGGTTGGCCTCAGTTACCTCTGAGACACAGAGGTTCAGAGGTGAGGGTTATGAACTATTACAAGAGGAACAAAATGGCGGCGCACATTCACCGACTAATGAACAGAGAGGATTGTGGATTGAATTGATTCTCCTCAGTTTTCAAACTGGGATTTAGGAAAACGTTTGAATTCATTACAGCTGTTTACATTTAAAAAATAATCCTATAGAAATGAATCTCCTGTGTGAATGATGAGAAAAACAGACAGTTATGATGTAGTGAGATTGGAGTCTGTGGCATGGAGAACAAAGCTGTTTTTTATACAGTCAACAAATAACTAATACATTCTTTTAGATGTAGCCTATTGACTGATTTAAACTGTAACAGAACTTTATATTCTTTTATTTAGGCTAATCATTAAACAATTTACAATAAATATAGATAACATAAAGAAAAAATGAAAAGCAAATTAGAAAAAAAAACTGAGTGGTCTAGCTATGACTAAAAGAGCTATTTGTATGTATTCCCATTGCTTCATCTAGCATTAAAATGAACAACTGTTTAGCAGTCTGCAAGTATAAGTTTAGTTTCAAACTTAATTCCTTTAGGAGCCGTCTCCTGCAGGACAAAGCGACACTCGTGTATAGTCTTTTTTACTCTTTTATGTCTTTATGTCTCCTTCTCAAGTTAGCATGCTAACCAGTTACCCAGCTAGTCTTGTCATTTTCCGATAGCGAGTCACTGTAGCCTCCAATCCGCCCTGAAGACATATCACTACTGAGACCATATTAACCTCTCATTTTAAAACACATCCTTCAGTGACAATCAGTACCACCCAGTCACAATAAAAACAGTTCACAAATGGTTGATTTATTTAAAAAAAAAAAAAAGCCAAAGCAGCCTACATTTAGTAAATGGAGGTAGCCTAAATCTGAGAGCAGGTGGTTGTGACTGGAACGATCGGCCCTCTCGGGTTTTAACTGTATTTGGTAAAAACACACAGCATCTTTGTCTGTTTTAAAAATCAAATCTATATGATTGTGACCTGTTTTTTTGCAATCAGTTTCC
This sequence comes from Trachurus trachurus, assembly GCF_905171665.1. Taxonomy (NCBI): domain Eukaryota; kingdom Metazoa; phylum Chordata; class Actinopteri; order Carangiformes; family Carangidae; genus Trachurus; species Trachurus trachurus. The sequence continues at coordinate 21,757,973 of NC_139904.1, read as the reverse complement.
TTCTCAATAGGAACCAAGGTGCCTGTGGATGAGTTACACAGATGGGGAAGGAAAGTATCGGTATGGAGGAGACTAACATATTGTTGGTTTAGGTCAAAGCTATTTCTGGAGCAGGGTGCTGCTGTTTTCTAAGTATTGAGTCATCTGTGCGTGTTCAAGTGAAATTGCCACTGTAGTATATGATATGATAACGTCATAGGTAGTAATGGCTCTTCAGCTGCACCCACTTCAGCAGGTGTTTAAGAAGTGTCTCAGTCTGACACATGCACGCTCTCTCTCTCTGACACACACGCACACATGCACACGCACACACACATGCACACACCAGGAAGTCTGTCGCAAATGTTACTCCTCAATTATTCAACCGCTTTAAATGGCAGTGTGAGTGAAGGCAGAGCTGGAGGAGGAAAGAGCAAAAGCCACTGAAATACCACTTTGGCTCTAGCACATGAAGACACTGTACAAACTGCTTTCTGGTATTTTCACAGTGGGATCAAACAGTCAAAGTCATAAATAACATGCAGCAGCACACATTTGAACAGCAACAACAACGGTGATGTGCTGTGTCATTTGATTGTCACTTTGTGATTTAAGGAAACACACTGAATAGATTTAGGAAGACACCGGCATCAGCAGAATTTCCTGCGTGGACAGCAGTCGTCGGCGGGCGGGCGTCTCGACTCTCTCACATGTTACTGATTCCGAAAGCACCGCGAGAGCATCTCATATGCCCACCGTATGCATTCTTTTGTTCAGCACCACATGTTTGTTTAGGATGATAAACAATCAAACGCAGCGACACTGAGGCATCAACAGATGAATAGTGATGAGGTCAGGGTAAATATTAGTCATGTGCTGATGGCTGGGATGATGAATGGGGAGAACACACACACACACACACACACACACACACAAGCACGCACGCACGCACACACACACACACACACACACACACACACACACACACACACACACACACACACACACACACACACACTTTCACTCGGCAGTCTGTGGATCACTTTGTGGCTCAGCTTCAGGCCAGCACAGCTTGGAAACTGGTGACAGTGTCAGCAATGTTTTGGCTTCATTGGTGTTTTTGTCACCGATGTCATCTTTATTTTAAGTATTCTGACTTCAATTAAATAAAAAAAAAAAGAAGAATCACAATGTTAAGTTTTATATTTCTCAAGTGTGCTGTTGCTCTGGTGAAATATTGCTTAATACAGAGAGTAAAAAAAACATCAATAAAAGCTGCTGACTCCATTAAAATCTAATAAGATGCATCTGTGATCTTCACAGCAGAATCCCACACTTCTTCTTTTTTTGTTGCCAAAAGCGCGTGACTAATTGCTATTTTTAAATTGTATGGAAGATTGCAAATCAAAGACATAAAGGAATCTGTGCCATTTTCTGGGTTATGAAATCTAAATTACTGTTGTAATAATAGTTAATAAGCCATATATTAATTTCATGGATTGGCCATAAATAAGAAAAGGCAAATTGTCTTTTAAACATGTTAAAAAGCAGATGACACAAATGGCCACTTACTAAATGTATAAAAAGGAAAGCTATAATATAATACAATCAAGGTGATAAATCAAAATGAGCTGCTGCAGCTTCATTTCTAATGCTCTCACATTATTTCTCAACTTCCCTGTCACACTCAGTCCCAAATCCACTGGCTTCTATTGAAAATCTAAATTAATTTCTATACATCTGCCTCTTAGAAAGGGGTCGGTTATATCAACCATCTAAAAATCTGGCAACTGTCACTTCTGGCAAATATTACTAAAATAAATAGAAGTAAATAGTGCATCAATATAAAGGAGGCTATTTGTAACTGTAGATCAGTGTTATACTAAGAATTAACACCACAGGGAAGGAAAATGTCACCAAGTGCAACGTTGTGACCTGCTGTTTCGACACTGTTTTGTGGACAAGGTCTGAGTGTGTGGCAGAGAGGAGGAGGCTATCAGGGTCGCTTCGTTGTTGTTTTGGTCTTTTCAAGTGATTTGGTCACCGAGTGGAAACAGCTGATTAAACCTGTATGAAATTATTTAAGAGAGCAAACATAAAGTAGGAGTCAGGAGCCGGAGATGTAGTACACTGAGCCTGTCAGCTGTGAATGTAGTGCAGCAGTCTGAGTTTATACGTGAAGAGGGGATTTTAAACAGAGTGAGGACCCCGGCCTGCTGTAGTGAAGGTGAAAGGTCGTAGTTAGGGTGGCTACTGCAGCACCTGGTTAACTGCTCCACCGTCCTCGCCTTTGTATTTAATACAGTGATGATGGGATAATCCCCCCACTTCTACACCATAAAGATGTCTCTATCCCCTGGCCCTTATCACACACACACACAGGGATACACACAGACACACACACACACACACGCGTACATGCAGAGACATCTAAGGCGCAGTCTGTGTGTTTGAGGTACCAATCTCATTGGAACAGCTGTAGCCTACAGCCTATATGGAGATGGAGGGGACCCAGTCACCCTGACCCCGTCACCACGCACACACTGCACAGTGCTCGCAGAACAAGAGGCAGAGACAGGGGGAGGGCTGCAGTTCACTGGAGCTACTTCAAACAGCTCACTATAGAGACTTAGAGAGCATTATCTGATCTAGGTGTCTGCACACAGAGATGGAGGAACAGCCCTGTCCAATGCTGAGGAAGAGGTGAGGATAAAATAGATAGCTGCCGATGGCCGCTCAGCTCATGTTATGTGCAGTAAGGTGGTTCTTTTTAAAACGTGGAACTCTGCTGCATGCTTTGTTTTTAATATAAACAAATAATTATAGATCAATCAAACGTGGGATAAAAAAAACAAAATACGAGATCTGTGTATCCTAAATTAATTTTATTCTGACACCCTGGAATAATTAAAGAAATAAGTGCATGATTTAAACAGTTGCTCTAATCTATAATTTACAATCTCTCAGCACCATTTTGTTTTATGTCGGTGGTTTTCAAAATAAAAACCACATTTCCCACAAACCCTCAGATCTGCTGTGGTATGATATATAGTTGATACTCCTCCTCTGTGGCATTTGTTTTCTCTTTGGCTTAGGAGAGGATTCACACTTTGTAAGTATAATTTTAATAGGAAATTCACTTTTTATTCTTTCAATATTTTTCTTTTCTTTTATTTATTGATTAATTTATTTAAGTTTGCAGACCTTAACACAAGTAGAAAGTGGTTATACATCACTCATCTACAATTCCTCCGCTTCCATAAGTTGTAGTGTTGGTGCCTCCAGGTGACAAATCCTTGATGCAGTGTGTGTGGTCCTCAACATGAAAACCACATTCACAATACAATTACTTATTCACTGGAGATTTTTTCTGTTTTCATAATTTGCTGCTGAGAATGTTGAAAAGTAGTGTCATGTTAGAAATGTTTATATAAATATGCATATTTGTTTTTTAATTATTATCGTATTCATGATATTAATGTCCCAAAATGAACACTGTGATAAATTCTTCATAAAGTACTATAACCTGGGCTGTGCTTGTGCAGTTGTACATTATTCAGATTATTTAATTCACCAGAAAAAGCCAATTTCACCTACTTACCTAATTTCCACACAAACTCAATTATATCCACCACTGTTGCATGTGAGCGTCTTCCAGTCGGTGCCCAATGATGCAATTAAAAGTTTCCCTGGCACCCCAGTGATCGTTTTCAGGTTTCCTGTTGCCTGTTGGTGCGTCCTGGTGAGGTGATGTGGTGAGGAGAAGCTGATGTTAGCAGCAGGTGCTGGGTATCATGTACCTGCACACGGCTCCAGCTAGTGTGTATCACAGCAGAGCAGTGACTGTTGATTATAAGGCTCTGCAGTAGGGATGCTCATTAATCACCTCGCTACTGATAATCTCATTTAGTGCCGCCAAATTACCTCCGGCTATTGCATGTGGGCATGTCTTGTGTGTGTGTGTGTGTATGTGTGTGTGTGCGCGTGTGTGTGTAAACATTAACCCCCTAATTATGGCCATTACTTGCACTCAGCCTCCCGTACTCTCTCTCAAACCTCATTCTCACCATAAGCACATGCAAACATAGACACACACACACACACACACACACACACACACACACACACACACACACACACACACACACACACACACACACACACACACACACAGACACTTTGAATACTACTGATCTACAGATAACAGTCTGCCTCCACAGCTGAGCAGGATGCTTGAGGTTTAATGACTCTGTAATTACTTGCATAAACAGCAGAGGAAATCAGTCCCTGGGTGACACTCGTGTTGTCAGATGCTGGTGTCTGCTGCCACCTACCTGTCACAGTGAAGCGTGGCTGGATGGAGGCGTTATTTACCGTCACAGACTGCAGAGGGCAACGTTCATGTCTGCATGCAGGGAGCATCACACAACACACACACATGGTGCTGAAAACTATAGTACATTCAACTGGGAAAGTGCATAAGCATTATCTGCAGCATCATGTATCAAAAGTGAAACCAGTCATGGCTGCATGTGTTGTTATTACTGATGAATTAACTTCACTGCTGCTCCTCTGATGTTGTAACAGGTTGAAGTAAGTTAAGTAAGAACTTTATTAATCCCTTATATTAGAGGGGAAATTGAATGTCACCTTCACACAAACACAGCCAACATACAGCAAGGAAACATACAGACTCAGAAAGTATAAGAAAGCACCACATCAACAACAATGATCATTAAAGGAATGAATGAAGGAAATTAATTAAATAAAGTGGAGCCTCCTGTTAAGGACGTTTTACATATTGTTTTTCACATTTTCACTTCCTGTTAATCAGTTTGTGCAGTTAAATAAATCTGCAAACAACCAGTGACATTATAAGAATTCATTCAGTTTCAAACATGTTGAGATGTTTGATTTTGTAAAGCAATAATATCATAGGTTCAGCTGAGTCAGATGATAACCGCATAAATCACACCTGCAAGAATCTATGTGTTATCTTATCACTCATTGATGTAATTTATAATGTTCATTTTTTTCCTCAACAATAAGGTGTCATTTTCCTTCTCTTTGTGCAAACGTATTGTAAATCAGACTGTATTGTGTGTATTTGTCCTGGATCTCAGGCACATGGTGACATTCTCTTTCAATTCCCCATTCAATCTCAAATAATTTTCATTCAGTGTCATCCAGGTCTGCAGAATAGCATTAGTGACTTCAAAGCAGGAGACAGAGGAGGCCTTTAATCAGGAAGTTCCACTGTTAGCGCGGCTCTCTACCCCCAGGGTCGTCTGCTGCAGCGGATCCCACTGCCAAATGAATATGGAGATGAAACCCTGTAGATGTGGGAGGACTTCTGACAAGTGGAGACTGAAGATGTAACAGAGATGAAGAAGCAAGTGTCAGAGTTTGTGTGGTACTTCACCTGTTCATATTTTACTTGGATAGATCTTCTGGTTTCTGACACCCAGTTCAAGAGGAGCCATTTAAAGCAACAATGAATAAGACCTACAGAATGAACTGAGAAAATATGTTTTATTATTAGTATTATTATTATTACAAAACAAGAATAAAAGTGGGTTTTTACACATCAAACCATCTTTTCTGCCTCCAAGCTGCAAGATGTGACCACCAGGGGGCAGTCACGCTACATCCACAGTGTTTCTGTCTCAATTTCCAAGGCCAGGGAAGGACTCGGGACAAATACTTGCTTTTTTTTTTTAGGAGGATTTCAGTAGATGGTGAAATGATTATAGTTCTTAATTAAGGGCGTTCAAGCCTGACCTGAAAACCAAGTGAGTATAGGTTGCTTGAGAGTAGGAGCACATCCAATATGAGCGTTTTCACCTGTGCTGTGAATCTCATTAGCTGAAGGGCAGCATTCAAAATCCAAGGTTTAATAACACACACACTTTAATGAAGATGCTTGTGAATCTGGGTTGTTTATTCCAGGTGTTTTGTTGTCGGTCTACAATAGCTGCAGAGGGGGGGGGGGGGGGGGGGGGGACATGGAGGGGGTGAGGAATGCAAGGAAAGAGGAAATAAAGAGAGACAGAAGCCACAGGCAAAGAGAGGGAAGGGGCGAGACTGAGCGATAAGGTGACAAGTTGTCCTCACATGGCGAACCGTGTCCGCACCGTGTGTCCATTCCCATGGCGACCCCAGAACACGGACCTGATGAAAATGCAACAGGGCACAGTCCCCTCCCTCCCCTCCCCTCCCAGCTCCCCTTGCATGCCACATCCCTCCACCTTTCTTATCTATTTTCACGCTTTACTCTCCAAACACGTGCTCGCCCTCCTTCCACCCTCATCAGACACATGAAAAACTCTCTCAGAGTCTGAGAAGGCTGCAGCTCCTCTCATCCATGTTTTCCACTCTCACCCTCCTCTTGAGGAAACGTGACCCCGGGGGCTTCATGAATGATCTCATTTCTGCTATGCAAACAACAGCATGTACACCAAGGAACAGAAGCAGCTTTTTTGAAAGAGACTACCTACAAGTGTGTGAGTGTCTGCATAATGGAGTGAGAAATTGGCTATTTTCTTCTAATAATAACATATCGCAATGATTTTTCACACCCATGTGATTGATTACCATGCCAACATTGGCCTGGCATCCATACAGCTTCCCTCGGCTGGCTGAAAATCACATGCGACATGATTATGCTTTACTTGATTAACCTTTATTTAACCAGAAACTAACAACAGAAAGGATACGTAAAAATCAAACTTGAGGATGTCACAGCGTGGGGTTTTCCATCAAAACACCTGCTGTGACATCACTGATTGGAGGGAGACAAGAGGCACAACACACCTTAGAAAGTAGAGCAGCATGCAGCTTCATGCTTTATGTGATTTTACCATTGATTCACGTGTCAAAGTTGCGCTAATCAATATTTTTAAGTTAATAATAGATCAAGTGTCAATGTGTAAGGTGGAAGCTGGTATTTGTAGTGACTGACCCACAGATAATCATCTACCAACTGCTCTACACAGTGTTTTAGTGTCTTTAAAGTGATGGTAGGTGTTACTTGAAGTGGAGTTGTGTCAGGTAGGTATTATAGTCAATAGACTCAGATCAATGCATTCCAGGTTTAGAGGAACACTGACACTGCAGCTGAGTGATGTGCGGCTGAGGATCAGCACAAAAGCCTGTCTGTAAAACTTTAACCTCTACCAACAGGACAAATTCATATCAGTTGAGGTTTACGCTTCATTTTAAATATTCTAACAACTTTATCTTATTTCAAACAAACCCTTTTTCTATGTGCACAAATTCTTGGCTCTGTGTGATTCAAACAACTGATCTGTGCAGTAATACGTTGTGCACATTTATCTCTAGTGATATGGTCATTTAACGGTTCACAAAATGTAGTTCCAAAGGAAAGGGCTGATGACAGGCTAAAGAGGAGAAAATGTTTGTTTTTTTAACAGTGGACATGTTTGTAAAAGGCTAAAATATATTTTTCCACTCAACGTGTCCACAGCAGGATATCAGTCTACTTCTGTGCCAGTGCTCCTGCTGCTCCTCCAAACTGGCAAAGCACTGATCCAATTCTACTGCAAGGCAGTGCACTCCCACCTCATACAACCCCACGTTAATACCCCAAAACCATCACTTTATGTACATTGTTTTGATTTTACAGCTTAAATTTTGTTAAATCAGCTGACAGCAGAAGAGATGTGGATGAATGAGGACTAGGACTTCCTGACTGAGATGGTGAACATAGTGGAGCGTCTGGTGAGCTGACGATCAATGCATGTTTCTGTGGAGTTGGTAAATACAATAATAGATCCACAAAATAAAGTTGACACAAACCTGTTACCTACATGTGTGATGGATGTGTTAATTAGCTTAATCAGAATACCTTTGCAAGTGCATGTGTTAGATAGTTTTGTTAGCCAGGTAGAAAGAGACTGAAGCTTTAAAGGTCCAGTGTGTAGTAATATTTGCCAAGGTTTATTGGCTAAATCTGAATACCAATGAATATATTTGTATAAGTGTATAATCGCTATAAAATAAAATCTGTTTGGTTTAGCCTCTTCTTTTATAGAAAGGGTCTTGCTTAGAGAGTGTTGCCATCTTGCGCCGCCGGAATGGAAAATTCAGCCAACCAGAGAGCACGTTTCAAGATGTGTCACGTTCATAAATAAACAATAGAATCGGAATGCTAGATGTCATTGTTTTCCCCTCATTTTACACACTGGACCTTTAAGGCTGCTGTATGTTCAATGATCGGTTGTGGAAACTAGGCGGTTTTATTTGATTTGTTGATCAATCAAAAGTTGAGTCAATTAGTTGAGTAACCTATATAGAGGTTATGTTTGACTGTACTTGACTTTTACAACATCTCCTGCAAATCAGGCCCTGATTATGTTGCACTTGGATATTGTTAGCCATATCAATTGGCTTAAAAACCTGCAAAATCAATATGTGGGTAGTTAATGGGTAGTACTGACTCCACTGTGCAGATGTGAGAGTTTAACTGATGTCACTGAGTTATTTTTAGCAAGCTCACCCGGTTCGCAGCATGAATATAAAATGCTTTTGCGCTGATTACCTCCCTAGACATCGATCCCAGCTGAGCAGATCACCATCATTTCCTCGGCTGGCGTCGCTAATACAGCTAATTTGTTATGATACGGGAACGACGGTGGGAGAACGAGAGGCCGATGGCGAGTGCGTGTCTGAATTAGCCCTTTATTTTTGTCAGCTACACTTGCTCAGGCTAATGTTCTCACGCTGCGGTGTGTGTGTGTGTGTGTGTTGGGAGAGAGTTAGTACTCTGGATGGGTGCACACCTAATGGGACACTGACACCCTGGTTCAATCCGGCGGCTTTAACGCATGTTGGTTGTGTGACTCATGCGCCCTTGTGCTCTACGGGAATAAATTGTCCTGCAATGTATTGTGGGTCCACGGAGAGCCGGGTACCATTCGTTATGTGCCCGCCACAGGGTAAGTCATCGAGGTCGGAGCGGGGAGGGGACCGACACTCAGGTTTGAAATAAGAACTGTGGAGGGAGTTTCTACATCGACAGAGTAGCTCTCCTCTTTTCACCTTTTCAACTTTTCATCTCGCCGCATCCCATCTTTTCATGTCTGGTGTTTATCTCCACTTCTCCACCACCAGCCCCTTTCATCCTGTCTTCCACACCGACGCCTCCTCCTCCTCCTCCTTCCTCCCCCTCCACTATGTTCCCTTCTTTGCTTTCTCATCCCAGACAGACCAGAGACAGAGAGAGAGAGAGAGAGAGAGAGAGATCCCCCCACACATGCCAGATCAATGGCGGCGATAGGCAGAGCCTCGGAGAGTCAGAAGAGGAAATTACACAGCTGTGCTCACTGCCAGGAGATTTCTTATTTCCAAAAGCCTCTTGTTCCAGCCTCTCATCTTGATTTCCAGACCTCTGATAAGTTCCACTGATGCCGACTTAAAAGCAGAGCCTGGTTGGTAACGTGGCGGCGTCCCTCTCTCTCTCATTCTCTCCTCTGCTTTGTGTGAACGGTATCCACTTAATAAAGCCTTTACTCCTGTCCTCAGCTGACTATAATGAAGCATGAATGTGAGTCAACGTGCTGTGAAGCAGTCATGATAATGTTTGGAGTAAATGGGACAGCATTTCCATTGTGTAGCAGCAACCATACTGTCTCCACTGTGCCCTTGTGTGACCTCTGGACATATCCAGGATGTGTGTGTGAGAGAGTGAGGGGGGGTGGGTAGGCATCGGAGAGCTGGATGAGTGACAGAGGAGAGCATCTGTCAGAGCAACACACTCACAGACAACTCATGCATTATTCACTAAATGGAAGCATAATACAAGGAGGAGGCATGAGCATACACACTTGAGCAAGTGTGTGTCCGGGTGCGTTTTCTGGCTTCTGTTTGTGTTTTCATGACTCATGTTGAAGTGAAATGTGAGCAGGAGACCAATGAATGGGGTGACAACACTTGACATGAAAACAAGAAGGGAACGATTAGCACTCCAAACAATTACCTAGGAATTTGACGATAACAGCAGATGTAGTACATGGACAGTAAAATATCACACTTCTGGCCTGACATATGTCTGCGTCCCTGGCCCGAGTGCGGCCCACATACCTCCACATCTGGGCAGATTCTGGCTGTTGTCCCCCATTACAGTCTGACAGCTGCAAGATTTTCTCTGTGCACCAGAATTGGTCCAGATGTGGAGGTTGCGTCTGACAAACGTGATGCATATGTGCCAGATTTGGGCCATGGGACCGTGCGCATACTGGGCCAGAAGAAAACAGGCATGTGGCCCAAATATGGGCCAAATTAGTCTTGCTCCCAGAGTACCATATACCATCTTATTTAAAATTAGAACAACAATTTGAAAGTTAACAGTATGCAAATGCAACATGCAATGTCGTCCTATAATACATGTCCTATAAAGGTTGTTGTTTTTCTTTCTGTAAGGTAAAACTAGAAAACAATGCTGAACAAATATTCATGAGACAGACCTGAGAGGTAATGTGTGGAAGTGTTTATGGTTTCAACACCAGATTGTGGATGACAATAAGACTGTTTTCTGACTTTTTAAAACGCAGCTGCCTCACCGAAGCATTAGCCAGTCACTCAAGGGAAGCAGTGAAGGCACCGCAAATGAATGGAACAACATCAGTTTTGCTATGTAATTTTGTATTTAGTTACGCGGGCTGAATTCAAATTACTTTGAACAGATGACATGTTGGTTCAGATTTATTCTGACAGTCCTAACATGGAGATGTGTTCTCTCCAACCCTATTGCCGATCATAGTAATTTTCGCCCTAACATAACCTTGACCTTACGGATACAAGCATGGGATCCAGAAACATGTCACTGCAAGCCTGTGTCAATCACAATATGCTCTTCAATTGGTTCTACAACTTTTTTCCGAAATCTAACTCCACTCAGGTCTTAACTTTTCTTACAACAAAATCACATTTCATGCAGTTGCACAGATAATTGATGTTGCTGCCAACCCCTATGTGCCTTGGTATCTTGTTATTTTCTTTTATAGTCTGGTTTTTATTCATTATTCTTATTTTATTTTATCATGTATTGTATTGGATGAATGTTTTTATGTGTGAAACCCACTGAAACAAATTCCAATCAACACTGTCGACATGGCAATAAAGTAATGAAACTTGGATCAAGCACACCAAGTTTAGTGACTTTAGCACTCACAATTCCCAACATATGATGATTGCAGAGGGTCGACAATCTGTGATCATGGTTATATTATGGTATTCTGACCCTAACCTCAATCCTAATGCGAACCCTGAACCTAAATGGATTCTGAAGACCTCCATTGATCTTTAATGGTTCCTGAGTTCCCCCAAATGGCTGCTTTGATTATTGGTTTCGTGTTATCAAAATACCTTTTTATCATATCAATCATTAGTGTCAAAGAGTCTTTGCTCTTTTATGAACAAGAAAATTGTACCAAATTGTGTACAAAGTTGTGACAAGTGAAACTTCTGCCTCCTCTCTGTGAGTTGGCAGCAGCATGGTATATGATTCTGAGGTTGATTATCCACTTCACTGCATTTTGATGTTAACAGGTTATGGAGGGCTGATACATTCACGCTGTCTTTAACCATCTGTCCATTTCTTTTCCTCTTCTCCCAAGAGACAGACATAAAGCCCTTTCCTCAGCATTCCTCAGGCATCACAGGGGGTGGGGGAGTGGGTGGGCTGAGGGGTCGTGGTTACATTGTCGCACCGATCCCTGACCCCGTCCTGTCACTGAACACATTGCTCCTTCTTCAACCCTGCTTCGTTGGTCCTCCTCTGACTCCATCCCCCACCTCCCATCAACTCCCAGTTACTGTCTCTGAAGTCTAATGTTCTGGCCAGCCATCAACGTAAAGCCTTTCTTCAGTTTAATTTGTTTGTTTGTTTTTATCCTCTTTTTTAAAACTTTTAATTACCTTGTGTTTTCTCTTCTTAACTGACATTAATTACTTTTAATTTCTCAAGTGTGGTGTTAACAGGAAAAAAATAGATACTGTGGAATTAGGATAATTATGACAAACAGACAGTCATTAAATCAGTCAATGTAAACATTTATGCGGAGATATAAAATCTGTATTCCCATTGATCAATACCCTCATTATTCTTTTCCATTGTAAGTGTCTCTCCAGCATTACTTTTATAGTGGAGCTCTCTCCTTTTGTTCTTTTGTTCCCTCAGCACACTGTAGCTTTACACAAACATTTCAAAATGATAATATATATCATTTTAACTTATATAAAAAACAGCTTTCTTCTCTGTGTGTCTTCAGTAGGAATAAAGAATGGATTTCTCTTGTCTTGCTCTTTCTCTTTCCTGCTCTCTGGGGTTGATACAGGGATGAAAACAAAACAACAGTGTGTGGACATGTTTTCCTTGTGGTGGGATTTCTCCAAGGGAAGGATCAGTCGGTTGACATCTCCTCCCCGGATGGACTGAAAACTGCAGTCGACTGCTGCTGTTATCATACCTCGGTCTTTCTTGTGTTGCTTATGGACATTAGAGCTCGTCTGATTTTCTCCCAGAGATCCATTATCTGTGGACTTTATCACAGCGCATTTGTAGATACACAGTTAGTTTTCCAAGCTGCTGTTCCCTGCATTTTCAGATAAACACCCACTACTGATTCCCATTGACAGGAATAAAAGAGAAGAACACGTCCCATCACCACCGGCCTCTTTGTGCAGCATCTTCACAGTGAGAATCCACAATTCATGTCTTTTTAAGGAAAGCAACAGATTCAGACATTTTTTTCAACCTATCCAGAAATGTATGGCATTTACCAAGAGAGATATTGCCATAAATGTCACCTATATTACTCTCGCATATACATCATCTGCTTGAATGAAGATATCATTTAATAACATATCAAAAAGAAAATGATATATGCATGTATAAACAATATGATATGTTTATTAAGTTTATAAAAGAAAGTTCATGAATACAGTAATATTGACAGACAGGCTTTGAGATGGAACATGCATCTACAATAGTAACATACAAACAAATTTGTATAAGTATGTGTCAGTTTAGGGAATGGGTTCAATTTCTACACACACACATATACAGTATTACATTTTATATTATATGTACATGACATAGTATTTCTTCCGTAGAACGTCTACGTATATATGGATAATGTGCTGTGAATTTCCAAAAAAGCTTATTTTTGATCTGCTTTTACAATTTTCCCATCAGTCAATGTAATCATAGTGACCTCATCTGTTTATTAACAGATAACACTGTGAACTCACAAATCCATAAATCACTACATTCTCATTTTAGTGGAGAAAGAGGATTTGAAATGCGGAGATTGGTCAGTGTCACATTGATCTCTGTTCGGTTGATGGCATTAAAATTAGATTCATCACCTCTAATACATTTTCTAAGTTACTGATTATTAACTGATTATCTTCCATTAGGTTAGCAGGTTTGTGGGGTTCCTCCTGTGTGTTCAAAAATAATTGCATTTTCTGTGGGGATTGGCCTCTAGTAATCAAATGATCTGTTACTGCTGGGTTTCATAATCAATTCTTGCCAGTCCATTACACCAGTGATCTGTAAGATGTGAGTGACAGGGAGCGGAAGACTCTGTCAGTCTGGGATGAGTGAAAACATTACAGGGATTGCCATGAAAAAAAAAACGAACTTCCATATTCCCTGATGTCATTTTGATCAGCCTAAGCCAGTGTCATTTGGTGAGGGCTAAGCTGTTAATTGAATTTGACGGTGCATCTGCTGCTTTATGAAATGACATAAGACATCATGGCCTATTGCCTCGTGGACTCAGACTCTACCCGTGCCCGGGCTTATTTGCTCATTCCTCCCTATGTATATCCATCACTTTGTCAGGACGTGTAAATGCGCTGTGATGGATTACAGAGCAGACAGTTGCACAAACCGCTCTGACCCAGGTCCATCCAACCACTATGTGTTTTATTTACAACTGCTTATAGAGAAGATGGGATGTGAAGCACCCCCTGGCAGTCATACTGGAGATATAGCCCTTGGCTAACAGTGACGGTGAACAGCTGGCTGTGTTTTTTTTCTTTTTTTTAATATATTTACAAATATACGGACCGTGTCTGAAATCATTCACTCATTCAATATTAACGACACAGGGTATTAAGCAGAAGACTGGTGTGTCAGATGACAAAATCAAAACAACTCTCAGGACATTCCTCCCATCTGGCCTCGCTGTTTTTCCCATCTGCGCAAATTTTTTATGGTAGATGAAATTTAGTGGGTGACCATTAGCTGTTGCTCACACAGCACTATTGACATTTATATATAGACAGTAGTACTACAGAGGAAACTTTTCAGAGCTATTCAGCACTCAACATGTGTGCACTATCATCTGCTCAGTCGCTGTCCTAACATTTGTTAACATATTATACGCAAAAAAAATATTTACACATAGACACCTCTAATGTTGTTAAATGATGCTAGCAGCTATGGCTACCAGAGATTTACTGGCTACAGTCTTTACTTCTGGAGTAGTAAATGACAGGAGATATTTATTCATGGTCATTTTCAGCAGCCATTAGCAGAGAGCAGGCCTACCCGACCTTTTTACACCCCTGAGCTGAAAGAAAACATAAATCACAGAGGGGGGTAAAAAAAAAAAAAAAAAAAGAGGTGATAAAATGCTTGGGTATTTAAGATTCAGACTGATACAGTCCAAAATAGGCTGTTTTTTATGGAGAGAAAAAAAATATAATACTGTATGTATGATGTCTCCACCAGTGTAATGGAAGTGAGTGAGCTTTTCCTTTGATGGCAGGTATAACACTCCAGACACAGAGTACCTCACATTAAAATGGGAAGATCTGTAGATTTTGAACGTCAGCAACAAAGAAGCAGCTATACCTGCTGCCTCAGAGTAAATACCAGTGTTGGTATCAGCCTATACAGAAACCTACTGAGGTATATAGTGGCTATGTCTGTCTGTTTAGGAGGAAAAATGTAAGGGAGGTCATAGGCACAGACACCAGGGAGAAGACAGAGATAGAAGGGGGAGATGAATGAGGGCGAGAGATCAAGATAGAGAGCAAGCAGGAAGGAGAGAGAGCTGCAGAGAGATGTGGGCGCTTTGCCGTGGTTCAGCGAGTATCGATCCGGTGTCAGGTGCTAGAAGATGGATCATGAACCCTCCTTTCTTCTCCTCCACCTTCCCCCATGTCTAGTCCTTCTCCCTCCTCCCTCCGTCTTCTTCATTCACCCATTCATTTCAGTGCTCTTTACCAGCCCTGGCTGTCAGAGGAGCTCAAGGAGGTAAAGGTTTTCATTCCTCTCTTTCTTTTGTCTCCTCCATCCTCCCTAAGTATCTCTCCATCCCTGTCCATTTAGATCAAAACAAATCTGCCCAGCTCTTCCCCTCTCCTTCCAGGGCTTCCTGTCCCACCCTCTCTGTCATTTCTTTTCTTTTTTTTTGGTTTTGTTTTGTCACGTCACTTTAGATGACAAAGGCAAAACCTTGTACATACACGCACTCACACTCTAACACACATAATACAAGATAGTTAAGAAATGTCAGCCCCTTTTGTTGTGTGGGCATATCTGGTCTTACTAGAAGAAAAATAAACAGAATAAAGCATTTTATCAGGCATGGTTGCCATGGAAACCTAAAGCATCTGGAGTCAGACAGTTCGGCCTACAGTTGCTTCAGCTTCTTGTTCTCAGCACTGCCTCTGTGTGGACGAAAGTCTATAACCATCTAACCTCTTTGTGTCTGATCCATTATTTATGTCTCTCTCCCCTCCTCGTCTCAGGAAAGGACTAATGACTCAATTATGTCAACTCATTTTCGCCCTGTCCCCCTTTCCCCCGTCTCATTTTCTCGGACACATGAAGTAACATATGACCTCAGTCGTGCAGCCAGGGCTTGCCCCAGTTATTGACCGGACTCTGGACTGGGAATCTCCACACAGAGGATGCTGACTGGCTGCCAATCCTATCATCCCCAAATCCCCCTATGGCTCTTCACATGTTTAAGGCCAAGACAGATACAGATAGGCTACACCGAGCTCTAATAACAAAAGAAGATGAGATGTGGGCATTTTAAATTTAACAAAAATATAGGTGAACACAAACATACAAGAGGCATTAACGTGAGTTTTTGAGGTTTCCTTCAAATCTACATAGCCAGTCACCAAATGTCAGATATTATCAAATGCACACATAATTGGCCATTCACTAGGCCTCCCCTAGTTACCGTTGCTACGGCTGTCAATCTGTCCATTCTCTCTGGCAGTTTACAGCGCACATTCACTCTGCCGCTCTCGTCTCCAGCAGGCGATTTGGCAATTGAGCAGGTTAGAAATGACAACATCTGTCACATTTTATCAGGAAGCTGCTCGGAGGAGCTATTAGGAGCCGCATTAGTTTACAGATCAGTCCAGAAGAAACACGGGTTCAGCGTCAAACATCCATTCCTTGACTCAACCAGAGCTGTGGTACAAAGAAACACCAATGTTAACTCTTATTATAGCTGTTCTGAGGTTAGCATGCTAACCTGCTATAGGCCTTGTGAACTCAGAGGATGGATTATATTATACAGTAACCTCTTGTATCATACAGTATAGACATTGATGGACAAAACCACCACCGCCCATTCTCAGCATGACAGAGTATCATAAAACCATGTGGCATTGTTAGTATAAAAACTAAGGTAAATGTAACCTTCAAGACATCTGCAAAGTCAGAACAACAGAGGGAGAAAAGCCACAAAGGGAGGGCGGGTTGCAGCTGAGGTAAAGACACAAATATATGTAATCAGGCAATCAGTGAAGTCAGAGCACAGGTCCTGAGTAAGTGTGTCCTGCAGCGGGCTGAGAGCAAAGAGGCCAGCTCAGCTCCGCACGACAGGGGGAGATGGATGGTGAAAACTAAAAAAGGAAAGGAAGATACGACTCTCTGCACTTCTGCCTACACAACAAGCTGCTCTGCGTGGCAACATGCGTAACAGGAGAAATAGGAGGAGAGAGCAGGGGAAGAGGAGGAGGAGGAGGAGGGAAAGAAAGAGGAAGAGATGTGTCCTCTGGATGTTAGGACAGGAGGAAAGCATCTGGCTGTGTGTGTGTGTGCACATGCCTGTCATTATCTATTATCAAGGGTTTGGTTGGCGTTCAAGCAGTATTTAATCAATTTTCCCACGTTGTTTTCTGTTGTAAATAATCAGATAAACTGCCAGTAGCTGCAGGAGGAAACCCATAAAAACATTAAAGACCACGTTCACAGCTCCTCTGCTCAATCGGGCCGTGACCTTCATGACGATCAGAGACAGTGAAGGAGAAAGAGCCGGGACGAGGGTCAGCACTCCGAGGCCAAGGGTTCTCCGTCAGGAAACGTCTCTGCTCCGAGTGAAGGACTTTAAGTATCTTGAAGTGTTCTTCATGAATGAGGGTAGGATGGAGATTGACAGGCGGATCTGTTGTGCCGTCGGCGGTGAAGTGTCCTTTGTACCGGAAGCACGGTGAGCTGAGCTGGAAGGCAAAGCTTTCCATTAACCAATCCATCTACAATCTATCCGTCACCTGTGGTCGTGGACATGGGGTGTGGTGACTGGAGGACAAGATCACAGATACAAGCAGTTGAAATGAGTTTCATACAGTCACCAGCCCTTCGTGTTGAAAGGAGCCGGTTGAGGTCACTTGAGGCATCTCATCAGGATGCCTCCTGGCCGCCTTATATACAGGATTTTTGAGGCACATCCAACTGGAAGAAGAACAAGCTGGATAAATTACCCTAAGGCCAGATGAGATATATTTCATCTAGGATAATTTCTATATCTACATCCCATCAGGCCTTGGGATCTAGTATAGGAACTCAATAACATGTCTGGAGGTCAGGCTTAACCTGCTGTCGCACCGGCCCATCCCTGGATAATCAGCAGCAAAATGGATGAATGGACGGATTGACCACTTTAATACACCGAGGACACAGGACACTTGGACAGGAGTACTGTTTGTCACATTCAAATCCTCAGAGAAATGTCAAGTCAAGTGTGTGCTTGACTCATTCTTAAACCTGTGTGAGTGAGTGTGTATGTTTTCTTTAGCTGAGTTAAGCTGAGAGTGGAGCCGCATGGCCTTCAATAGAAGCTGCTCCTTTTACTACACAGTGGTTGTGTTGCTGGAAATTTGTCAATGGAAAATCTGTCAGCAAATTTAAACATACAGTAGGTAATTGTTTATTGTCTGGACTTTTTTCTATAGGTATTTTTAAAACAGAGAATTTTCTTAAAGTGTTTAATAAAATAATATAATAAACTTTAAACATATAATATCCCACAATTACAGAATTGGTAATACAAGCTCAGATAGTTGATGGTAAATGAAAAGCATCATATCAATAACCCTCTAATTTTTATGTTCATTTTATCAATGAAAAATGTACAATATTTTGAGACTAAAGCAAAGCTAATGCCGCACTATGTAATTAGGAAAATGTTGATAACTTTATAGGGTGATAAATAGTATGTCAATATTAACATTGGGTGAGGGCAGTATGCATTCTGGACCAATCAAACCTACATATACAGAGATAAACAACCGTTCACCCACACGTTCACATCTATGGGCACTATAGAGGCGCCAGTTAATTCAATCAATATGTCTTTGGACTGTGGGAGGAAGCTGGAGGCACAGGGAGAACATGCCAACTCCACAGGGAAGACAGTAATTGATTGATTCAGAAATAAACATTATAATAACACGGCGTAAAATATCAGTGCTCAATAAAGACATGATCATTTCAGTTTGTAAAGGCCCTGGCTGTACTTGTCAGTGAGTTGATTTGTGCTCAAAGTACAGTAGGGTTTGTGTGCAGGGATTACTGTTTGGACATACAGTAATGTGAGAGGCATAATGTGCTTAAACTCTCTGGGCCCTAGTTTGCTGGCGCAGCGCAGGTGGCGCAAGGTAGCGCAGCCGGTCTAATGCAAGTTTCGACCAGCGCAGCCGAGCGCAAAGTCAGATTGGGAGATTTGTAGATCGCGCTGCGCTGAGATAGGCGTGGCCGCGCAGCAGGGGGAGGCGTCACAGATTCAGCTTGGTGCAGTGGAAGTTTCGTGGGAAAATGTCTCGCCGAGGTTGCGCTGAAAGCTCGCCACCTCCAACCAGGTCTAGTCTCAGCGCAGAGCGGAGCGCAGCAGGTGCAGTGGAAGTTTGGCTGACTGACCTGCAGTGCACACACGTCACCAAGACCTCACAGGCAGATT
This sequence comes from Trachurus trachurus, assembly GCF_905171665.1. Taxonomy (NCBI): domain Eukaryota; kingdom Metazoa; phylum Chordata; class Actinopteri; order Carangiformes; family Carangidae; genus Trachurus; species Trachurus trachurus. The sequence continues at coordinate 21,738,756 of NC_139904.1, read as the reverse complement.
TCCACAGTTCCAGACACATTTCAATGCAATAAATATCCACAATAACCACTATTTAATGCAACTAATGGAATCAACACGTGAATTTATATCTATATAGATTGTCCCGTCACATCTGACGTCAGATCAAAGCAGAGATCAAAGGCTGTCGGCGCGTAAAGGAAACTCCACCTGAATTAACACAGCAGGGACGAACTGGCACTGAAAAGCAGCTGTGGATGTCCCAACCAGGACTGAGGGTGGATGACTGCATGTCGCTGCTGTGTTGAGATACCACTCTGCCCTTGTGATGATCGCTTTATTTATTTATTTACTTATTAATTCATTAGCGCATCAGGCAGCCGTAATGAAAAACAAAACACAAATCTTCATCTCTCTTAGTCCACCACCACTGCCTCGGTATCAGATAGTCAGTATATAGCCTATACTCAGCATCTCTATCACAGAAAAAAAAAGAGAAAAAAAGAGACGGACAGAGAGAGAGAGAGAGAGAGAGAGAGAGAGAGAGAGAGAGAGCGTCCTTTACGCTGATTACTCCGTTACGCATGGTGTTTGTTTATGTTGTATTATACCTCTCATCTTGCTTACAGGGTTTGAATAAATGTGAGTTTCTTTATTAGTTTATTAGTTGTTGTTTCTTTCATTGGGCAGGGGTTCTCAGTGTATCAGATCAAACCTGATTAAGGATATTTGTATTATTATTAGTAAACTCATTATTGGTCACTCTGAGCTCGGACCTCCGGAGGAACAGCTGTTTCCTCCGGGGAGAGGTTCGGCCTCTGGCGTCGCTGTCTCCTCCGTCCAGTCCAAGTATAAAATGACAAACTTGCAGCGCGCATCGCCCTCCGCGCAGTTAAAGGTGAGGAGAGGAGCTCCTTTGATTGGTGAAGATCTGACTCGGCTGTGTCAAACCCACTCCACGCCTTTCTCTCCTCCTCCTGTCTCCCTCCCGCCCTCTCTCCTCCCTCTTCGCCGTTTGCGCCGGTGGGAGGGACGAGGGGAGGGTTTACGCTGGTCTAAGTCTGACTGCGCGGCCCACGAATCTTGCGAAATGGACCTGGACCACACCCCGTTGACGTGGCGAAGCTGCGCTGATCACAGACTTCACCTGGTCGACGAAACTAGAGCCCTCTGGGTTAACATGATGAGAGTCAACAGGTCTAAACAGCCTGCTGAGGTTCACGCTTACACACGTGAAGAGATTTTAGTTTTAGGCAAGATGACGCACAAAAGCAGAGTCATATGTGCTGTGTGAGAATGTGGTGTCACATCTTTCAAATGTGACACATGTTATGCAATAGCACTGCAGCAGCCTGCAAATGACAAATCACATCACACATACAGAATGTGTACAGCATTTGCTTGATTTCATAATTCTTTTTTTTTTTTTAAGCTTTTCTTAGCTTCTTGTTGATGCGTTTATATAGAAAATGACTTTTTTTAACAGTTGAAAAACACCGGTCCCCACAGTGATCCATCTGCTCAAGGCAATTTTACTATAGAAAAGCAAAAGCTGCTGTCTGCTTTGTTGCTTTTGTCTCTGTTACGCCTAATCGTCCTCATCCATCTTCCTGACGTTAAGACAGGAAATTAATTATGAAGCCAACTTCCTGTTTAATGAATCAGCACACACACAAACACATGCATGCATCGTGAGCGAGGAAGAGGCAAAAATCGTAACAACTGTGCATCCGTCCACGTGCCCGGCACGTTAATGCACGGTTCAGCGCATCCACTACATTCTGCTTCAAAACCCATTTAGTCGCATTGTGGTGAAGCTTTTATGTGCAACAGGAGGGCACGAGGTGGAGGATTTGTTGGGACACATGGGCTGACACATGGAGGCATAAGACAAGGCAAAGCAAGACAGCAGACATATGGACACAGAAAGGGGATGGAGAGGAAGACAGACACAGAGCGTTACATAACACATCAAACTATGAATAATGTAATAATCTCTGTTTACTGTTTTCTATGAATAATGCACCATGTGCGTCTTTGTAAGTTTCTATGTGTGTGTTTTCTGAGTGGATGTGTGCGCTTCCACGAGTGGTGTCCATGTGAGTTGGATATTTGGTGGGCATGTGTTTAAGTGTGTGTCTCTCTGTGTGTTTGCATATGAGAGATCAAACAAACCCAGACAGACATGGGTGAAGCATGGTTCTTAGGATTCGCTTTGAACCGGCAAAGTAAAAAGAGAGTGAGAGGCAGGACGAGCAAGAAACGAAGGCAGAGGAGGGGGAGAGAGAAAGAGGGAGAGAGGTGAATCAAAGTGCTGGCCTTCACTTTCCATGTTTCATTTTCCCACCCTGTGATCTCTCTCATCACTTGTTCAAACTCCTCCACATCATGAATGATGAAGACTCCCTCATTTCTATGGGACGAATTTCATGTCATTTTTCAAAACTGAAAAAAAAAAAGTAAAAAATAAAAAACTTTGAAATGTTGACACAGTGTTTGAAAGATTGAAATCTGATGAATAAAACATATTTTCAGTGTTATGACAGGCTGAAAATATAGTTTTGTGTATGTGTGTGTTTTCCACACTGCAGCCCTGTGTCTATAGTTTTTTTCCCCTGACACATTTTCACAGTTTTGGTTGAAGCCTGTTTACTTCGTTTCCAGGTTTGAAACCTTGTAATTGAAGATCAGAAATCTGCTGTGCATACTGGATACTGGGGAAGTGGTTGCGAAACATTTAAAGTTGAGTTTCAAATCTTTAAAATCTCTGTTTTGAACATTTGTGGATGTACATTTGCAAACACTTCTCCCAGATCTGAGTTTACAAAATCCACCTTTCAGAGCTCTGCCCACTTGTAACATGCAATAGACAACGTATTTGAAGTTAACAAACTTTTTTAAAGCAGAAGTAAGCGATATTTTTGTGTTAATATAAGTCTTAAATAGTTATATCTTCCGACAGCAATCACTTACATAGAGTGTTTGGACCGAAACACGGGTCTGTCTGTCACTCTGCTCTGCTCTGAGCCGAGGAGAAAACTTTTCTCGTATCCTACAAGTTTTATCCAATGAGGAGAGAGAACGGCATGAAGGGCTGTGTGTGCAGGGAGGAGGACCAATAGATCCATGACGAGGGCGGGGGCTGCTAACTCCATCGGCTGACAAGACGTTATGGTGCGTTCAAGGCAAATCGTAACTCATGTTTTTCCGACCTGTGAAGTCGTACCAGTTCGATCTGGTACGAGTTCACGGGAAAAAGTAGCAAGTTGGCTACACTGAACTGCTCAACAACTCCAGATTTTATTCGACATCCACACCTTAGGGAGCTAGGCTACGTCTTCTGGACGGATTCAGCTCGTAGCCTCCAGCCACAATGCCACAAATCACTTGATTTGCAAACTTGGAACCGTGTGGGCAGATCTCTTAAAGAAGGGTGTCTCAGCTCTGAAAGAAAAGTTTGCAACATTGGTTGTACAAATGTACATCTGCAAAAGTTCAATATAAAGATTCACCCTTTTGTAACTCAACTTGAAATGCTTGAGAAACTTTTTTCCCAACAGTTTTCAAATCACCATTTACAAGGTTTCAAACTGGAGAAACAAAGTACTTGCATCAGGAGAACTGTGGCAGTTTTTCAACTCAACAAAATGTGTTGGAGAAACGCTGTGAAAAGAGTGCTGCAGTTGTGAAGAAGGGAACTCAAATACAAAATAATGTTCACAGAGATCTGAAATGATCAATCCATCAATACAAGAAAGCCTTTAAAACTAAGTTTTCGACATTGAAGAATCCATATTTTCTTTGCACCAAGCATCCAACTCTCAAAACCTTTTTTTATTATTATTTTTTTTTTTAGATTTTTCACGAATTGTTCATGTCCAGCTGCTTCTGTACCATCTTCCTCTTTATCTTTACTATCCATTAATCAAGACTGCAGGGCAATGTTGAGACTGTTGTTTATTTGCATAAAGGAAACAACACTGACAGCCCCTGGAACATATAAGCCTCTCGGCACAAGCCAAATATCACATAATTACAACTGGAACTGAAGCTAACATGGTTTTCTTAGTTTTCTTTGCTGTTCCAAATAAAGTCAGCATAAGCAACATCTCGCAAAATACATCCAACCCAAATTGCAGTGTCAGGGCTTTGGTCTGTTCAATAAAGCAGATATTTCTATCCTGGGTCATTCAACTGTAAAACTGGAAATGGGTCAAACATTCACTGACTGATATTTAAAATTGGCGCAAAGAGAATCGATCATCCAGTGGACAACAGGGTCACACATGTTTTGTTAGGTTTTTGACAGTTAAGATTTTCCTGCCTGCCAATTAAGATTTGAATTCTACAACTGAGCAACATTTACACTGATGTTTTACTATTGACGGTGTAGATCTGCGCATCTCAGATTGTTGTGTGAGGTCAGACAACAGATTCTCTGAGATGTCGGGGTAGATCTTTTTCTCCGACTTTCCCGAGTGGGAGTTCCGACATGAGGTGGCATTCAACTGCACTTTTTCAAGTAGGCTAGTAGGTCGGAAAAAAATCTGAGTTCCAAGTTGTCTTGAACGCAGCATTAGCTACAACCTCCATCTTGTCAAATCAAAGATGGCTGAAGCTCTTTTATAGCCACAATCACTGCCACCTGCTCCCGGCATAGCCCCTTTAATGGATGAATTCAGGCAGACTGGACATTTTTCACAGAATATGACAATAATAACACAAATTGTTTACTCCATTAGTGCTACTCTCCTCCTATGCTTGATATGAAACTATAGCAACCACACTTCCTGCTTTCTACAGAGCACTTTCAACAGCACTAATACATCCTATGACAAAATTAGCACTTCCAAATATACTTGGCATTTACAGTTTATTATTTTACAGCTCTATTTCCAACACATTAATTAACACATAATAAAAATGACTGTGGCAACTGTAGTAACAGATTCTCTAATTTATCAGAAACACATGCAGCTCTGTTATTAAGTCTGATCTCAACTCATCACAAACAAATGCTCACACACATAGGCCTATATACACAAAGCTTAGGACTGCTCATGCATACGTACATAGATATGGAAGAGCACACATGCTCCTCCACCCACACATGCGGTAACAGATGTACAAAAACACACAAGAGAGATGAGCGATGCTCGTCCATCTGGACCACAGACGACAGTGTGTCATGATAATCACAGGAGGATGACACGGACACAGACTGACACAACTACAGTGGAGCAGGAGAGGACAAAAGGGAGGAGGCTGACTGGGAGCAAGGTGAGAGAGCAGAGCGTCTCGGCATGAGCAGTCTCCTCGCTCAGTCCAGAGGGATGTTTTATTCTAACTCTCGGCTCATTCCACACAGCAGGTGCACAAACGCACTCTCAGTTTTCCAATTTTTTTCCCCCTGCGTCCTTGTTCTATCATTTCTTCTTTTTTTTTTCTTACTGCTGACCTCCCTTGTTTCTGTTTTTGCTCAGGAGCCTGGGCTGAGCTGAAAGGGGAGAAAATAGACATCTCCAGAGCTTGTCTCTTTCGCTCCACTGTGCTGAAAAATAGAAAGAAATAGACATCAGGATCACTCTGCGCTGTCATCGTTCAGCTTTTACGCTCATGAAGGCTACCGCTGAAGGTCTCACAGTGTGCAGTGTTTTTATAGAGGTTGTAATGATGAGCAAGTGAGTGCTTTAGCTCTGCTACCTGCTCGGTCAAAATCGGGACAAAGGGAGAGGAAAACACCCACACATGCACACATACACATGAAGCCAACACAACCAATATGACCTTTATTTGCCCTGACAATAGAAGTGTGGATTGCAGATGGGGGCATTTTTCACGGTGCATGAGCACACAAACCAACCAAACACACACGCACACACACACACACACACACACGCTGGGTTTGCTCTCAGTAGGAGGCCTGGTGGTCAAATACATCCAGCTGAGGAAGTCACCCCACCACCATATGTCACCCACCCCCCCAGTCCCCCCAGTCCCCATTAGTCACCCAACCTTTTTCCTTTCCCCACCCGCCCAACAGCCTGAAAAAAACCAAACCACCCCTCGCCCCTCAGTCGCCAACACCACCTCTAACCACACTGGCTTCATAACTCTCCAACAATGGTGTGGTGACATCATCTCTGTGCAACCTGACACCGCGCTGCAGCGTGACTACACTGTGCATAAGTAACCAGAGAGGCCCACTGTCTACGACACTGAAACCCAAAACGGGAGTCAACCTATGACTCAACTGCTCTTTACTCATTGTTGGTGCTGAGTGAACCAGAAATATAGTAAACGACTCCTCTGTCTTTGCTCATATTAAGCATATGGACCATTAACTATGAATAATCATATAAAACTCGGAGCAGGTTCGGATTTTAATGTTCCTTATGTTGCAAAGCAAATATGAACATCACCATGTTAGCACTGTCATTAAAGCACAGCCTAGCTGAGCTGCATGAGAAATCTTCAACTCATGCAGCAACAGTTAAATGCAGGCAGTCACCATCTATATGCATTCTGCAGTGTTTTAGGATTTTGAACCATATTGAAATTAGTTTTAGTCTAAATACGACAAAGAATTGCTTTCAAATGTTACTGTATTACAGACAGTAGCTGCAACCTTTAACAGGACTTAACATCTTATTACATCATCGTTACAGTAACAAGAAGGCGGAGAGTTCAGATGTGGTCCTATTGATCTGGAAAATATGTACTTTTCAGTTTAAAAACTGAATTAGGTGACGTGCTGCTTGTATAATTTCTAATTTCTGATTTAAGACCTATACCTCAAAAAGAAAGAAAGAACAAGGGACATACTGGCTGTAGATCATAAGCAGATCCATATTCTCCATGATTTCACAGAGGGTCCTCTCCTCATAGAAACAGATTCAGCGAGCTGATTCAGAGCACTGTGAAGAGTAAGCATTTAGAAGAAGAGGGCAGAGTGGAGCTGGAGTGGCGCACTTGCTTTCTTCTCTCGTTTTTTGTGCCATTTATGACCATAATTCATTGCAATATCACTATGGAAACTGAGAGGCCATAATCAGCGTGTAGCATCCAAAGTGGTGCCTGAACAAAAAGGAAATTATGAAAGTAAAGGTTGGAAAAACACAGATGACTTCAATGCAAAATGAGTTGTGATGGGGAAAGAAATACAAGTGATGATTCTGTATTGTTCATAGTGAGAAATTGGATAAATTAAGTATTGAATTTAAGTGCAATTTAGGACCCTTAAAAATTTGAGAGTTATTATCCTAGAGACAATAGATAAGAGGCAATCAGTCATCCCTAATGAGGGCGTGATTGGAAGCACTTTAATAAAGGCTAAAGCAGCTTTGTGAGCATAAATGTCTTTTCATTGGCTGAGGCTGTGAGTCGCTTTGTGTACAGCTTTTACAGCGCTGTGTATTGTGGAGACCAAACCTGTCAGTAATAGGATACACACACACACACACACACAAACATGCACACATTTAAACACTGGCTTCACAGCTACATTCACGCCTTTCAGAGGGTAGGAAGCTTTTTTCATCATGTGGTGTGAGGACTTTAATGGGGTCTAAACTCAGTGTGTATAAATTTTCTTGGCTTTAGGATTGACTCGTTATTTACTGTCTTATATACTGGCAATATAAATGAAACTGAATACATAAAGAGATAATTTGCTGTGACAGGATACAGCATTTAGTAAATTCTATCGTCATTAGATTTGTATTGTAAAAGAGGGGGAAAAACCTCACTAGGTTGAGTAAGTAGTTACATTTTGACATTCAGATATTCAGTTTGGTTCATCTTGAGCAACATTTCATCACCATATTGGTTGTGTAGTACATACTCATATTCAGGACTGTCAACCTAATGATCTGATGTCAAAGTCTGGCAAGGAGTGCAACTTGACAGTAGAGAGGAAATAACACATCCGAGGAAGAGACTTTCTTTTAAATCAATACCTTTCATTTCCACTTCATCTGGACAAGGGTTGAACAGTTAATTAAGATATTGCTGAAACTTGAATATGGCCAAGTGCAATATGTAACACTGTCAATGAAGGTCAAATTTATAGGTGAGGGGTTGTTTTATCCACATGTAAGAGAAAATTATTGTTTCATATTTTTTCAGTGAAACTGCAATGCAAAAATAACCACTGCCTCTTTTATCATGACATATAACAATATCTGTCAAAATGTACAACATGAGTTCTTTTGCATATTTTCGAGCCGAATCTGCACTTCCTCCCATTGCATTTCACTATGGAACATGGATATAGTTGTTATGGCCTGTTTCAAGCCATGTCTGCAGCAAAGCTCTGGAGATGCCTCTGTTTGTCTTTCTGTCAGTCCAGACCACATCAACAACATGACACAGTGTTCATCATTATTTCAATCAATCCACATGGTCCCCCTCACTCTTCCTCTTTCTCTGCTTAGAGGTGTTGTCACATTACAACAACTAAACAACAGCTCTTTTGTTCCACAATAGTGTTGTGTTGTGAGTGCCTACAATATGTTGCCAACAATATTTCACTGTGTTTCATTGACTTCTTGTAACAGAGTGGGTTGTTGATATTTTGTCCAGCAAGAACATATTCAGAAGCTCCAACCTTTTTTTTCCTTTTTTTTCCCAGCCACCCTGTTAATTCAAGCTGTGGTGTGAACCTCCTGAAATTAAAGCCGAGACTTGGCACTTTAATGTAGCATCCATTATTTTATTGCAAATTGAATGTACTAGAGCACAAAGCCTGAAGAAGAAAAAGGTTGTGTAACTGTGTGTTTATAGAGTCCTTTCCAGGGTGGGTTGAAATGAAGATACATGGTTCAGGTGTGTGGTTACAACTGTGTTATATATGTTACGGAGTATAAATGCGGAAAACAAGAAATCCATTTAGCACAGGAAATGAAGCCGTCTACCTCTGGGAGACATCCAAATACAAATGTGTCTGTGGAAGAGATTGAGATACAGATAATGATAGCAGCTCTGGATAAAGCCCAACATCTGCTATCATTCTCCTTGAAGGTACAAATAACTAGATATCAGCTTTATCTTTTTTTAATACCAATGGTAATGACCACACCCAAACTGGCAACCCAGGTCCACAGTGGGAAACCACACAACCATTCAACTTCACCTTCTCAGATGAGTGGGCAGAGTGATGAAATATGGACAGACGCCCCCTCACCTTGGTGAGCAGATCGGTACCACAGCGGGACAGACTGATGTCCAACGACCCCTGGGGAGATGTGAGGGCATGTGTGTGTGTGTGTGTGTGTGAGTGTGTATTCAGCAGCAGGACAGACTGGCAGCCTTCTTTAGAGAGAGGAGAGGGTAGAAAGAGGCAAGACGAAGGTAAGAGTGGGTGAGGGACTGAAGCAGTGAAGAGACACCTACGAGAGGAAAAGAGAGATGGATGATGGGAGGAAGATCCTGAAGGATGATGGTGGTGGTGGGTGGAGGGGTGGGGGCCATGATGAGGCAGAGGCTTAGGTGGAGAAAGAAGCAGAGGATGACAGAATTAAGGCACCGGGTGAAAGTGAGAGGGAGAGAGATGAAAGGGAGATGAAAGCGAACCTGTCCTGTAGGGAAAAAGGGTGAAGAAGATGGTGGATGGGGGGGGGGGGGGGGGGGTATAAGAGCCGTGCAGAAGACTACGACTCCTCCCCGTCATCTATGGTTTTGTCTGAGTTGAGAAAATCATCAGTGAAAAAAACTCTTTGTTGAATTATATATCCAGACACCAGCCGGGCGTCACACACACTCAGTTTACCCACGTTTTATAAAGCTGAAGTGAATCATTGATGATTTAAATTATACAAATCACACTGAGGCGCAGCAGGAGCAGGGGTCTTTTAAGGACACACAAACATGAAGAGATGTGTCTGTGTGTTAATCAATTATTTTGTCCCTTGTAATAAGAAATACACATCTACACACACACACGTATGAACACACTCATCCATCTGGTGATATCACACAACCTTTTGGTCTTCATAGCCTTTGTGACCAAATGTCATCATTCCTGCCTCCTGAGTGTGTGTGTGTGTCTGTGGTGTTGCTGCTACAACATTATTATGTGTCTCTATTGTTCACCCTCAAGACACACACACACACACACACACACAGCACAAAGCAGAGAGTGCTGCCCTTCGCCCGTTAGATTAAAGACATAATTATAGTCTGTCTGGGTTTTCTATTGACCATACTGTACAACATGTGACATCGATGGTTTGCTCATTCAGTTGCTTTATTGGTGAAGTGTTTATCATATCTACATGTATCTCATGTCTGAGTCTATAGAGCCGCTGACATTGAAACCGTAGTGTAAGATCAGTTCTACTGCAACCAGCATCCTGTTGGATCGGCAGTCGGCTTCTCTCACTGCGCTGTAGGACGGAGTGGTTCAGGGGATCCGTTGTCCCCGGGGCAATAAGACTGTTCAACTCCCCCACCCTCCTGAACTGAATTTAATTTCATTCAGGCACACATGTTCCCACACACACAGTCATCCTCATACATCCACGCATGCACGTGTAGGCTACATGTATGTGCACACACATGCACACTCACTATAATGGCTATACAGTCTGCAATTTTAAAAATCATTTTTAATTAATTTTAAACTCTTCACTTTAATTCATTTTAACTTATTTCATGGTATGTCCTTTTGCTGTCTATGCTCTATGTTAGTTTGTGCTCATTTGGATGACTTGGAAGTGTGGCTGTTATCTGTTTTTTTGTGATGAGCTCCCTGATTTGAATTTCCCTGCAAGGGATGAATAAAGTTGTATTCTACTATACTCTCTTTACTCTATAATATCCAGGTCAGTGGTTTTTAAACATTTTCCAACTTGAAAAATCTAAACTGTGGCCAATCTATACGTCTTCTCAGAGCTTCTTCTCGTAACTGGAAAAGCAGGGAGATGCCAATTCTTATTTTTTCTTTGATAGGAGATCACTTGTTGATTCACCACTCGTATCTCGACTCCCTTCTCTTTTAAATGGTCGACGGACTGCATTACACTCATTTTCCTAGTATAATGAAAGCACTGAACTGTACAAGTTATTATTATTATTATTATTATAACCTTTATTTATTCTCGAGAGACATTACGTTCAGAATTTCACATACACATTCAAACAGCACTTGATATATACACAATACAACATTTTATCACACACGCACACACTCACACATACACACTCATCATGACAGGGAAATCGGGGGACTCAGTGTCCTGCTCAAGGACACTTCGACATATGGACTAGAGGAGCAGGGGATTGAACCGCTGTCCCTCTGATTAAAGGATGAACCACTCTAGCCTCTTTGCTATTTTGTCTTAGTGACTGTACACATTTTTTTTTTTTTTAAGTATATTTTTTGGCTTTTTGCCTTTATTTGATAGCACAGTGAGATAGACAGGAAAGGGGGAGGCAGAGAGAGGGGGAATGACATGCAGGAAAGGTCTGCCCGACGCGGGACTCGAACCGGGGACGCCTGCGTTGAGGACTGTAGCCTCTACATGGGGCGGCCGCCTTAAACACTGCGCCACGCACCGCCCCTGTGACTGTACACATTAGGTTTATGGAATAACTGATAGTGCATCGCAACTGACACAACACTCTACGTATTTGATCTCTTCACGTCATTCACATCACGCTCCCTTGTTATACCTATGTGCAACTGTGACCATGTTACACACGCTCACATTTGCATGTGTGATAGTGCTTGTGTGACTAATGTTTTTTTGATTGGTAGTGATTAACAAGCAAAGCAAGCGTGGCATCTGTGATCATACTGTTCCTGGAGCCAACCACCTCCTACCACACTGGCAGGAGTCCCTCCACTGTAGCTTGTAATGAGGAAGCGCTGCGGCAATTAAAAACGCACACACACTGATGGTGTGTTCAATGAGGGCGGATTGGTTCATCCATTGCTCTATTCTAACCAATTATGGACAGTGTGAAAGGCTGTGATTGCATCTGTTTGCAGGTGCACGACTCAGTCCATGCCATGGTCACTGTTAGTTGCTGCAGGTAAAATATTGCATGTTATTAACATGCATGGTGTATAATTTTGATAAACTAATAAGGTAAATGGGGTAGGAAACATATCAAATAGGGCTCCAGACTAACTTGGAGCACAGTGGCCCCTAACTTAAAATTTTTGGAGCGCAAGCAGAAAACTTAGGGGGCACACCGTAAATCAACTTGCAAAGCAAATTTTCACATTTTCCTTTTCATTCATGATCCTCACACACATTGACCTGCCACCTAACAGATTCTAGATTCCCTGAGTTGCCCCTTCCACCCAGGGTTTTAAAATCAGTTCAGAAATAAAATTTGTAATCTATCTAAACTTTGTAATCTATTCACATATTATTGTCTTTATCTCAGTTCCAATATTGTATGTCATATGTTTGAAATTATTATAGGCCTACTAAATCACATTAACAATGGAAGTGTGATTCATCTTTTGTGATGAAGTTAGATTTTATGTTTTTTTTTAAATCCACCACTATCAAGACTTGTTTGCCATAAATCATGCTTATCTTAGAGACAATGAAATGAGACAGTATTTTCATGCTCTTGTTAAACCCATGGTCTAATGCACCGTGAGGCTGAGTAGAATCAAGTTTGCCAACCACAAACTTCTCTTGTAGCAACTTCAGCACAGACAGCAAGATAACAAAATACTGCTGTCTTTATAGCCAAGAGCCACTCATAGTCACAAATAGGCTACTATAATGCTCAGAACAACACCATACTTTGTCAACAGTACAAATAGGGTCTCAGCACATAAAACGAGGCATCAAACACCTGCTAGCTTTGCCTGGTCTCTATTGAAAAGAGACTAAAACAGAACTCATTCTGATGCATTCGGTAATCGACCTGTTAGGGCTTCCGCATTGGTAGAAAGCGGCTGGAGGAGAGTGGGACAGTTTGGCGGGTGAGCAAGCCGTTCTCCCTGTAGCTCTGTTCCTGGTCAGTCTCCATGTACACTTCATTTCCCATTGGCTACAAAGACAGCAGTATTTTGCTGTCTGGCTGTTTGCGGTCAGCAAACTTGATCCTTCGAGGGGGTGTTCTACTAAGTCTCAGCGTTAGACCATGGGTTAAACTTACGCCGGAATATCCCTTTCAGTGATATTACTGACTCCCCTCTTGACCTACAACACACATCTGCATGCCAAACTTGGAATGCATGCGTGTTGTCCATCTCTGTCCACTAGTTGCCTAAAAAAGTGTCTCTTTTCAAGATTGGTCATATTCACAATCATTTTAAACTGCAGCTGGGTGTGTTAAATCCACACAAAGGAGAGATTTGGGGAATTTGCTTTTATTTTATTATTAAATATTACTACTGTTTTATTTATCTGAAACAGCTGTATAATATTCTTCACATGTGGGTTAGGGATGTTCAACTTTTGACATAAAATCAATATTCAAATCAAAAATAGCCTTCTGATATCTTTAAATCTCACTTATTTGTAACAGGGAACATTTTAGCTTGACAAAAAGAACAATTTGATTTATCTTGTAATATATATTGTTATCGGCTGATATGAAAAATATTGTCATAGGATTTTTCTCATATCGACCAGTCCTATGTACAGTAGCTGATTTAGCATTGGACATCATTGGGACAAAACATTGTACTAGATGTTAATTTCCTTATGCATTCATCAGTAACCAGTGTTGTTGTCAAACTAAACATTTAGAAAGTTAAACATAAATTTGACACATTACAAAATATTTTTTTTGGCATTTGATTAGAACACTTTATTGAATCCAAGTGAACTGTGGGAAGAAACTGGCCACCTCACTGTTTTCCTTCAGATGAATACCTCGTAGTAGTCTTCATTGTTATTGTCTTCATCTTGGGCTTTCTGGACGTCGGTGAGTTTGTGGTATCATCAGACAAAAACACAAAATTGAGGGAGGCGGTGGCATGAATCTATCCTAATTACCAAATCCTCATTACTGCCATTGAAACAGTGACAGTTGTGGTGAGCAGGAGTATTGGCCAATGTTCTTCTAAAAAGCAGTTGATCTTACTCTTGACACTGCTGTGTCGGGGAGTTTTCACGGCGCGTGTGAAATAACCTGTTATTAACTTAACATCTACAAGGTTCTGGGACATCATGCAGTGTAGGATTGCGCGTGCACTGCCCAAGTCTTCAAGTAGCTGCTCATACACAGCTTCATCAAGGTCGTTCAAGAAGTCTTGTGATACTTCAAAGTCCATGTTCTCAACCTCTTCCCATACTTTGGCCATTAAACGTTCTACAATGACAGTGTTTAGATTTAGGCCTAATTGTAACTTTGCCCTCTTGGACGTCTGGCCAACAACGAGCGACACTAATATCCTGACAGCATTTTTCTTTCTTTCCTGCTCTTCCTGTGCAGTGTATCTCTGTGATCCTGAACCATCCATTGTGCTAATAGACCTGTACAGAGAAACTCTTAAACTGTTTAATACACTCAGTCAAACTGAAGTACAGTGCAGACTCACTGGCTGTGTGACGAGCTTCTCTCTGACTTGAAGGGCAGGTTACCTATGACATCACAGATCACAATCACAGTTGTTCTCTGGGTTTTTGTGTCAGAGTGATGTCATCAATGACAGTCAGAGCCATCACTCTGATGTCATCACCCTCAGTGATGTCATCAAAGAAAAAAAGAAATGTTGAGACATCAAAACCCAGAAAACAACTGTGATGTCATTGATGACCAGTGTTGGGCACTTTACTTTTAAAAGGTAATTAGTTATAGTTACTTACCAAAAAGTAACTAAGTTACTACATGGTAAAAGTAACTTATTACCAGGTAAGGTAAGGTTTTTATAAAATGCTCAAATAGATCAAATTACTTGGACTCGCCCCCCTAACCACATAATCCTTACCCCCTTTTATCTGGAACTAACCAACTCACTCAGTACTACGAAGGTACGAAGGAGTATTAGGGCCAACCAAAAAAAAAAAAAAAAGTCAGCCAAAAAAAAAAAAATCGGGGAAAAGGGGGAAAAAGCAGGCAAAAAAAAAAAATTGGCCCAAGAAAAAAAAAAAAACAGCCAAAAAGAAAAAAAATCCGGCACAAAAAAAAAATCCAGGCGAAAAAAAAAAAAATCCAGCACCAAAAAAAAAAAAAATCCAGGCGAAAAAAAAAAAAAATCCAGCACAAAAAAAAAAAAAAAACAGGCGAAAAAAAAAATAAAAATGCAGAGGCTTGACCACGTAGCTTACCACAACAAAGCGACAAGCGACTGACTGCTCTATGACAGCAGCAGAGTGACAGACAGGCTATCTGCAGCGCCATAAAAGTGAACAATAAAGCCGATTAACTTTGACTCAATGCCGGAGTATGACAATGAAAACAAGAAAACTTAAGCGGTAGGCCAGAATCGACCAACCCCTGCTGCTAACGTACAGCAATCAGCAATGCATGTTCTTCATTGCTGTCCCCCATATCTATGGCTGCCCCCCACACAAACACACACACACAATCATTTATAAGTTACATAGAGACGTTATATGAGCTAACGTTTAGCGTGACTAAACGTTAACTGGAGACACCTCCGTGACTAGACCACCGTGATCCAGGTCTCTGCCTCCTCCTGTAGTATTTACAAATACAAATACTATTCAGGATAGGCCTATCTCCTCTCCTCCTCTCCTGTAGTACTTGTAGTATTTACAAATACTACTACAAGAGCCTGTCTGTCACTCTGCTGCTGTCATAGAGCAGTCGGTCGCTTGTCGCTTTGTTGTGGTACGTGGTCAAGCCTCTGCATTTTTTTTTTTTTTCGCCTGTTTTTTTTTTTTTTTTTGTGCTGGATTTTTTTTTTTTGCCTGGTTTTTTTTTTTTTTTGGTGCTGGATTTTTTTTTTTTTCGCCTGGCTTTTTTTTTTTGTGCCGGATTTTTTTTCTTTTTGGCTGATTTTTTTTTTTTCTTGGGCCGATTTTTTTTTTTGCCTGCTTTTTCCCCCTTTTCCCCGATTTTTTTTTTTTTGGCTGGCTTTTTTTTTTTTCTTTGGTTGGCCCTAATACTCCTTCGTACAGTACTCCTCCACACAGACAAGCTCCGCAACACGCTGTATCACTCCACCTATCAGCTGCTTGGATCAGTGGCGTATGGAAGAGGCGGAATGATGCAACATGTCGCACAGCCTGGAATACTCAGCGACAGTGGCGGAGCCAGAACGTGGCTAATGGGTAGGCCTGGAAAAATCAGGATGGGCCAGATTATTTATGGCACTAGAACTGCCATCCCCCCCCGGCCCACCCGTAGCTCCGCCCCTGCTCAGCGAGTTGGTTGGTTCCAAATAAACGTCTTTTTCCGACTAGTTGATGGACTGAAAAAAAATGTGTATAAGGCATACTTAGACGGGTGTTGTTGGTGGTTCTTCTTCTTAATGGGTGTATTGTTTTGTGACGTAAGGTCGCATTTTATTGTCAGTAATGGTAAAGGTATTATAACGGGGAAAGAGTAACTTTTTTGATTGCTCAGTGACTGGACTGATGAGTTTTGTTTTATTTTACTGGACCATGCCAACGGTGAGAGTGACAAAGTGACACCTGTGTATGTGTGTGACTATCACAGTCTCTCAGTTGGCTCTTCTTGAGGTGAAGGGTTGTACAGATGACTGCACTAATGGTATTGATGACACGTATAGATATAAATAAGTAGAAAAGTTGCTTCTGTGTGCCTCTTGCTACAGTGGGTACTAGTTTCATTTGGACGTTTCCCTCACGGAAAGCGTGATTCACGCATTGCGTGAAATTGTAGGTCACATTGTAGCCACTAGGTGGAAGCATCGTACTGAGATGCAGCTCAAAAGATTTTGGGATAATTCCACGTTTGACCACAACGTAGCTGCAATGGAGAGTGGCGCTGTTCATAGGCCATAGGCTACTTCATTTGCAGCTGTGGTCGAGAGAGCTAGAGAGTGAATGAAGAGAGGGACCGCTACGCCGGTCAATCAGATCAATGTTGTTGTTTTTTATTGTATCACAGTGGTTACAGTAGCCTACGTTCAACAGCCGACGATCGCTCGCTGTTCACTGCTCCGTGCTGCTGTCTTATGGAGGCGTCCTGCTGCTCACAGATGCCACCTGGCGGTTGTTTGGGCACATTGCAGCTTCTGGTGAAAACACAATTACTCTGCCACAAAAAATCTCGCGTGAAATCGTCCAAATGAAACTAGTACCCACTGTATAGTGTTATTAATAATTGCTTTTTGCTGTTGTGAATATCAGAATATATTCAACACACCTGGGAGCTTTTGAACTACTGCTCCCTTGTGTCTTCGAAGGTATCCAGGTATTTATTTCACAGTCACACTGGTTGAATTTTTGGCTAAAAAGTTACTGAATCGATTTCAAGTCACTGAATCGTATCAGATCGTATCGTGCTAAATGAACGAGATTGTCCTTGAAACATATCGGCAACTACGAATTGTGATTACAAATGGAATCGTTGTTAATTTGAATCGTTACACCCCTAGTAGCTACATAGTGTATGTGTCTCTGTGTAAGAGTTTCTGTGTGTGTGTGTCTGGGTGTGTTATATCTACACAAAG
Organism: Trachurus trachurus; assembly: GCF_905171665.1. Classification (NCBI taxonomy): domain Eukaryota; kingdom Metazoa; phylum Chordata; class Actinopteri; order Carangiformes; family Carangidae; genus Trachurus; species Trachurus trachurus. The sequence goes on along the minus strand of NC_139904.1, from coordinate 21,721,217 downwards.
GAGAGACCGTGAGAATTTGCTGTATATTATAATACCAATTTTATTTTATTACTATAGTATTATTAAAGCAGAAGTAAGTGGTCCGGTCGTTTTCGCTAATGCTGCGTTCCAGGCAGGCTTTTGAAATCGTAAATTACAGCTTCAAGTCACAACTTACGACTTTGTAGCGTTCCAGGCAACCCACTCGTGTTTTTCCGACCTGTTTTACCGGTGAAAGTCACTATAACGGCCACTCGTAACTTCCGACCGGTGAACTCGTACCAGATCAAACTGGTACGACTTCACGGTCGGAAAAATACAAGTTTTTTTTTTGATTAGAACACTTTATTGAATCCAACCAAGTAAACTGTGGGAAGAAACCGGAGCCCCCGGAGAAAACCCCATGCCACCTCATTGTTTTCCTAGATGATTTCTGGATGTTGGTGAGTTTGTGGTATCATCAGACAAAAACACAAAATTGAGGCGGTGGCATGAATCTATCCTAATTACAAAAACTTCATTACTGCCATTGAAACTGTCACAGTTGTGGTGAGCAGGAGTATTGGCCAATTAGCTTCTAAAAAGCAGTTGATCTTACTCTTGACACTGCTGTGTCGTGGAGTTTTCACGGCGCGTGTGAAATAACCTGTTATTAACTTAACATCTACAAGGTTCTGGGACATCATGCAGTGTAGGATTGCGCGTGCACTGCCCAAGTCTTCAAGTAGCTGCTCATACACAGCTTCATCAAGGTCGTTCAAGAAGTCTTGTGATACTTCAAAGTCCACGTTCACAACCTCTTCCCATACTTTGGCCATTAAACGTTCTACAATGGCAGTGTTGTTAATGTGGCCTAATTGTAACTTTGCTCTCTTGGATGTCTTGCCAACAACGAGCGACACTAACATCCTGATACCATTTTTCTTTCTTTCCTGCTCTTCCTTTGCAGTGTATCTCTGTGATCCTGAACCATCCATTGTGCTAATAGACCTGTACAGGAAAACTCTTAAACTGTTTAATATACTCAGTCAAACTGAAGTACAGTGCAGACTCACTGGCTGTGTGACGGACAGACATCAAGAAGTGATGTGTTCTGACTTGAAGGGCAGGTTACCTCAGGATGCTGTGATGTCATCAATGACATCACAGATCACAATCACAGAGCAGATCAGATGACTCTGATGTCATCACTCTCAGTGATGTCATCAGTGACATCACTCTAACTTTCTCAAAAGAAAAAGTTTGATTTGGATTGAGTCGAGCCGTTAACCTGAGAGTCGCTGTGACCTGGGCTCGGGCTCAATACTGTACGTGATCTCGTGCGAGTCGGGCTTATGCTTCAGCTCACTTGGGTTGGGGTCGGGTTTGGATTTTCGGGCCCGTCAAGAACTCAAAATAAATATCGTTATCATCCAATATGAAAAAATTATTGTAATATGATTTTTTCCCATATCGCCCATGCAGTTCTATCCACCTTTTTCCGAACGTCAAAAACGTAAGCCTGTTTTGCCAGTTTTGCTCTTCCGGTGGAATTTTATGTTTACGTTTTTTTTTTTTTTCAATGAAAATCTGTAAAGCGCATGGATCATCACACCAGCTTTTAACAGTGGATACCACACAAATTGACATCCGTGTTAAAAGCCAGCGTTAATAGATCCATGCGTTTACCACAACTATGACAACGACTGAAAACCATGGAAACGTAAATGTACAATTCCACCAAACCGGCAAAACCGGCTTCCGGGTTTGACCATTGATGACGTTCGGAAACTTGTGGATACTTCCACCTCTCATTTTGTGGCCTTCACCAGTAAATGGAGTTGTCAGTGAGCAGTATACCACACTAATGGTCATGTATTTACAACTGCATTTGATATGAGAATGGCAATGATTCTTTGTTTAACAAAATTTTAATAAAACATTTTTCCTGAGGTAAGAGAGACCTTGCAGTAATTAACTTCTCGCGTTGGCAGGCCAAACTGTTTCTGTCACACTCAAAAGTTGATGATGGCTGATGACCAAGAAAAGTCAAGAAACAACAGCTGACAAGTTTGGTGATTGTCCAGGTCTCAGTGAAGTTTTCCTCAGCCAGTGCTGCCAATTGTTTTTTTTAAATGGACTATTGGCTGCTTCACTCTATGTTTTATGGAAGAGGTGCTACAATATAAAAAATATTTCACAATGAAAAGTCCAGTACAGAATATGTTACTGTGCAATAAGATATGTATGTCTGCATACATTAAATTTTAAATAAATTATACTTGCTATGTAAAGTCTCCTCATGCAGTTTTACATTTTATTACTTTAATAAAACATCATTATATACACACGACAAGAGTTTATAATAAGTCCCTCTGAGCTGCATTGCATCTTCAGAGCATTTTGTTAAAGGAATAGTTCAACATTTTGCAAATTGGCCCATTGCCATAATCCCTATAGTCATAGCAGTAGGTTTATTACCTTTTGTCGGTGCAAGCTGTTTTAAGAACGGTGGAGCAGAGCCACAAGCTGCTCAGAGCTACACTGTGGAGGCTAATGGGATTTCTTGGTTTCCTCATCAAACTCATCAAATACACAATCCAACAACTCTAAAACGCTTTCATGGACAAGTTGTGACCTGCACATTCACCACGCTATGAGATAATAACGTTACGTTACAAGACAGAGTTGTTTTCGAGTCAAATGCAGAGACTGCTTGCTGAAAAACTGCCCCTGACAGAAACGTGCATCAGTGGTTTTGCATGAATTTACCTCGAAAACAACTCGAGACAGAGTTGTTTTCGAGGTAAATTCATGCAAACTGATGGAAATATACTTTGTTTCTTTTTACTACTAGCAGAACTGGTCGTTAGTTGTTGTATGAATATAATAGTTACAATTGTCACAATTGTCTGGGCCTTATGGGAAAATGATGGACTGTGCTGGAGTCAACAAAGTTATATTTCTCACTACTGTCCAACAAAATCAAATAAGGCAGGGACATGCTGCAGAATATACCAGTGTACCTGTCTGACAGTGTCACAGTAAAGTGCTGCTCTCTGCTCCCCTGGAAGGAAAAACATTTTCAAGCATTTCATTACAGCCGAGGACAATGAAATTGATTTTCTCCCCTTCAGAAAACGTTTAAAGCAGACCTGGATGTAATCTAGTGTTGAATTATAGACTTCAACCAGGTGCAGTTTCCACTAAAGGCTGCACAAAAATGCACACAAATCTGCACTCCTACACACGAAATGGTGGGGTGACGTTACGCTGTACGCACAGAACCTTTTACCCTTTTACCTTTTTCCCCTTTCTTGGCTCAGTTAATGGTCTTATCTAACAGAAAGGCCAGATCCAAACCACTCTGTGTGTGTGTGTGTGTGTGTGTGTGTGTGCGGTTGAGTCTGCTTAGATTGCTCTGATCAATAATGCAGTGAGAGAGAGGGAGAGGAGAAAGAGAGCATCATCTCTGATTCAGATGGCTCACGAGGATACAGTCGAACAAAAGGCAGAAGAGGATAAGGAGAACGAGGACAGTAAAAGAGCGCAGCACGAAGGTGAGAGGACGGAGCAGACACAAAGGAGAGTGTGACGAAGACACACACACAAAATAAAAATGACAGTGTCAACATAATTGGTATTTAAATAGTCAGATTTATGCAGAATATTAATGACACTATTATGTCGACAAAGCAATATTGCATAGTATTACTAGACTGGGACACATACCATATGAAGACACAACCTTGAATTACAACCACAATACAATGTCTGAAATAATGACACCCTCTATAAATGAGGCAGTTACTGTACTTGTTTTTAGTTCATCACTTGACTTATTGTCACTAAATCCAACACGTAGACATGTGTCTGCCTTAAAATCCTCGAAGAAAAGTTAGAATCCATTTATTTTGTTATTCAGCCACCTTGATTGTTGCAGGCAGAAATGCCAACTACTCAAGAGTGACATTTGTCACTGCAGCACAGTGTTGGGTTGTTTGTGAACATGTTATTTGGATATCACAGCGTGTTTAACTTGCACATTGTTTCTATTTATCAGCAAACCAAAGGATTTGTCAAATCTGTCACGCATACACACACACACACACATACACGCACACATACAACTCATATCCAAATTCCTGTTGGATTTCTGTCAACAAGCAGCAAACATACTCTGCGAGGACGGGGACTGAGAGGAACCTGTTTTCTACAGGAAGTGTGTCACAGGAGCTCCGAGCTCTGTCCAGCCTGCCAAGCGAGCAGTTACCATAGACACATTTACACACACAAGTGCTCAAACGCTAGAAACACCTGTGAGTCACCCTTCTCTGTCTGCCTATCACCCTGACCCAGATACGGAGCTACATGAACGAAGGGGGGGGGGGCTGCATCTACACAAAGGGAAAAAGAATCACTATCACTCAGGGTTGTGTTCATAACCACAGTGTCTGGATTTCATTTTCATTCATTTCGTCTGTGCTCGCTGACACTTTTACCTATTTACTGAAGCTGCCTCTTTGTGCTACATTTCAACTTAAGGAGTGAACACACATCTGAGTGTGTCATCTTTTCTTCACGTCAAATCTGCTTTGATGTTCTCCAAAGGCTTCGTTCAAGCAGGTTTCAGCACTGCAGATGGATGCAGGGACACTCCAGGTTTAAGTTCATACAATATATATATGTGTGTATATTGTATATATATTAGTCAAAGGAGGGCTTCCAGAAGCTTGATGACACAGAGGGCTGCGTAGATGATCTACTGTAGCTGGCTAGCAGCCCTAGTCAGCCACCGTGGTGTTGGTGCTGAGGCTTCTTTCTGTTTTCTCTGCTCTAGACCATTTACTCCCTCTGGCATTTCGCTCGCAGAATTGTACATCATTTCAGTCGACAGAGTAATTTAAGGAGTAATTTAAGAGGAACAAAAAGCTCCCCGAACCAGCAGGCTGAGCAATTTGTACATGAAACACGGTTGCCAACTGTCAGCAAGGAACAATAAGATCACACAGTTTTTCATGTGCAGGATTTGTAACACTTTTGAATCACAATTACCTGCAATTATGTTCCCCTACTGTGGGGCAGTTTACACTGGGATTTAAATAAAAGTGTGGAACAATGGTAATAAGAAATGATAATAAGCTCTGTTTCTGACTCTCTTTCTGGTTCCCGAAAGGTCAACAATCTCAAGATAGGTCGTTACTGGTCTTTGTTGATGATTGTTGTAAACCCACTATATATTTGCTACTACAACAGCTGGTGTGTGCTCCAGAGGCGAAGTGTGAGCAGCTTGAAAGCACATCGGCAGTAATGGTGCTCCATCCATACAGGATGTTGTTCAGACACAGTATTGAGTTGTGTATTTGGTAGCCCGGAACAAAATCACTGTAGTTATGTCCATAATAGAGCTGAAGCATGAAAATACATCTTTGTAAAGAGATGGATCAACAACAACACAATTGAGACGTGTGAGGTGAACAACTGAAAAACATGGCTGAACACTCTCTGTGTAAACATGCTGCACGTGTTTGGTTCTGTTTAGATGAACCTGCAGGCCACAGTCATGCGAGCTGAAAGACTGAGAAGACCGTGTGTGTGTTTTAGCAGAAAATCCTACAATCAAACTATTATTAAATTCATAAGTTGATTTTGAAGTTTCAAGAGTTTTATAAATGATCAAGAAAATATCGTCTTTAACATGTGTGACTATATTTCCAACCCACTCTACTTTATTAATTTAGCACATTTTTAAAACATAAACGTTTACCAAAGTGCTACACAGTTATCAACGTACAGAATATAGATGATTATATATAAATATAAATGATTAAACGGATATTTCAACATTTTGGCAAATTCGCCTATTGTCATAATCCCTTTAGTTTTAGGAGTAGGTTAATTACCTTTAATTGTCAGTGCAAGCTGTTTTTAGATCGGCGGGGCAGAGATGCGATTTGCTCAGCTAATGCAATGAAGGCGCACGGTATTTCTACAGTATGTTTCCCTCATCAAACTAAATACACAATCCAACTCCAAAACACTCTTGGACAAGTTGTGACCTGCACAGAAATGATAACGTATAATTATGTAACATCATGATGCATGAAGCTCTAAACTACTCAATTTTGAAATTACTTCGCCGAGCAGCCGTGTCTGGAATGTACATTAGTTTCACACATTTGCCTCGAAAGCAACTCTGTCTCGTAACGTTCCATTTTTATCTCATAGCGTGGTGAATGTGCAGGTCACAACTTCGAGAGCGTTTTGGAGTTGTTGGATTGTGTATTTGATGAGTTTGATGAGGGAAAAGCGGAAATACTGGACTGGGAGCCAGTGGAGGGAAGCAAGGATCGGAGTGATGTGGTCATGTTCACCTGTTACTGTAAGAGATATTAAGTGCATCGCACTAGTCCAAACGTGTAGAAATAAAAGCATGAACCACTCGCTGTATTTATGCATCAGAAATCCATGTATTTTAGTATTTAGTATAATAAAATATACTAAATATAAAAAATATACTAAACACTAATCTGTTCATCTGTTAGTTAATCTGTTAACTATATGAATCTGTTATTTTTTGTCAGTACTTAGTGAGCACCAAAGGGAATATATAAGCTGTCTGACTTTTTCATAAATCAAACTCTGGTGACTAATGGTAGGTCATGTAGCTCAGCAACATGATTGCTGGGTGAAAACCCTCCAATCAATGAATTACCTGTCCTTCGCTGTGACTTCAGGTCTATCACTCCACCTTTATAAGAGTGAATCAGCCTTAAAAAAAAGTGTTTTCCTTGCTGCAGGTTTTTGTACTGCAAGCCCAGTGGAGGAGAGGTCAAAGCACAAACACGGTAACCTTTTTCTGGCTACATCCCACCCTTTCCTCATTCTCCGCTCTGGTCGGTCTCCCACCCTGGTGGCACCTGTGTTGTTCCCACATGCAGCGGATGTGCTTTAAACAGCCAGCTGTGAGATTAGGTTCACGGGGTGATGATTACTGCACAGCCCTGTTTTCTGGTCTCCCTGTTCTCTCTGGCCCCCCCGGGGGTCATGGGTCATCGGTAACCCTCGGCGGTATCATGACACCTCGTTACTCTTCTCCCCCACCCACTGCCTGATCGCCATGTTGTGTTGTCATGGCAACAGCTAGACAGAAAGCTTATCTTGGTGCTGAGAAAATTACATGTAAGCAGCGAACCCCAGGGTGTAGATTCTGCATATTATGTGTGTGTGTGTGTGTGTGTGTGTGTGTGTGTGTGTGTGTGTGTGTGTGTGTGTGTGTGTGTGTGTGTGTGTGTGTGTGTGTGTGTGTGTGTGTGTGTGTGTGTGTGTGTGTGTGTGTGTGTGTGGCATATGGTGTCCGCTGCATGGGGAGGCAGTGGGAGTGGAGAGTTCCTCTCATGCTGTGTGGAGCTCATACACCCCCACAGTGATGGAGGTTTCCCAAATAATGGGTATGAGGCAGAGGGGCAGAGGGGCAGAGGGCGATGGCTGAGCATCAGAAAAATGCATATTCATGGCTAAAAGCCTGAGCAGGGGGCAAAAGAGATTTGGAGAGGTGAAAAATAATCATGATAATGAGCCAGTAAATATCTTCAGCTAGTAAAATATTATATTTTTTTTTACATAATTCAAAAATATTCAAAAACTATGATCTGCCAACATTCACCTCAGTCTCTAGTGTGTCTCTTTTACCATCAGCAAAGCAGCAGGAGTGATTTGTTTTTTTTGTTTTTGTTTTTTTGTTAGTAAAACACAGACATAATCAGTCTGTAATGAATTAATCTGCACTAATTGAGATGCAATACACTTGTAATATTGAAACCAGGTCTTTCCCACACACAAGACATGACAAATTAGAGCAAAGTTCACAGTGAAACAAAACAAACCTGTCTCTTAATGAGCTGTCAGTAAGATTCATCAATAACCACCCGCTCTGAGCTCAGACCCAGAGTTCATAGACCGAGGCACGGACTCAGGACAACGCTATATCTTCAGCTGGTATGAACAGGTCAACATGCATTACACCGTCTGGCTCCACAACTCTGCTCCCATACTGCGTTCCATGACGCTGCATGGCTTTGGTATGCAGGAGTAATCACTGAGTTAGTAAAATGCAGATCGTCTCACTCCCAAACCTGACTGACCATCAGCAAGTTGTTGCATCAGGTACGTATATGTAGATTTCTCTTTTTTTTTTAATTGCTTACACTGTCTGCTGTGTGGAAATATAAAAGGATACTATAATGTGATGAGACAGTGGTTGCAGCGCTGGCTCATTAGTCAGAGCAGGTTGACCACTGATCAGAAGACTGGTGGTTTGATTCCTGACTCCTTCAGTATGAGTACTAAAGTGTCCTTTTACTGAGCCTAGAATTAGTATTATAAGTAAGTTGGAGAGTGATTTTTAAGACTAGAAAACACTAGAAGTTCCACTTTACTATTCACTAAAAAACACACTGTGGAATATCATTTCATGTTGCCCTCATTTCCCTGCCAGAGACACACTTCACTATCTCCTCTGCTTCTGCTGAGGTTGTCTGAAGTGTTGCAGCAGCACCATCGCTGCAGCCAAAGCTACTGTACAGTTCAACACATTCATCACTGTTACCTCATTTACAACCAGTAAGATGATCTGACTTTCTGTTTGTTGGTCCACTGAATCTGTGGCAGGAGCCAAACAACATTTGGTTATTAACAAGAAATCATATTCACTGCTTCATTTGTCATATACTAAACTAAATAACAATGAGTTTTGGACTGTCACGAAGACACAACAAGCAATGTTACTATTTATATGCTTTGAACACATAAATCAGTGTTTTTCAACCTTGGGGTCGGGACCCCACGTGGGGTCGCCTGGAATTCAAATGGGGTCACCTGAAATATCTAGTAATTGATAAAAAATATATATATATTTAATATACTGATAAAAATATTTTTAAACTAATTATTATTCTTTTTAAAATCATAATTAAAAAAAAAAACACACACAATCTGTATTCTATACTTTCACTTTCTTGATTATAAATTGAGTTCAACTAAAATGCTGCATAATAGAAATATCTGAGCTGGCGCATCTTGATTGACGGCCGCGGTCACAGGGTCGCCAGAAATTTGTGATGTCAAAATGGGGTCACGGGCCAAAAAAAGTTGGGAACCACTGGCATAAATCATAATGAATACAATAGTAGTACAGATTGATTAATAATAGAATAAATCATTGCACTGCAGCCTTAAATACTTGTTACCGCATGTAACTGATAAAACTGCTGATCCAGGTTACAAAATAAAGCTCTTGCCATAGTTTTCACTTAGATCATTAAAGAATAAAATAGCCCGGCTTTTCTCTGACCTTGAACACACACATATCATTAACAGCTGAAGATAACGGCACGGTTTTATCACAAACCTCTGCACAGAAGTAGGCCCTCTGCCTACTAAAGTGTTGAGCCTTTGTGTGATTTATTAGACAGAGAAACACACCCACTTAGCGATGGTCAATCACAGATAAGGTGAAGGGAAGAGGAGACAGGCAGACTCACTGGGAAGCTTCAATCCTCTCGGTCTCTGTCACTGAGCTTATTGTGGTTTGTTAGACGCCTCTTTGGTGGTGATGGTCACTGATTGTTGGGGAAGGGAGTTTAAAGGATCAATGTTCATTTACAAGTCTGTAAACACCCATCACCCACACACACACACACACACACACACACACACACACCACTCAGTCTGACGTACATCTAGATGTGAGTCAGACAGAAAGGATAGCTATTCCTGTAAGGGCTATCAACCGTGCTCTATTTCCCCATTGTGGAGATAAAGCCCGCCCACCCAGAATAGTTTGGCCTGCAGATGGAATCACCTGATAGCACCAATGACCTGTCCATCAAACTCTGATGTCCCAGACAGGCCTCTATTGAACCAAAATCGGTCAGACAGAATGAAACCCGGCTGGCAAACAGAGGGGGACTGACTCACTCTTCGGCAACATCTTTCCACCCTCTATCCCTCCCTCTCTCTCTCCTCCTCCTTCTCTCCTTGTTTGTTTTCTTGCATTTTTCATTATTTCATCAAGTGGTTTCATTCAGATTGAAATTCCTGCCTCACGAGGAACATGAGTACAAAGCAGTCCATAAAAATGATAATCAAAATAAACAGAACTAAGCAACAATCAAGCTGCCAGACAGGGATGCACTTTATGAAAAACAAATGCAGAGAAACCTCTGAGAAAATGGGAGTCGAGTTAATTTAAAGTCATTTTTTGCTCCATTTATAAGATGCATAACACAAGTCTCTTGTGTTGCCATGTTGAAAATTTTGGTGTGTAGTTTTTGAATCTGACTCACAGTTTGATCTGGCACCATAAATAATGGATTTTGCAGCAACAGAGTAGTTTGAAACCTCAGGCTCGGTGGATACTCTAAATCTGATGCAATTCATTTCCCCTCTGCAACAGCAACTTTCTGATATAAATCTCCATGGTGACTGTGAAATGTATTGCCTCTAATAAAACACAATGCACTGAAAGAGGCATTGCTCTGTATCTTCAGACTAAGGCAGCGTGTTAAAAGAAAATGTCTCCATGATCAAATCCAGGCATTTTTCTAAACATTAAATGAATCAATCATCATTTTAAATTTTGTTTGCTTTTTACATGAAAAGATCAACACTCTCATCTCATACCTGAACACGAGCAGCCGGTTAGCTTAGCATAATGAAAACGACAAACAGAAATAGACCCACACACAAAACTGGAACTTTTGTATCTGCAGTATTTTTACTGGATAATGATCCCAGTAACATAAATATCTGGTCAATACTGTCACTGTCCTTCCTCCAACATACAGTACATAGGAATAGTGTTCTCTTTGTTATGTAGAATCTGTGACTTTTCACTGCTTATTTCATCATTTTGCCAAACTTAGATGTATCAGCTCGTGGCTGATGTTTTGTATCATCTTGACATAAAAAAAATGTATACACTGTATTAGTATTACATGTTGCTGTTGAACAGAGCTGGCATTAGTCTGCAACCGTCGTTTTCAGGTACCTTTGCAGGTACAAAGCAGTCAAGTACCGAACAACCAATAATGTGCTAGGAAGTTCAGTGGTAGTAGTTTGCTAATCGTGCTTTTAAACAAAACACATAATGTGAATTCAGAGGGGGTTCAGCGGTGTTTGTGAAGCTGTTAGCTAATGTTCGCTCAGGAACCAAAGTGGCCATGAGCATTGTTAGCAGGATCAATTTAGATAATGTCATAACATCAGAGCTAACACAGGCCTCGCTTCCCACCAGTTTGGTGACAGATGTTGGCGGTTAAAGACATGAAGTTGGATGATAAACTTCTAGACTGGTCAGTAAACCGTTGCTCAAGGTAACATTGGCCTAATCTGTAGGCGTACTAACAAGCAACATCAACATTTCTTCTACCTTGTTTCTTCTTTAAACCTGAAATTGTCCTTCTCCTACAGTAGGGTCGACTGACCATTTTCCATGAAATCCATTACAGACGGAGAGCATGAAGGTACAGCGTAATGAGATGTCATTGCATTATGTTAGAGTCAGTGGATTCTACAGTGTTCTGAACTACAGTCCTGACTTTCCTGTCTGCAGACACTTGATGTTGAAATTCCATCACTGGTGATTTCTCAGCTTTAAACTGGGAGGAGAGGCAGACGGAGAAGTCGAGCCTTCAGAGGTAAATAAATATTTTATCATCTCCAATCCTGCACAATTATTTTAACTCAACCCAGCAGCACAGCAGCAACTGCATCCACAGCCAATGCACTTTACTGCTAAATTGAACATTTTCACATTCACGCATGCAGCTTCGCCAAATCACTACAGACTTATCTCAAAGGTCATCGGTGATGTCAATAGCCTCGATAGATAGAAATCTTTCATTAACCTAACATTTCACTACAACCTCCAAGAATATTCAACAGAATGCAAAACTCTAGCATTCATTCAATTTGTCCTTGAACAGGGAGAAGAAATGGGAACAAATAATGCATTGGGATGGTATTGTGTCATTTTAACTCTCTTGGTGTTTGAGCGATACTGACAAAAATATATTAGGCAGTATTATTGCTCTATTTAAAAGCAGCACAGCCTGTTCTGTAATACTTGGAGGCCCCTGGAGTGGGCAAACAAAGTATGAATCATGCTGTTACACTGAGCACAACAAATTGGTGCATTGCATCTTTCTAGAGTGAAACCTCTACTACTGATGTACAGTACAGCCAGTGTTTATTACCAAGGCCAGGGTGAGAAAAGCAACTGAAGGACTAAATAACACCATGAATTGCCAATGTGCTGTATATATTTCATTCACTAGCACTGCGAGTCCAGCAGATCAGTGAGAGTGGGAGGTTCAACACTGTTTTAAAGATGAGAGCAGGCGCACATCACTGTTCCCCCAAAACGTCTGGATTAAATTTACAGTAACACAGAAAAAACACTGGCAGATGTGATTTGCTGCTTTAGACCAGACTGATTCCCACTGAGTTTTAACCCAGACTCTGAAATAATCTCGGGGCAGTTTCCACTCGCAGGTCATGAAATATTCACTTCATATCAGATGAATAATATATCCAGTATTACTCACTTTTACTCAAATGCTGTTCCACTGCTTTATCTCCCTCTCAATCTATTGTCACAACAGGACAAGAAATGAAATGCATCTAATAATATACTCTGCTGACATATGAGTTATATAACCAATAATACTGTCCGGGGACAGATGGGAGAGTTTTTCCATCAAGAGTGTCATCTAACTTAAGCGATTTTGACATATTCTGACATGGCTGCATGTATTCTTGACATGTTTTAAATGAAAACAGTTTTCAAACCAAAGCCGCAGACTATTCCCTGTGAAAATCAATAGAAGTAGATTGATTGTGGTAGAATTTCTTTTCAGCGTTTCTCAATTGAAAATGTTTCATCTTTTACTGTAACTGTGGACACACTTGATAGAAAAACATATGAAAACTTGTCCTCTGCTCCCTATTCTTCCCTCTTCCCTGCTCTACTCTCATTTTCTCTAACACAACCTCTTTCTCATCTGTCAGTCAACACAGCAAGCAACATTTTCCCCTCCCTTCTTTCCCTCACATGTTCGGCCTCCCAAGGTAGGATCCATACAGGTGCCATTGATTTATAGGGAGCAGGGATGGGAGACTCACGTCAGGGAAACCAACCATGGCTTCATCTGACACAAAGCATTTCAATAGACACTGTGAAGAGCTGTGTCTCAGGTTTTGTTTGTTTTGGGAGAAAGAACTGATACATTAGGTGTATTGTAACAGGTGTATGGTTGATTACAATCATGGGTAACTGGTTTTAGAAGGTACAATTATGAAGATTTAATATAGAAAGTTGATATAATGGTCTAGCAAATTATTATTTAATCAAAACTACAAACCTTCTGATGAAGATGAAGATATAGATGAACTGATTCTTAACAAGGGTCAAAGAGTCATCGGAAGAGCCTTAGAGGATAGCTACTTGGTTAAAGGTACAAGCAAGTACTTCCATATAAAACAGCTAATAGGCTCATTTAAAACTCAGTTTTGAATGAGCTGGCTCTGATTCATGCCTCCAGTTAGAGCTGCGCTTAACAATCTTTTATATAGGAGGTGTAACTCTTTGTGAGAATTTCTCTGTAAAAAAAAAAAAAAAAAAAGGAAGGAAGGAAGGAAGGAAGGAAGGAAGGACTTTTTTCAGATTTTTTTTTCATGTCACTCCTTTGTTATCATACATTTATTCTGACATATTTTACTTTAACAATATGAAATCCTGACTCACTAAAGCCAGGATTTGGGGTGTGCCCACACCTCCCCTGCCTCACTGATCCCCTGAGGTACCACACAGGTTATATAACTGGTCCTGTCCTCTGCAGTTCTCTTCATCTCACCCTGTTCCATGTCCTCTCTCTCTCTCTCTCTCTCTCTCTCTCTCTCTCTCTCTCTCTCTCTCTCTCTCTCTCTCTCTCCCTCTCTCTCTCTCTCTCTCTCTCTATGTCCTGTCTCTTTCCAGTTTGTCTTTGTTGGCTCCTTCTCCCACACCAACACACGTATCTTGCATCATCTACTGTAATCACGGATGTGGGGGATGGCGACACTCCATATGGTCCAGTAAGAGTTAAAAAACCTGACAGGTATTTGCCAAAACTGTCTCTCTTCTAATTAACACACTCCTTCTCACTCCTTCCTCTCATCCTTCTACCTCCCTCCCCCACTTCTCCTTCCTCTTTGTAACTCCGCCCTCCTCATTTTTTTGTACTTGTCCATTTCTAAACAATGTAACACATTTATTCCTCAAAAGAGCCTGACAGCATGGCAGGAGTTAGCTATATGACAGCCAATCAAATGGTAATCGCTGTCTCTGAGGAACGTCGCTCTCCTCAGCCCGTCATTTCCTCCTTCTATCAGTCCTTTTATTAAACCAGTCTTTTCTTCTCCTCCAAGGGTACGCTCTCAGACTCCCTTTGTTCGATTTTATTAACACTGTGCAGCAACAGTGGGGTAACAGTACGGGTAATGCAGCCCTCTACTGACAGGCTGAGTGGTTCCTGACAGTCAGGGATGGTGCGAACATCATTGTGCCTCTCAAATTCTGAAATAATTCACAACTTCCCAACAGCGCACCGAAGCTACATTAGTGCTTTTAATTTGGCAAAATAAGTGGCATTTAATTGTAGGCAGTTTTGTCCCAGGCCGCTCAGTCATAACACTCCTGCTTTATTAAAGTTTTTTTTATCTGCCAGATGTTCATTTAGATTTTGTTGAGTCTCTCCTCGCATTCATTTAAGGCTTTCGCCGTTGTGGTGAATGGCTACAAGTGACAAAAACATTGATTTCAATATATAAAAGGAACATATCATCACTCTCTTGTATGTGCGTCCCCTGCAGCGATCTGTGCATTGGCTCTCTAGAGTTGCCTCAGACGCACATATCACAACCTATTGTTCTATTGTGGATCCCCCAAGGTCAAAGAGGAACAAAGGAAAAGATGATTCAAAGTTTTACAGCATCATGACAGCGAAGTCAAACAGCACACACATCAACACCACTTCTCCTTATTCTCTCCATCTCAGCTCTGTTTTCTATTTCTCTGTTTTAGCTTCATCACTGTGTAGGTAACTTAGCTACGACGGATGGATGGATGGATGGATGGATGGATTGATGGATGGATGGTTTATGGATGGATGGATGGATGGATGGATGGATGGATGGGTGGATGGATGGATGGATGGATGGATGGATGGATGGATTGATGGATGGATGGTTTATGGATGGATGGATGGATGGATGGATGGATGGATGGATGGATGGATGGATGGATGGATGGATGGATGGATGGATGGATTGATGGATGGATGGTTTATGGATGGATGGATGGTTTATGGATGGATGGATGGTTTATGGATGGATGGATGGATGGATGGATGGATGGATGGATGGATGGATGGATGGATGGATGGATGGATGGAAGGAAGGAAGGATGGGCAGACACTCTGTCTGGCTACACCATGTCTACCATTCCCCTGAGGAACAGCGTAGACTAAATTGACTACACAGCAGCCGAGGAGCAATGCTATGATAATGATATGATAATTGGGAGTAAAATGGGGTTGAAACTGAACATGTGCCTGGACGCATAATCACCAAGGAGTCTCAGGCTGTTTGATCTGATGTATGCTAATTCCAGACATGTGAGGCATGGTAATTTGATAGCATTTTATATTCGGCAGGGTTACCAGCCAACCCCCCCACACTCACTCTCCCAGCACACACCCCTCCCCCCCAACTCCTACATCTTAACCTTTCCTTTCTGCATACCTCAGCACTGTCAAGATGTCAGGACTATTGTGAGCTCCGGATTGTACGTAAAAACAAAGGTAATTACTTATCATCCTGAAGAAGGAATGGAAAAAGCTGCTTAAGAATTTTTGTTTATTTTTCATGTGGACCTCTCCTGTGGACCAGAGCTCACAGCTTGAGCTACGTTGTTGATTTTTTGGGTCTCTTTATTCTGACCTGCCCATGGAGTTAGAGACGTTGATTACATCCATATGTAACAATCCACAGCCACAAAAAGAAATTGGGAAAATGTTGAATATTTTGCTGCACTGATAATGTTCCTCTGATAGAATTGAATGAGCAGCAAGAAATAATTGGGTTGAATTATTCAAAAATAACTTTTACGACCTCACCGTCAGTTTCAACAGTGACTGCATTCATTATTCAGGCAACCTTTAGAGGTGGTCTTTTGTTTCTGCGAGGCCTGTGGAAATGATGGTGATAATAAATCTCTTTTGCACCTGCCTCACAGAGATTTTGCTCATAAAATGAGAACATTTTTTTTTTGGGGGGGGGGGGGGGGGGTAGAGGTGTAGATTCCCGAGCCGAGGCGAGCCGTGAGCAACTGCAGCCATTCAAGCCACGGTGGCTCAGTGCGAATGGTTTTCCACAGGACGGCGCGGCAGGGATAAAGGTGTTGTTTACCTTGATGACAAGCAGGAGGTGTGCTGGTTCGCACAAATTGTGGTTAAAGAGCCTGTCGCCTGCAGCTCTTCACCATCTTTGTCTTTCTCTGCTTGTACCATTTCAGAAAATAAGTCATCTGCAGACAAAAGACCGCTAAATATTTTGTTGTGGTGACCAGTCTTTATTGAAGAATAGTTCAGCTAACAAAGCTGTGCTCACCATGTGACATTTATTGGATTTCCTTTACCTGCCTAACCGCTAAAAACGGCCTGTTGATTTGTTGGAAAGCTTTTATTTTCAAATAGCAACTACATGAAATCCTCATCAGCAGTAACTCAGCTCTGATCTGGTCTGATATGGTTGCAGTCAATGATTCTATACAAAGATGGACAACAAGTCTTCACTGTACAAAACCTAAGGCCAAAATGTCCAAATAAAAATAGCCACGCATCAACCCAACTGTCAATCATAACATTACACTCCCATTTTAAAGTAAAGATGAATAATTAAAGCTTAAACTCTCAGAAAAAATAAATATATCCATGAAATAGAATGTATTAGTAAAGTAGAAATAATCTTTGTGAAATATTAATTTAATGTGTAGCCTACTTGTTAGTTTATTCAATCCGTTAACATGCAGGGGGGCGGGGTTTATGACTTACTGCAGCCAGCCACTAGAGGGCAATCAAGAGGTTATGGATTCACTTTAGCAATCATGTTCATATTATGTTAATATACTGTAATATACTTAATATTTCATAATATTATTATTAATTATTTCATATTATGTTAATATACTGTAATATAAGTAATATACTTCCAAGAGAAGCCAGGGTTTTTATTTGCTTCAACTGTCGAACTGACCCGGCTTATTTTTGAGACAGACATCTATAATATGGGACAGGCTTTTATTTAATTTTGAACAAATCTTATGCTTGGCAAATATGGAAAATATTGTCAAATCGTTCTGTTTACTGTTTAAAAGAGTAAGAAGGGAAGGGAAGAGCCGGCTCCAGAGCATGCATTCATTTCCTACTTCATTTCGCACTTCTTCTAAATAAATGTGCCCTGGCCATAGGCTGTATGCTCCTGCTCTTTCCTTGGGTCAGTGGGAGTCCTAAATGGACCAGGCCGTACTGAACAACATGACCGGATGTGTCGGGTTCAGGTCAAAAACGTATGCAAATAACCCGGGTTGGGTTGGTCGGGCTTATATTTTTTTGGGCCGTGTTCAGGCCGAGAAATAATGCTTGTGAGTCCAGCTGCATCAGGTCGGGGCTTCAACGTTGGACCTGGTCACTGTTGAGAACTCTAAGTACAAACAAGCACATTAATTTGCTTGTTGCCGGTTCACCATAATTAAAGCAAATTCAGCTTAAGATGCCCTGACTCAGATTTTTAAAGATATAAACAGACTGGTAGTTGATATCATTGATTTTCCTGTTGCACATATACACACACAAAGAGAATTATAGTTAGAGCAAAACAAACATGTTCACATCCTTTACTGGCTCTTAGTGGCTCTTTATCATTATCATGCAAATAGCATGCTTTTAAAGCCAAAATAGCAAAGACCAACACACTGTTCCTTTATTGTTGACAAAATCAGAATAGACTGCCCCTGTTTTCACTGTGTATCCTGCCCAGACACAGTACTGCAATGATAGATTGCCCCCTGTTTTTATTACCATGCTAAATGACATGCACAAACAACACAAAGCCACAGTGACTACAACATACTGTATGCAGTCTTTTATTAAACTCTGATTCAATTTTGAACCTGCTACTCCCCTTGGCCTGCAAAGAAAAACAGATTTCCCAGCTATAAACAGATGAGAAGGCAGACTCAGACGCTCTCCACTGTGAAACACACACAGACACCTCTTGTGGAGCCAAGTGAGGATGTAATCTTAAAATAGCCGCGCAATGACATGACATGGCGACAGTGTTTTTCGCTGTGTCATGCTGAGCCATTTGCCAAATAAGGGGAGAATCATCAGCGACTTATGAGGCTGCATAAAGTCCATTACATAAGAGCTGCCATGGGCAGGACTGTTCCAGGGCACAGACAGGTCACTCGAACATTTTACTGGCCAGCCACAAGCAGCTATTTTATAGAATGATTCCTCTGACTGAACCGTGCACTTCCTGGTGTGAAGTGCTGAACCTTATTTACCCCGTTGAGGAGTTGTAATGCTTCTATTTAGGGGACTAAAGCACTGTATGGATCACACGGAGTAAACAAGATCACTTCATTGATGAATCTCTCATGGGAAAAAGAAGCTTAGCCCCATTCAATGATTTAGAACTGTGTCCGTGCGTGCATGCGTGTGTGCATGTGTGTGTGTTTGCGTGCGTGCGTGCGTGCGTGCGTGCGTGCGTGCGTGCATGCGCGTGTGTGTGTGTAAGCCCCTTATTAGGGCTATTCCTGTCTGTGCCGACAGTAGCACAAAGGTTCTTATATAAGATTAAGGAGATGAACTTATCTAAGTGACCAAAACATTGTGTGTGTGTCTCTGTGTGTAGACTGACCTCACACTGTGACATTCAAACAGAGCAGAGGGACTCGGTGACGCTCACATTATGTCATTTACACTTTCCACACACGCACGCACACACTCATTAGGTGGAATTTATAGGGCAGGCTGTAAACATGCGTTCATATGGGTCCACTCTGCTGATGGAGTGTGACTGGCAAACATGGATTAATTAACACATATAGCAGGCATGTGCACACACGCTCATCAATCAGCATGCAAATGATCCCACCAACGCACTGGCAAAGGTGATATGACGCCATTATTCACACACATGCACACACACTCACACACACACACACACTCACACACACACACACAAAACCAATCATCCAGAAATTATACTCAATTGAAAGCCAGTCCATGAGTGTGATTGTGATGAACAGAGGAGTGCAAATGTGTGTGTGTGTGTGTGTGTGTGTGTGTGTGTGTGTGTGTGTGTGTGTGTGTGTGTGTGTGTGTGTGTGTGTGTGTGTGTGTGTGTGTGTGTGTGTGTGTGTGTGTGTGTGTGTGTGTGTGTGTGTGTGTGTGTGTGTGTGTGTGATGGATGTGTTGTAGTATTTATCATGGCTTATCTCTACCACAGCGGCATCTTTAAGGTCTAACTCTGTTAACCTCCATTACAGAGCAAAGTCCCTGTGGTGCTGTCTTGGAAAAGACTCATTGGGAATCTGATTTGCACACACACACAAACAAACACCTATGGTCCACAAATCCAATGTCTACATTCACTGGCTCCCGAAGTGAATGACAGCAGGTGGTCTATTATTTTTTAGGTGGCTGAGTTCAAAAGCACAAAGGGAGTCTGAGGTTCACAGCAGTGATGCTGTGGACCCTCACGTCTCACTTTTATGTTGCCACATCAGATGCCACCAGCTGTCTGTATGTGGTCCGTTTGTTCTCTTCTCTATCTCTGTTTTTGTAGCTGTCAAACTATATCTTTGTCTTCTGCAAGTGTGAGCAGCCATATGTAGGCCTATCTTATTTACTGTGAATGATTAAGGTTATAAGAAAGGGATAAATTGACATTTTTGGAAATATACATATTTGTCTTGTCTCATGTACATGGAATATGAAGCTACAGCTAACAGGCAGTTAGCGTTCAATTACTATCTTAAACTCATTGTGTAATACACTGTCATCTACTTTCTATGTGTCTCGGCCATCACAAAACATGGGCACTGTTTCTCCGACTTCCCATTTCTCTGACCATACATTTCTATAGTTTTTGCAACCATTAGTCCAACCTCCCATTTCTCCGACTTAAGTAACCCTAACCATAACCATAACCCTCTAGAATAAGTCGGAATAATGGGGAGTCGGAGTCGGACTGACGTATTCTCCCCACAAAACACTGCCTACTAGCACCTCTCAAAGATACAAGTTGACACGTAGCCCACAGTATTTAAATCTTAAATCTCCGGGCGTTGAACAGAAAAGTGAAACAAGTCCTAATAAAGTAAATTCTACTACACACCTGTAACACCACATTTTGATTTTTTTTCACACTCCTGCTAGCTGTTTCCACACTGCCTCCAGTGCTGATCTACTGGCTCCAGGTTTGTTTGCTCATTTGTTATAGGCCTCATCAGGCTTATTATCTAGCCTTTGTTAGGAAAGGTAATAAACTCATTTATCCAACTATAAAACCATTCCTGTAAAATGTCTTCACTCTAGATATTGACATTTCTTCTGCCTTGATCCTCTCTAAATTACTCTAAATCCCTCTTTATTACTTGCTTTCATCACATCTCAGTACAATTTTTATTAGTATAGTCCTTCGAAAACTGCCTGCCATCAGTCTGTGATTTTCTTTTATTACTCATTTTCACTCTTTTATATTTATGTGGTTTTGAAATGCCACTGCAATTACACCTTGTCAGACCTGTGGACAAATGTACCTCTGGTCACCTTTAGTAAATGATGTGTGGGTTGGAAGTATTTTTCTTATCATCCTGCAGGTGAGCTAATGTCAGATGAAAGGTAAGTTATATTAGCTGTAGCCTGAAGCTAAAAGAAGGCGGCTTGTGACCAGGAAGTCACTTGATCAACTCCCCAGGTGAGTAATGTGTTCTCTGTGTTCAAGGTGCCCTTGTGTAAAACACTAAACCTCCATCACTCTCTGGAGCAGTGTAATACGGCAAAGCTGGTAATGTTGTCTGCAGCAGTGACACGTTCGGGCTCTTTATTCCTCTTTATGTCTGGAGATTTGTCTCTCTTAACCTTAGAAATCTCACCTCTGTAACAACAGAGGAGTGCTGCTTTTAGGGTTAGCATAACTCCCTAGCTTAATGTCAGTGCCAACAATGCTAATGAGACAAACGCTACAATGAGTTAAGACTGGTTTGGTTTAATTAACAAAGATTAGCCTACTTTTCAACGGATCAGAAAGAAGCTATAGGTCCAGATACACCACCATCCAGCTGGAGTATACTCACTCACTACAGCTTTGTTATTCCAGGAGCTTCTGTGACGTACTTCCAGATCAAGATGACATTTTCCTAGAGCATGAATTTATGACATCACACATCTAATCCATCTTGATCCCGTCCTATTCCTGTCAGGTGAACAGCGCGGAGGAAAGGGGTGGGGGTGACACCTGCTTCTAAATAAAGATGCAGAACTACCACCAGCCACGTCATCGTGGCTGCACATGTTGTTTGATGGGATTTTCTGTAAATCTCTGACTCAAGTCAAAACTATATCCAGGTCTCGGCACCTCACGCTGCGTCGTGACTCTTCTAAATTTTATCTGTTGATGCTTTAATGAGAAACAGAGGCCAGAGGATCAAAGCTGTAACAACTGTGGTGGTTTCAGAATAAAAGATTTAATAACAGGGCTCTGACTTTGAATATAAATCATTTTTATTGGGAGTTATGAATATGTACAGAAAGATGTATTTGTGCAGGGTGTATGCCCTTGTGTGCCTGTGTGTGTGTGAACGCCTGTGTGCGATGTGAGAGAAGATTACAGCAGTCCTGACTTTAAAGTAGGCAGACAGCAGCCAGATATGTAACTCTGGAAAATCACCCACACTTACTGTAATACCAACTCTGCTCTCTGTATTCTATCAGTGATGTTAAAACCTACAAACCCAGATAGATTAATTGTCTTAAGTGAGCTTATGGACATGGATAAGAAAAGCCAAAGACATTCTTACCATAGCGCTGCTCTTGCTTTTCATTGTGTGAAGGCATGAGGAAGGAGAAAGTGGGTTAAGGGGAAAGACAGATTAAGGCAGAGGGGCTGAAAAATTAAATGCAAAGCTGCTAGGTCTTTGGGAGAGGATTAGTCCATAGTCCCTGCACACTCACAAATGATCAGAGACGCAGTTTAAGTCCAAACTATCACATGGGAATTATGGAAGGGATGAATAGATTGATGCACAAAGGTCTTGGATACATTTTTTACCGGTGACTCTGGGGAAGGATTGTTGATGTGACATGTCCGACCTTGACCTTACCTGCACACGTATGAAATACACCTGTGACACAGTAATGGATTTTCACGAGATATAAATCTTGCACACAGTGTTACAGGTGACAAATATTAATATAGCGACTGATCGGCACATTCTATGACTGGGTCAAGCCATAAAACCATGAAAAGTCACTGAAACTACTAATATTGCAAATAATTCTGAATGAATTCTTATAAATGGATAGACACCAGTCAACCACAACAATAAAAATCAGTTATTCAGATATTTCAGATATTCAGTATTACACTTGCATAGTGTTTGGTATCTAGCAGACAAAAAAAGACTGTGCTCAGGTATGACAGAGCTAAATGCTAACATGACTGACAATGACAATGCTAATATGCTGACATTTAGCAGGTACTGCTTCTTCATCTTCATCCAGCGTGTTAGCATTTTAACATGTTCAAACTAACTGTGGGTGAAAAAGTCACTCTCACAGTGAGGATGATGAAGTCAGTATCTATTTATTTAAGCAGTGCACAGGATCTCACACGAACAAGGTTGTGGGAGAGGAGCTCCCCAAACAAAGAAGTCTCTCAATATTTAAACACAGTGTATCACCTTGCCTAGCAAAAGCCACGTTATCTCTTACGTTGCAAGGAAAATATTCTCAAAACTTTGCTGTATCAAAGCAGGTGGCATACCTCCACTATCTCAAGGCTCTTCTTCTGAACAAAGCCTTCTCACACAACACAACACAACCCAACCCACAACACAACCAGTATATATACTGGTTGTGTTGTGGGTTGGGTTGTGTTCCCATATACATACAACATAATATGTTGATAGTGTTGACAGTTTGGAAGGTTGACCTTTGACCTGGTGATGGAGCTTGGTGAAAAGTCTTGGGACATTATCAATCTTGCTGTAGGGGGCGAAAGCGTGACAGTGCGCCAATATTTGATCCAGACACAAGATACTTTAGTCTGGATCTAAGAGGAATGACCAGCCACCTAACATTGCCAATTTTCCATCAGTGTGGCTAAAAATGGTCAAGCAGCTGCGGTCGAGATATCCTGGCTCTCAGTCCCTGGAATGGCTCCTACATTTCCCATAGCGCAAACAATCGTATGTTTTGATAAGACGCTGCCCTCCTGGTAAATGCCCATGTCTTTCAAGATCCAAGTTCCCAGTGAGCAATGCAGACTTGTGTGTTTGGAGTCTAAATTTGGGGTCTCCAAACCCAAACCAAGATAACATTGATGACATTGTGTGTGTGTTTGTGTTTTTTTTTTTTTTTGTCAGCTTTGGAAAGCTTCTGACTGAACCACAGAGGACATTTTCACAGGCTTAGTTGTCCTCCTCATGACCAGTGGCATGACCTTTAAGTGTAACCCAGAGGAGCCTTTAACTTAAATTTTCTCCAGTAAAGAAAGAAAAGATGGAAGTGCTACATTTTTGCTGATGTGGAGATAAACTTTATGAGGTTACTCTTACTTAAAAACTGCCTGTTCTACATGGGCTTCCCCTGACTCCCCCCCCCACCCCCCCTTTTACTTTCCTAATTTCTCTGCATGCGTCTGCCCCGAACAGACAAAGCGCTGACGTTGTAGGAAAGTCAGCAGTTTGCTGCCAATCTAAATTTGGCCCTGTTCGCGACTGTGAACTTTAAAAATAAACCTCTCCTCTCCACCCCTACATCCACCCACCCCTTCCTACCTTAACACCCCGGAGGCTGGAGCCCACGCAACAAGGCAATTAGAAATTTCCTCCCTTGTAATTTCATCACACAGGTACTGTAGAGCAGGGAGTCACACAAGCATGGCCACAGATGCAGGAACACATATACGCTGCTAGATTTTAATGCATTGCTGTGCCTAATGTGCAGCAGGCATGTGAGGCAGCACTGGGGCCTTATTTCAGCCTTGTCTGGAAGGATTGTTTCGAGCATGCATCATTACTGTGAGCAGGTGTTGCCGCTTCTCTCTGCTGCTTTGCTT
Source organism: Trachurus trachurus (assembly GCF_905171665.1). Taxonomy (NCBI): domain Eukaryota; kingdom Metazoa; phylum Chordata; class Actinopteri; order Carangiformes; family Carangidae; genus Trachurus; species Trachurus trachurus. The sequence continues at coordinate 21,696,809 of NC_139904.1, read as the reverse complement.
ATTCGCAGTCATCGCTTTCTCTGGGCCTCCAGGAGACGCTCTCACAACCACAGCCACAGCATATATCCAGGAAGCTGAGAAAAATGTATGTCCTTTTAACCATTTTCAACCTACAAACCTGCACGAACGTAACTTATTCATGAAGCTGACTGAGTGCATTCTCTCTCTAAAAAAAAAAAGTGTTTGGTTTGGGGCTTGAGAGGTGAAAACAGCCTAACTTACATGAAGAAGTGGTGAATATTTGATGATGCTGTCTTTGTAGGTTTTTTTCAAGTCTAATGAGTTCAGCGGTGATTCGCTATGATTGTCAGAAGGGTGTCGTGAGGACAGCGCAAATCTTAATTCCAGATTAACTTGTCCAGAGGCATGGGCACTGGCATAACATTTGAATTATGTCTCAAAATGTCGTTGTTCCAAGAACAGCGCTCTTCCAGCTGTGAGTCAGACAGAAAAGGCCACATCCAGCTCCATGACGTAGTGTTATGTAACTCTCTGCCAGCGATGCCACTGACGCTCTGCCAGTCAGGACAAGCCATTAAGCCGCTCGGCCCTTTGAGCACTAGTTAACTGGGTCTAAATTCGACAGCTTGGGCTTAGCCAGGGCAGCGATACAGCGACTGACTGAATCCGGTGTCCGAGCGATGATCAAAGATTTTTATGTTTTTTACCCCGGGCGCCTCGGATGCGGTGCGAAAGTGTATACAGTGTGTGTTTGGTGAACAGCAGGTGTGGAGGGCGAAGCGCAGCAGCCGTGAAGGTAACACACAGCAGGATTTAGGTGTTTGGCACCGAGGCCTGTCGGACGTCGCCAGTGAAACTATTATGTGACATGCTGATACCAAACAGCGCTTCTTCCCTAAGCTGCTACATGTCTGACTGCCTTGGTGTGATTCCAGATTAAGCTCTCCTTGGTTGTGTCCTACCAAAAAAACACTGCAGTGCCTTCCAAGAGGCTATTTCTACAGCAGGCTGCTGCAGTCATCACAGCAATTATTAACGACTCAGGCAGGTCTGCCCGCTGGTCAAATAACTATTATTGCCTCTTCTTCAGCCAGTGGAGCCTCTGTACCAAGGCCCTTAAACTAATTATACTTTTAATCATACTGCAACATGTCAACAACACTGACAAACAAATGACATGTTTCAATCAGTCAGCAGCACTTTGCATCTTCTCACACTCTTCCTTACAGACTGGACAAACTCTGCTTGACTTGGTAGCACCTGGGATAGTTAGACTTAGATATGAAACCTCATAACTGATCACAGGCACTCTCAATAGCACCAATACAGATGTGAGTTGAGTCAAGTCTGTTTTTATTTATATGGTGCCAAATAAAAATAAAAATAAACTTGCTTTTAAGAAGCAAGAACAGGTGGACAGCCACCTGCCTTGGGTGGAGGGTAAAATAGAGAGGGGGGTTTCCTGGTAGAACTTGAATTCTAAGAGAGTTCAAAAAAGAAATTATGGTTTGAGTTTCCATATTAATATGCTGAGTTTTTTTCTCTGCCAGTTGTCACTTCAGGATATTAGCATTGCTAACACTGGCAAATGAGTTTTGTCTGTGTTTTGCGTAGTCCAGCAGAAATAAACTGATGACTGGGATTACATTCAAAGCTCAGACTCTGAAAGAGATCAGAGAAAGTATAAACTATAATAAAAGGATTTCATAGAGAGACTTGTTTTGTATTGTCCTGATTTTACAATCTGTGTTTCTAGTTTAGTCTGTGTGAAGTCTTTACTAAAGGTTTTTATACATGTGTTTTCCATCATAATTTAGCAATCAATACACTAATACAGCATATTAAAAACAAAGTAAGAGCAGACTGTGTGCTTTTCTAAAGAATAGAGCTTTATACTTCCAACACAGTAAAAATAAATATTTTCTCTAGGCTATGTTAGTTTTTATTAGAAGCTTTATAACTCAACACCTATCTGAGCACAGATCATTTCACTCAGGCTGTACTTCAGTACAGGTGTTTCCTTATCTGTGAACCAAACAGTTCAAGTAGTGTGAAAAAATGATGGCCTTGACATTATCCAACAACACCATTCAATAAAAATCATGTATTCCTTCCTGTGGAATGTTAATACGCCATTAGACATCCAGGGAGGAAATGAAACTCATCAATTTTTGCTCTGAGGTTGAGCCTCTCTGCCTGCGAGCCAGCGTCTGAACCTCATCCAGAATCATTCAAACTGATTAATTCTGCTGGAACATCTTGATCAAAAGTCGTTAGGCGAGCCGTGGGCCAACATCCCCATCACATCTCCCCACCTCTGAGGAGGAAGAATGAAACTGTCTGTAGGTGAGAGAGAGGAGGGGCCGAAAGAGAAAGTGAGACAGAGACAAAGACAGAGAGGAGGGATGATTCTGTTGAGTGTTTAGTGTCGTGTGATGATTTAACAGTAAGTTACGTGTAGGCAGCAGGTAGGTTCAGGCAGTGTGGGTTTGAGTCATCCAGGAGGAGGTGTGAGTGAGTGCGTGCGTGCGTGCGTGCGTGCGTGCGTGCGTGCGTGCGTGCGTGCGTGTGTGTCTGTGTGTGTGTGTGCAAACAGCCTCTGACTGACAAAATATCTCAATGATTGTAGTAGTGCGTAGTAACTGTCAGGAAGAAAGAGGACAGGAAGAGAATTGTGTGAATTATATTGTGAAGTATAGTGAATTATTAGATTATAGCAGGTCTCCCTCTGTGTGTGTGTGTGTGTGTGTGTGTGTGTGTGTGTGTGTGTGTGTGTGTGTGTGTGTGTGTGTGTGTGTGTGTGTGTGTGTGTGTGTGTGTGTGTGTGTGTGTGTGTGTGTGTGTGTGTGTGTGTGTGTGTGTGTGTGTGTGCGTGTGTGCGTGTGTGGATGCAGTAAGCAGAATCAAAGAGCGCGGACAGCTGCTACTGGTGTTTTATGATGCTGGTGTCACATAACCCCCCCCAGTTAGACTTTGAATTAGACTACTGTGAAGACCCCACCCTGCCCCAACACACTAATACACACACACACACACACACTAATACACACGCACAAACACACAAAACACACGATCACAGACACTAGGGAGTTCACACACTGTTTCACACTTAGATTTTTGAGCATGCTGTGAGATCAAACTGTACGCACAAGCAAATTTGCACACACAAAACACAGACCCACACACACACACAGATGCACTTATGGGGCAGATAGACAAAAAATGCACACATGCAAACCAACCGAAATTATCAAGAGAACACACACACACACACACACTCCAGACAGTGATTAATGAGCTTTTGTAGCTGCTGTGTACCACCACATCTGCTGCCACGGGGACTTCAGCACGAGTCTGAAACAATATGGCCTATAGGCCTATTATACAGTGGCCGGTCACATTCAAACACACACACACACACTTCTGCCCTCATTATGCAGGTGACAACCTCATTTTGTCCCCAACCAACCCCCCTCTCACAAAAACACACAGAAGCGTGACCCCAGTCAGCACACACAGGCCCGTTACACGTTTTGTGAGTGAAGTCTTCCATTCAGCTTTTACTGATGAGGGTAACCTGCACACAGTCAGTCAACATAGACCATAATAATAATCATTTATCTCTCCTTTAGCAATGAAGAGCTTTAATACGAGCTATAAACTCATAGAACCAACACAGGAAGCATTATAAAGTCAGGCAAAAGATCACAAATGCACAGCAAAGACATTAGATAGCAGCAAACTCCTCAGGCTGGTCGATCGGAAAATTCAATGTTTTTTTTTAAATCTCCAGTTTTGGTGGAGTGAGATGTAATTTGATTCTGGATTTTGCTTTTAATTATTTTGGCTTCTTCTCAGACTTTGCTCATTAAAACGAAACCAGTTAAAAGTTCCTTAAAGTAAAAAAGTAATTCTGGTCTCTGTGCACTTTGCTCCTGAATCCTCTGCGGATCATCATTATCATTTTTAGTAGCAGCCACTTCTGCGTGCACAACGTCTCATCTCCAACTCGCCTCCCTGCAGCCGTCTTCATCTATAGGGTTGGCTCGTGGTCAGATTTGCGTAGGTGGAAGTTTGTGTGATGCGAATGTGGCCGGGTCACCTTGTGTGTGGTGGAGTGTGTGTGTGTGTGTGTGTGTGTGTGTGCTGCATGTCTGAAGACGGGGGTGGGGGGTTCGGCCAGCTTGGCATTTATGTGATGACCTCTGCGGGGGTCACATCAGAAGACAGAAGTTGAAGCCAAATGGCGAAACAAAGGCAGGGCGTGGCTGTGAGTTTTATGGAGCCTGGTGTGTGTGTGTGCATGTGTGTGTGTCCATAGGGATGAAAGACACACCCCGAGGACAATAGGGGTTATGTGCAGCAGCTGACTATAGAGGAAATTATTCAAAAAACAAATTAACATTTCACTCCACCACTTGGGACTCCACCTATTAATCTCACATCGTGGACTGAGGATGATCTGCAACATTTTCCCTCCAGTATCTCCTGGTCCTCTGATACAGACTCTCGTGATACAGCAGTCGGGTTCATTGTCAGTGTCAGGAAGATCAGATCCTTTACATATGAAAATGAAAAAAAAAATCCCATTTACAGATAAAGTACTACTAATGATTATTTTTAATTATCGAATAACGATTAGCTGCTGTTTTTTCAATTTATTTTTATTTAGATAAGCATTAATAAATACTGAATTCTTCATTTATAACGCATGAATACTCATAAGTAGTAGTTTATACAGTTAGTGCATTAGAGTATTCATGTGTTATAAATGATTAATTCCGTATTTATAGTTTAAGTAATGCTTAATAGTGTGTACTTATTATAAAGTGTTACCTCGTTTTGTCCTTAGAATGTATAAAAACACTGAAAAATCATAATTCCCCTGAGTCCAATGTAACATCTTCAAGTTGCCTGCTTAGTCCAAAACCCAGAAAGGTTCAATTGAAGGTTATTGCACAATAACAAATAAAAACCGTGAATCCTCACATTGAACCCAGGTCACAATTGACATAGCCTACGCACCTGAAAAATTACTTAAATTTAATAAAAAGTGAATTAGAATCGGCTGTTTCAAAGTGTTAGCATTATTTAACTGCAGGAAAATAGCATTTTACTGTATTGCAGCACTGTCCATACAGCCTCACACATGTACTGACTGTTACAATGTGCATGGGCTCACGCACTGCGCACTTTATTTTTTAACTCAGGTTTCTAATGTTTTAGCTCAATGTCTTCATAGTTTTTAATGATGGTTTTACTGTGCATATGACAACAAACATCTTATCCATGATCTATGGATCCATTATAATAATATACATGTATAATATAATACATACATGCTTGAATCTCTTACGTGTCGTGTCCAACAATCAGACAAGAATCGCAGCATTGCATCGTGTTGCATTACGTAATTTCCAATTCTAGTTTCATTAGCACAAGCAGCTTTTCTCCGCAGGCTAAACAGTCTTATTTTGGTTCGGCCTTACAGTCACATCTCATGCCTGATAGTCAAATGGGACACTTTATTGTACCATGTTAATGTTAGTTTTCATCTGTCCTTATTATGCTACGAGTAGTCAAATGTCTACTTGTGTTTGATGACAACTGACAGACTTGGAATATCTATTGGCTACAAAAGATCCTATACATGCAGCAGTAAGCAAAGAGAACCACTTCAGCACATATTGTATATTAAAAAAAAGCAGAATTCCCACAGAACTGGTGTTGATATCCTGAAAACACACAGCCTTGGGCCAAAACAGCCTCTGGCAAACATCAGCACCACAATGGCTGTGAGAACCTTTGCTGACTGTCTTCCCATGCATTAGTAAAAGAGGAAAAAACAACTTAGGTGATCTAATCATACACGGTGTATCCGAGGGAAAACTACACCAGTGAACAGTAAATCATAACTATGTATATGATGGCTCATTGACTTTTGTAATCACACAGTGACAGCGAGTGATGAAAATGATCGATTTCCTCTTTTCTCTATGTAACGAGCCAGGTTTAAACATTACAGAGGGATCATCTATTCCCCGCTCAGCACTGCTGCTGCTGCGCCCCGTGCTGTGTTGTGCATGCCATTAACACGCAAAAGGAAAAGGATATCTCATATACGTGTACACACATGCACATGCACAGACACACACAGGCGGTTCACATTTTCACCTCTAACATTTAACGACAAGAGAGAAAGAGCAGGGCTGTCTGCAGACTCAGATAATTAAACCAGAGGGAAATTATAACAACTCTCTCTCTCTCCTCCCCCCTCTATCTCCTCTCTCTCTGTCTCTCTGTTGCTTTCTCTCTCTCTCTCTGTCTTGTTGTGACACCCTCCCTGCTCGTCAGCAAATTGGCCTATAGCTGCAGAAAAACAGTGCATCCAAAAAAAAAACAAGAGAGATGACAGAAGAGGACTTCACGCCGGCAGTTAGGCCACAAAGTGGAGATGAAAATAATATTTTTCATCCATTAACTTCCATCTGTGGCGTTTTGGGTTGTTTTTTTTCCCTTTGCTGCTGCCGATGGGTGATTTGCTGCAGCAGGTGTGAGGTGCATCATAGAGCAGGGCTAATTTATAGTTTTCATTCATTGTCCTCATTATCCTATTATTGGCCATCACACACACACACACACAAGCTGACAGAGGCAGCCCTGAGTGTGTCCAGGAGGTATAATAGTCATGCTCCTCTCTAACCTTTGTGCTGTGTGTCTTGTTACTGTTTGCAACACAATCAGGCCCTGCTCACCTCTGCAGCAGCCAGGCTCTTTTAGCTTGACTCACACTGCGTGCCTAGTATGTGTGTATGTGCGTGTGTGTGTAGGTGTGCGTGGTTGTGTGAAGTTAATAGATGTTCAGAGAGCTGTATACGTAGGAGTGCTGCTCCCATGCTGTGTTGTGTTTTGTAATTCATATCTGAGCCCTGGAGTACTATGGAGTCAGTTGCACATCACACACTTTAACATTTACCATCGGGCACATGGCACACTCACACACACACACACATACATACACACCCTTGGCCATTGTCCAGAGAGAAGAGAGAAAGGGTGGGTGATGGCAAAATGGGTGGGGTGTTTCCATGGTAACCAGGGTGACAGAAGGAAGAGGGGGTTCTCCTGCTGACCCTCATTGAGAAGTTGAATGACTGTCACTAAGCCGAGGCAAGGCAGCCAGCAACACACAATGCTAGAGACCAGCGCGACCAGCAGCCATGTAAGCCCGTCATGGCTGTGGCCCGACTGAGCTTCAGCGGTCAGTCTGAGGCACTTAGCATTAGCATCAGAAAGACATTATGCTAATAGCATCAAAGGCGGCAGCCCCCGCCTTTGTGTTTCCTGCGCCAACCCAAGGGCACGGCAGGATTTTACATTTCAACCACCGTTCCAGGCCTAGACCCCGCAAACGCATTTGCATGAAGATGAAATAACAAATAGGAAAAATGTGATGCATTACACAAACGTTGAAGCACCGCCAAGCTGCTAAAGGTCTGACAGTTCACAGCCACTGAGGGGAAAGGCATCAAGGGTAAAACGTACCAAAGTCAGTAGTGAACCACAGTGAAATCAAACCTTTTGTTCCTCTTGTGTCAAAATGTAAAAAAAAAAAAAACAATCATAACCTCATATGAGCCCTACTATTAAATCTTACTCAACAGTTTGTCATGGTTGAACTAATTCATCTGAAAAACAACATAATCTTTCTTTTTTTCAGCACCTCAGCTCACCTCACACCTCAGCTCTTAGCTCACAAGTATCTTCTTGGGCTTATGGGAAATGGTGTTCATTAAAGTAAGATGAACATAGATATTTAATGAAATTTTTAATGAACAACACCATTAGATCATTTTTCACAAAAATGTCATCCTTGAAAGGCTTAGCTCCACATCCTGGTTATTAACAGACTTATTTGTCAATGAGAGTTCTTCTGGTTCTGCTTTCACAGCTCTATACACCAGTTCAATGGAGTTGTAGTTTGTTCATATTTATCTCTGTTTACCTTGTTGAAATTCAAATAGCAGGTTCTGTAATAGATTTAATAATCATGAATAGTAAATACCCTGAGGTGAACACTCTGAAAGAGCTGGGGAAAAACAAAGTAGCCATTGTGAATTAATCTTATGTGTACGCCGTTTTGTTAGTGCTATGCAAGCATTAGATTTAACAGCTGTTTATCAGTTTAGATAAATGTTGAGTTAATCAAACTTCATTCCTTTACTCACCAACATCTGTCTCCAGAGGTGGAAAGCAACAGTGTAATTCTTGTCTGTATCACATCCTGTCAGCTATTGAATTAGCATGCTAATTAGTTAGTCCTGGACAGTCTTTCCCATAGCAACAAGAGGTTGTATTATAGGCCTAACCTATTGTGTTATAAATTCAACAATGGGTAAGGTTCTTGTTAACCAATGATGACCAACACCTGCTATAAACAAAAAAAAACACATTTGGTGGCAGAGAAAATTGACAAATTCTCCCTTTAAGCATATTTACTAGATACAAGTCTTAATTGGATCAGACACAAACATGATGAACAGGCATCGGACTAAATTTGTTCTTCATTTGTCTTCTTTTTGTTGTTTCATAGTCTTTTTTTTCTCTTAGATGAATGTTTTCATGGGGTTGAATTAACAATTTAAAGACTGCAAAGGCAACAAGTCACCTGATACTGCACCAAACACTCTTTCACAATGTGATACCTACGGAGTCAGTGGCGCAGTGCACTTGTGCCTTTGTTTTTGAAAGGCAATTTGTCGAGCGTCCCATTTACACCATGAAATTGGAGAACAGTGGCCTCTTCCAGCAGACAAAATGAAATATCACAAGATCCAGCTATTACAGTATTTATTCCACCCAGAGTGTTATATGAACTCTGTCCTCCTGAGTTTAAGTACCCTTCAACCCGATGAGAATGACAAATAACAAAGGGGAAGAGCATCCACCTCCACATGAATCATTTCAGTCAACATTGCTGACATTCGCCTGACAAACCACCCCACTTTTGGGAGGATGCAGAGAAAGATGCCACAAAGGAGAAAAAATGTTGGCCATTGAAATAAATGCAGAAGAGTAACCTAGGAAACCGAGGAGGAGGAGGAGGAGGAGGAGGAGGAGGAGTAGGAGGAGGAGGAGGAGGAGGAGGAGGAGGAGGAGGCTCGTTCGGGGGTGTCGGGCCTGAGCGCACAAGAAGAGGAGGTGAACGAAGGGAAGAGAAAGAGGAGAGAGTCACCTTGGATGAGTCACCAAACACACATCAGCACTTCATACAGGGGCATATTTACAGTACAATAGTCTTCCCCGCTCCGTCTTCCAGTCTCCTGGTTTAGTCAAGCATCACGACGCGCATCCCCACGCACGGTGTCACCCTGTGAAAGAAATGTCACGGTGAGCAGACACAAACGCAAACTGGATAAAAACAGCATTTCATTTAATTTCTCGGCCCTCCAAATTGGCTTGTTATTGGATTGAAAAGGTGTCCTTGACCACCGCCGCTGTGACTCACTGCAGCGAGGACATTCACTATCTAGACACAGAAGAGCGGAGTCAAAAGGTAAAGACGGTTTAGAAAGGAAGAGGACAGCAATAGAAGGAGCTGATGGCATTGGTTGAAAGCAATTAAAGCAGCTCTGAGTTAAAAACAGGCCTGTTTGCATCGTTACTGCTGCACAACAAGGTCATCGCTGTACGTCAAATACAGGCAGTTTGCTCTGCTGATGGCGTCACAGGTTCACAGTGCTCTATAGGTAAGGTGCATGCAAAGGCTTTCTCTAAGTCCACCTGTTTACCAGATCCTGTAAACCCACCTGAGATCCAGGCCAGGTCCAAGTCCAAACTGTATTTAACCCAGGTTGTACTGCTGCAGGTCTATATAATATAATATATCAAATACTCAAGTGACCTTAATTGTGGTTGGAGAAATGTTGATGCAAAGAGAGACATTATGAGTTAAAGGCAAAAAACTACACGCATTTATCCCTTTTCAGCCATGGCTGCTCAGCGCTCAGTGGCGCTCGATGCTGCCAGCAGTATCCGTGTCCTCTCTCTATTTGGGTCTGTTCGGGTTGGTTGCGTTTTGAATTGGGGTCTAATTATTCTTGGGTCTACTCAAATCAAGTGTGGCTGTCCTTGGGCCATTTTTCTATAAGATTCTTCTTTGTTTTACTTTGTGTAATTAATTCTCAGTGTCAAAAACCTTGGACCCATGAAAACACCTATTGATAGTTTCTATCTGTGTTGCATGAATTATTCAGATTTAAACCACACTCACTATCACCGCTGTAGCCTTCTCTTCCTACCACACTAAGCCATCGTTTGACTGCTTAGTTATTTAAAGACAGTGGATTTAAGTACACACTGTTTTTACACTAATGACACTTGGTTGAATAAATGCAGGACTGAAATGATACATACTAATAAATGTGTCCAGGTTGAATCCACAAGATCAAGAACATTACTATTACTTTAATGCAAATTCTGACAGCAGAAAACATCACATAAGTGAGTGGGCACCATATTTGAATCTGGTATGGTTTCTGGCTTTAAAAGATACTTTGTATTTATTGTACAACACAAATAAACTATGGTTATCTTAATACAAGAGTGAACAGGCTATATATGTTACATGCAGCAAATGAGTTGAGACACCAAAGAAGAAACAAGCCTCTCTGTTTCTGGAATCCAGCTTCTTGTCTCCCCCTCCCCCAATAAGAGGTGGCGGCTGAATCCTCACTAAACCACGGTTCACTAAATGAGTGTCATGGACGGAAATCCTCAGGGAAGAGCGACAGCCAGAGAAGAGGGCTGTCTGTGTTATACCCTGCAGCATAGATCACAAACCAATAACAGGGCTCATTTCCCTCCTTCTGTCCCAGAGGATGGGGCTCCACGGTCAGAGGGGCGTGTCGCTGTGGTTGAGCCCCGGCAGGAGGAGGCGCGATGGGGCTGTGACCTGCCTGATGACGCGCTCCTGTCTGTTTCTAAGGCACCTGTATAGATGCTGTACGCAGACAGTGTGTGGTTACAATATGTATGCTGTTTCACAGACGACACTTAAGCCGAATGACCCCGAGCACTGACACTGACACTGACACCTCCCCATGTCCACGGAGGTCATGTCTGCAGGTGGTCCACTAACACATTTACTCACGTTTCAGTCCTTTATCTTCAACCTTTTGTGTGGATTTTAAAGAGAACTCCACAGATATAAATTACCCTGTTGACAAAAAAAATAATAGCAAATACAGTATTGTGGGAGAACTCTATGATGTCAACTTGCAATTTCAAAGTGTTGGTGCACAAAGTCACCCTCCTTTACTTATATTTTTAGTATTTCTTGTGGCTTTCCTTCAAGGTGTCAAAGCCACATGAGATGGATGAAAGGTAGGCGTTCTCACAAGAATGAAAAAAGAGATGTATCTGTTTTAAAAAATAAAACTTAACGAAAAGAAAATTAAATTACCCATTACATCACTCTAAAAAAACTACTGTAGGCTATGTGCTCCATTTCTTGTCGCAGCTCTTATCTGAGCAAATTAAATGAGCCTTTTAAACATATAATGCATAGACCTAAAAAAATAAGCGATGAAATTCAAAAACTTAAGAAACTATTTAACTTAAAGCAGAAGTAAGCGGAATGTTTGTGTTAATATAAGTCTTAAATAGTTATATCTTCCGACAGCAATCACTTATATAGATTGTTTGGTCTGAAACACGGGTCCGTCAGTCACTCTGCTCTGCTGTAAGCCGAGGAGAAAACTTTCCTTGTATCCTACAACCTTTATCCAATGAGGAGAGAGAACGGCATAAAGGGGCGGTCCTCTCTGTGTGTGCAGCCAAGGGATGCGCGTGAATGTGGTGACGTAGAGACGAGGGCGGGGACCGCTAACTCCATCGGCTGACAGGAAGTTAGCCAAAATGACCGGATCGCTTACTTCTGCTTTAATTCATCATTTGAGTGCAGAAAATGCTATTAGATTTCCATTGTCATGAAAACAGACTACACACAACATCAGTCCAACAAGGATAATTTATTAACAAACGTCATCGTACAAACAAGTTACAAATAAAGAGTGGACTCATTTCTGACCATGTCAAGAGATCAGGCACAGCAGTACCATCAAATAACATTTGCATTCAATTATCATGGCCATTAGAAACCTGAGCTTGATACAAAATGCTATGAACTGTGTGTGGTACAAATGCATGTTGCACAATGATTAGGAAGCATTACAAAAGGTAGAGTTTAAGAGTATAAATACACTGTATGTACAACTGAGGGAGTAAATTCGATGATGACAGACGCTGTAACACTTTTGCCTGTACAGTTTGGAGCCATAGAAATATTCTGCTCAAACTCAGTGTCCATGCATCAAGGGAGGCATTAAAATCAAATGTGTCTCTTGGCAACAGAACAAGTCAGCACGGGAAAAACTATTTGTTTCTCCACTCCAGTTATCCCATATACTTGATGTTGATTTGCATTCCTTTAAATGAGGTTTAGAAATTAGAAGAAGAGAAGGGATTTTGGCTGAGTCAGGGTGCTGAGCAGAAAGAAAAGCCTCTCCCTCAGGGTACTGGTCAGCAACTGCATCACAACATTTATGAAAAATAATAACTGGATGTTTTCATATTCTGCTGGCACCCACACAGAATCCAATTTGGTTAAACTCCACCCAGGCTTTCATGTTTTCAAGGGTCACAGGTTGAAGGTCGGACACCGTGGTGCAGGAGTCACTAGGAGGGGGGATCTTCTCCGTGTATAGCCTTGTACTTGGACATCTCCTCTGGAAAAACTTTACTCAGCTCTGAGATTAGAAGGCTCTTGAATTTCTGTAATTAAAAAGATACAACAGCAGATGTTACTTTATTATTGGTACTTACTGGTTAGTAAAAGTTAGAATAAATCTGACTTGTACCCAACTGTATTTCTAAATTACAAAGATAAGATTAATTTAAAAATCTATAAACAACTACAATAGGATTAAAGCACTGTGTCCAAGGACAGTCAATTCATCAGCAATGGACAAAGAACTATTAAGAACACATGGCTCATTCTGTATAATGAAGATCATCCTTGAATAAGAAACGTTTGATCTTTTTACTCATTACTGAATATGCCTTGCAGCATTTATTCTGTGAAATATTTTGAAAGTGTTGTTTATTAGTGTAGGATCAGTGGTAGGTAGGGACCTTTGCATTATCACTTACTGTCATTGTGTCGATCTTTCCTTTGACCTGCTCATTCCTGGCCAAGGCCCTTTCCAGACATTCCTTGGTGTAGAGCTGAGGGTTTCGCCCTTGGTCAATGTATCTACAAACACATGGGATAATAAGACTGAAGCTATGAAGCACACATCAGGTATTATATACGTACGTACACTGCCTGTCCAAAAAAAACATTTATTTCCATTCAGAGTTGCATTCATTTTTCAAAGATTCTAATTGGGGTTAAAGTCTGGACTCTGTGGTCACATTGGACACGGTTCTTCCTTGAAGATGATGATGGTTCCACACTATCCTTCCTGTTTTTAACAATACGTTCGACAGTTCTTTACCCAATTTTATTGGTCTCAGCAATCTGATTGGATGTTTTATTTGCTTGATTCATGCCAATAATTGGACCCTTCTGAAACAGATTAACATCTTTTCCATGACGACAGGATGTGTCTTCTGACATGGTTGTTTAAGAAACGAGTTAAATGGTTAGGGTTAAATAGGTTGTTACCAGCTGAAACATAATCATCCATGCAGTAATTATCCAATGGGAGGCTCTTACCTATTAGCTTAAGCGGTGACTTTTTTTTTTGGACGGGCAGTGTATAAACTTCACTCAGTATGCTCTTTTAGCCCATAATACGAGACTGTACACAATCATTTTCCAATTTGATTGTTGATGTGGTGTGTAAGCAACTTAATTTTTTTTTCTTTTATGCTTATTTTTATAGGCCTACTATTTCAGGAATCCTCCTCTATACTGTATACAAATTAGAGTACCGGTAGTAATAAAAAGTGTATCAATTCTGATTAGTGAAAATGTTATTTCTTCAATGTAATGTTATGCCGAATATTAACTAGCTCACAATTGTCAACTCAAGAATGAAAATTAATTTGAGTCACATGACACAACCAGATTTGCCGACGAGGGATGACATTTTTAATTGTAAGGCTTTCTAATGGGGTTTGTAGCCGCTCTACATGTAGGTCTACTACTGTCTCAACACAACAATATACCGGCATATGTGTATGTATGTAGCACAGCGATGACAGATGAAGGTTCAGGTGTACAGACACAGTCACAGTAACGACAGGGACAACATCAGGTGAAGGACTCACTCGAAGACCTCCAGCGGTACGTTAATCTCATGGAGCTGCTGACGGCACTTCTCGATGTCTTGCAAACCAGATATCATGAAATTTCTGAGGAGTAAAAAGAAACAGGATTCAACTCAGTGTTATCTTAATGTTTGGTACCGTGTGAACGAGCTCAACAAAACATGACTCACAGTTTCTGGTTGAGTCCTGCCTGGCTGCTGGGCTGGAAGTCGCTGACGATGATTCCCAGCTGTCGAATATTCTCGATAAATTTCTCCAGATGCTCCTCCAGGTTGTCAAATTTCTCCGCCATGTTTCTTCACTATCACAGACACTATATAAATAAATAGAAATAACTCCGTCGGATACAATCCTTTGGTCAATTAATCGCTGTTTACTGTTAGCTACCGACAATACGACAGCCACAGCGCCGAGGTGCTTTACGGCAACAGAGTAGCCAATCGCGGGCGGGTACTGCTCCGCTGCCTAGGAAACGGGCGATGACTGGCTGCCGTGTTCTGACTGTCACCGCGTCAAAGTGTCGTGCTGCGTGTTGGGAAGCGGCTTCTTTGTCAAGAGCAGAAGATGAACTGAGTTCAGCAGCACTGCAGAGAAACAGTGACTTGACTGTCTCTGTGACAGAGAGATACCGAAGGTAAACGGTCTGTTTATATAACATTGGAAATATAGAGACTTTTATTCATTTGAAAATAAGTCCCATGTAGGAAATTCTTTATTATGAGTATAGCCTAATCCTTTGATAAATGCTCGAGGGTCCTACAATACAACAGTGTACAAAACAGTCACAGATAGACAAGACCATAGACAACTTAAACAAACAAAAACAAGAAAACAAAAGCAGAAACAGAACAACAACAAAAAGAAATAACAAAACAGTAAATAGACAAATCAATCAGACAAAACAAAGTTAATAAAGTAATAGGCTATAAAGAAATAATGTTCATGCTATATTGTCAGTGGATCAGCAGCAAACAAGCAGAATTATGGACACAGTTAGAAGTCAGTTATTCTATCGTGGAAATTCCCAACTTAAAAAAGTGCTGTTGTTTCAAAGTCATCATATCTACTGTATGTCTCCATTCATACTGCTATTATTCTCACTGTAAAAGTTAATCAAAAGCACAGGCAACACTTTTAGCACTCACTTCTGATTAACAAATATGTTAAGGATATTTTCATAGACAGTTTAGGCTACCGGTATTATATTATATCCTCTAAAATACCTAAAATATCTGATAATGCAACACTCTATTCAAAAACAAACCTGCACAAGCTGAGGGAAATATAAAGGCCCACAGGGGGCAAATGCACTGCAGGCCTAAATCTTTTTTCTGACACCAGTCACAACATTATTGGCTTTTTTTTCATGTAGTTAGCCTACTATGTGGACTAAGACAGGGCAACTAGGAGTGAGCAGATAAAGTTTACACACCTTAATAATATTACAGGGTAGGCTAATACATAGCTGAAGGACAGTCCTAAGTAGGTACATTGAGGTCTGTGTAGTACACGACAAAAGACACACATAACTAGCTAGCTATTGTATGCCTAAACATAGAATGTAAAATTCTTCCAAAGTATTAGGCTATGTAAATAAATTAAAAGCACTGACAGTCCAAAACTCTGTAAAACACACTCACTGGAGGAACTCATGTAAATGTGGTCTGAAAGTGAAAGTGAATAACGTTGAAACTAGATTCCTCTGGCATCATCCACCTGCCAAGTCTCTGTTCTTCAAGGTACACTCAGGAGCGCCAAGTTACGCAGACCTAGCCAGAATAATCCCGGAAATACGATATGAACCTTCAAAATAAAACTATTGTTGTATTGAAAGTTACCATGGCCAATGAAGGAATGATAGTTCCCCAAATCTAGTAACGTTGTTTTTGCGTGGAATGGCACAATAAATGACATTAATTATAACATAGGCTAAAATAGGCCCAACTGTTTTTTGTTTTGTTTTTTATTATAGGCCTAGCCTACACTTCAAAGTCAGTTGTGTAGCGGTAGCCTATCATGGGGGGTGGGAGGGGGTATAGAGTTTTACAAAACAAGGCAGTTATTTAAAGATCCTTGTAATACATAGTGATTCATTTCTTCATTCATTCATATAAACCAATAAAAGTAGCCTGTGATTGGCTTTCCTTAAACATAGCGTAACTCCAGATCTTTTATTTTGAAAAGCCCGGCCGTCGCAGCGCCTCGTCGGTGCGCACAGACTGGCTGAGAGGCTTTACCGGGGGCTGGCTCGTCCTGAGCTGCATTAAAGCTGAAGCTGTCGCAGCTGCACTACACACATCAAAGCCTCTCCTCCTCCACCACCACCACCACCACCTCCTCCTCCTCCTCCTCCACACTGCAGCGCTCACCGACGGCAGCTCTCCTGGATGGTGGAGTCGTAACATCTTGTGTTGGGCTTTTTTTTAACGCACAGTCCGAGGAAACATCACGGGACATAACACGGACGTATACTCGGGGATTTGTATCCGTCTACGGTAAGCAGGCTCTGCTGTCTGGCTGCTGCTCTCATTCTGGGTCTGGAGGAGACGCGTAACGGGAGAATGAGAGGTGGTTTTATGATTAGGACTTTAGGTTTGGATGTGTTCACAGATCTCACAGTCACCTTCAGCTGCTGTTTTAACATCCTCTGTGTTGACACTTAACATGCACTTCTGTGGTTATAGATATGACTCATCTATGATTTCCTCACTAGCCTATTGATTAATGTGATATTGTGAAATGTTAGTAGGCTATATTATAAGATCACCTCGGTGTCTGTGTGGAATGCATCGTCCTATTGAACAACTGCAGTCAGTCATGGTGTCCAAATACCATTCATCTTTTTATGAGCTTTATTATTATTATTATTATTTTGTTGAGCGTATATTCGTCTAACCTCGCATTTATTTGCTGTTTCATTGTTTCTGATTGTAGTCGCCTGATCGCTGTCGAGATGATGCACTGAGGAGAAGGCAGCGCAGGCTCCCCCGGTCGTGTTCATCCTGAGGCTGCAGTGAACGGAGGGGGGGATTGCGGTACAACAAGGTTAATAATCAGCATCGATAAAGGTCGTCTCTGTGAGCGGGGAACCCGGCCTCAAAGGGTGAAATCTCGCCCCTGTGCGGGGGGATCGGCGGAGAAATATAGATCTATAAAAAAAATTATGGCCACCCTACTGCGGAAGATCGGTCTGATCCGTCTGCACGACCGAGACACCGAGGACCCAAAGCACCATCAGGGCTCACTAAAGGGGACCAAAGGGAACCAGAAAAACAACGCCAACAAACACTGTCAGACCGCCAACGAAACCAACATCCTGAGCACCCCGGAGATTAAGGCGAGGAAGCTGGACCAGCACGGCAAGGACAAGCCGACCGGCAAGGATAAGCAGCAGCAGCAGCAGCAGCAACAACAGCAGCAGCAGCAGCAGCAGCAGCAGGGCAGCAAGGATGCGAAGGAGAAGCTGCAGACGGGAGGAGGCGGGAGTAAAGCGACCAGTGCCTCCTCGATAGCACCGCTGGCGCCCCACCGGCAACACTGCACCCAGGTCCGGACGCGGAGGCTGATGAAGGAGCTACAGGAGATCAGGAGGTTAGGGGACAACTTCATCACGGTGGAGCTGGTGGAGGACAACCTGTATGACTGGAATGTCAAGCTGCACCAGGTGGACAAGGACTCGGCGCTGTGGCAGGACATGAAGGAGACGTGCACCGAGTTCATACTGCTCAACGTCACCTTTCCCGACAATTTCCCCTTCTCGCCGCCGTTCATGCGGGTCCTGACGCCCCGGTTGGAGAACGGCTACGTGCTGGACGGCGGGGCCATATGCATGGAGCTGTTGACCCCCCGCGGATGGTCCAGCGCCTACACGGTGGAGGCGGTCATGAGGCAGTTTGCGGCCAGTCTCGTAAAAGGACAGGTGAGGTGGAGAGGAAAAGTAAAAGAGTGGGCTGGTGGTGGGGGCTGGTGGTGGGTGAGGGGGTCCTTGCTTTTGGAACATCATCATCAACCACACGGCATGTTAATCATCACTGAGTACATTTATTTTAAGCCATGACACTCACTGGGGATGAGCAATTCCATCAGGCATCCATGCGTCATGCGTAACGAACGTGTAAAACTGCTTTTACGCACATTTAACACCATGACACCTTAAGTTTACTTCTTTTAATTCAAGTACTCAAATGTGTTTTTTGGTCATTTAATCAGAAAATCATGTTTTTGAATGAAGTGTCATTCTTGGATACGAATGGAGAGGAGAAAGAAAGTGTATCCAAATAGATTTTTAAAGAAAAATATCTTTATAGGACAGAGTCATTGGTGCATACTTTGTACCTGTAGTCTATTCTTAGCATTTTCCATCACCCTGTGAGCTGTGGGTTCTGCACTGTAATATCTCAGACCTCCCCCAATCCACCCTCCTCCCTTCTGTGAGCAGCAAACCCATGATTGTGAATATTATTAATCTTTATGGGACTTTATGGCGGCCATTTCATGTAGTGCAACGCTCAGTATCTCCTCAATGCCAAGCTCCTCTCTGCAGCACCGGTTTATCACCTACATAGATCAGCTTCCTTTGACAACAAAGACCTGCCATTGGAAAAGTCCCCACGCAGTGTCACAATAGCCATGGTGCTCCCATCAGATTATTATTAAGTGAGGAGGAGGGAAAAAAGGGGGAAGTGATCAACATGTGTAGAGTGTGATAGAAAAAGCTGGGACAGAGAGATGGATGGATGAATAAATAGAGACAGCAGGTCGCCTACCTACCAGCAGTCCTCAGTGACTTAGACGGACTGGATTATGTAATCCTGTCAAATCTGTTTTTCACATCCTCACTGCAGCAGCAGCAGCAGCAGCTCTGCAACTCCTATGAAAATAGCTGCATCTCTAAATGCACTCCAGGCTATAATCATTTGACTAGATTGTCTGTTTTCCACCCAGATAGGAAAGATTGCTGCCTCGCGTGTTCTTCTAACGCTCACATGTGTGTGATTTTCCCTTCATTTCATCTGTAGAGTAGGCTTCGTTCACCTCGCTCACTCTCTGCCTTTTGACGTCAGCAGCGTGACGGCGCTGTGGCAGGAGACCTTATGTAAACTGTCACAGGGTTCTCCTGCCCAACCCCCAAACATCAGCTCAGCGCTTTTTTTCTTTTTTTTGGCTTTGATGATATAACTTAACATTATTCCCGAGTCATCCGTGGTCATTAAGCATCTGTTACTGAGAGAGGTCATGCTGCAAAAAACTGTACCCAAAGCAGAAAGAGAGGGGTGTGTGTGTGTGTGTCTGTGTGTGTGTGCTCATCTTGATTTGCTGCTTGAGGAGATGAGCTAGCAGCTCTGCAGTGCTCCCTAATTATGGTGCAGTGTATTCCATCTCCAGTTTGCTAATGGAAACAATATTGATTAATTATTCCTGTGTGAGAGAGAGAGAGGGAGTATGTGTGCATCTCTTAATCTCTTTGTTTGCCTCTTATGTGGATGTGTGTCTACACGTGTGCTTCCGTGTGTTTCATGTCCTAATTTTATCTGAGATGCGCTCGTCCCTCTCGTGCATCGCAACAAACACAGCACACACACAGTTATATATAAACCTAAAACACACAGAGTGTATTTATTCATCCTTGGGCGCGGGAGCCCGGTGACAATAGCGCTGTGGCTCGTTTTGGAGCTCCTGCACTATTTTTAGTGCGAGAGGATACATGCGGTGACATAGTGGTGAAGCGAAAGTCAACAAAGGCACACATGTCCTCACCTGCAGATGTACAGTCATACACACAATAACAGAAGTTGATACAGGCCAGGGTAAGATTTGAAATCAAAGTGACCATTAGTTTCCATCAGATCACAGTCTAATCTATCATATGTGGTAGTTAGCTGTATCTCAGGTCTGTGTAAACTTTGCATCAGGTTGAATCCAGGCGCCTTTGTATCGCGAGCAAGTCTGGAAATTGTACAGCAGTGTCATTTAAATTATGGTCTATTTAAAGGGACAATGAGGAGTTTGTATTTGGTTATAAAAAAAAGTCTCACCTTAATGTGGATGAATCTACGTTACCCACACTTGTTAATGGGTCAATTTTCGATAAATATATCGTTTTGTCTCTATCGTTATTTTGTTATTATTATTAGTGGTGGAAATGCTGGGTGAGCCGACCAGCGTTTCCTTACTTTCGGTTTCGCGGACGCTTCGCTTCGCTTTCCAAAACTCCTCGTTGTCCCTTTAATACTGGATGTAACCTGTACACATCCAATTAGATTTCTATATTGATATCTATATATATGTATAAAAGCACTTGTTTTTGACAATGGTTTGACTCTCAGATCCTCTTTTCGGTGTTGTTATAATTGTTATTTCATCATTATTTATCTTAAATGTTGTCAAATATAGCTTAAAATGCTGCTACCAAGAGCCACAGATGGACACCTTCAGTAAACAGATCCTACATCATTTATTAAGAAAACAAGCCAAACATCCACTAGTCCCAGCTGGTCAATGTGCTACCTTTTTCAGTTTCATATAGGCCTGGTTGAAAATTGAATACCTTGAGTATAAGGCTTTTATTCTGAAGAAGTTCGCTTGAGCTCTGGAAATTTTGGTGTTTTTTCACTGTAAAAGAGGTTTTTCATTGATGTGACATGTTACTCCACTGAACTTTGGTAATTTTAAACCGTAACATCACCAGGTTATTTTTCACAGACTCTGGAAAATCCCTCCAGAGCTATAGAAGACTTCAGACATTGTCTCTGGGGTTGAGTGGTCTTCCTTGTGATGAGTAAACTGACTGTCATGCGTGGAATTAGTGAAGCCCCTTTTTAGAGCTTCCTGTTTTCTGTGGCGGAGTTCATGTTGAAGTTCTTCTTTTTTTACGTAGTACCGAGTTGAAAAAGCCCCAAAAAAACCAAAAACAAACACAGAGACGTAAACTTAACAAACCAAACAGTGGCGTTAGCCTTCAGTGACCCTGCCGTCAGTCCCGTCAGTACCCACAGGGCTCTCTTGACTGATCTGATGAGGATGATGATGACATTGATCCCTGTTTGTTTATCCCGGCCCCTTTAAGCACATGTCTGTGTTATGCAATTCCCGCCGACCCCTAGAGCTGCTTCCCAACATGCACTGGGGCCTTCCCTGCTCTGCCCATTGACTGATCTCCATTCACACGATTACCCAGCAGCCACTTTACACGAGTGTGTCCCTCTCAACGAGTGAGCGCTTAGCTGAAATAGATAAACACTGACATCGCACTGTACAGGCCCGGGGCGCTGGTTCAACTGAACCGCAACATACACACACACTCACACACACACAAACACACACTCTGTTTGGCCCATTCTTACCCTCACAAGCAGTTATTTTTACTTCCTCTCTCCATCCATCTTTGGATGCATCCTAGGGAGCCATTCTTCTAGACAACTGGGAGCACAATGGCGCTAATTAATGCTCAATTTCCTCTTTTCAAGATGGAGTCACGCAGGCTTTTGTACTGGCTCTTAAATCAATACACGTAATCAGAAGCAGATCCTCACTTTCCGGCTGTTATTCACTCTCTGACATGTACACAACCACTGTTTTCAGTGTAGGTATATACAATGATGGTGTATTCTGCTGCTGCATACACTCACCACCCAGTGTTCTCCTAACTAACCAATGAGAAATTGCCAGCTATTGTGTGCAGAAGCAAGTACACGGTGTTCACAGAGATTGGTGTAATGGCAGCACTGTGTTCAGCCGTGGGTACGTTCAGCCCTGCCATCGATCACCGTGGTAATCACACCTCTTTAACAATGGCCAATTGCCATAACGATATCAATCCAAGACAGCAGACGCCATTTTGAGGCGGTGATAGCTTCCATATGGCGAGATGTGAAGATATGCATGGATAATGAGGTTGCATGTGATTTGAAAAAAAAAAAAGAGAACAACATATCCCAGCTTTTCACCAATGCTCTCTGACAGCAGCCAACCGGTGCATTATCTTTGCTTGTCAGCCTGGGTAATCTGTATTACAGGCTTCCGGCTGCACATGGAGGCTGAGCAGGTTTCAGACAGCCCTGCTTAGGTGTCACCCACTCGGTGTGTTTTTCCATTTTAAAGGCCCGGTGGATCAGTTGTTTGAGGAAAGAGGTTGTCTTCTAATGTGGCTTTTTAAAGAGAGGAACAGAAAGTACATCCCCAAGTGACGCTACATGTAAGAGTTCTGCATGAGTCACTCATTGAAACATGCATACAGGTTAAAAAAAACAACAACAAAAAAAATCCCACATGAATGGAAAGTTTTTTTGTTTCCACTGCAAATAAACTTTAAAAGTCACGTCATTGTTTCTGTGCTGGTAGTGAGGTCAGCCTTTATTTTGCTTTGTTTCAATTGTCTGACTTCATTTGAAGCATTTCACGTGTCAAAGCCAATATGAGAATGAAGGGCTTGTCATGGTGGACATTTGTAAAGCAAGGATTAATTCCAGCGTTGCAAATGTAAGGGAGAAAGGGATCGGACGTGCTCCTCAAAATGTGTCTGTCTGTCTGTCTGTCTGTCTGTGAGACGGAGAGACAAAGTGAGAGAGGGTGTGAGTGTCACTAAGCTCCACAGTGAAATGAGGCCAGTGTTGCTACAGGAATGGAAACTGTAACCCTAATCTCCAGATCATTCAATGTTATCACCTCCCTATCTCCCTTTATCCCCCTGCATCACTTTTGACCCAAAAATAGCAGAGCAAGTACGCAATAGGAAATACTGATCATCAATCAGATGTCACTGGAGTAGAGAATTAGCATTAGGCTGTTTGATGTACTGTATCTCTTTGCTTGGGGAAACACGCAGTGTCCTTAAATCTTCTCTTAAAGAAGGTGAAAACTGTTTCATTGCCCAGGCTTGCTACTGATCTACAGATTTGCTCTAAACGTTGCAGTGCATTACAAATAATAACTATGATCTTGTTTAATCTCTCTAGTCTTTATGTAAATCTTGTATTTAAGCTCTTATTTCCCCATACTGAGGTAGAATTTAAAGGGAAATAGTAGTAGCCTAATTCTTTCAGTGTTTCACAGTGATTTTTTTTTCCAACCAGTGCTACACAATTTAATCACATTGTAATTGAACTTTTGAATACAATAACATTAGGGTGTGCATACGGTATAGGACCACTGTGTACCAGCTCACCCAGAAGTGGCCACAAATATGAAAGTTTGTAGCCTAACATAAATGCTCATTTCTAGTGACAGAGAGCAACTATTAACAAGACAGAAACAAAAAAAGAAATACAGGAAAAATATTATTTTGGTAGCTATATTGTAACAAGTAGTTTTTCTAACTCTGAACACAACAACTGCTGGACAAGACAACTTTGACTCAACTAAATGGCTAAAGTAAGTGAAGCTAAATTAGCGTATTTAGCGCTAAAACGAAAATAGCAACTCAAGTAGCACAAAGTCAGTCATCTCTGGCAGTATGCAAATATTTTAAAGACATAACAAAAATTATGGATTGAACAAATTATGGATTAAACAAACAACATAGGCTATAACGTGTTAATTAGTGAGATTAATTAGTTTGTTTCATTGCCTTCAGACTGACTCAGGCTAGCTCTCCCTCTCCAGTCTTACTGTAAGTCCCTTACACACCGGGGACATGATAAATAAAAGACAAGAAATTGCAAATATTTTGCATCAAAACCATTAAGACTGGCGGCAACGCGAATATGCAACAGATGCGACAATTCTAAACCAAAGTTTTGCTTTGTGTCAGGTGGTTCTTGACTATCCCTCACGTATTCAACACCTGCTGTGCCACTGTCGTCCTACCAACTTTACTATATCCAACACAGCAGCTCGCTGTCTGATCACTGTCCTGACTGCCGAGCTGTTGGACTATGCTTCACCACACATTGTCCTTCATCTCGTTGACTTTGAAAAGTTTGTGTCCCTTGTCAAACAAGACAAGGTGGTGAGCATAGATTGTCCTTAAAAAGAGATGGTGCGAGCTACATAATTGGTTGATGTGTTTATTATTCGCATGGGTGAAAGCTCAGAAAAACAGACTTCACTCTGCAAAAAAATTATGTCACATTTTCACCATATAACATTCACGGTCGGTGTGAAAGGACTCGTGATGAAAATCGGGGTTTGAAAAAAAATATTGACACACGAATTATTCACGTGAAAAATACGTCCCCGGTGTGAAAGGGCCTTTTTGCTAAGAGGAGCTAACCAGTAGCCTACTTCCCAAAATGTTTAACTATTGCACCAGATAGAGAACAAAACAAGAACAAGGCTGCTTTTATATCAATAGCCTATAACAATGGCTAACACCTGGGTTCATATCTGTGGAACAGTGGCTCCATATATCCAGTGGCGGAAGCATATAGCTGAAGGATTAAGGTTCAGGCTGTAATAATATGAGGAGGGGTTTATCTGTACTGCACTGCAGAATACAGAGGAGCTTGCCATCTGAAAGAATTTCATTAGTATTGGTTTCAGTGGCGCGGAGAGTCCTCAGTGCCATTTTCTGCCTGCCAAAAAGCGTTTGGGCAGAGGCAACGGGTGCATTGTTAGAGCATGTACAAACAAATACACTAAAGTACCTGACATGTCAGCCATGCAGCTGCAGGGTAGTAGCGTAGTGTCTAGTGAGTCAACCACAGCATGGATGTAAATATAGCTGCAGTATGACCAGTGGACAAAGATGAACTGTCCAGTCAGATCTGTTTATCATGACCTTCCCTTTGTCATGTCTCTGTGTTTCGGAAGTGATCCTTCTACATAAAACAATGCACTTCAAACTCATTATGAATCATGCCTTTGTCATGGCCGTGTTGCCATGGCTCTGAAGCTATCTGAGCTTCTTCTTTTTTTTTTTCAACATGAAGATAGTTGTTTCTTTTTCTATTCATCCTCCCACGCACTCTTCTTCAGGGAAGACTTAGCACCGCTGCCAACAACAGAATAAGCAGCTTTATCGTCACAGGCAACACCCACACCTCTTTTCTCCATCCCCACCCCCCACCCTCCACCCTCATGTCATCCCACGTTTATTATTAGAACCAGTGTGTGAAAGAAGGAGGATTTCAGAAAATGTCAAAGTGCACTGAGTGAGACATTTTTCACTCCGAGCGCATGAGGGTTAACCTGTTCATATATTCATTTCTGTCATATTTACAACCTCTTCATCATTTAAGTGCAGTGGTTGGTTCCGCTTTTCACTTATCTCCCTATTGGCCAGCGTTTTGGAAGGTATATTTTCCCTTCTGATTGAACGTGACATCTTAAAAGCCCTTTAAACATTGATCTAATTTTGGTCAACCTGCATTCGGATCACTTGTCCTGTCGACATCTCACCCTGCGGCTGTGCATTCACCATCCAGTTCATCCATGCGCGTCTCTGTCGCCCTATACTTTTGTCTGGAAACAGGTTTTCTGGAATTAGTTTGATGAAACCGCCGACATCCGTGAACAAAAGAACCGTCTTTCTTTTGATCTGACGATGCATATCCAGATCAGACAAATGATGTGTTGACAGTTACTTCTTTTTGAGTTTTGACATAATATTCTTCTTTTTACGGAGTCGAAGAAAGAAAAATCAATGTCAATATGCAAACAGGATTTATTTCCTCTTGCATGAAGCTTAAAGAAGAATGGGCTGAAAGCTGTCTCCAGTATTGTTTCATGTTCCATCAAATGAAATTTGTGCCATTAAAATAATTTATTTTGATAAATGTGAAAATCATTTGAGAGCATTATCTAACTGCAGTTTAATGTGATTGTATACTTTATGTCGCTTTGCACTGGTTAATTTCATTGTAAACAGAATAATAATGTAGTCGGCAAAACAAAAGGGCCTTAGGTAACTGTGGTGGACATTTATCACCTGCTTATGACACTTTACAGTCCAAACATTGAATCATAATGAGTTATAATGCAGTTATAGCACTGTATAACTATAGTTATAAACACTCATAAATGATCATAATGCTTTATAACAATAAGCATAACACATCATAGAGCAATTCTAACTCTATAATACTGGACTTTATAAGCCATTATAAAATGCTCTATAATGTGGTATGCTTATTGTTATAAAGCCTTATGGTAATTTATAAATGTTTATAATTAAGCAATATCACACGAGAGGGAGTGCTGTTGTACTGTATATCAGCACGGCTGTGATTCGGTCGTAGGCACGAGGCCGCAGGCCGAGTGCCGCAGATAATCACACCGTGCTGATATACAGTACAACAGCACGACCTCGAGTGTGATATTGCTTTTATACAACAGTGCTACCAGCGCATTTTTAGAACAGTAATAAACTACAAGAGATTATGATTTGTTTGTTTATTTAATCATTTATTTGGCTCCGCCAACAGAAATAGTTCCGCAACTGGAAGGGAGACAAGGCTGTTGCCAGGCAACACATAAACATTTCATACTAGCTTGCTACTAGCTACAAGCTTCTCCACCGAGCTGCTTCAGTGCTGGTTCTGGTTCTGAGCCCGTGTCTGATTAGCACCGGAGCAACAGGACCAGCGTGAAGACATACAGAGACGTTATCGATACCGTATTACATTTGTTTATCATCTATGTAATCAATATAAACACAGCTGAAGCTAGTAGCTGAGCTACGTGGCTAACAACAGCTAATGCTAATATCAAAGCACATCACCGTCAAAACGTAGTTGCCCCCGCGGCGATTTTTTCCCCAGCCGGGTTTAGTAGAGATTTATCTCCAATTAGACGGACCAGGTCAGGTCCAGGTTTTAATGTTCAGGTCCGTTTATAACTGTAGCAGCAGCAACAGCAGCAGCAGCAGAGAGATGGGGCAGCTCCTGTATGGGGAGCGTGGCTCTGACTTAGCTCCTGTCCAGCTGAACAGCGGAGTGATTATGTCTGTGAAAAGTCCCAGTGCTGTTAATGTCTCGTTGTCCAATCAAATTGCTCGGTTGGGACCGGTCGGAACTAACTGTTGTATAATGATAGTTATACACATCTATAAGCCAGTTATAACACATTAGAACTATTGCTGCGTTCAAGACAACTCGGAAGTCGGAAAAAAACGAGCTCCGAGTTGTAAAAAATGAATTGAACGGCGTCGAACTCGGAAATTACAAGTCGGGAACTCGGGTATCATATCAGAGCTCCGACTTTCCGACTTGACGTCACGACAACATCAAAACATGGCAGCCCTCATCTTAAACGGTTAGAATTTAGACATTTTAAGTTATTTGTTGAGGTTTTAATGCATATTTTTTCTGTAATATTGCAGTAGCCTATATGAAATACGTTTATATTAAGCTGTGATTGTTGTATGGTGTGAAATTGTGTCCAAATAAACATCATTAACCGCTGCATTTATTTTCCGTATTCAGCTATGAGCCACAATACGCCAAACTTCCTTCGGTATCCATGTTTTTTTCTGGAAGTCGGAAATTTTCCGAGTTGGGAATTCCGACCTCCGAGTTGTTTTGAACGCAGCATTTTTTCCGAATTGAGGTCCCATGGCGACCGTTACTTCCTGGCTTCCTGGCTGGTTGTCTAGTATCACTGTTTTTACATAACTTGTTGTATGTCACTGTGCGTCAAATTAACTGTCACTTTGTGGTATGTCATTGCGTTATGTTGGCCTATTGTCTCTATTCTTCCTTCTTTTGTGTCACTGTTGTTGTATGTGCATGTGTGTGTATGTTTATTGTCTATATTTTAATGTTATCAGGGTTCTTACGGATCCTTAAAAAGTCTTAAAAGGCATTGAATTCATTAATCTAAAAACAAGGCCTTAATTGGCATTAAAATGTCTTAAATCAATTTTTCAAAGGTCTTAAAAATGTTAACACATGGTAAGTGGTATTTTATGGTTGTAATTAGTCTCAAATCTTTAAATAATTGGTAACATTCTGACATAGAGAAGTTAGTGGCGGCCGTCAACGCTACATCTCTCACCGCCACCAGCTCCCGAGTTTTTTTTTCAGACTTTTTATGCATTTATTTTGAAAGGACAGCTGGAAAGAGACACAATCCAATGTTCATGTAGCAGTCGCTTTACCTTGGAAGTGGGTAAAATTGTCCCTAACCCTGTGTAATTGATGTGGGTTTTTTCTCTGTTTTTCTGCATTTGTGTTTATTATGAAGTCGGTCTTAAATTTAATTTCAAGTGGCTTTAAAAAAGTCTTAAAAAGTCTTAAATTTAACTTCCCTTGCCCCTTAGGAGGTCTTTCACCTCCTACCAGGCCACTGCCTTAATAAGAATGTATTCTTAGCAATTCTTGCCTGGTTAAATAAAGGTTTACTACTACTGGTTGATTGGCTGGCAGCTGAGGAATGTAATTCATGCAGCAGCAGCAGCTGGCAGCTCCAGGGGTCAAAGGTCAGAGCGTGCAGAGGGGGCGGGGCCAGCGGTTTGATTGACAGCTGTAGTTGATGCAGACAGAGTTGTTTACATGAGCAGGTGCAGGTCACATTCCTGAGGACGGAGCAATATCCTGCCTCTGTGTGTGTGTGTCTGTGTGTGTGTGTGTGTGATACTCAGACTGACCTGCTGCTGTTCCCCCCCCCCCCCCCCCCCAGCCCGTCTCAGCCCCTGTTGGACCAGCGGCCCCCCCCCTCCCTGGCGGCCTGCGGCTCGGTGTCTGAGTGGCTGAGAGCCATCAAGATGGAGCGCTACGAGCAGAGCTTTCCTGCAGGCCGGACTCAGCAGCCTGGACGTGGTGTCGCAGCTCAACACAGAGTACGACACGCACACACACACACACACACACACACACACACACACACACACACACATAGATACACACACACACAGACACGCACAGACACACTGAGACACACACACACACACACACACACACACACACACACACACTGAGGCTGAAGGCACGATGCAAGAGACAGGATTACTTTATTGTCATTACACACTTCACCACACAGCTACAAAGTGGAAGAACATTTCGTTGCCACTGGCTCCAAATACACAAAAACATAAATATAACATAATCTATAGCTAACCCTTTAATCTACAGGCTGCTCATTACGTGATAATGTCTAGAAATAACAGTTAATTGCAACATAATCGGGGTTTCTGCAGAGTCTTAAAAAGCCTAAAACAGTCTAAAATTTAAAAATATAAATTTAGGCCTTAAAATGTCTGAAGTATTGTGTTTCAAGTCTTCAATAATTTTAGACAGGTCTTAATTTTCTTTCCTCAAATGCTCAATAAAATGCTCCCACGACACTTCATTATGCTTTATTATGTATACCAATGTACAACTTATACATTACAGCCATTTACTTTGCAAGTAATTATGTGACTCTGCATTTTTTTTTTTGTACGTTTTTTTTTTGTCATGATACAGCTCTTACATTTCATTCATAATGGTCTTATAAAGTCTCTAATTTGAGTTTTGAATTGACCCTGTAATGTCTAGAAATAGCCAAGAAATAACAATTAATTACATCATACTGGTTAGAAATAGCTTAAATAACGGTCAATTTCATAGTAACGTAGAGAAATGTAGCCAAGATATAACGATTGATTGTGTAGAAATAGACCAGACATATCGGTCAATTCGGTCAAAAAAGAGTCTTGAGTCTTGAATTGCAACGACTTGGTGGAAAAAAAGTTCGGCCCAAAGAATTCAAAGCATGAAAAGCAGCATGTGTAACCTTTTACCTTTATGGAAAACATGACGTTACTATGAAATCGACGTGTTTCTTGACTATTTCTATGACTTTATCATGTGATTAATTGTTATTTCTTAGCTATTTCTTGACATTACTACATAATTAACAGCCTGTTAATTAAAGAGTTACCACATGATGAATGAAATGACAACTTGAAGTATTGAAAAATAAAAACTGGATTGAAACACATCTCTAAGTGATAAATAGAATAATGAACAGCAGATTTAACCTCAATGTGTCGAACAGTGTCAAACAGTTTAAATGCAGATAAACTCACTGTTTGTCTCTGTCCGTTTCCATAGAGACCTGCTCCGAGTGGGCGTGACCCTCGCCGGCCACCAGAAGAAATCCTCTCCTCCATTCAGACGCTCAGGATACACAAAGCCCCGCCCACCCTGTTGTACTGACCAATCAGAGCCTTTCTGTCCAAAGAAACATAAACCGAACCCTCAGGTCGCTAAGCCCCGCCCACTCACCCTGCCGTCGTCCTGACCAATCAGAAAGCCTCAGGACCACTTAGACTCCGCCTCCTGCTGGTCGGGACCTCAGGACTCAGCCACACAAAGACACATAAAGACTCTTCTGACCAATCAGAGGTGACGAGCAGCCACAGGGAGCTGCTGATTGGACGCCACTCAGGACGGAACGGACGCAGACCGGCCAATCCACTCTCAGGAAACCAAAGCCCCGCCTCCTCTTAACCTGATTGGTTGTTTTAATGAGCCAAATCAACACTGACTGACTGACCGAGCACGGATTTACTTCAGCTGACACTTCTCATTGGACGAGGCTCTGCAACTCTCTCTAAGGCCCGCCCACTTCATGAGAGCAGCGCTGTGATTGGCTCTCAGGCCTGGAACTCTCTCTAAGGCCCGCCCACTTCATGAGAGCAGCGCTGTGATTGGCTCTCAGGCCTGGAACTCTCTCTAAGGCCCGCCCACTTCATGAGAGCAGCGCTGTGATTGGCTCTCAGGCCTGGAACTCTCTCTAAGGCCCGCCCACTTCATGAGAGCAGCGCTGTGATTGGCTCTCAGGCCTGGAAACTCTCTCTAAGGCCCGCCCACTTCATGAGAGCAGCGCTGTGATTGGCTCTCAGGCCTGGAACTCTCTCTAAGGCCCGCCCACTTCATGAGAGCAGCGCTGTGATTGGCTCTCAGGCCTGCAACTCTCTCTAAGGCCCGCCCACTTCACGAGAGCAGCGCTGTGATTGGCTCTCAGGCCTGGAACTCTCTCTAAGGCCCGCCACTTCACGAGAGCAGCGCTGTGATTGGCTCTCAGGCCTGGAACTCTCTCTAAGGCCCGCCTACTTAGGGAGAGCAGCGCTGTGATTGGCTCTCAGGCCTGGAACTCTCTCTAAGGCCCGACCTACTTAGGGAGAGCAGCGCTGTGATTGGCTCTCAGGCCCGTCCGTCACACAAACCAAAGACAAACCAGGATCAGACAAAGAACTGAGGGACGTTTGTCCAGAACCGGATCAATGTGAATCAAACCTGTGTCTCCGTCCTCCACCGGGGAACAACCACAAGTCTCTGGTGGACTCGTCTCTAGGGGACTTGTCTCTAATAGACTTGTCTCTGGTGGACCTGTCTCTAATTGACCTCTGGCTAAGCCCCGCCCCCTCCACTCACTGGGACAAACAGTCAACACTCGGTGACAGTTGCTATGGTAACAGCTGTCACCGTAGGAGACATTTCACAGGAGGCAGTTGATGGTTTTTGGAGACAGAAAGATTAAATATCATCTGGAAGTCACCAAAACTTCACTTAGCTTTACTGCTATGGCTGTCGGTTGCTAGCCTGTCTATGGAGTTTTGCATTATACATTAGCATTAAGCTAGCGGACTTTATGCTTAGTTGTGATACTGGCTAACATCTAAACATCTCTGACAATATGTTGCCTCAAACACGTTGTTGACTTAACTTAGAACAGATGTAGACATCCTTGTTAAGTTTATCCAGGTTTAGTTGGTGTTGTGGTCTACTGCATAACTTTATCCAGAGCAGACACTTCTCTGGGTTGAGATGTGACTTGGGAAAAGGTAAAAAAAAATCCCCCCGTGGCCTCTCAGGATACCTAGTGTGGGAGTTGCATGTACCCCCATGAACACCGTTTGACCATTTTAAACTTAAAATGTCAAGAAAAAACATATAAAAACAGATGAAAACTGACCAACTGCAATGCATTTCAATGGACGTGGAAGCAGAGAATGTCGAGTGTATGGGCTAGCTATGTGCACTGTGATTGGCTCATCGTGTTTGGGGGCGTGGCTTAGCCATAGGTCAACAGACTTGTCTCTAGTGGACTTCTTGGTGAATCCTCAGGAGTTTGGGACGACGCGGCGGACGGACGTGTTTATATATGTGATTTTCTTTTTGCTCGTCGCCTCATCAGAGTGGGAATATTTACCTTTGGGACACGAGGACACGGGAACGTCGTCACCATGGGGACATTTATAATCTGTGAGGACGTTTCTGGGATGGACCTTCAGGAACTCTGTCCGTGTTGAAGGTTTTCTCCGCATCACTGTGACGTCCTTGATTGATTGATTGATTGATTGATTGATTGATTGATTGATTGATTGGTTGATTGATCTACAGCTGTTGTTGAGCCTTAAAGTGACAGCGACTGTTAAAACCAAACACTAAACCCAGAGTGGAGGATCTGCTTCAGGTCGATCCCCCCACACAGGAACCAATGGAACTGACTTTTTGTATCTTAGCACTTTTTTTATTTATACCTGATGTTTTT
Organism: Trachurus trachurus; assembly: GCF_905171665.1. NCBI lineage: Eukaryota > Metazoa > Chordata > Actinopteri > Carangiformes > Carangidae > Trachurus > Trachurus trachurus. The sequence goes on along the minus strand of NC_139904.1, from coordinate 21,664,094 downwards.
AAGCAGCAGATCAATGTTTTTTATACTAAACGTACATTTCATTTCAGAATAATCTGTGTTTTTTTTAACTTTTGTAAAGAAAGTATAAAGTGTAAAAAGCCGTTGACGACCAAAGATCCAGTTTGTCTGTTTAGTAAAAGCCACTCTGTTCTTGGATTTGTCCTTGGAGCCTCAAGGGATGCTGGGAAAAAAAAAAAACACTATTAAACTAATGCCCCCCCCCCTCCTTCCTCCCTCCAGGCTTTTATGACCACAGTAACTCTGAGAGCTGATTGGACGTTAAACTGAACCTGTAGAGATCAGAAGAGAAGCTGTGGGACAAAATAAAACTGACTGACCTAAAGATTGAATTGTCTTTATATTTTGATTGTACTGTTGCATCATGGGAGTTGGTGTCCGTGAGGCTGCTGCAGTGATGTCACAGTCGTTGAGGCTGTTGATTGGTGCGTTCAGCAGCCGGTTTCTGTTTCTGCTAACGTTAGCCTCCAGGTGACGGTCATTACTTTATTATTACTGGTGTTATAAAGGAGAATGTGCACTGGGTGGGGTGGGGGGGCATCCATCAGCCAATCACAATAAAGATGAATCGTCCCGCCCAATGAGAAGTCCTGTATCTGATTTCAAGTGTCGGTATACGGCAGCATGTTACCATGACGACAGCAGGGAGGGACACGCAGCGTGCTGCAGGGACTACACATAGGACAGTGATGGGAATAATGGTGTTAAAATAAACAGCATTTCTAACGGCACTACATTATACGGTAACAGTAATAAAAAACGTTACTGTTTCCCCCATTACAGCGCCGTTACCGTTACTGACAATGAGGCTACGTTTATACCGAAACGATCTGAACAGAAAATGCAGAAGTGGCGTTGCGTCTTCACTTTTTATTCCGCATTTAGATGAGCGTTTTTGGGGAGGAAATCCGCGTGCATACGGTGACACAAAAGTCTGTACAGAGGTGGCAGCGTTCAGCACAACACACAACACCACCAAGTCTGCCGCCCGTGTATTCTTCTTCTTCCTCTTGTTTTTCATCAGGCTGCATGCCGGCCATCGTAACACTGTCCTCCGTACCCTCCACAGGTCGTAGCAATCGGAGCAGACGTTTTGCGTTTTCACTGTTTACACAGAGACGCAACAGCGGAGCGTTTCACTTTTTTTGCGTTTTCAAGTCCCAAAAACGTTTGTCGCCATCTAAACGCACATCCCATAAAATATTTTGCCGTTTTCATCCGCGAGCGTTGTCGTGTAAACGGGCCTTAGATGAGTCGTTATCAGCGTTACTTGACTCAAGAAGTAGAAAAGAATTCACCTGTTTAGAGAGGAACTAAGTCTGGTGTCTCCTCCTCTGTGTCTCTAACCCTCCTCTTCTCCATGTGCATCTGTTTACAACGTAGACGGCGATAAATCAATGAATGGAGCGTGATCCAAGGAGAAGCAGTCAGTGCAGTTTCCTGGTTCTGATCATAAACAGGAAGCTGTGTTCACAAGCAGACAGAGAAACCTGGTTATTAACCTCCCTGCTGTTGACATGATGAACACCAGCGTCCTGGTTCCTGGTCTCTGTGTCTCATTAGTTTATTAACTCTTGAAATCTGCTCTTTGCAGGTTTGTTGCTGTTAAACGGTGATCACGTTGCATATATACGACTCATTCATCTTATATTTACCAACGGGGGAAGAGTGACGGCATGTGAGTGGAGGGAAAACTTCCAGGGCGTCTTTGGTCAACGGTGTGACACGGTGACGTATGATGTGTGTTTTCCTCATTGCGTCGGCCTGCTCAGCGTCAGCCGTCAGAAACCAGATGAGGTGTTGGCTGGTTTCTCTAGGTCTAGGAGTTACTACATGGTCCGAGTTATACCATAAGAATTCAGATCAAACAAACATTTAGCTTTCACAACAAATTTGTACCGTATATTCTTTTAGTACTTTGGTTTTAAAGGGACAATGAGGAGTTTCTCCATCGGTAGAACGAAAAATTCTGTGACAATAACAAAGTCTGATATTAATGTGGATGAATCTACGTTACCACTTGTTAATGGTCCATTTTAGATAAATATATGGTTTTGTCTCTATGGTTATTTTGTTATTATTAGTGGTGGTGGAA